>NW_026635157.1:14765413-15365826 GCF_028554395.1 Pezoporus wallicus | reverse complement strand
TAAAAGCAATGAAAGACTTCAGTAAAAGTGATAGGCAACATACTAACTGACAAAAAAGCAGCCAGTACATGAATAAATGTACTTCTATATGCATTCCTGCGCATACAACATATATCTACTTAAACTTCCAAATTTAAACTATAGAACTAAGGATATTATATCAACTTTCATGTAACTGGGGAGACAAAAACTGTGTAGCAATTGTAACAGTTCTGTGGTGAAGATGGTTTCAGCATAACTTTTTTTCTATCCTTTAGTCACCAAAGATCAGTTGGTTTACCTCTTGATATTAAGCAATGCCCAAGGTATGCCGGTGGGAGTGTTGAAAGCAGGTAGCAATTTCTCTCCAAGCTCTACTGCCTTTTTGCGGAAAACCTGGAAGTTAAGAAGAAACAAAGTGTTGGAAAATGCATTGTTGCTCCTACTACATTAATTTAGATAATACCATTATTAAGTGTACAGTACAAGTCATCTCAGCACAACAAAGCATCCCTGCATTTTTAGTGACGTCAAAGGAACGAAGCAGCGCGTCTCATTTTCCATTACACACAGTAAGTGGAGAACTCACACAGCAGGATCATGCAGTGATGATACCCAGATGACCTGCATCTGGCATGACTAGCATCAAGCCAGAGACATCAGCGTGGCTGCACCAGCTCCGGTTTGCTTCTTGCGCACTGCCTGCTGTGTCTGACAGGTACTCCAGGGTCAGAGAGAGGGCTGTTCTCCAGATAGGCTGCTAGACCCAGGCTGGCTGGTAGGCAGCCGGCATCTCCTCCCACAGTGGCAGGGATGCAGCCACAGAAATGCCACCTTTGCTCTGTATGAGGTTTATTAACAGCAGCTAAGCATGCTGTAGGAACCCAGGCTGGATTGCTTTGTGCCTGCCATACTGTGAATGTGCTGTACAGGCAGTCTGCAGACAAACCACATCACCCCCCTCAGAAAAAAAAGAAGAAAAACTGTATTTTTGCAGCACTACAGTCTTTAGGGACTTCTTTTATACAGCTGGTTTATACTCAGATGGTGTCAATGCCATGATTCATAAAAATATTGGAATATATCCCTGCAGGTAACTGAGACTTCACTTATCTTTAGCATCTAAAGTGCTCCAGCTTTCATCTTAAAAACAAGAAGCGGTAAGACCACGAACACTTAATACATGATCACAAATTGGCAAACAATTTAGCATGAGGAACTTTCATATCCACAGTAATAGTTACAAAGCTAGAACAAAGAAAATTTTGCTCTCCTTCCACTACCAGCTCAGCTCAAGTTACATTAACCTGACTTTTTGAGCACTAAGGGCTCTAGTAAGATAGTTTTTAATTAGAAGCAATATTGTTCCAACTTAAATATAGAAACCTATTTAGTGATTTCAATACGTGTATGTTCAAGGCCTATTTGCTTGGAATTACACTGAGATCCTATGCAATGGTGAAAGGGATTATCCCAGGTGTAGTGGCCAAGATAGCAAAGTCACCTTCATTGTTCTCCCTTTCTAATAACAGCTCCTTTCAATTAATTTTTTCTCCTCTCAGACATGTTTATGATAAATTATTATTTATGTCTAAGAAATCAACTTGTACATCTGCTGCATCTCACAGCGTAGCAAAACACTGTAATTTTTTTTAGAAGGAAAAAAAAGCACTTTTGTTGAAGTTGCCATTGTCCATCCCTCAAGCATGTCAAGGTCTCTCTGGGTGGCATCCCTTCCCTGCAGCATATCAACTGGATCTCACAGCTTGGTGTCATCGGCAAACTTGCTGAGGGCGCACTCAATCCCACTGTCCATGTCACTGACAAAGATGCTGAAGATGACTGGTCCCAACACCGATCCCTGAGGGGCGCCACTCATTACTGGTCTCCAGCCGGACATTGAGCCATTGACCACAACACTTTGTGCGTGGCCATCCAACCAGTTCTTTATCCACTGAATGGTCCATCCACCAAATTGATGTCTCTCCAGTTTAGAGACAAGGATGTTGTGTGGGGCAGTGCAAACGCTTGTGCAAGTCCAGGTAGATGATGTCAACTGCTTTACCCCTGTCCATCAGTTCTGTAGCCCCATCATAGAAGGCCACCAAATTGGTCAGGCAGGATTTCCCCTTAGTGAAGCCATGCTGGTTGTCACCAAGCACCTTGTTGTTTTTCATGTGCCTTAGCATGCCATCCAGGAGAATCCGCTCCAAGCTTTTGCCAGGCACAGAGGTGAGACTGACTGGTCTGTAATTCCCTGGGTCATCCATTTTCCTCTTCTTGAAAATAGGGGTTATATTTCCCTCTTTCCAGTCATTGGGAACTTCACCTGACTGCCATGATTTTTCAAATATGACGGACAGTGGCTTAGCAACTTCATTTGCCAGCTCCTTCAGGACCTGGAATTTTCTTGCGTATTTTGTGCACAAGACCCAGCGCCTTGTACACATAAATGAATGTAAAACTCTGGAATAATCATGTTACTTGTAAAAAAACTCTAGACTACCCCAAAGTATCTTTATATGACACAGATCTCAAGATTTTTGTGACAATAGTCCATGATTTAGAATTACAGTAGAAGGTATTCTGAGGGATGTTAAGTCATTTGAAGCTGAATTTTGGCTGGAGTCAGAAAACTTTTTAAGTGGATTGCATGTGAGTGCTGGGAGAAACTTGAAGCAGGGCAGCAAGGAAAACAATTTGCTCAGAAATCCTATCATAATCCATGTTATTTCTGACTCCCCTGATCACTGATTGTGTGGATTCTGCTGAGAGTTATGGATTTGTGATCTTCATCCAGCACATAATTCAGACTCCCCAAGGGTTAAAACCTTGAGGGACACTCAGAAATGTTTGGTGCAGAATAAAATCATCTTTTAGTAGATTTGCCTGAGAGAAGCAAGTGACCATAACCCACCAGGAGCCTACAAACTTTCCCCTCATTACACTACCTTGGTCTGTTGAACCCAAACCTATGCTTTGCTCTTTCAGCACAAGAGAGGTCTCCTCAGCCTTTCACTACATATGGTGTAATCAACTCATCAGCTTACCTTAGTATCTCTAAAACACTGAAGTATTAACAGGAGAACAGTTATGATGACCCTCCCAAGCAATGGACACACAAAGATCCTGAATTTCTGTAGCTCTTGCTGTGCAGAGTAAAACCCTATCTTTTGCTACAGATAAAGAGAGTAGACACTGTACTTTATGCAATGTGGTTAAAGGTGCCATATATACTCTGTTTATATGTGTATTTAAAGAATGTATTTAAAGATAAAAGGAGATCTCCCTTTCATAAAGCACATACATATTTAACCACAGCAGTGGCAGCCAAGCTCAGTAACTAGTTGTGTAGTTACTGTAACTACAAACAGTAACTTACAGGATGTGTTACTTCTTCCTCATTAAAAAGATTACATGCAAACTCAGAGGTAAGTTACAATAATTGCTTCTGGACAAAAATGTAACATTTTAGTATCTTAATTAAAGATTTGATGCACAGCAATAATGCTTTACTTTCACATTTCTACCTACTCATATTTTTTTCAATTATATTGTATTTCTTTTAGAAATTAACAACCTAATTGATTTCTTTCAAAATAAAATTGCCTACTTCATGGAAATGTCAAAAAGAATGGTTATCAAAAAATAAACACATCCGATATGAAGGGCTAATTTAACATGGCTGAATGACTGCTAAATCACTATATTAAGCACAACAGTATAGGAAAGAATGACAAGAATACACCACCACTCTGAATGACTGAACACCATGACAGCAGACTCATGCAGCAAAAAGATGCTCTTCAGCAAGGGTAAAAGGGGGAAGATTAATAAAGGAACCGTCTTATTGTTCAATTTGCAGCTTTAACAATTGAAAAAAATGTAATAGGAAAAGCAGGTACAGCAATTATTGCACACGTTCCACAATTCTCACCATACTTTTCTTTTGCAGAAACACCTAATATTGAACAAGAAATAAATATTGCACCGGGTGTAAACTATTTTTTTTTCAGATAATGAAAGTAAATAAAGAATAGGAACTTCTACTTGATGTCTCTATTGCCGACATGAATTTCAACTTTTTGCCATGCCATAATCTCTCCCCACTATCACTCAGTAATTTTTCAGTAAGCAAAAAGTATGACATCCATGTCTGAGATGCACAAACTAAAGGCAGAAATAACAGAGTACAAAACTGAGAGACATTATACATAATAAAGGAAAAGTTCTACAGCAGAATTTCCCATGACTTTGGTTATTTTGAAAGGCTTTAGGACTTTTCCTGGCCTCTGCTCATGGATGCTCAGCCAGCAGTAACACAGGCTTATTTACACAAAGTACTCCAACTGGATCAAACCTGGCAGAAGCTATCACAGCCCTCTGCCTCCACCCACACTTAGTTCTCACAGTTTAAATATTTTCTACAAGTCTAAAAGTCTACAAACCACTCCCAAGGCCTTTAAGACTTGCATTGCTGCTCTATCAAGATCAAGACTGCATACTTTTTAAGGAAGAGGGACTGTGGAGTTATTTACCTGACATATCAGCTATCCCTTTATCAGGGGATGCAATGAGCAAGCCACACTGTCACCAATCCCTTATTTTAAACTGAGAATTCAGAGGAAAGTACTATGGCTGCCTTTAAAAAGAAACCAAACCACTAAAAATTGCACTGACATTTAACTCAATTAGATACTATACTGCATCAAAGAAAATTATTCTAAGTGAAGCGCTGTGATGCAGAATAGAAATGATAATTGAAATCATTGAATACTTGATCATTGTGTAACGCTATAAGCTCAGGTAGGATATTAAATGCTTTCTTAAGCATTTCTTTCTAACCTAATTTTTGCCAGAAGACAGATTTTGGATGCGAGGTAATCCTTCTTGTTAAATTCCAAGTATTATTAATATCTTTAAATATGTAAGACCTCTAACAAACTTGCATGATATTGATTCACGCTGTATGACAGTTCTGTATAAGGCGGACTCATGGTACAAAACACAGATCCCTTCACACTCTGCAGTCCTACTCAAAATTAGCACTAAAGCAAATTAGTTAGTTACTATAGTCACAATAGATTATACAGAAGATAGAGTTAGTACATTTTCTATTCAGATGTACACTTATATTAGTAGGTTGTGAATTGTTAGTTAAAATAAGCTCAATGTTCAGCAAAGCAGCACCTTCTTTATCCTTTGAGTTAGCAATCTCAAGTGCCTAACAAACACAAAAGTCACTCCAAGCCATCACCATTACTCCAAGAAGAAAGTAGTAATACATAAACAAGAAATGCTATGCAAACTTGGCTTTCCTATTACTGTACCTCCACAGGCAGTTCACATACCAAGCCAAGAGGCAAAACATTATTTTTTCATTCTATTAGACATTCTTAATTGTTTTTTAAATATATAGAAATATTTTTGGTCTTCAGAAGAAAGAACAAAGTAACTTGGCAACTTCACCTACCAGACAACCACTGCCCAAAATGCTAGCAGGCATGCTTTTGCACAACACTGTACCTAGGGATGTTGTAAATCCCAATGCCAGAAGTCATCCACTTCCTCAGGAACTATAATCTGCATCTTTCATTCTAGTAGGACTGCTAGCACTCTTACTGAAAAAGCTAAGGAAAGTAACCACACTTACACAGTCAGTACTTCCATCAGCAGTTTTCCTACAGTAATTGCTTTTCTAATAAAAATCTTCTTTTTCTCAGATGTGACCTTAATTCAGTCACAAAGAGGCACTCTTCCTTACAAAAGTCTTTTGGGTATGTTTTTTTTTGTTGTTCTGTTTACTTTGTGCCACTTATGCAAATGCACAGGTTTGTGTGTGAATTAGGACACAAAGAAGTTGTGATTTTAAGGAACTATGTTTTCCAAATACCCACTTAATTTAAAGCAGTTACTGTCATTCTCTACACAACCTTGTGTCATGCAGATACCAAAAGTGTGTTTTGTGATTTTTTTTTAAATGGCTTTACAGAAGAAGAAGTATTTTTCTTTTGAAACAGATTGTTAAGAGGTCATACATCCAGAATTGCTTCCTCATGGTTATAAGACCCAATCCCACAATCGATCAGATTTTACAAACTTGTGTCCGTTATCAAACTTTTTTTAGGGTAAACAGTGTTCCCACAAAGAAATGAGGATTTGCCTGCACAGATGCAACTACAGGGCTGAGACCAGAGCTATCATCTGGTGAGCACTGGCTTTCATTACAGTGCAAGAATGTTAACTTCTTTGCATAAATAAAAACATTTCCTCTGGCTGGAATGACAAACCCCTTTGAAAATGTTAGATTACCTCATCATAGATTTAAATGCTGTTGCTAATCAGGAAGAAAAGAAAACACAGGAAACAAAGAAATATCTTGATTTGTGTATGAGGCATGTCTAATTAAAAAAGAGCGTAACATAGTACAATATCATAAATCAAAGAGCAGCCAGAATTCTGCCTTAAAAAGTCCTCCATATGAGGGGAACCAGAAAATAAATTTTAACATCAAAGGAAATAATCCTTCTTTTTTTTTCAATTCACAAAGACATTTTCTTCACTTTTCTAATTGTGTCAAATTAAACATCTTTCATTTTGTATTATATTTATAGATAGAAACTGACAAGCCACTAAGTAAGATTTATTGCTTTTCTTCCTGTACCTGACTGCCTTTCCCAGTAGGGTAAGGAAAGAATATTTCAGTGCAAAAGCAGGAAACGAGAACAGAAAAATGAACAGGGACAGATCGCTTTGCTGCACTTTAGAACACTGAATAGAAATCCTTTCAGCATAACAAATGTTGGTTTAGGTTTAAAGTGATCTGCCAGCAAAAGAGAACTCTCTTAGAAGAACTTGGTCCAATACCTTCTTCCCTGGAAGACAAACCAGGATTTCTGTTATATTTGCATTTGTTTAATTTTTGCAATGAACAATTAGAAATGCTACAAAAATTGTGGCACTCCATCTAACATACCAGAACACTTGAAATACAGTAAGCTGAATTCTTCCACTACCTTCAATACCAAGTGATACCACACTAAAGTATCCTGTTTGAAACTATTTCCTGTAACGTATTTTTCGTGTTTATGACACCTGGATAAGTTACCCAGCTGCTGGCATTAATTCAGCAGCAATTACTGCTTTTAGAATTACTGTCGCCTTGACACTAGCAGGTGGTTTTGAGTTTAATTTCATTCAGTCATCACTTGCAGCTGGCTGAACCAAGTCAGTTATGAATTATCTGTGCTACAAGGTGAGGAGACAGTTAATAACAATCCTGGAAACAAGTGTTGGAATGGTTCACATCAGTGTGGTTACCAGTACCAACAGAAGGAGCTCAACGGACTTCATTTAGGACTTTCAAGCCACAGCAGTATTTATTGTACACCCAGATCTAGAAATGCTGAAAGTGTGTTTTCAGCATTTTCCTCAGAAAAGAGACTGGGTCCAAGACCAGCTTGCTAGCTCTGAGCCAGCCCTGGTCCTGCTGGACCTAAACGAAGCACACATGAAATGCCACACCAATGCATGAGCCCACCACCAGCCCACAGCTGCACCCAACCTCATATCTTCTTACCAGGATACAGAAGAGGACAGTGCATTAAAAATGAGTGGCTCTGCTTGAGGCTACACCTACAATGGCCAAAGATAAGACAGAGCTAACTAGCATGAGTGCACATGTTGAAATCAGTCAGCAACATGCTCTTCAGCACTCTGCATTTTGAGGAAGCTTTCCATTTTTCATGCATAGACTCAGAGTACCTTTGCCCATCCTTATTACTTTGTCCAGAGCTAATAAGCTTCCCCTCAATCCCCAAGACTAAAGGGTCACTGGTGGCTGAGCAGAGCAGGGCTGGCTCTCCCTGAGTTGCACCAACCCAAAGTTCAGAAGGTTGTCTGGATATGGGAAGTTTTCCTGCAGAGGCAAGCCAAACCCACTAACAGGAGCATTCAAGGAACAGTCAGCCCAGACAGCAAGGACATGACTATGGGCTGGAAATTTAAATTTCCACCAATTCTGTAAAAGCAGCATGAAGAAAAAAAAGTGCGCTTTAGCTTTTTTACAAAGCATGGTTTGCCACACCTTGATATGAGAAACTTGACTGGACAGGGCAGCATTTTATTGTATTGAGAATTTGAAAAGATGCCTCCTCCCTGGAGATTATCAAAACACAACCTGCTGGGTTTCTCTCTTATCAGGATGCCAGCAGAGGGAGCACAAAATAGGCTGTTAGCACAGAGCAGGGGCATCTTTGGGTTAGGAGATGTCAGAAATCTCAAGAAAAGGATGAAATTAAACAACAAAACCCCACCCTTAGTTTGGTAATTAATCTCAGATGGTCTCATTAAAATTCTAAAAGCAGCATTAGTTTCTATACAAATCTCTCCCTCAGACATACAAACAATATCACAGCTGTATAAAGCAGGAGGGATGTTTCATTTAAAAATAATGACAATCTGCAGCCATTCTCACAATCCTGCTCAGCATTTACCATCATATAGTGCTGGGCTGGAATATGTTAAAAGCAAGCGATTTTCAGCAGGGAGAGTCTGGAAAATAGAGTCTGGTAGTTAACAGGGAACTTTCTACACCAATCTAAGGCTGAAACAGCCACAGGATAGTAATTATAATGAGAGCTTCAGTATGGGAATCCAAAGCTTACATGCAACACATATGCAAGAGCAGCAGGTATCAGAAAGCTCAAACCTTGCAAAAGCTCATGGCACCCAAGATGACGTGGCCATTCAGGTGTACACAAGTTTCCAGCTTTTGAAAATCATGATTATAGAAGTATGTAAACAACCTCATTGGAGAGATTCGGGCAGCTTGCGGCACCTGTGAGCAACAATGATCTCATCTGCAAACTAGTATTGTCTTTTTCACAACTTGAGGAAATAAAAACAACCATGGGTAAGCCTTTAGATTTGTACTGCACTTTAAAATACTCAGTACACTGGTCACCAGCTCATAGAAGCAGACATACCTTACAAAGATCCTTATTACAAAAAGTAGATTATATTGGGGGGGGGGGGTAAAAAATCCCTTCCTTAATTCAATTAGCCTGCTTTTGTTATGGTTTCACTGATGACAAGAAAATTAATTTTCTTCTCAAACTGATTATTGTACCAAAGAAGCCCCATAGTACCATGAAGAGATTCCCCCTGCAGAAAAGACTGTAGAGAACTTAATCAAATGGAAGTAACTGGATTAGTGAGAGATTTCCAGATTTAATTCAAAGGTACATAGCAACAAGCACAAAACCCTTCAAGATATCAGCAGCAGCCAACAGACTTCAGTTATTTTTTACTAAAGAATTTCTAAGTAATACATTGTGTTTGAAAATCTTATCTTAGAAAGGCCAGTAATATATGAGATGAACTGGCAGAAAGAAGGAAAGGCATAAACCAAAGAAACATACGGTAGCTTATACACATCTAAATTGAACATTAAAAACGGTAATGAAGGAATTGCTAAATAACTGCAGAATTAAAAAAAATTAAGGAAGAGTTTGTTCCAGTTATATTTAGTTATTTCCTTTTGTGCTATACATGTGCATTTTAGATTGGTTGCACATACATAAACTCCAAGAGCTTTTGACCAGGAAGAACTTTAAGACCAAAAGAAAAAAATGTAACTACTAATTTATCTACTAATGTCAAGAAAGCATTAGGTTTTTTTAAAGCTTATGTATACCTGCACAATTGAAAGCTAGAACCCATTAGCACACCTGGAAAGCTCATGAACTGACCATTTAATAACATCTTTGTTGTCATAATTCAAGAAAAGCTGGTGATGAACGTAGTAAACAAATTTTAACAATTGCCTGTAATAAAAAGAATTTGTTATGTGTAAATCCTTTGGGAATTCCTCATCCCAAACTCAGGGCAGCCTCAGTTTTTCAAGAGGTGTGATATACAGCATGAACAATGAGTAATGAGTTGGATTTGCTGCATATGTGCAAACAACTGTGTGCTGGCAGCTGGCTCCTGAGACCCAAACCACAGGTAGCAAGGTTCACTCCTACAAAAGCTGTGCTCAAATCTTAAGATTCTGAAATCCCACACCACCCCACATAAATAAATTAGGAAACAGCTCAGTGTCAGTCAGTCAGTGTCAAAACTTAGGATGCTAGTCTTGCATCCCATCAGCAATAAAAAGCCTGGAATCCCAGTTCTCCAGTCAAATAAAGCATGTGCTTCTAGCAAGGGCAGATGCAAAGCTAGCAGGCATTAAAACTGTCAGCAGCCCATGATGGAGGACTGAGCACACACCTAAGAACTAGTGGAAGTTTCAAATCTCTGCTTTTATCCAATATCCACATAACTGGAACAGGACATGAACCCGTTATATACCTATTAACACTATGGTATATCCTGCTTTGAACAACAGGCAGCATTGTAAGAGGCACCATGAAACTGCACAACTGAAGGATAAACACACTACCAGTAAAAAACTCCTTCCCAAGACCCCTCCGTTCCCAACAAAACAACCACCCCTCAAACCTGCAGAAATCCGATATTCAAATGCTTGGATGCTGGTGAGAGACACTGTCAACCCTAGAAGCAACTCTTAGACTAACACCAGGCAGGGATGTAAAGACCACAAAATATACCATGCATTTAGAGCTCAGGTGTTCTACAGTTAGGAAGATGATACATGCATTTGAAAATATATTGGATGTAAATAAATATGAATGAAATTAAAAATATGGCATATACAATGCAAAATCATTATACTGTGAAGCGATACAGAAAACATCTGGATGTCATCTTAGAGATTTGTGTTTTTCCAGATTAAGGAAACAGCTGCCTTAGTAAAATTACTCATATCCACCAGTAATGAAGAGTATCTTTTAGCAGAATTCCTCCGTTAAGCCACAAGCATCTGCTTCCTAATTTTCTTTTTATTTAATCTTGTGTACCCAGCCCAAGTGCTGTAACAACAAATTTAAATAGCTGCCTCATTTTACATTTTGCAAGCTATCACATCTAAACAAAGAATAACACTTTGCATATGAAACTCTCCGTTCAAGCAGGTGACCATTGAGAGGTGATTTGCAACACCATCTGTGTGAAAGCAAGGCTGCGATGGAGGAGCCTAATAAACTTTGCATGGTGAATCAATAATTACATCCTTAATGTAGCATAAAATGCTAACAGAAGATTCAGTCCTGGCCTTGTAAATACAACTGTATCTTTAATTCTGATACCATTCAAGTGATTCAGTGATACCTTCACTCCAAAGTATGCTCCTAGTCCACAGCATAGAAAAAGCTGAAATCGCTCTGCATAGGTAAAGGTTATTCTATTCGCTTTTTACAGTTAACTGAACAGCAAATGAAGAGCTGTTTCAGCCAGTGTTACATGATACTTGTAAGTCTTGTCCTGGTGTTAATGGATTTTTAAATGATGCTTATCAAATATGCAAGTATAACAACATGAACAGGATACTAAGTTTGCCCACTTTAATTCTTCTTCTGCTCATTTTTTTCCTAGATTCATTTACACACTTCAATATTTTTCTCCAACCTCAGGATAATAGCTTAATGAAACGACTCTTAGCAGTTGGAATCAAAATGAAATGATCCTTGGACAGAAGGGTGCAAGACTCAGAATCTCCTATATTCTGCCATCTTCCTTGCATTGACCACATGGGTACCTGCAGAGCAAACCTGGTCAACATGCTAAGCCAAGAAAACAAAAATAACTACTTTGTCTTTTTGTTCTGGTCCTCCTCAAAAGGGCAGTCTTCCTGAATCACCACAGTCTCAACCTGACACCATCGCCAGTATTTTAAGTCAGGCATTTTTATCACCCAGCTCAGGGCTTGTTCCTTCTGGAAAGAGTTATTCCTACTGCTGGTGTCATGGCCCTAAAAAAGGAAATATTTCTTTTTCCCTGTTCTTTTCATGCAAAGTGCTCCAGATAGCCAAGAGGCTGTGTTTTCATGAAGCTGCGAGTGAAACTTCACAATGGTTGAGGTTCAAAGGGACCCTGTGGAGGTCATCTGGTCTGACCCCACCTGCTCAGGCAGAGCCACATAGAACCAGTTGCCTAGGACTAAGCCCAGATAGCTTTTGAGTATCTCCAAGGATGGAGACTCCACAACTTCCATGGGCAATCTCTGCAGTGCTCGGTCACCCTCACAGTAAAAATGTGTTCCTTGATGTTCGGAGGAAATCTTCTGCGCTTCAGTTTCTGCTGAAAGTTATATATAAATGTTATACATATATTGTGGTAGAGCATCAGGGCTTGCACAAGGGCAGTGTCATAGAACAGTCCTAAGTGAGTTCTGTCTGGTGTAAACATTGGAACAAACTATTTATCAGCAAGTCTCCTCTTGTAAGGTAGTAGTGGCTTGCCTTAGAAAGAAGCAAGCTGTAACCTAATAACAACTGAGAACCAGCAAACTACATATAACAAAGGTGACAAAAGGAGTAGGGCAAGGAACAAAGCAGGATGAAAATCCAAACTGACAAATTTGAATACCAAAGTTTTAAAACAAGCTCAGCACAGAATTGTGGAGTTCCAGGCTTTACAGAGTCTTCATTAATCACAAACAGCTTAAAGAGTCTCATTTGCATTGAAGTTTACTCTAATGCCCTTTACCAGAGATTCTCTGTTCCTCTTCACACTTGGGCAATTCCACTCACCATTAATTTGATGTGTTCATGGCTACAAGTAGAATAAATTAAAGCCTACTCTTTTTGAGTGTTTCTTCTGCTCTTTAAACATAGATCAAATTGTTATGGTTTAACCCTAGCCAGCTACTAACTACTGCTCAGCCACTTGCTCGTTCCCCAGCCCCCCCACACCCTGGGAACAGAATCAGAAAAAGGTAAAACCTGCAGGTTGAGACAACAATAGTTTAATAATTGAAATAAAGTAAAATATAACAATAACAACAATACCAATAATAGAGAAAAGAGAGGGAGGAATAAAACCCAAGAAACACAAGTGATGCACAATACAATTGCTCACCACCTGCTGACTGATACCCAGCCCATCCCTGACCAGCGGTCAGTCCCTTCTGGCCAGCTGCCCCCAGTTTATATACTGTGCACGATGTTCTGTGGTATGGAATACCCCTTTGGTTAATTTGGGTCAGGTGTCCTGTGTCTGCTTCCTTCTGGCTTCTTGTGCCCCTCCTCAGGGGCACAGCATGAGAGACTGAGAAGTCCTTGATCAGGGTAAACGCTACTTAGCAACAACTAAAACATTGGTGTGTTATCAACATTGTTCTCAGACTAAAGCCAAAACACAGCACTGCACCAGCTACTAAGAAAAAAATTAACTCTATCCCAGCCAAAACCAGGACACAAATATAAAAGAGTATTCACTGAAAATTAATGTTTTATATTAAGGCTGCCCCACGTTTAAACAGTAAAGTGCTTCTTTTAATCCTTATGCTATGCTAGGATTGAAGTTGACACAGGAATTTCCAGATTTTGTGATCTCAGATACTGGAAAGATCATAAATACTTTAAAAAGTAAAATGATCACAAGTACAAAGACAGTGCCAACTGTCACTCTGCTAGATTTACAGCTTAGGAACAAGCCATTTGATCATAAACAGCCTGATATTTTCCTACCACCAGCAGCTACAGACTGCTTCTGTTTTATATATATATATACACACATATATGGAAAAGGAGCCAAGAGTTTTATCTGTTCCAGCCCTAATATTTTAGTGGTTTCTCGGATTACAAATAAATGTTCATATATGTCACAACCGCAACCATCATAGAAACTACTTCTTTAATTTTTTTGGACATAAATTCCATTAAAAACAATGGGATTGACAAGGTGCCCATTTGGGTAAATTCAGCTTGGATTTGCAGCTGTGCAAATAGCTTAGCTTGACTCCATGACAGGTGAGCTCTGTAACGCCAGCAGTTGCATTGATGATGTGTTCCTAAGAAATTATTTTTCAGGGGAGAGGAATGTGTTAAAATTTAGCAGGCTCTGCAGGTTCCTTCCTTTACCAGACCCCTGACATACCATCTAGCTGGCTTTTTATAGAATCAGAATAGAATCAAGTAACAAGAAAAAAACTTCTTTTGTATAGCAGGAAAAGAAGATGATGGCTTCTTAACACAGCACTTGCTTTCTTATTGTTCAGACTTCTCTGAAAGACAATAGTTACTGAATTGTCTGCTGAATAACAGGCACATCAAAACCAAGCCTAAATAAAGTGCTTGTGTATTTTCCTTAAATTAAATATAAGAAATGTGAACTCTCTTGTAGTTCTTTTTATGTAAGCCAAACAGGAGGCTTCAAGAGAGAACTATGATTTAAGAAGCTGCTTTTATGTTGTAAGTTAAACCATCAGACAGACTAATTCAATTCCTTTCTGTTTACTGTAAGAGTATTTCTCTTGCTGGACAAGCCATAAAACTCAAGTGACTAAAACATAAGAGGGCAAGCAGACATTTCCCATTCTTAAGAGAAAGAAACAAATGCTCTCGCTGAAGAGCAGTGCTGCCAGCAAGTCATAAATTTACGAGCTATTCAATAGCTTCTCTGATTTCCCTGCAGTTAAAACTTCTTTTACAGTTAAAACCTCAAAATTATTCCTGTAATTAAACAGCCATAAGATGTCTTCTTCAAAGATTAACACTATTTGTGAATGCAGTGTATATTTGGAGGAAATAATGGAGGTATTCATAAAGATTTCAAGTATGCATATCAGCATACATAGGCATTGTTACTTGGTTTTCCATCCCCCCACCCTGAAACAAGGACAAAAAAAAGACATGACAGTCTCATAATTCTCAATTTTTACCAAAATTCATGACATGGCTTTAGTGTTTTACTTTACTCTTTGACTGAACACACTTCATACAGCCATTCCTAGAGAGAATACTTTGCAAGTTTCACTTAATTATTTTTACATTTGATGGTATGTAAATTAAAACATTACAGTACCTTGAACTGTAATTTCAAATTGGAACTAGATATTAAAAGAAGTCTTAAAGGTAAGATTTAAAAAGGGGCATCTTACCACCAGCTACAGTCATTACTTCTATTATCAGCTGTCATAGCCTGTCAAGAAAAAATTGGTTGAGCAAGGAGTTCTTGTTATCTCAGTAAGTCTTTACTTTTGGCCTTGGGTCAGTTAATAACCATATTAGCTTAACATACAACCTTAAAGCAAATCAGAAAGGCTGATGGCATTTTACATTGAAGTAAGTCTACCCAGACGTGCGAGTACCATCCTCAGTCTCCTGCAGCAGTGTGGCAATGTTTGCCCAGAGCACCTCAGCAGTTATTGATCTTGCCTGGAATCAGGAAGATTATTTGTTCCTCCCTCTAGAATATAAATGGAAATAAAAGCAACTCTGGAGAGAAAAGACTGCACAGAGTCTGAATGATGTTTGTAAGCACACTACAGCAGCAAATGCTGATGCGAATGTTTGAATTATTCACTGGTTTTGCATGATAAAAGCAAAAAGATTGAAATTGTCTCTATACTATGAATAGTGTTTTTAAGAACAAGTTAGGGAAAATGGCATCCTTTACGAAATGGTATTGTGAGCTGCTGACTGTTCTGCAGCTGTTGGTTTGAAAAGAACAAAAAAGTTTTCAAAGAAAAATAGAAAAGAATGAAGTTCATAGCATTTCCTTTTTTTATGATGATCCTGAGGATCTACTGGACTGTAAAATTATCTAGTCATGCTTGCAAAAATTAAGGACAAGTTGCCCCCAAGGGACAGCACGATTTTAAGGGACTAACTGGACTGAACCAGCTTCCAAAACCAACTAGTATGGTTATTTTGCTTAGCCTGCAAAAGCAGATGATTGCCCAAAGGCTGAAGAACAGAAACAAACCAGATATCTAGCTCTTCAGATTAACTTGTTACAGAGCCTTTTCAGTAGTTCAATGCATCTGAATCATAAGAAACAATGGAACCTGCCCTCAATGCCAGAAGATTACCTTCTGTTAATTGAAGGTTGAGACTCTACTCCAGTAACACTGCTGCTGGAATGATCTTCCTTGTTTGCTTTAGATTTTGTCAGTTTACACAAGGTTGTGTTTTTTCGGATGTTAACATAAGCTTTTGAGTCCTCATGTAGCTAAATGATAAGAGTCCCCTCATACTGTAATGTCTTATTTAGCTACCATTTGAAGGAGTTAATCAAGGTCAAGTGAGTTACTGTAAGCAGAGGTGTTGTGTGAAGAATATCAGAGCTGAACACATCAAACAAAATCCAAGTTCTTCAGAATATCTGACGACCTCCTGACCTCTCATACCTTATGCTTTACTAGAAAATTAAACAATAAGATACCTAACCAGCTAACACCTGTGGAAAATCAAAAATGTAATACTTGTTGACAAAAGACTTGCAATGTAAACAGTGAGCTAAGAAACTGACTCTGCTGTTTAAATACATCCTAAACTGTTTTTCCTTGAGGAAAGCAAGCAAGATTTATACAAAACAGTGGTGTTACATACTACAGCTCTTCACTTCTCTTTCACCTTTCAAATCTTCATGGCAGTGATTTTCTTCATCCTCTTCTCAGTCTTTGGCTTAAGCAAAGTTTGCCTATTTCTATGCTCTTTGCCCTATGCAAAATGAGCGCTTATATTGACTGGTCTGAGATAAAAAAAGATCTGGTTTTCAAGTACTTCATGACAGCTCTGTTTAGGTGCCATCACCTGCCAAATCCCAAATCCTCTCTGGCATCCATTGTGCTGGAAGTGGCACAGGATTTTTCATGTGAACAATTTTTCCAAATTCCTTCTCAATCATTTGCACATAGGCTTCAAATACAGTCTGTGTACAGCAGAGGCAAGCTTTTGGCACAAGAGAGACAGGGCTGCACTCATTTGTCAACCATTCATCAATATTATTCAACTGTTGCATTTTTACAAACAATGCAAACAAATAGCATGTGGATTCCTGCAATTTCCAAAAGATTTGGGAAAAGCTCCCTCCTCATCTTTCCTTTCAAATGTTTCAGATTTCTGTTGTTTGAAAATCACAAACAATATATCCTGCCAAAAAACCACACAGGCCAATTAGCACTCTCCATAAATTGATCCCAGGAGCTCATGCCAACTTACAGCTAGTGAACTTTGTTTATATCTGTTCCGGGTTTGATCTGCTGAGCAAGGTGTATTGCTAAATCCAAAGGAGACTAAAGGAATATCTGTTTCTTCTGCAACAAAGATACCATTATCTGTACCTATTGCTGAAGGCATGAAGGGCACACAAGAACAGCAATGATGTCTGTTTCTGATTTCAGGCATTCGTTTTCTCAATGATTTCGAGTAAGCTCCAAGCAGCGGGACTTGTATGTAGCACAAAGTGCTGTTTTGTAACAAATCTCTAACCTGATCCTTCAGACAGCAAATTGTATAAGAAACTTAACCAATTTCATCACACATTTCTATACACTTTATATTTAAAATACGTAGAGTTAATGTTTACATAGTCTTTAATAGAAGTAAATTAAATTTTAACAAAAAGGTACAAAAGTAGAAGGATTCTTTGCTAAAATCAGATTTGGGAATCTGATGGAATGCCTTTAGTAGTTGCCAATAGAATGAAAAATTCGGGAATCTTCTACTGGATGGATAGTTTATGCTTTTATCTTCTCCAAGCTCATAAAGAGAAGGTGCTTTATCTTCTACTTAACTCCCAGGTTAGTAAAAAATAACTTCTGTATCAGACTCAGTCTATGGAGACAAAGCACAAAATGGAATCTTACATAAAGTAGCTATAGCTGTGAAAGATTTAAATGAAGAAATGAAGAGTTACTCCATGCCTAGAGTAAAATGCTCGTATATACAATTTCCACCTGTACTCCTTGGGGAGAAAAAGAAAAAAAATCAGTACGATGATTCAATAACATTTATTACTTATCACCTACTTGAACTTTTATAATATACCCACAGAGAGAATACACTTTCAAAAATATTTTATATAGCCTAGAATTAAAGGAGGGTAAACTAATGCTGATCTACTCCGTCAGCACTGACTGAGGTATTTTTATGTGGCTTTCATTTGCAGAAATAAGTCAAATTCTCAGATGTAATTATATATATTATTCTTTAAATATAGCTAGGATACTTGCAACAATCTTAACACTACTTGTAAATGGCTCCACAGAACCCTGTATTTAACCCTATCTTGTACATTTTCTATTGAATTTGCAGAACAGAACAATCCCCCCAACTCTTTAGGCAAAGTTTTTACTCTTTTTTATGATTTTTCCTTTATGACTGCAGTTGCATTTGGTGCTGCAAAATGACAGAACTGAATACTGAGACAAATGTCTTAGAAACTGAACTTTGAGGATGCACGGTGACTCTGGACAGACTGTGAATAGCATATCATGTCTTCTGTATAATATATTAACCCCCACACAAAGAATTCTTCTGGGTCTCTCTAGAGCTGCTGCTCAAAAGGAAAGAACCCACACTAGTATATCTGGTAAACATGTCCTCTCCAACTGTGCTGTACAGCCACAATCAAGTGAAACTGCGGGAGCTGGTTGAGAGCCAAATCCTCAGAACAAACAAATCAGCTCTCTCTCAGCTGCTTGAATTCTACTTAATAAAATAGCTCATGAGCTCATGTCAAACACACCAGCTGTTACAAACACAATTAGATATTACTTAGCTCTCATTATCATCCATTCTACTTTCTAACAGTTTACCAGCTTTAGTATCAGGCTATAGTAGTTTGGAGGTGAGCAGGGATTTTTGTTAATGTAATGAGCAATAAAGCATTTTGGTCTAGTTATTTCTAAAGTCAATACATGAATGCAAAAAAAAAGTCCAAGAAATTTGCCATGTGACAAAATAAATTTTTGTTGTTTTGAAAAAACTCCCCTAACAAACTTCTTTCAGTTATGGAAACTTAAAACCACAAAAAGTGAAGAATATGGTTATGTACAGGTCAGGGTTCTAAACTCATGTTTCTCAGATCAAAAGTAGGGCTCTGGTTCCTGGTTTCTTAGTAGGCTTGGTTATGGCAGCTAGAGGAGGTTAACACCATAGCTTCTCCCTGTCCTCCTGCTGTGGATACTCATACTGATGACAGACATCTAAAACATACCCACTGCTGAACTCCAGTAGACAGCCGCTCACTGAATGAATGTAAATTGCCGCTATTTTCACTATACATTAGTAGACATTATTATGACATTAGTATACATTATTATGAGGCACAAAAATTGTTGGTGATAGTAGCTAATTGCATGCTTGGTGTACAGTGGTGGAGGCTCCACAGGGCTTTACGTACTTATAGAGCTGAAAGAGAGTTCCTGGTTGTGGTATGTGCGTGTAGTATCAGTATCTCCAATGCAGAGAGGAAAGAGAAGGAAAACCAAGAAGCAAAACTTGAATTAAGTGCAAGACTGGAAATCAGCATCTCTATTACCATCCTTTGAAGTTTCCACAGAGTTATCTCAGCTTGAGAGGCAGAATTGCACAGAGCAGCTGAGCAAGTAGCACTGGAGAAAGAGGACAGAAGCATTAGGAACAAGGAGGCTTTTAGGGTATAAGGAACTTATTTCACAGAGATAGGTTTTATCAACAGTGACAGTATAATTGCACTGCAGGAACTTAAGAGACAGAAATAGAAGACTGAAGGGCAGTCTGCTTTCAACATCACAACTGTCTACATCAAAGAAAATCTTAGGAGTTTAGGTGATCTCCAGAATCTGAATCCACAGAGATTCTGTAGTACATTTTGATGCAGCTAGCACAGAAAGAGAAGAACATTAGACCTATTAGAGGTGGTGAAGAGACTGAAATACTAATGGAGATTACAGACTGTGATTGTGGGAAACAGAGATTTTAAATCCTTCTCTGTCCCTGAGTAGGCTGGTAAGTGCTACATCAGAGTGGATATAAACTATGCTTTTATACACTGTAATGACAGCTTCTTGCAGAAAGTCAGGGTGTACAAGGCAAAAAGTAGCTCTTGACTTGGTTTGACATATTGCCATCTAACAAGGGCCACATACACCAACATGCTGTTCTAAAGAATAAAAAAAAAAACAACCAAAGGAAAAAAAAAAAAAACACAAGAAAAAGAGTTTGCTTTGGTAATGTTTAAGTTTGGAAAGAGAATCAAGATGACCAGCTGAAATGAACTTAAGAACAGCCAAATGGGTAAAAGGCTAGGAGATTCCTTGGAGGATAAAAGATAAGGTGCAGAGCCACAGGATTCTCAAATCAAAAGGTTCAGATGATTTCTATCTTCCTTTGGTGTGACTGTAAAGAAGGTAATTAAAAGCAAAAGTATAAGAAGTCCAATTAAGAAATACAGGAACTGAAAATGCCCGACAAGTTAAACAAAAAACTATTAAGTGAGGGTAAAAGTAAACTTTGAAAAACAAGTTTCTAAACTGAAAAAAAGAGAAACATGGTATCTGTTAGAGCCAGGAGGAACAATTAAGAGACTTCTTTGTAAAACAGTGCAATGCTTGAAATAAGCCATTGCAGAAAAGCTAAACTTGCCCTAATGTTCAGTCTTGAAGAGCCCAGGCAAGTCCTCATACAAGGAAATTATTAAAAGGAGAAGCCTAATGCTCTGTCCCAGTACTGAGGCTGGACTAGCTGACCTCTTGAGGTCCATTCCAAACTGAATGACTCGAGAACTGTATAAAATACAGAAGTTAAAAGAAATCATAAAACAATAAAAAATAAACAAATCATCAAGATAATTTCAGAGCTCTAAAAGAACTAACACATGACACCAGTGAAGTACTGATGTATCACTTAAAGTGGCAGCAGATGGATGGTAGGTGGCAAAGAGTACCCAAATCTGAAAACAGGGCTGCAGAAAACTACAGGCAATTGCAGTCTTTTAATTTCTAATAAACAGTAAACACTACTGCCAGTCTGTGGAGATGCTTAAGGAGGAGCTAAGCAGCATACAGACAGAAGTGATCAAGCTGATACAGTATGCCTGGAGTTTCAAACAGCATTAGAAATCAAGCTAAGACATAAAAGGAAAAGTCCTCTTGTTCATTACTGTCAAGTTAAGTGAAAGGAAGTGGGAGATAAAACATGTGGTCAATTCTCACACTAGTGAGATAAGATCCCCAAGGCACCTATACTAGAACTTATATTCCTGATTTGCAGAAATAGGTCAATACCTTTGTAAAACTGAAAAACTCCTATTATTCCATATTGCTAAACATTCTTTTTTCTTTGTATTTATGGTACATAAATATTCTCTATGAAGGAAGAACTCTATAAGAGATGGAAAGCCAGATAAAAGTAGCTACAGCTAAATTCTGGAGAATGTCCTAGCACTACATGAAGTCAGTGATATTCTGTGGTCAGCATGGCAAAGGCAGCTCTACATCAATAGCATCTGCATCATTATTTCACATATGCTCCTCATTAATAAGACAGCACTACCATCACTGATAGATGGTTGTTTTAAGTGGGCAATGATTAGCTCTGAAGTCAGACAAGAGGCCAAGTTCACCATATGACTTTGAACAGTGGTACTGTAACTCCTACTCTAAATGCAGATATAAACTAATTAGGTTATATGTCATCACTTCCAACCCCCCCTCTTTTTTCCTTTGTACTTCTAATTAACAGTTGGTAGAAAGTAATAAAACAGATGAAAATCAGAAAGTCCAACATTTATCACCATGAAGAACAGTTTGTCGTGCCTTTTTTATTCCTTCATCCCGATCACAATAAATTTGTGTTCCTTCAAACAAGATATCCTGCCCGAGTGAAAAAATAAAAACCTGTCTCATTTCTGCTTCATGCCATGGAGAGAAATGGCAACATGAACATCATTATCAAATTTATTTTGTCTTCCTCCAGTGAAGGTAACTATCTTGAGTCCTAGAAAAGAGAAGGTCGTATTATGCAGGAAGAACAGCTGCTAAATCCAAAATATTTAAATTCTGGCGGAAAAAAAAAAAAAATAAATTACTCATCTCATTCAAAAAATGGAAATGCTTCAAAGGAATTGGGGAACTTACCAGCTGGATCTGAAACTCACATGCTCCTTATTTGCTTCAGGGCATTTTGGATTTACTTTTTTTGCTACTCATCCAAACAACAATTATTAAAAGCTCCCTCTCTTTCTGCCTAGGCAACGTATTCCCTGACTGCAGAACCAACCTTCAAGTAAAACAGTCCCCTAATTACACAGCTTTAGCAGTATCCATGAGAAGCAACTATCAGTAAATCTGAAGAGGTAGTCACATCAGTAGTTTGGCTTTTATATTCCCTATAAGCAATGTCATACAACTATCATGACTTTCAGCATCAGTATCTCCCAACAGTGAACATTACAGTGTTCACAAATGTTTGTCATATCCATAAAGAAAGGTCTTAGCTGCTGTTAGAGGATACACTCTTGTCCTCCTCCAACAGTTAACAAATTATCTCCTTATATGACTACATTTGGGTGTGCTTTAAGCAATTATCTGCATATGCAGAATCCTGTTTCATGCAGTACTCCAGACCCTCATTGTACCAGAATTTTATGTTAGACTAGTAACTACAGCAAAGCAGTTGTAAAACAATTCTCTCCCTTACTAAACATCTTATTTCCAGTACAAAACTAAAAAAGGTTGCATACCAAGTTCCTTAGAAATCATATATCTACTAATGAATTAAAGTTTAAACAAAATTATCAAGAAAGTTTGCTGAACAATCTAGCCCTGTTCCTATGGGTTAAACATACCATATTACAGGCTCCCCTAGATGCTTTTATACAAACAAACAAAATCAATACTAGCAGTGCTTTAACAGAGCCAGGTTTATTTTTAACAACTCCTTACAACCGCTGACTCATGGAAGAATACCAGGGAAGCATTCACATGCAATATTATTATGAGTGACTTAGGAAAAAAAAAAACAAACAAAAACAAGAGAAGTCCTTAAGCAGTTACTCATTTTGAAGTCAAGTTTTCTGGTATTTGCAGCTGTTTTATAAACAAAGTTTGACATTTGACTATAATTCTTTCTAGCTTATGTTAGCAATCATAAAACAGTAAAAAAGAGGTGACAGTATATGACACTTCTAGCACTTATTCATTCTAGTAAGGCAGTAATTGTAAGAAGTTTAACAGAATGCATCTCATAGCTCTATTTGCAAGTGAGCACCACACACGGGTATCGAGAGGCAAAGTATTAAATTTGTTCATTTTTAGAATTATTCACATTGGTGCCTTTATCTAAATGAATTATTATGTGAGCAGAATGTCTTAGGAACTACTCTATGACAGAATATTCTTTAATCATGATTAGTTAGACTTACAAACGATTATGGAACATACAATGTGTTGCAGCTTTGGATCATTACCCATGGAAATGTAATTCAGAAGTACAAACAATAACTATTTCCGTCACTCCTTTTACTGAAACATAGCTCTTTTAAATTAGGATATTGATAAGTTAGCACAGCAAATATAAGATTTTTAAATAGTTAATTTGATAGAGAATTAAATGAGCTTTTAACTGAGAAAGCTTAATCTTCCTAACAGCCTGCATAAAAGTTGTTCCACCTCTTTAGAATGCCTACTAATATAATGGACTAATGGATGATTAAAGATATATTTTCTATGGTGGCAGCCAGCCTCTGGGGCTCTGAGTGTTTTCTACACTTGTCAGCAGAAGCAACACTGAAGGACAGACACAGCATGGGAAAACTCACACAGCTGCACAGCTGTTCTGTCCTCAGAATGGCTGCACCCCTCTCTTCCCATAGGCAGCAGTGGCTGTTGCTTCAGTATCTTGGATTTAGGAGACAAATGGGGAAGTTTCCCCAAATCTGATAAAGGCAGAGCATGCTGAGTTGCACTCATCAAGCCACTAGGACAACTGCTAGTTTAGGAACATCACTCTGCCTTGGACAGCAGCTGTCCATCCAAGAGTATGAAAACCAAGCATGGAGGGTGTCTTTCCCAGCCTACAAGAGCTCAGGACCCTCCTTAATCATATATGCCATCTTTGTGTTTAGGAACCCATTTTACTTTCATTAATGAGTCTGTCCATTTTTAGAATGGACAACAGGATCCAGTATCACCAATATTCCACTGCAAAGAGTTCCACTTAATTAACCATTGTGTGAAACACTCTTCAGTTTTAAATGTTTCCTCATTTAATTTGTACAAGAGTTTTATTTGAATGCTGATGTTGATATCAGTCTAGTGCAAGAGGTGGTGGTAAAACTGCCACTCATCACAAAATGAGGGAATGGGTGAGAAGCAATGACTAGGTGTTATTTAGGAGAAAATATATGCACTGATTAAAAGTGAAACTGCTTATTAACAGACACAAGATATAAATTCTCAACATATATATGAAGCACAGATGACAAATGCTTCAGGCATTTCTTGTCAGACAACTGCTGCTTGATGTAAAGGCTCACGTGCAGTCCTCTACCAGCTTGTCTGTCAAACATCCTCTGCTTCTGTCAAAATCAGTTAATTAAAATGTAGCAATAGGTTAAACTGGAAAAATTCACTCCTGTTTGCAAGAAGTAAATCAGCAGTGAAAGGTATAACTATTTCATTGCAGAAGGAACAGCTTTCAAATCTAGACACCTTTAGATACTCATACTTCTGGGTGCTGAGTTACTGTAGAGGGACAAACTGTTTCCTTCAAGACTTGGTGATGGCACACTAAATAAAACAACAGTTAGTAAAGATCAAGAAGTCAGCTACCAACCACTTCTCAAATTCTGTCATTACTGTTAAGCATGAAGTTTAAATGTGTCTATGTGCAAATTTTTTCCTGAGAAAATTATAACATAGATACAATAAGAAAGCCTGTCTATTTCAAAACATTAAAGTCTTATCAACATCACCTACCCTCAGCACCATGGGAAATAAAAAGGTAAGTCTACTTAAGTAAAAATGTCAAAGCAACACTGTCTCCTCATAACTGCTTTGTCAGGTACATGACCCAATAGTGCCTTCTAGGACAGCTTTAACATAATGATAAACTAACAAAAAACAACATGGACACCATAGAATTCAAGTTAGACAGGTTCAAAACAGAGCTTTACCCAGTATTGGGGAAATTTACATATGAAAGAAAATGATACGTCTTTAGAGTCTCGTGGAGTTTCCACCAGTAATTGCCTTGGATTTAAAGAAATCCGATGATAAATTCAACTTGAGGTTAAAGAGTATTAACTTGTGTTAATCCTATAATAAAACACTACTATAATCCACAAACAGGAACAAGAACTTAAATTAGCAAGATTAAAGACTTTTCAATAGCAAGCTAAAAATTTAAAATATCGCAATACTTGTGACTTAGCATAACCTTCTCCAAATACATCACAGAAATAGTCGCATTAGTCAAAGCGCTTAGATGAAGTTACTTCTTCATCCTCTCCAGAAAACATGACAGACATTAGAGATTAATGGGATATTGATTCTTTAAAGACATTAACATGTATAGGTTTACCAGTTATGTTTTCATTCTTAACATGCGTTTTCCATGTCTGTTGAAGCTTCAGCTTCAGGATGGCCAACAGAAGTACAGTTCATAGGAGTTAAAGGATATGGTCAAAACCAATTTGTGAAGCAAGAACCTGATGAAAAAAAAATCTACCACTACTGCGGCATAGGAGCTCCATAATTACACAGTCCAGCACAAAGTCCAGTAAGAATGTACTGGGTATGGTTTCAACTCGGGAACAAAAAATAAAACCTTTTAACACTTACATGAAGTAATAGCTTTAATACTTACATAAAACAATAGTAATAGAAGCAAGAAAACCCCTGGACAGAATTCTGCTGTACAAGTCATTTTCAAAGTTCAAAACAAGTTTAATTAAGATAAACCATGTGGAAATCTCTTACCTCTTCTCCTGAAAGATAGTAAGCTGAAAGTAGTCCACCAACAAAACGAATGTTCACTTCAAATACTGAAATTTCAGCATTCTGTTGAAATAAACAGACACAGTTTTATTCTGTGATATTTTTCTGTATGGTCTGTAACATTTTGTTTGCCTCTTTTGCCTTATTTATATAGATGTAGGCATTAAGCTACAACACCTGTAAACAGCAGAACATAAGATATAGGGAAAGACAACATAAGTTAATTTAAGGGCATTTTAAAGTATTTTATTTTCTTCCTCATGTTAACAAAATAACCTCTCCATTATATTCATCCTGTTTAACTTTTAATCTCTTCCACTTGGGCTTTCTCTAAATCCACACATCCACAGCACTTTCCTGTAGATGGCTCAGCACTCATAAACACGAAGTGGTCTAAGGTCATATGTCCCCCACTACCTCACACCACATGCCATCTCTTCTCAGACACTGTAGGAGTTCTTGATCAGAATGTTGTATCAAGAGCTTTCCTACTTCAGTGTAAATACAAGTTATTGTAAAATGGGAGGTAATGCTAGAATGAGTTAGTTACATGCTCATGACAAAAATGTAATCATGATATGTATTCACTAGGGAGCAGATGGTCTTTCAGCACTGCAGTGACATCCTTTCCCATACTGGCCTAGTCTTTACTGATGACAGACATTAAGTTTGTTGTACTGAGCAGTGCAGATCCAGGCACTATCTATCTCAAAACACAGACACTTGTGTTTCCTGTGAGGATTGAATTAAATTGCTTTTTTGATTTTCAATTGCTCAAAGTAAATTGAGTGATATATGAGCTGAATATTTTGTCTCCAAACCTTATATTTTGCCTTTCTGGATTAATATGACTATTTAACTCACAAACCAGTCCTATCTGTCAAGGAATATGAAGGCCTTTTAAGAAAAGCTCAGTATGTATGCACTGTCATCTGCTTCTGGAAATCAAATATAGACAAAAAGAAGACTTTGAGGTAATGTGAATAAAGATTTTACTGTTGAATGACAAAGATTAATGGCACTGTAATCCTGAACGTTTGCTGAAGGGGTGGTCTTTTGGGACATTTCTTGAAGATACTCATTGTTTTAACGTTATCAGATTTCCAATACTTCACTTGCACACGTCTCTAAACCTTTGATCAAAATCCTAAGCTCATTCTGAACTCCTCATACAAGCTGCTGAAGCAGATGCTATTAATGAAATAGACATTTCATTAACGGTACATTTGAAAGCTGTATGCTACATAGTTATACTTAAGCTCATTATTCTAGGCTAGTAGTATTCTCAGAAAGCACAGGAATTACAGCCATTTGCAAAACAGTTAAAGAAGTTTTATAATTTCATGTCAAAGAGACATTCATCTCTACATGGAAGTCTTACGTGAAGAAGTGGTATGGTAGGAAAAGTGAACTGTTCCTAGAAGTAGTTGATTTCTGTTACACCAACTTTACCCTTCTTTCTGGCTTGATTTTTAATAATTTTTTGTATTATGCATTTAAGACACCACGCCTTGATCATTACCCTCTTTTCATATTTTTAATCAGCATCCACATACAGTTTGCACAAAGAAGTCTGTATATTTCTACTCAGCAGTCAAATCCTAAGTAAGCAATGTTATTTTTTATTTTGCCCTCAGATCCAGCTGCACACAAGCAAGTCTCTACAATATGACAAAACAGTTGAGTGTTACCCCATTTTGACTTGACAAGGAGAAATGTTAAAATGAGGGGCTTTTAACCAAGAGAAGAACCATAGCTTAGAAACACTCAAGAAGTTGCAGTTTAACTAGTAAAGCTATCAAACTAACTTCTTTTTAAAAAAGGGAAGTTGTCTGTACCTTAGGAAGACCCATCTTCAAAAAGCAACAGATATTACCAAACGCAGCATAGGAGGATATGTTCCAAGAGTTATATTAGATAGTTCATGTTACTCTGCTTCTGTATTTCATTTGCAAACCTATGACAGGTCAATCTAATATCAGCTGCATCTCACCCTTCAGTAAGCCATAAGATTAAGTCTATAACTGGTAAGCTACTGAAGCTTCAAACAGCTGTGGTTGAACTTAATGTTGAAAGCATTGTTTAGACAACAAAACTACTGTCAGCTGGGCTCTCCTGAAGCCCTTCTCCTTATGGACACCTTTAGCTTTCAAAAGTATTCACATCCTTCTGGACAATTTCCTTAACACATCTCTTTCCTGAAAGTCTTCCTCTCCACAAACTTGTAGATCAAGGCCAAAATAATTTGTCTATGTTTTCTCATGGAAAGTCACCCTCATTTACAAGCCCAGCATTTGAAATACAACTCAGTTGTATTTATCTAATATCAGCTTCCACCTGGCACTCATCAAGCACTGGTACCTGCTCTGCTATTTGTAATTCAATTGGAGAAAATACAGTGTGTTTTTTATGTGGATGAATATGTTCACAGCAATCAACTCACCTTAATTTATATCTGATAAAGAGCTTACTCTGTTAGTTTTTATAAAGACCCAAATAAGGCCACAAATCCCACCAAATTCTGTTTCAGTCTTCTTTATTACAGATTCTTTATAATTTTTTTTTCCCCTCAAAACAGTAACAAAAAGTACTGTGCCACTACAAACAGCCCATATCCTGCAGGTTAATAAACTGTGCAAGAAAACACCAGGGACCCTACATTGAACAATGTTGAATAATGTATATAATTTTAGAGTAAAAGAATGGACACAAAGGGCCTGCATTTCAAGTGAGAGAGATTAATTACTAGTAGATAATAACATTAATAATGTTAAACATAGTATTGAACATAATAATGATTAATCTAAATATATATAATAGCATAATATAGATAAATTAACATAATTAAACATAATACAACATAATTAATATTAAATAATATTTCCCGGTTGAAGCAAAAAGCCTGGAAACAACAACAAATCTTAGCATTTTCAAGCAGTCTAGGAAATATGACACAGACATGAAGATCACTATGATATGATCACTTAAAGCTACTACATTTTAATTACTTGCAATTGTGGGGAAACAAAGTTTCATTCATATTCCACAAATTAAGTGTAATTTAGTGGCAGCTTGCTAAAATACTCAGTTCCTCTAGCCAAGGGGAGAAATTTTAGCCACCATTTTATTGCAAGTGTCAATGTGTGGTTACTTCATAACATGCTATTTAACCTTGCTGAAGTGCCCACATAGCAAACTGTAAGATCCTAAGCAGGCACAAAAAGGAAGTGTTACTGAAGGCATTAACAATCTCTAGCAGCAAAATATCTGCATTTAATAATAAATTTGCAGGATCTCCTTTTAGACCATCAAAATAATTTCTTATTCATAATCAAAACAAAATCAAATCACTTTGAAGTCTGACATTTTGAGTGTACTAAAACAAGTTATGTGGCAAACTAGTAAATAAGTATTCCCACAAACTAAAGAACCATTTTCAAGTTCTGGCTTCCTTAATCTTCCTCACAGACCCATTAAACATTTATTTGAAGTCCATTTACTCATACATCCCACACTTTTTTTGTTGTTTTAGGTTTGTTTGTTGGTTTTTTTTTTTAAACAGGAAAGCTATTCTGTTGCAAATTGTTGTATAAGGAAATTTTCTGATTTTCTCACAAAGAGAAAAAAGCACCAAAAATAAAGCATGAGAAAAACATCTGCCTCCAAGCCAGAACATCAGGTTATAGACTGTTAAATATAATTACAAGTCAATCATAACACCTATAGTTTGAGAGGAGTAGGATTTAAATCGGCAAATGCTGAAGTTTGAAATAATCTGAATTCTTAAAGTCTATCTTGTTACTGACTATCTAAGCACAGATAGACTTGAAGACATATGCCAGAAGCATTAATTGTTAGATTCAAATACTATTTGCTATTCTGGGATCTTGGAAAAAGTATATGTTAATCTATACATTGCAGCAGAAATAAACATAATTCCAAGTTTCTATGCTTTTCCCACTCTTTTTTCATTCCCAAAATAGAAGACATACTACACATTAAACTACATTGCATGAAGCTGCACACAAAGCTTCTTTAAAAGGCACTCAAATTTGCAAAGCTAAGAACAAAGATGAAAATCAGAACTGATAAGTAAGCCTTCAAGCTTCAGGGTTGGTTATAAAATCAGACACAGTGACTGACTGACCTCTGAAAATAGATTTGCTTAAGAGTGCTGGCAGGACACAAGAATGAAAGTATCCTTACTGTCTTATTCATTCCCTTCTCTTTATGCAGTTCCTCAATTCATTTACTACCTGTCTTTGAGAGCAAATAATGAGCTGCTCTTTATACTCTTCCCACAGCACAACAGCAGCTCTTTCCTAGACTCATCCACCCTGTGCAGTTAACTAGGGAAGTTATCTGTGATGAGACAGATAACACACAATGAGTCAATGCTCACACAAAATGTCAACTGAAGTCAACTAAATTATATCCACATAGGTAGAGATACTGAACAAACATTCTGCCACTTGTGTCTGACTGAGCTATCATAATTTCCTGCCATCCTTCATTTTGATAAAAAATAGAGGAATGAGGCAAACGAACCCACTAGTAACCAACAGGAAGATTATTTTTGTCTGAATACAGATTCACCTTTGAGGTATCTTAAAAGAAACAGTTTTCCTCTTCTCCCAGTAAATGCATGGCTTCCTGCTCCATACCTGGCTCCCATTCTGGTTCTACCTGACTACACCCACATCAGACAGCTTATCAGTGGGTCAGAGAATGAATTCAAGCACCATGTCACATATCATTAAATTGTTTGCACCCTCTGGTCTGGTTTGGGCCCTTCTTGTTCCAGCCAACTTTCAGGCATGCTTTAGGACACCACGTAGGCCAAGGACTGTTCACAGTATGCTGTATGGGCAAGACTCTCCTTTTGAGGGGAAGGAGCTTGGCAGGGCTGAGTAAGATGGGGACAGATCCATCAGTGTTATCCTAAAGATGTCGGGGTCTGTCTGGGTGTAGATGTGAAGAACCATCAATTCCAGCACTTAATAAATGCCAACCCTACCGCTTGGCCACAGGGCTCAGCTCCTGCACCACTGCTCCTCAACTCCTGACCCCTTCATCCACCTCATTAAAATCCCTCTTCCAGTTTCTCTTACCGAGTATGAATTCAGTGCGGTTCATCCCTTGCATTGCAGGGCCCAATACCTTTTTCCTGCCCAGTGTGATGCTAAAGTTGGGTGTTGGTACAGAAGCCCTTTCAGAAAGCTATGAATGCTCTGTGTGTGTGCAGGTTCTAAAGCAAATAATGAAAAAATAAAACCAGAGCAACACTCAGATGTGCGTAGTTGTAGCTAGGAAACAGCCAAGCTCCCTAGTGATCCCATGAAAGACTAGCTCCTTTTTCCTCTCTTGCAACGTACTGATATACAACCTGGCCCAGTGCAGCTTTGCGCAGGGCCCTGCAAGAGCACTGTGCAAAGGTTGTGTGGGCAGCAGCATGCATGGGGAGGTCAGACGAAATTGTCAGCTATATTAACTGAAGAGCAAAGACACACAACCCCCCCCAGGGATGAACTGATTTCATTGGAAACAGGTCACATCCATGATGCAAAGACCATGGATTTAGCCAATGCAAATGTCAACTCTTTCAAAAGGTATGAGTATTTCCAAATCTCTTACAATATTGACAGAATCAGAAAATGGAACTTAATTCCTGAAAGACTACTCAGTTTGGCTGAAACTACAGCAACGTATCAAATACAAGGAATTTCAGCAGTTATGTTTTAGTTTGGAAAAAATAGTTAGTTTAGTTTGGAAAAAATTAGTTTTAGCCGTTTTAGTTGGAAAAAATTCCAAGCATTCCAATGTGGATATCCCAGTTATAAAACCACAGGGCTACCAGCTCCAGCTATAATAAAAATAGCTTCAGTGTTATATACTCCAAAAGGCAAAACTTCCAAACAAGTCCACTCACAAGATTAGAAAGATTCACAAATTTGCCAAGAAAGGTAGTGTTTACTTACTTTTCTAGAATTTTCCTTCAAAATCAGAACAGTCTGCTTGCTTTAGAAAGGTAAAAAAGAGTAGCCCTGACAACTAATTCACTGAATTGGGGGATTAAAATCTTAACATGTGAAGAGATTATGGAATTTCCCATTAAGGCACCTTTATTCCATAAATCCTTTTATGCGGCTAAACTAGTGCTTACTTTACAAAGTGACATTTGGAAACTTTCATGATTGGGTGACGAGAATGATCAAGGGCTGGCCAAATAGTTCGACATGTACAATGAGTATCTGACCTATTACAAACTTCTAGAGGGCAACTTGCTTTATCCAGCTACACTGATGTAGAATATAAAAAGAAAAGATTCTGATACATAATACAGTCACAGCTATTTTTGTAAAGAACATCTTCAAGAAAATTTATTATTTAAAAAGCATAGTTTTAAGATAAAATGGAAAAAAATAATCCTATGTATAAAAATAAAGGGCAAACAGGCGTGCTCAGAAGCTGATTAAGCAGTCACTCCTGAGGAAATGACCAAAAACGTCAAAGAGAAGCATGTTTTATACTGCTCACAAGAAATAACACTTAAGGCTATGTCAGTCTGTCAGCTTTTAAAACCTAATTCACTTTCATGGAGGAAAGACTTCTAAAATAGGAACAAGTAAGACTGTATGAAACATTAATACATAAAATGTCAAGTAATGCATGATCAATGCTTAAACACAAACAAGTGGACCCTGTTGTTCTTTGTGTTAAGTAATTTCAAACTTAAAGCTATAAAATACAAATAAAAAGCAGCATTTGAAACTGGAACTCATATTTTAAGGGGGAAAACCAAAAAAGAGTTTAGTTGAGTAGCTTCAAACAATTCAGCCACTAAACAAACTGACATCAATTATTAAAGTTGGTGTTACGGTTATTTATTTTCATTTCCTCACTTTGCTTTAGGAAAATTTGTCTACTCATTAGTGATAACAATGTAATATTCTATATGATTATGAAGTATTATGAAAATAATTTTGTGAAGCGTTGAACTCATGGCAGCTATTTACAGGAATATGAGGAGGAAGGTATTGTTCCTTAAGCACATCTGTATCATCTGTAAAGTAGTTTTAGTAGATCTGCTGGATTGCTACACTGACCGACTAACAACACAAATTTTCAGACACTTTGAAAGACTTCATGGCTTTTAAGCATTACTGAGAAAAAATAAGTGCTATATAATTTTTAAAGTACATAAATTAATAAGAGGAGCTAACATTGTAGGCAATACCTAGAAGTTACCAGTGCAAAGCACAGCAAGATTTATGTAAGCCCAAAGATTTTAGTGTTATTCATGTAAATCACTCTGCTGCACTTTATAATGTTCCTCCAAGTGGAGCTCAGCTCTTCCGTTAAAGTGGAGTTTGCTGTTTTCTATTGTGTTTTGTTCTTACATTTTTAAACACATTAATAATGCTAAGATGATAAGACAGGAATTTAATATTAAAAAATTCCTTTAAAAAAGAATCCACCTTATGCACAAGATAAAGTTAGCATGTATATCTGACACTACTTGGAAGCACAGTTTAACATCCTGTATTTACATTATTAATGTAAACATAAATGCACACTAAATTGCTGCTTATATAAACTATAATACCCACTCTTATTAACTCCTCCTTCTTAAAATGGTAATTAATTCTCAAGCATGTAAAAGAACCTAATTAATCCTGACTTTTTTGCATAACATATTAGAAGGAGTACTTTGTTTTCAGAAGGTTTTTCTGCCATTATGCATGTCAACTACAAGAGCTTTTAAGTGCTCGGTATACTGTGCCTACAACCCTTTCCTACTCCAACTACACTTATCAGTAAAAGTACTCCACTAGCTCTCTGTATTGAGGAATTCCAATAAATACTCTGGCCTACAAATTAAAAACAATTAACCAATTTAATCAAAGTTTTACAGAGGTTCTTGCTTGTTCAGAGCCTTTCTAGGACAAAAACTTTAATAATGAACTTTGCTCTCAGATGCATACTTACCACTTAAGAGGATGATTTGTAGATGACAGTTGTGATGACTCGGTGCCCCATAAGACTAACGCAGCTCAGTTTGTGCCAACAGTTCAGCCTAACTCTTGGGTTTCAACTTTATTAGAATACACAACTTAAATGGTATGTATGGTGTGTAGCTTTCTCTAAATGCAAGTCTAATTTGCAGAAGGTTTCACAAAGCGAAAACGTAAAGTGTTTACATAACTAAAAAATTAATGCTTGAAGTGTCCTGATTCTTCTATCCAAAAGAACTGAAAAGTTTCTTTACAATGGTAAAGATTTCTTTTTCTTTCTTTTAGTTCAGGTCATTGCCTCCTATCTATCTAAATTTCTCACACTGAAAAATTGCATGTAGAAGCAGAGTAGTAACTTTATTGTATTTCTGCTTCCTGCCTTGTTTTATCTATCAGTGATCTCAATTCTGTAGCCTAGTATCATGCTTGCAATATTAGAACACAGTCCTCAACTGACCCATGGAGATTAAACAGAGCATTAAATGTTAATCAGCAACACTACTTACCACATTGAAATCTAAGTTTTTTTCAACCCATTCCTTGGCTTCCTTGAATTCCTCTTTCATTTCCATGATGTATAGTGTATCAAGGGCATCCACTATTGTTGCTCCTTGAATGTTACCTGAAATACATGAAAAATCGGTGATTTACTTTCCAACAGAAGGCTTTTCAGTTAGAACTAATTAATTTAATTAATTCTAATTTCAAAATCTAATTTCATTTAAACCAATTAAAAATTGGGCATATAAACATTCAAGTGGGCGAATAGTCATTCACAGCCTTAACTTTGATTACCATGCCACAACACAACATTGTAATACACTCTTTTTTAGCAGCTGCTAACTGCATATAAAATCCTCCTTGGAATGCCATTTTCTTTCTCTGAATGAAGTAATCTATATGTTTTTCTCCAGATATTCCACTAATAAAACTTCAGCATACTTTGGTAAGAAGGATATCATATGTTTCCAGAGCCAAGCCCTTCTCTCATGTTAAAGGAAGAACTTTCCTTTAAGCCTGGCAAAGTAACTTGTATTTTTCCTGAGCTCGTAAGAAAGTGAGAGCAATTGTGGAAAACTGCTGAAGGATACGTGTTCGAGAGCAGTACTACAAAGACTCTGGAGATGTTAGTAACTCCATGCAACAAAAGCTTGTACCTGAAATTCTTAAAACATAAGCCTGAAGTGAGTAATTTTGGTAAGAGAGAGAGATAAATGTACAAGCCCACCAAAGTGAAACATTATTAGTCTGTACCAAAACCTTCAGACCAAGAACTTAGATATGTTCAATTTTACTTCCTTTGTTAAACCTGCTTCTGTGTCTCTCTTTCTCCTTTACTAACAGCACCATTTATTCCATGTGAGTGGTTCATATAGAATATGTAAAATTGCCCACAAGCTGGTTAACTGAAGAGAAAGCAAAAGAAATCAGTCAGCATAAAACTTCAAGTGGACTATCAAGCAGCATCTACAGAGCATCCTTTCCCATTTAACACTTGAAATCTTTAGCAGTGATCTGGAGGAAAAGAAAATAAATAAAAAAAATAAATTTAAAAAAAAAAGAACCTACTGCTAAAAAGATTTGGGGATGATTAACTAAGATGACTGACATTTCAGAATAGCATGAAACAAAGCACAGAGCATTCTAGATCACTTCTGGGTAATGCAGAATGGGACCATTTAAACAGCATGCTTTTTAATATCTAAAAATACAAAGGTATATGTACAGAAATAAGAGAAGATTACATTACAGAATGGAGTAGTGCTTCAGGGCAGGTGGGAAGAGCAGAATAAAAACCAAAAGTGATCAGAGGATGGGTAACTTTGTATGAGCTTCCACAGTGTCACTGCAGGGAGAACTGCTGTGGATGACAAGCTTATTAGCACAGCTCTGTGACTGAGCGTATGTGGCCATATGGTTTAAGAACCACAACTGGCTTATGGCCAAACTATTTGGAAGATGGGCCAAAAGAAGCTTTTGTCTAGCCCAGGTTTTTAGACATAGCTTATTGGTTGATGAGAAGTTCAACATGAGACAGCAGTGTGTGCTTGTGGCTTAGAAAGCCAACTATGCGAGGCTGCAGCAAAACTAGTGTGACCAGCAGGTAGAGGCTGGTGATCCTGCTCCTCTACTCTGCTCTAGTGAGAGCTCACTTGGAGTATTGTGCTCAGCTCGGGGAATCCCAACACAAGAGAGACATGCACCTGCTAGAGTGAGTCCAGAGGAAGGCACAGAGACGATCAAAGGGCTGGAACATCTCTCCTGTGGAGACAAGCTGAGAGAGTTGGGCTTGTTCGGCATGGAGAAGAGAAAGCTTGTGGGAGACCTTAAAGCAGCTTCCAGTGCCTAAAGGGGGCCTCCCAGAAATCTGGAGAGGGACTTTTTATAAGAGCATGGAGGAATAGGACAAGGGAGAATGGCTTTAAGCTGACAGAGGGTAGGTTTACATTAAATATTAGGAAGGTATTAGGATATCAGATGTTAGGATATTCTTTACTGTGAGGGTGGTGAGACACTGGAAAAGGTTGCCCAGAGAAGCTGTGGCTGCCCCATCCCTGGCAGTGTTCAAGGCCAGGTTGGATGGGGCTTTGAGGAACCTTGTCTAGTGGGAGGTGTCCTTGCCTGTGGCAGACGGTTTGGAACAAGATGATCTTCGAGGTCCCTTCCAACTGAAACCATTCCATGATTCCATGATATTTTGGCCAAAAGATTCTGTAATAGAATACTGCCAGGATGCCAAAGTCAATGCATGTTGGTACAGTTTATAGTTTGTTTACTATTTTGTTCCCATCCCTTGTTTACCAAGTGTGGGGCTTGGTTCTCCAGAATATCCATATTCCTCGCCATCAAATAGAATTCATATACACACAGACATAATAGGGATGCATGTATGTGAAAGATGAAGATTTGTGGTCTACAAGCATTTCATACAGAACAGTACATGCAGGAAAGTTTCAGATGTGTCCCAGTGCACTGTCTATAACTGAATGGAAGCCAGGCCCCTTACTCGAATTAAACTGCTTTTCTTTTTCTGACTCTGTGTCATATTCAGATGGAAAGAAACTGTGGCAACACGTACAGCAAAAATGGAAGATAAGGAAAGATGAACTGTGAAGTGGCCTCAGGTCATACAATACATTAGCTCCCTCACCTATGATAACTCACCATCCAACAAGTGTAATAAACTAGGATTTCTTGTTCTTGCATGACTGTACAAGTTGAATAGAATACTGGGTTTTCTTCCAGAAAATGTTACATTTCTGTGTTTCTGATACGTTAGTTAATGAGAGTTAATGAAGGACATCTATATTTGTAATTTCTTCAATGTGATCAAAATTCAGCACATACAAATAATAATAGATATACCTTAAATTAAAGTGAAAATGTTAAAAAAAACATTCCTCTATTATTGTCAGAAGAACTGCTCTTTAGGCTTACTTTGTACTACTGTAGAAAACAAAGAAAATTTTATACATAACTGTATTTCTATTGGACTCAGTATCACCCTGATGATCTTAGACTCATTATTTTCAGCCAGTGAGGCAAACCTATTTTGTCATCTTCCAGTTATTGTAAGTTGAGGAAGCTCAGTCAAGGCACATGCATTCTATGGAATCTTCCTCCAGTTTGTAGTTCCAGACTCAACATTCCAGCCAAAAATACAGAAACATAAACTGTCACAATGTTTTCTTAATCTGTCCATTGAAACAAGTCGGATTTTCTTAACATGGGGAGTATGAACAAACACTTTGTAACATTAAATATGCAACTATAAGAAACTATAAATATGCAACTATAAGAAATCAGTTTTTCTCAGCTGTATATACATTGGACGTGAACAACTGAACTATGTTATTCTCAATATATTCAAGGGACACATATAGGTTTGACAAAGGTAACACATTCATTTGAGCTGTAGGTTTCTTACAGCACTGTTTCAAAAGCTGACTAAGACTGCAAAACAATGTTTTCCTTTATCTGAAGTTCACTGAAAAGTCTCTTATCCAATATCATTGGCAATTTAAAGTGTCAGGAGTGATTAATTATTAAAGTATGCTATGCCAAAACATGGAAATCTTACTTAAGTACTAGCAAACCCTCAGAAACCCTAACATATTTAATTTCAGTCACTGTTACCAGCTGGTAAGAGTGGGAAAAGACAATTTCAATGTTTTTAAAGATCTAGCTTTTCATATGTGTAATATGAAACGATGTTGTGGTATTTCTAGAATCCTTCTCTAATCTGTATTTTTAGTTTAGTATATTGTTTATATTATATATGTTTTAGTGTATTTTATATATTATTGTTATTTACATATTTAATATATTACAGATAGCTATGCTCCTGCGAGGAGCAGGGAGTTGGACTTGATGATCCTTAAGGCTCCCTTCCAACTCAAGATATTTTCTGATTCTATGATCGTGTACATCTGTGCATTTTAGAGCCAGCTCTGGTGTCTGCATTTAATGGAGCTCGATGAAATTTTCCTCCATTGCTTCTGGCACCCACACAGTTTAGCTACATGTTTCATTACAAGCTACCTTATTTTGTTTTTTTTTGAACATGCTGCCTACTGATTTGGTATTTCCACCCCTTACAAAGGGTATAGTTCCTGACAAGGAACAATAAATCCTTGTTCATTCCACTTATGCCGCTTTTTATGTGTTTTCAACCTTTTCTACTTTTTTTTGAGTTCAAGCCTGCCCAGTTCTATGCTTTAACTTAGAATTGTATCTCCTGTGCCGCTATGTGCCAGTTTAAATTTAGGTATTTTAGACCTCATTTGCTATTTCAAAGTGCAGTTATTATCTGTTGGGGAATCCTTCTGGGTTCATGAAACTGCTTGCAGTTTGACATTGTCATAGCTACCACAAGTAACTTGTTAGTGCTGCCAAACTGTCAGTCACTCTGGTTACTTGATTTTCCAGAACTGTGATAAGCAATTTGAGAGCATGGCCTCAGCAGCAAAGAATAGCTCCAAAAGACGAGTAATAACCCTGGAAAATGCTTTTTGGAAGTCTAAAAAGGCAATCAACTCATCTTCATATTGAATAGTTTCTTTGAAAAAAAAAAAAGTAGTTGTGCAGCTTGACCTTGTCTCACAAACGTTATGTTGAATCATTCATCCACATATCTGCTAATGTTTTTCTTTAGAAAAGTTGCCATTTAGTTCGGAAGGATGTCGGGCTTACTTCCAAAATTAAGACCACATACCAAAATCTAAATTTCAAAGGAATGCAGCAGCAACAGTGAAGAAAAACAAGATAGTGGGGGGTGGGGAGACATGTCGAAGCTTTTCAATTTAAAGCAACATATCGTTTAAATACACACACAAGTAATTTTCTAGAACTATATTAATAATCTTACAGTTTAAAAATATTTTTGTACATTGCAAGACAGTCTTGAACATGAATTTTGGCATGCTTTAAAAATCTTCATACACCTCAATTCTCCATACAAGAAAGTTTGAAAATCCGTTCGAAGTGGGAGGAATAGGATCTTTCTAAATTATAGTGCTTTTCCTTTGCAGATTTGACTATTTATTAAATGCCTCCCTTTTCCCCTCCAGAAAAGCTCCTTTTTTTCCACTTGCAGAGACTAATTATACTATGCCCACGAGTTACAATATTATTAAACTGGCAACACTGCGCATGAAAGACAGTTACAGGTAATTAAAAAAGCCCTTTAGTAACACTCACTGAAGTGCAGAAAACACTTCTAGAAAGAGCTCTCAGCTAGTATGGCAATGCTCATTAGTTTTAAAATAAGTACAGAAGGCTTGAAGAGGAATAGCTCCTGGGTTGGGGGGCTGGTAGTAGGGTGCTGTAAAAAAAAAGGCAAAACTGGGGTTTTGCCACTTCCACACTACTAGGGTAGGTGGATAAAGCTCTATTTTAGCTTTATCATTAACAGTAATCTGAAACTTTAAGGGTTGAAGTATTAAAACTTAACAGCACTTACTTGGGGCCTACTTTTACCAGGTATGAGAAGGTTTAGTACTCAGAGCAGAAGTCACACCAGCATAGGAGGTATGCCTTGTTTTGCTGATGCACAGATATGATGCAAACAGATGTTTAGCTATTAGAATTTACTTGATTAGTCTAGAAATAACTGTACACTTAATGAAATTAAGCTATTAAGAATACTATGCAGACAACAACTGATGACTTTTCACTTTGCCTTTTCAAATAGTTGTTACTAAATTCTTTGTAGTTGGAGTAAACTATAAAAAATCCACAATAATGTTTGTTACTTGCCAAGACAACATGGTAAAAGCTAGAGTGGCAAATAGAAAGGAAATCAAAACATTATATGGCTGTGTTGAAAAGACTTTGCAATGGTCAGAGGCAAGTATGTAGCTTTGGCTTGAAACGAAAGTATTTCAGTTTACATACGTTTAACCTTTCTCTATAATTATTTTTAGTGTGCACTTGTGAGACGAAGCAACTTCTGCTCATAACATGAATATGATTACAGCCTACCAGCCTAAAGAATCCCTCAGTTTATCAAACACACTCTTCACACACATATTGCTCACAGAATGCCAGCAAGATCAAGGCAATCCTTGTCTTCAAAAGCTGTTTTCAGGGCCTGGGTCTAGGACAAATAATATGATATTTCAAAATTTGGCAGGAAATCCTCAGCTATAGAAAAGCTCTACTATTTTTAATTTGTATGAGGTGATAAGGATGCTTTTCCTTCCCCCAAGGTCAGAACCACCAGTTGTCATTATCCTTTCTTCCATCATCATCCCACTGACTGAATTCCTCTTCCCTTAGCTTAACAATAGTGTCACTGTAATTGCCAAATTCATGATGGTATTAGCTAAGTCACACCTATGTGTAATTACACGTCTTAAAAGCCCATTATATTTTTGTGTTTCCGAGAAACACATCATGCCTGCAAGATACCATCATAATGTATCTACATTACAGCAAGAACTATAATAGCAAGGACTAAAGAATTTGTACTTTCAAAATTAAGCTTAGAAACAGTATCATTTGAAAACAACTCTCCCCTCCTGTGTCAGGAGAGCTATACTGTCTGTAACCTACACAACATCAAGCATCAGTGAGCTACGTCAGAACCTGCAGTTCCCCACAGTGAGGTACTTAAAGTCTTTATCCCATAACAGACTTTACCAGTATATGCGAAGCACTATAACTGCAGCAATTAATTCATAGGAGGGGAAGTGTTCACAGTTAAACAGCTGGTTAATGAAATATGCTATATATTACTTCTATTAAGACAATTAGAAACCTGTACTTCAGAAAATTGAGACCTGAAATCAAGAAGAAAGATGATCATGAAAAAATTTGAGATGGTTATGATGGGTAACAGTAAGTTGAAGGGTCTGACTTAATTTCTGAAGGTTGTAAATTGATTCATGGGACACAGAGCTGGAGGTGACCTATTCTCAGCTAATTCAATTCAGAACTACCTTAGAAGTAAGTCAACAGTTTGCAATCTGTTAAAAAAAAACAAACAAATCCAACCAAAAAAAACCCAAACCACTGTCCTTTCAGAGAAAAAGACATTCAACTATTTGACAAAACCAAAAAAAAAAAAAAACAAAAAAACACAAAAACAAAAGGCAAAGGGGAAAAAAAAAAAAAAAGGCAAGCAAGCAAAACCAGAACATTGTTTTATTGCTTTATGAAAAAGAAGGCATTTGTTGAATTCAAACATGAACGTACAGATCAGATCTAATGATCTGAGGACACTATTACAGAAACAAGGTTTTGTTTCTAAAAAACAAAAGGAGATTATGGATTCAGGAAGCAGTAGCTTATGAGACAGAACTGCTTGCAGATATGTTGTTCTTTAGTATTCTGTAAAGAGATTCAGCAGAAAGAGACCTAATGCTTATTTTGATTTGCCACCAAGATCAATAAGAGTGAAGATGTTTCTAAGGGAATCTCAGCAGTGAGATCTTATACTAGATAACCATGATAAGAAAGTGATCTGCATTTAGACTGACTCTGGCTCTTACTCCTTTAAATGTAGTTTTATTTTCAAATTCAACACTTGTCCTGTTTCACACTGAAGAGTGCCTGCAGTGACTTATTCTTATGCAACATCCACAGAACTACATAAGAATTTCAGAAATCAATACATTAGCTTTTTCTGCTAATTCATATAATATCATTAAGAACTCAAACCTTTAAATTTTTATACCACTTCCCACTCAAAAGAAACTCCATTAAGGATTTGAGACATTTTGTTGTCCTCCAAGAAAATGAAGAAAACAGGGTTGCATTAAATAGTTCTTCAGATATTACACTGATTTGCGCAATTACAGCCATCTGAATGCAGATAATAAAAAACTTCAGTTTTCAAGAAAACAGAAGAAAACAGGGATTGGACTTAACCCTGAAATTCCCCCAAACTATTTTGTTTTCAAGCACCTGATTCAAGTTTAAACTCCAGTAACTAACTACATAATAATTACCTAGTAACACTCTTGATGTTACCTTGGGTAGATAACCAGGGCAGTAAGACCAATGTAGAAGTATTTTCAAAATTATTTTTGTAATCGCAACTGCTGTCTCTTAGCAACTTCCAAATATAGTTGAGGATTTGATAAGTGCTCTATTTAGGGTGTTTTAAGAAATGCTTCCACTTCAAACTATCTTTTCCAAACATTCAACAAAATAAGTTCCTGCTAAAATCAAAATAATGTATTGATTTCGTCTCAGCTATAGAAATTAGTTCATTTTTCAGTTTTCTGTTTGGAAAACGAGCTATTTGAATACAAAAATTGCTGTCAAACAGTTTAATTCATAATTTTTTCTGCAAAGTTTAAGATGATGACAGTTCATATAACTGCTTCCTCATGCTTCCTCAGAATGCTGCTGCTCTACAGCTGCTATTTATGTCCCACTTGGGACACTGAAAAAGTCTTGCCTCATTACACTGGATTTCTGCAGTGTGCCTCTCCTCCTAGAACTTTTCAGCCCCATATTTGTTCTACATCAGTAACGACTTGGTCATTATTTAAGCATCTCCTGTGCAACATTTAGAGGTGCAAATAATGGTTATATTCATGAAAGAGAAAGCCTGATAAGGGAGCCTGACTGGTATAGATTAACAAGTTTTTTTTAAGGAAAGGAAATAGATTACTGAGAATTGTAGACAGCTTCAGCTACCTTTATGACTGCAGAAAGTCTCTTTTGTTCCTTGTACCAGATTTATTTCCCCTGCCCCCATACATCCACCTACCCCCATACACCCACCTACCTCACTCCCCCACCCCAGTTTTTGTTTCCTGCTTATTAAATGTGGTGTCAATGAGTTTCATTTCATAGGAAAAGTTTGAGGTAGGGCAGTATTTAATGCAATAAAACTACTTCTTTATCATGCAGCAAGGACATGCTTCATTTATTCTCATTCAGAAGGGAATCTATAAAAGTCATAGAAAGCATCACCTTCATTTACTGGTACTTTTTATACCTAACAGAAGCAAGAAACACCACATGGCATGACAGAGGGTAGAAAGAACACATTCATTACCTGTAAGCTTTTCAGCTGATTTACTGTTTTATGCTAACGTCACTAAGCACAAAAATACACTCTACTCACCAAATAAATTGCTTGAATGTCCTTGCTTAGATATGGGTTTCAATTCATTTAATCCCCATGCATAACGCTTATAATTATCCCAGGCATGCTTCATCATCTGTAGGGAAACGAAAGCAGGATTATAATGTTGATTTAGCAAGAAGCCACAGCAAATACTGACTTGAGAATATCCTTAGTATTAAACACATTTAATTCAATGCTTAATTAAATTCATGACGTATGCATTGGAACTATGAAATAGTGAAATAGAAACACAGAACAACAGTAGTACTTCTTCCAGGTGGCAGTGGTTACAGTAAGAACTCCATGTCTGTCCCATACACCTGTACCTTTACCTGCATGCTTATGGTCAATTTGTGCTCAAATAATTAATTTTAGGACTTATTGTTCTATGTATAAATTCAAATAAGGTTTTATTTCTTTTAAGCATACACCTCTTAAACTGAGGGAAGTAACTTTTTTAAAGAGTATTTTTTTCCCCTAGAGCTGGAATTCTTTGAGGTCAAAATTAAGCTCACAGTAGTTTTCAGATTCTGGCAGACACTTTCCTGCATAAATCTAGGTGCTTCAAACTCAGGTTAATAACAGAAGGAGGAAGCTGGAGTGAGCAGGCAGAACACATAGGAAAGTTTTTGAGGTTATTATGACTTGATCTTCTATGACTATAAATTCTACTGTATGTATCTGTAGCTCCTTTCACATGTAATTTTGCACAAATAGCCACAAACTTTTACAACTAAAACTACTATTACAAAACCATGTTTTGCATAAAGAGGGGCACCACAAGTAAATACTGCTTTGGGAAACTGCCTCAGGGAACCCAGCACAGCAGCTCTGTGGTACGTGCAGAGGACATCCATGGCAGAAGACAAGGCAGCAGGCTTACTCAAGGAAACCTCACCTTCTCTACCACCACGACCAGCCAGACCTAGTCCAAGCTGTTCTTTCTGGGGGTGGTCCAGGTGCATGGCCAGGAGCTAAGCTGTCCCTCCTCAAACATGCAACAAGGACAGTGCACACAGCTCTGCAAGCCCGATGAAGAACCACTGCCACTCCAGCAGGTCCAACACCTGCCTTTACCGACCACCACCTTTAACGCCTGCTCAGGAAGAATCTTCCTTAAGGGCCCTCACAGGCAGCCTGACTTTATATAACAGAAGGAGATTTTTGCCTCAGTGTTGTCCCTCCTTCCCCTCTTCCACAAAGCAGAGCACCCCCAGGAATGCCAAAGGTCATCTTCTAGAGGAAAAGTGACAATTTCAGACCTTCTCAAAAGATACTGCTTCAGGCTGTCACCTGACAACACTGCTCCTCCCCTCTTGCTTTCAGACCTCTTCTTGAGGCCATGTGTGTCAAGGATAATTCTGTTAAATAACAGTTATAATCCTAAATTGAAAGCAACAGCCTTGGGACACACTGATAGTAGCAATCCTGCACTTTCTTCCTTCCCCTTTCCTTTTCTCAAATCACACAGAGAAACTGTCAATTTAAAATCTGTATTAAGCCAGACTATGATAAATAACATATTTTTCTAGAGTACTGCTACATTGGTGAGAATAAACATTTCTTTGTTATTTATGGAAGTAAAGATGTGCACCTATCATGCAGGAAAATTCTGGGATGTTAACTTACTCTTGGCCTTACAGGCCCAGCTTTACAAATGCAAAAAGTGGCATCTGCACTTAATACATTAGTATTTTCAAGCAGAAGGTTAGCTTGGGGTCAGATCTCAGCTGAAAGGCAGTAAGTAAGTGGCTCTGTGGAAATGGTCTCAGGCCATGGACAGCACCAGTATGACTGATGGCAGGAGTGGTGTGTCCCTTGCTTGACTTCATTGCAAAACAGCTTAGGAGCTCTCCAAGGATGGGGCATTTTGTCCCAAGGCAGAACTGGTAATAGGAAGCCAAGTGACAGGCTTTATGTCTGTTGGGTAATCAGGCTACAGGGATCAAGATTATATGAAACTGACCATTTGGCTCCAGGATATTTTCTAATTTACCAGTTGAAGTTTTCAGATAATTTTGCACATTATAAAAAAAATAAACAAACAAGCAATCAGAATATGTATTTTGCACTGACATCATGTGCTAGACCTGCAAGCGCAGCTTTAGATACTAACATACAAATTGTCAAATATTTCAGCAGCCTAATACTGCCCTGCCGTGAACCTGACGTTTTCTACGCAGTGTCAAAGCTTTTTTTTTTTCATAAAAAATCACTTCAGAATCTTTTAATTTATTTATTCTTAATCTGCTTGTCATTGAGTGGGCTGAATAAAAGTGCCTAAAGGTGCAATATTACAACAAAATTAAAATTGCTCAAGCCAGTCCTTCCTTTTTCTCTCTCTTTTTTCTCCTAGAACATTCTTGCTCCTTCTTTAGCATAGACAATGCAGTGCTCATCTATCCCCACACCAAGTCAGTTCAGGAAACAGAAACTTTTGCAAGCAAAATTTCTCCAGATTTCCAGTAGGTCCCTTTTAGGTAGTGGAAGGCTGCTCTAAGGTCTTCCTGGAGCCTTCTGTTCTCCAGGCTGAACAAGCCCAACTATCTCAAGTCTGTCTCCATAGGAGAGGTGTTCCAGCCCTTTGATCGTCTTCATGGCCCTCCACTGGACTCATTTGAGCAGGTCCACATATTTCTTGAGCTGGGGGCCCTGGAGCTGAATGCCGTACTCCAGGTGGGGTCTCTCACGAGAGCAGAGTAGAGGGGCAGGATCACCTCCTTCAACCTGCTGGTCATGCTCCTACTGACACAGCCCAGGATACGGTTGGCTTTCTGGGCTGTGAGTGCACACTGAAACTGGCTCATGTTAAGTTTCTCATCAACACCCCCAAGTCCTTCTCTGCATTGCTACTCTGAATCCATTCTCTACCCAGCCTGTAGCTGTACTTGGGATTGCCCTGACCCACGTGCAGGACCTTGCACTTGGCTTTGTTGAACTTCATGATGTTCACATAGGCCAACCTCTCAAGCGTGTAAAGGTTCCTCTGCATGAACTTCCTTCCCTCCAGCATGTTGACTGCACCACATGCCTGGGTGTCGCTGGCAAACATGCTGAGTATACACTCAATTCCACTGTCCATGTTGCTGACCACGATGTTAAATAGTGCCGGTCCTACTACCAACTATGGAAGAACACCACTTGTCAATGATCTCCACACAAACATCAAGCTGTTGACCACAACTCATATTGGAACAGCATGATATGATATACATGAATATAAGATATGAATCAGAAAAGCCAACCAGACAAACTCAGTAATCTGAAAAAAAAACCCAAAGCATTAGGAAATATTTCTGTGGAAAACAAAAACCCAAAACCCAACAACAAAGTAAAACAAACAAAACACCACCAGAATTAGATTATCTCAGTAGATTCATCTCTTTTGGCTAATCAAAGTGGTAATTTAGAACTCTTTGAGAAGGTCTAGATATAGATAAAAACACCAACTTTAGTAAGCTTCCTCTGAAGAAGATTCACCTTTAGAACATGCTCACTTTGGATATTTGTAGGTTTACGGACATAAGATGGAAAGAAAACCCACCAAAAATAGTCAGCGAGCCCTCTAGTGTTTCAAAAGGACAAGAGTTATCCCAACTAGACACACACATGAATGGCTATTTAGCAAAAAGTTACTAGGACTCAGTGTTACTGTCCATACTAGACAAACAGCCCATAGATACAGTACCCTAAAAAAAAACTACCTTAATCAACATTGTTTGCTGGACAAGTGATTTTGGGCTTCAAACCCAGCAAAGGAGTCTCCATTTCTAGACTCCAGTACATCAGAAATACTCTATATGCTTTCCCCGCTGTGGAAACTACAAAACTGTATTAAGTTTTCCTGTATTGCCTATTTGTGAATAGATTTATTTTCTACATAAGAATGAAAAAGTTCTAAAATATTAGAGCAGCAATATGAACAGATCCAGCCCACCGATAACTATTCTTTGAAGTGCTAGGCCAAACTCCCACCAACAGCAGTTCAGGAATGAATTTTAACAGGAGTTTGGGTTTTTTTTTTTGAGAAATCTCTCTATCTCTGCAGTCTTCACTTTTCTGTATGCATGAGACAGCCCCAAATCATTATCTCCAGACTTCTTTAATTCACAAAGGCCCTTTTAATCCTGTCTCTGGCTACAAGTACTGTTGATCACTTAAAATGTCTAAATAAAGATTACCATTATTGAGAACATCCATATTTCAACATAACATTAGGGATCCTGTTAAAAAAAGAAATTCCTTATGCTGAAGAGTATAACAGCTTTCGACCAGATGATTCCAGATACAAAGTCTTCTACAGTCTAATAAAATCATTCACCTGAGTACTTTCAATTAATTTCTTATTAGTCCTCCAGGATGTCAATAGGCAGAGTTACATATTCTTCAGTCCTTCTAGTTTTACTAAGATACACTCATTGAACCTCAAACTCTAGAAGAGCCTTACTGCACACTAGGAAGCCTTGTACCTATATTAACAAGTCTGTTTCCAATGAAGCTCTGCCTTAGGCCACTCACAATCAGAAGCAGGAGCCGAAGGCTTAGCTAGTGAGCACTGCTTCTCTGAGAAGCTGGCTGGCTTTACATCTTCAGGAAAAAAAAAAAAAAAAGAAAGAAAAAAAAAGGGGGGGGGGGGAGGCTGATTTTTACCTATAAAGTCAGAAAATGTCAAATACTGCCCCACTTCTGTTCTACCATAGCAAAGTGTACTATTGCAATTGATATCAGCAAAATCATCTGGAAGAAAAAGGTGAAGATCTGACATTACGCACAAAAGGACCTGTGCATTTCTTTCTTGAACTCTAAGCAAAGCATTCTGAAATATAATTTTGAAATCCTAAACCCACTGAACATCAGAAAAACAAAAAGTAGGAATAAAAAACAAAAACAAAGAAATAAAAAAAAAACCACACATATTTTTTCCAGAAGCAAAAAGCAAATACAAAAGCCTTCTCTACAGTTATAATGCTACCCAATCAAAAGATGATGCTAATGCACTCCCATTTGTTGGTATTTTAGTTACTGCCACCTTCCAAAGCACTCTGACACAATGTCTACAGGGGCTGCGAGACACGTGAAATGTGCAAAATACAGTTCTATTCAAACTGGAGTACCAGGGAGTTCAGGCAGAAAACATGGCCAGAAAACAAAGAGTGATGCTGAATAAGCACAGTAATAGTGGTATTTAGATGCAAACTACTGCAGTCCCAGGTGGAGTGAAAATAATAACTTAATAAGGTTTATTTTTAGCAATTACATGCAAGCTGGGGAGATGTCAAAAGGGGATGTCACGAAGAGTTCAGGCATCTTCTAGAACTGGGATATTAAAGAAAAAAAAAAATTGCATGAAATAGTATCATCCTGATCTTCAACAGAGTCATTTAAACCATGCCAAGACAAGGGAGGAAGGCAGAGGACTAAGGTATGGGAAGACCAGGAAATGAAGAGACAAGTTAAAAAAAATCACAAACAGAACAAACCAACCAATCAAAAAAAAAAAACAAAACCAACCAAAGAAAAAAACCCAACAAACAAAAAAAACCCAAACAAATTTAATTAAAAAAAAAAAACAAAAACAAAAGGAAAAAAAAAAATCCCAGACTCTGAAGAAAATGTTACAGTTTGCTTGCCTAATCTCTGCTAAACTCTCATTGCTAGATTAAATAATCTCTCAGTTTACACTGAACTCCTTACACATTTAAGTTATTCTCACCTTTCAAACTTCTCCTTAGCAAACTACATGTTCACTCAGTCTAGTCTTCCTGCACCTTCTCTCCTTTCTGTAGGAGAGCTACAGGAAGGAGAGAAATAACTCATACTTCATTTTTCCACAGCATCAGCCAGCAAAATGAAGGAAAATCCCTAGAATTTGTAAGAAACCTCTATAAAAACTCCACTAAAAGTTTTCTTCTGTACAAATAAACTTGCATAGTTGATGACCATACTGGATCTGGCCAGGATGGAGTTAGCGCCCTTCACAGTAGCTCATACGGTGTTTTGAATTTGTGGCTGTAATAATGTTGATAACACAGCAGTGTTTTAGCTACTGCTGAACAGTGCTTGTTCAACAGCGAGGGTTTCCATTTTTCCAACTCCTGCCCCTTTCCCACTCTCCCTGACAAGTAGGATGGGCTTGACCAAGAGGTTGGGAGGGGGACATAGCTGGGCCAGCTAGCCAAAGGGATATTCACTACCATGAAACATCATGTTCAGCAGTAAAAGCTGGGACAGCAGAAAAAGGAGGTACTGGTAAAGAAGATCTCTACTGCTGCTGCCAGGAAAAAGCGGCGGGTCGCAGTCGTAGGGAACTCTACACTGAAAGGGACAGAAGCACTTGTCTGTCGGCCTGACCCCGGCTCAAGGGAGGTGTGTTGCCTACCGGGGGCACGCATCAGGGATGTGGCAGAGAGGCTGCCTGCTCTAGTAAGTCCCACTGACTGTTACCCACTTCTGGTGATACATGTGGGTGCTAGGGATATAGATAGTAGTAGCCTGGGGAACATAAAGAAGGACTACAGAGCTCTGGGGGAGGTGGTTAGGGGCTCTGGAGCTCAGATATTCTTTTCATCAATTCTCCAGGGTACAGGGGAGGACCCTAAAAAGGCTAGGAGGATCGGCCAGGTTAATAAATGGTTAAAAGGGTCACGCCATAGTCAGGGTTTGGGTGTCTTGAACAGGGGACCCAAGCTTGTAGGCCAGGTCTAGTGGGGGCTGGTGGAGCTGGTCTGATAAAGAAGGGAAAGAGCAGTTTTGGCAGGAGGCTGCCCAGACTGGTCAAGGAGGCTTTAAACTAGATGTGTGGGGGGAGGGGGGCATCATTCCATTCCAACACACCCAGTCAGTTGCCAGAACCTATAATAAACGCTTGGAGCAATGTAGAGATATCCCAGCCGCTCCAGCCAATGAGCCGGCTTCAGTTGGAGCTTGGCTCAGATGCCTTTATACAAATGCCCATAGCATGGGGAACAAACAAGAGGAATTAGAGATGTGTGCATGTCTACGGGGGTATGATATAACAGGCATCACAGAAACATGGTGGGATGGCTCCTATGACTGGAGTGTTGGAATGGAAGGTTACAGGCTTTTTAGAAAAGACAGGACAGGCAGGTGGGGAGGGGGAGTTGCCCTTTATGTTAGGGATAGGCTGGAGAGTATGGAACTCTGTCTGGGGACAGGTGAGCAGTCCACAGAAAGTTTGTGGGTCAGGGTTAAAGGGAATATAGCTATGGGAGACATTACTGTGGGGATCTGTTACAGTCTGCCTGATCAAGGAGAACCTCTGGATGAAGCACTCCATAGACAGATAGGAAAAGCCTCACACTCGCAGGCCCTTGTTCTCATGGGTGACTTCAACCACCCTGACATCTGTTGGAAGGACGGTACGGCCCAGCACAAGCAATCCAGGAGGTTCCTCAATTGTGTAGAAGACAACTTCCTTCTGCAAGTAATAGAAGAGCTGACAAGGAGAGGTGCCATGCTTGACCCTCGTGCTCACCAACAGGGAAGGGCTCGTTGGAAATGTGATGCTCCTCCAGGGCAGCCTTGGATGCAGTGATCACAAGATGCTCGAATTTGAGATCCTTGGGACAGTGAGAAGAGCGTGCAGCAAGCTCACTCCCCTGGACTTCAGAAGAGCAGACTTTGGCCTCTTTAGGAACCTGCTTAGGAAGGTTTCATGGGATACAGCCCTAGAGGGCAGAGGGGCCCAAGACTGTTGGTTGATATTCAAGGATCACCTGCTACAAGCTCAGGAGTGTTGCATCCCAACCAGAAGGAAGTGCAGCAGGAGGGCCAGGAGACCTCCTTGGATGGATAAGGGGCTCCTGAGGAAAATTCAATTTAAAAAAGAGGCTTATAATAAGTGGAAGCAAGGACAGGTAGCATGGGAAGAGTACAGGGATGTTGTGTGGGAAGCTAGGGACCAGGTTAGGAAAGCTAAGGCCCAGTTAGAATTAAACTTAGCTAGAGGTATTAAAGGTAACAGGAAGGGATTCTACAAATACATAGCAAATAAAAAACAGACTAGGGAGAATGTAGGCCCCCTCAGGAAGCTCTCAGGAGAACTGGCTACACAGGATTTGGAGAAGGCTGAGGTTCTGAATGACTTCCTTGCCTCGGTCTTCACTGGCAAAGGCTCTGACCAAACCACCCAAGTCTTGGAAGGCAGATGCAGGGACTGTGAGAATGAAGACCTTGGGCCCACTGTAGGAGAGGATCTGGTTTGAGACCATCTTAAAAATCTGAACGTGCACAAGTCCATGGGTCCTGATGAAATCCATCTGCGGGTCCTGAAGGAGCTGGCAAATGAAGTTGCTGAGCCACTGGCCATCATATTTGAGAAATCATGGCAGTCAGGTGAAGTTCCCGATGACTGGAAAAAGGGAAATATAACCCCCATTTTCAAGAAGGGGAAAATGGATGGCCCGGGGAATTACAGACCAGTCAGTCTCACCTCTGTGCCTGCCAAAATCTTGGAGCGGATTCTCCTGGATGGCATGCTAAGGTACATGAAAATCAACAAGGTGCTTGGTGACAGCCAGCATGGCTTCACTAAGGGGAAATCCTGCCTGACCAGTTTGGTGGCCTTCTATGATGGGGCTACAGAACTGATGGACAGGGGTAGAGCAGTTGATGTCATCTACCTGGACTTGTGCAATGAGTTCAACACTGTCTCACACGACATCCTTGTCTCTAAATTGGAGAGACATCAATTTGATGGATGGAACACTCGGTGGATAAAGAACTGGCTGGATGGCCACACGCAAAGAGTTGTCTTCAATGGCTCAATGTCCAGCTGGAGACCAGTAACGAGTGGTGTCCCTCAGGGATCGGTGTTGGGACCGGTCATGTTCAACACCTTTGTCAGTGACATGGACAGTGGGATTGAGTGCGCCCTCAGAAGGTTTGCTGATGACACCAAGCTGTGTGGTGCTGTTGATACCCTGGAGGGAAGGAATGCCATCCAGAGGGACCTCGACACACTTGTGAGGTGGGCTGATGCCAAACTCATGAAGTTTAACCATGACAAGTGCAAGGTCCTACACCTGGGTCGCAGCAATCCCAGGTACAGCTACAGGTTGGGCAGAGAAGCGATTCAGAGCAGCCCTGCGGAGAAGGACTTGGAGGTGTTGGCTGATGAGAAAATGACCATGGGCCGGCAGTGTGTCCTTGCTGCCCAGAAAGCCAATCGTATCCTGGGCTGCATCAAAAGGAGCGTGACCAGCAGGTCGAAGGGTGCGATCCTGCCCCTCTACTCTGCTCTTGTGAGACCTCACTTGGAGTATTGTGTGCAGTTCTGGTGTCCTCAACATAAAAAGGGCAGGGAACTGTTGGAACAAGTCCAGAGAAGGGCCACGAGGATGATCAGGGGACTGGAGCACCTCCCGTATGAAGATAGTCTGAGAAAGTTGGGGCTGTTCAGCCTGGAGAAGAGAAGGCTGCGTGGAGACCTCATAGCAGCCTTCCAGTATCTGAAGGGGGCCTATAGGGATGCTGGGGAAGGACTCTTCATTAGTGACTGTAGTGATAGGACAAGGGGTAACGGGTTAAAACTTAAACAGGGGAAGTTTGGATTGGATATAAGGAAGAAGTTCTTTACCGTAAAGGCGGTGAGGCACTGGAAGGGGTTGCCCAGGGAAGCTGTGAATGCTCCATCTCTGGTGGTGTTCAAGACGAGGTTGGACGAAGCCTTGGGTGATATGGTTTAGTGTGAGGTGTCCCTGTCCACGGCAGGGGGGTTGGAACTAGATGATCTTAAGGTCCTTTCCAACCCTAACTATTCTATGATTCTATGATTCTACTTTCCAAGTACATTTCTTACCTGTCTGCAAGAAAATTATTGCTAATCAGAAGCTTGACAGATTTCTTGTATTTCTAACCTGATTTCCTAATGACATCATCCCCAGTTAAAAGCAAGCTACACACTGTCAATGTTTATTTAACAGTCATTGCTTCTAATTTTGCAGGTGGATGAGAACCACTCCCCAAAGGCCGTGCAGACTGCAGGAATTCCTGGAGTGCTTCATGCAGGGACTTCCACTTAGCCAAGAAAAGCCCTGAAGGAGACTTTTGTATTAGTTAACAGGCCAGTAACAAGGTTCCCAATTGCTGTTTTCCATGAAGCAGCAGATAAAGATTTGGGGAACTTTAGGTGCTTGCCATTTAGCTCATGGCTTCATTTTGCATTATGACAGGACTGGAGAACTCTTAAACAACTCAAGTTTGTCCAAGAGTGCTGCACACAGTGCAAGGCATTGCCACACACCAAGATGGGAAAATACCTACAACTCTTAAAATCACAATAGAGCTTAGCTAGTCAAACTGATTTATGAGATTCTCCATTAATATTAAACATGCACATCATATACTGAAATGTTTTATATGGCTCTGTATTAAAGGGATATGTGAGCAAAATCTGCTACTCCTCAGCATTTCAGCATCCTACATATAATTCATTTCGTACCTACAAAACTAAATTAAAACAAAAAATCTAATATCTGCATGTAAAAAAGGAAGAGGGAAAATAACAACATTAAGGAATATTCTGAGGATTAATTTGTCATTTCTATTGCAAAGCACTTCAAAATCCTCAAGTGGAAAGCCTGACAGAAATGCTAAATATTATTCCCACATGTTAAGTTACAGATAAGCTTCAATTCTTATATTTTCTACTCTTCACAGTACCTTGTAAACCTCTTCAGCAGTGTATTAAACTATCCAACTAATATTCATCATATGCTGTTCTGGGCATCATTTGTTAACCAGGGACAGGCGTTGCACAGTGCTTCATTCCGTTACACATTTTAAAAGGAATCAATTATCCTCTTAATTCTGTAGCAAGAATTGTAATTAGAAAGTAACTAAAGAAAACAGGAAATTTGCAGGTAAGATATTTTCTATGCTTATTCTATTACTGCATATTTTATTTAATGCACAAGCACATAGGAAAAATGAGACTATTTCATGTAAGAAATAATTAATAAGAACAGCAGCCCTGATGCTTTGATATGTCTGCACCAAAAAAACATGAGTTCATTTGAAAATGATTATATGACATACCAAACTACTCAATGATAACAAGCTACATTTTACTCATTCATCAGGCATACCTCTCTTTGCTGAACAGTAATGTACTTCTAAAATCAGAATCTACTGGAAAATTGGAGATACTAGAATACTTTAAAGTTAGTTTCTGAGAGCTGGGCCATAGTGCTTTAACTATTGCATGGTTCATTTTAGTAGAAGTCCAGGGTGATAAGGCAGGGAAACTTGAAGGAAGACCAGAGATCACCTGCATACTCCAAATAATAATAACATTCAGTAAAAGCTGGTATCTACAGCTTACTTCTTACCTGGCCACCCCAACAGCACAAATATAAATAAACCCAAAATGTTTCATGCAGAATGGAAGCATCCTAGCTGAAACCCTTTCCTTGACTAACCAAAAATTAGGAAGGCAAGAACAACATATAAACCCTTTCCATGAAGAACACTGTCATTGCACTTTCCCAAGCCAAGGTTTGCCTAATTTCAGCCAAATGAAATTACCAATTTTAGGAAAAGGATGGTTCAAAAATCTTGCCCACGTAGTTACCCAAATCTAACATAACAGCATTCATCCAACCTTGAACTATCCAAAGTAGGTCAGTTTTACCTCATTTTCAATTCGTTCACTCAACTTCAGCTGTCTTTTGCCCAATGTATAGAAAGCAAAATAGATATGCAAGAAATCACTACTTCCTCTTAAAACTGAGGGGTTTGGATGATATATTTGTTTGTTTCCCCCTCCTCCCCCCCCCCCCCCCCCAAGCTGCAATTTCAGTACGTTCATTTTAAGAGTTTTTCCTGAAAACATCTGCTTTTAATTAAGATGCTGTTGAAATACTTTGGCCCCCAACTCAGTTACTAGTAGGGAAACCAACATGTTCCCAGTAACTACACCAGTGGAAAAAAAACGAAAAGAAAGTATTTAAGTGTAGCTTTATGAAATTGAGCATAGATGACATTAATGTTGAAGATGCTCTATTTTCAATTTGTTTCAGTTGCCATTTGCATCTGCATACATACAAAAGATGGAAATCTTAAATGAACCATCCAAATCATCCTGTTACAAACAAAAGAGCAGTCTAAAGAATAAGCCATACAGCCCCTATCTTACAACTTAGCAACTGTTACCAAGATCTGCATTTTGGGAAAAAACGTGAAGCCTACAACTTGCCATTCAAGACCACCATATTTCTCCAAAGCTGAGTCTTCTTCAAACCCTTAACAAAAAAGTCAGATGGAATCTTTAACAGAGACTGCAAAATTATTTTCTTGTTATTAGCATAAGAGGTAGATGACGTTTCTTCAGACAACCTCTTATTTCAGTGGTTTGGATTTACTTTTAAATCTCTGTGATGGACAGATCAGTGATGTGCCAATGTTTTTTTTCTCCTAAGGAGAGTTGCTGACGGCTAACTTTTAAAGAGCCAAATCACATGTTTTGCGTTAGTGAAACATCTATTAAAGAGAAGCATGTCACATCATAAGGTAATGTGCAAGTCATTGTTCATTACTGATAATAACCAGAGAGAAAGCTGAAGTATTTTCACTTAAAGCAGAAAAACATTGCACAGTTGTACAAAAAAACTAATGTATTTCTTTGATCTTATGCAGAACTAGTAGCAGCCTCTGAAGTTCATGCATAATTTGACTAATGGCATAAAAGGGAAAGAAAAAAGAAAGTAATTTGTGGAAATACTACTCTTACGAAGAACAGTGGCATACATAGACTCATCCCACTCAGTCTTCTTTTTTTCCCCCTCGTCTACTTATGACTTGCTACAGTCTCCAGGAACTCCCAGGCTGAACGGTGTGAACAGCTAGGCTCTTGCAACTGCACAATACAATCAAGCTTTTGTTCTCCTTTTTTTTTCCTGCTGTTCTTTAAACAGTTATTTGATAAGGTTTGCTTCTAATTAGATTATAAATTATTCATAGCATTGACTGTGTCTCCTACGTGTTTGTTAGGTACCTGGCACTACATAGCCGTGCTGCTACTGAAGTTCCCAATCTCACCAGGGGTAATGTACATAAAGAATAAGCACAATGCTATGCAGTACAACACATCCAGATGAAGTGATTAACATCAAGGTGATTCAAGTTGCTGGTTTAGAGCATGATTAAAATTCATAAAAATGAAGGTGGATTTAAAGAACCTGTTTATTTTTCTTTCCACATATTCAAGTTGCAATTTATCTCCCTCCCACTCTCCTAAGTACTGCTCTGCTGCTGAAGTCAGTAAGTAACAAATGTTAGTCCACCCCATTATATGGAAAATGTCCGTACATCCAGGCCTAACCATGGTGTCTTTCAAAACAAAAATCCAATGGGAATGGCAGCAAAAAAAAAAAAAAACAACAAGCCACTTAAAGTTTCTTCCCCTTGCAGAATGAGCCTACATTCACCCCACAATCCTGCTTCCCTACTAGGGCACATGTCAGAAACTGGAAAGGACAAGAGAGTATCCTTGCTGTTTTAGTTCTGATAGGATTGCCAATCTGGCACTGGAAAGCAACATTTCAGGTGTGTTTTCTAAGTGCAATTTTTCTTTAATTACATTTTCTTCTATTTAATTGCTTTCTTTTGAAGCAAGTATTTCTAAACACTTTTTTTTTGCAGTAGTTTTTTCTTAAGGAAAAAGAATTAAACAGTGACCCACGCATTATTAGTAGATTTGGGACTATCACCAAGCTAGTTCAGTAGCCAATAACAGTAAGTAACACCATAAACCAGTTAGAAAACCTATTATATATCAGTTAATGAGGAACTTCCTCCCCTCCCCCCTCTCCATCTTTATCAGAGACCTGGAGGATGTGAGGCAGTACACCCTCATCAAGTTTTCAGGTGACACCAAATTGGGTTTTTCCTTCTCCACCTTATCTGGGAATCAGGTTTCCCAGTCACAGAGGCAGAGACAGGCTGGAGGAGCAGGCCAACCTGTTCATGAACTTCATGAAATTCAGCAGGGGCAAATGGTGATGGTACAGGCTGGAGAGGGCTGGACTGGGGAGCAGCTCTGCAAGGAAGATGCTGAGACTGTGGTGCACAGCAAGCTGTTGACATTCCAGCAGCACCTGCACAGCAGGACTACAGACTGTCCATCAAGGCACAGGATTATTATCCTTTCCTCAGCACTCAGACCATATCTACATGTTGTGTCCAATGCTGGGTCTCCCAGTACAGGAAAGATAACAGTAAACTGGTGTGAGTCCAGTGAGGTGAGGCCCAAACTGGTGACGTCTGGAGCAGTTGCCTCTCAAGGAGAGGCTGATGGATGGGGCTGGCTCAGCCTGAGGGGGAGACAGCTCTGGGGTGGGGACTGACAGCAGCTCCCAGTACCTGCAGTGGTCAAGAGGAGGGAACCACAGTGACAAGGAGCTTCAACCAACAAATAGGTCCATATGGCCCAGAAGGAAAAGACTTTTCCCTGGGGTCAGGCTACCCAGGAAGGTTGTGCTGGCTCCATCTGCGTGCTTCCAATCTTAAAAGGGCACAGCCCTGAGCAGCTCCATCTGAGCTGCTTGGCGCTGAGCCTGTTGCGCCGCAGCCAGACCAGAGTCCCCTCAGACCTTCAGACCAAGTTATCCTGTGGTCCCATTAAATTCAATGTGGCTTGCACGTATTTACCTAAATTTTACAGAGCAAGCAAATTGACCTGCTTCTCCTCATCAAAAACAAGGACCCAACTCAAATTCCAGCCCAAGATTCTGGCTTTTTAAAATATTTCAGATGAGAATTGTGAGTTAAAAGGTTTTTCCCAGCCTCCAGAAATATTTCAGGGGATTTTCTATACTGAATAAACTACATCAGCTATGCAAAATACTGCCAGCTCATATCTGACAGGAAGTTAAGAGCTATCTACTTTTTGCCTGACGATAGAAAGAGTCAAGAAGAACAATTTAGATAATCGGACCCTGGTGAAAAATGATGAAGATTTAGTGTCATGCACGAATTCATGATTTCTGCCCATTTCACATTTACATCTACTTATCTTGGTCAGGACTGATCAAACAGCTTCCCCAAGGCTGCACCTGATTTCAAAAGAAAATTATTTTAAGAAAGATTTATTTCTGCAGCCCTCAGACTAACTCCAGGAAACATGGACTGCATTGTAGCAAATTTTCCGAGGTGAAAATTGGTTGTTGTAAATTAGTCATCGCACCTCTGCATACAAACAGTGCAGAATCACCACAACAGAAAACGTACCAGTTATTTTCCTTTCCCAGTTTTATCACAGCATTTGAAATTGATATTGTAAACCTAAATATTAGTATTCTTTATGAGTCCTTTGTTTTCCTCTTGAAACATTTATGTAATTACCTGTCCTGTGGATCCCAACACAACCAGTGCTGGTGAAGTTTCCAAAACACATGACACTCGGACCTTATGCTTTTTGCTTAATTCCACTGCCATAGTGTATATACGTTACAGAACAGTGACCAGATTTATAAATTAGCTTCCTAGTTCACATAAACACGTCTGCAAAAAAAGTAATAAAACACTTGCCCTCATGCCCAACAGATGAAAAGAAAACTATCTACTGGTGTCTATAATTTCCTTCAGTCAAGCTGCAGTTAAAGATGACAGCTTGGAAATTATACCTTTTTATTGGAAAGTATGTGTATGTAGTAAATCCTTTTTTGGAAGGATACAATTTAAAAACAACCTCAAAAAGCTATATAAATCTGCTTTTATGTATTAGAAGATATTTAATCCTTAGGTAGCACCTCTTCTGGTGCTATACATACATATTGTGTAAAGCATTAATTAATAACCTTTCTTATATATCAAAAGGTTCCTGAGCAAGAAGCCTTTATAAATGAGATAGATAGAAAATTTTAGTACTGCTAATATTTCATCAGCTTAACATGGATTTGATAAGAGCTGTCTCAGGCTTATGAAGAATATCTGTACTCATGCTTTCATGACAGGCAGAAGAAATCAGATGTTCAGTTGTACAAGGAAATGGAATGGAAAACCATAAAACTGATACGCAATTAAAACAGTCAAGATAAATAGTAGGTTTCTGTTCTAATCACCTCCTGGCAGTAGAGGATACTGAAGAAACAGAAAGAATTCAATTAAAAGACATGGAGATATTTTCATCAATGGAAAGGCTGAAAAATTAGCTCTATTCTTAAGCGGACAAAAAGAGAACAAGATAAAAGTAAAGACGAAGAAAAAGCAAGGTCTCCTTCTGAATATCTTTGTAAAAGAGAAAGGAGAAAATGAAACACACAAACTTGTTACTGAACACACAGGCTTGTTACTGAAAAGGCAAACACTCAGGAATCATTGCCAGAAGATACAGACAGTGACAACTTAATGGGAAACAGAAACATTTAAGAGACCAGATGGTCATAGTGGCCCATATTTCATACTTCACTTCCTAAGCTGTTAACAAAAAGAGCCTTATAGCTTTCACAGCACAAATGGAGTGTAATTCCAGTTTGTGCTATCTGTAACACAGCTAATGGCGTGATGACTTTTCATGCAGTATGTCATTAGGAGGAGACACCTTTCAAGCCACCCACCTAGTAGAGACTTATTATAGAATCATAGTAATATAGAATCATTTAGGTTGGAAAAGACCTTTAACATCATCAAGTCCAATCATTAACCCAGCACTGCCAAATCCACCACTAAACCATGCCCCTAAACACCACACATACATGTCTTTTAAATATTTCCAGGAATGGTGACTTCACCACTTCCCACTGCTTGACAACCCTTTCGCTGAAAAAAATTTTTCTAAATATCCGATCTAACCCTCCCCTTGCCCTGTCACCTGTTACCTGGGAGATGACATCCACCTCACTACAACCTCCCTCAGGTAGCTGCAGAGAGCAATAAAGTCTTCCGTCAGCATCCTTTTCTCCAGGCTAAACAACCTCTGATCCCACATTGGGGAAAAAATTTTAGGTTTGCACTGCCTTCTAAACTTAACCAGTTTTCAGCACGAAAGTTGCTTCACACAAACACATATGGTATCATAAAAAATAAAATTGAAGATGGGCTTCATAATACAGTGCAGTCAAACAACTATCTGAAATTTCTGTCCCTTCCTCAGCAGGATCAGGAAAGCCAGCTACAGAGTTAACGGATCTGTAAGCTTGGAGAAAGGAAAGACTGTGGATAGGACTTATTTTCCAGCACACATACTCCTTTCTTTTCATTCTCTTGCCTTTTTTTTTTTTCCAGGCAGATATGTAAAATCACACAAGTTTTCCAGATCAGCTCTGTTGATTCCACACTAAGTTTTCCAAAAGAGATCAATCAAAGCATTTACTGTACTTAACACTACAATACAGAAGAGATAAAGTGTTTGCTCTCCCTCAAACTGTTTTAGATAGTTCAGCATAAACTATCCAAAACCATCTCGGAAGTTTGCTGCAGCTGTTTCTAAGAAATACTTCAAAGATGAGCCCAATTATGTGGCAAAAGTGAAACCATCCAAATCATGATAACAACCTCCAAAAAATAATACCTGTGTCAAGTCACGGAGCTACAAAGCGTCTGGTAGGTAGAGCTGGTTGAGAAGTTCCCTGCTGAAAATTCAGCTGTCCATGTTTAAGAAACAGCTTCCCCTTGACCCACAAAAACTAACAACCAAACAACTAAAAAACACATCAACTTCACTTACTGTGGATTGAAAGCCAAATTTGACAAGTCCCTTCCAGGCAGGCTGAAGGGTGAGATGCAGACCAGGCAGGGACTGAGCTTCCCCGGCAGCCTACTTGACAGGTCCTGTCAATTTTCATTTCTGGTTTACTGGCTGCCCAGGAGCAAATTTTGTAAATTCTGAAGATTCTATTTTTGAATTAAATATTTTTGGAAAATACACAAATTGTTCTTTTCTCTCACATTTCTTCCCAAAATCTCTCCCTCCCCCTCCTCCCCCCTCCCCCCCTCCCCAACTCCCCAAGGAATGTTCTCTATCCAGCTCAGGGTTTGATCCCTTTTTCAAGTCTACCCTTATGTTTAATTGGGAAGTGATAAGTATGGTAAATTGAAAGAACTTGGAGAGAGAAAAATGGGGGAAACAACTCAGGTGTTTGAGGACGCGTCATCAGTGCATCTTGGAACAGGACAATAAATCTGTTGATGCTCTGGCCATATCTGCGAAGTAACTCATACAGCACGGGGGAACCTGGGTGCTCCCCCTACCTGCCAGTGAGGGAACAGCTAGAAGGACCTCCTGACGGCCTCACAACATTCATAATGGAACAGACCTTTCCCCACGTTTATTGCTCATTAGTTCAGCCTTTAGGTAATACTAATGTAATTCTGTTTAAGACAGGCAGAAGTTCTGTTTGTGGCAATCTGAAATAATTCCAGCATCTAACTTCAGGACTTTTTTTTTGGTGGTTGCTCCTCTCTCAAAAATAGGTTTCACTCAGTACGAACCAGGTAATAACCATTCCAGTTCTTATGAGATCTCCAACACAAAAACTGACTGGTAGATGGGAATCTAAAAGGCTTATCTACTGCAGCTTCCTATCCCTAACAAAAGCTTAGGAACAGTACAAGCAAACAAATACTTCCTATGAGTAATAGAAATCTTTAGAGCTTGAGACTCGGGGACTTTCAGAGCCAGATGTGATGCTTCTATGATTAAGAATCCCCAGAACAGTTCTTTCTTGAAATTACTCAAATGTTTTCTGAACTTTTTATATTCTTTATATACACAACATCCTGCATAAAGGGCATTACAGCTCTACAACATGATGTATGAAGAATAGGTTTGTTCTGATTTTGTCACCTAGTAGTTTAATTTGATGTGCCCTATATTTGACAAACAGGAACATTTCTCAGAACAGGCTTAAATAACATCACTAAATACACCATAAGAATCACTGTCTTATTATTACCTCTTTCTCCCAATTACCTTACTTTCCTGGAAAACACTAAAAAATTTATCTTAAATTTTTGAAACAAGGTATGTTTTCATTATGTGTTTTGGTAAAAATCTTTGCAGTGGAAAACGGACTGTCAGAGGTGTAATTTAGCTTTCTTCTAATTATGTACTATTTGCGTATTAGTAGGAGCCAAAGTGCTTCAAATCTGCCTTAGCACCTGCATTCTAAAATGGGGAAGCAATTCTGATCTTCTCTGAAATACTTCCTAAGATTAATCCATAGAAACCTTACATAAGATATGTGTCATCATAACATCCAGTCTCTACACCACGCTCATAAGCAGTACCCTTTTACTCATAGTGACGTGCAAGTTACCTGCTGTCCTGGGTTCAGCAGTAGCAGTCATTTTTCTCCTTCTTGGTAGCTGGTGCAGTGCAGTGTTTTGACTTTCAGCCTGGGAACAGAGCTGATAACAATGATGTTTTGGTTTGGCCAAGGACTTTGTGAGCCTCATGCTCTGCCAGGGAGGAGGGGAAGCCAGGAGGAAGCAGAGACAGGACACCTGACCCAAACTGACCAAAGAGGTATTCCATACCACAGCACGTCATGCCCAGGATGTAACTGGGAGTTAGCCGGAAGGGCTGGGAGACTGCAGGGTTGGAGGAGGTATCGGTCGGAGCTTGGTCGGGCTTGGGGGGTGAGTTATCGGTCAGCGGGTGGTGAGGTGTTGTATTCTGTTCCCTTGTTATTTCCTTTATCATTATTATCATTGGTGGTAGCAGTAGTGATTTGTGTTATACCTTAGTTACTAAACTGTTCTTATCTCAACCCGTGGGAGTTGCATTCTTTTTGACTCTCCTTTCTGTCCCTCCGGGAGTAGGGGGACGGCAAGAAGTTGGGGGAAGTGAGTGAATGAATTGCCTGACTGGGTTTAAACCACGACACCTGCCTATGATCTCACATCTCCATACACTTACTGATTTCAGAATCAAGTTACAGAAACACAGATCCTTTAACTTTTAGGGATTCAAGTATCATATTTAGCACATTACCCTAACATGCCTTAGAAATGACAGCTTAGGACAACAGAGATTTGAGTCCTCCGGAGCCCCTTTTTTGAGCATGGAAGTCAAACATGAAAGCTGTTTAGCTAGCTTCTCACAGTCTTCTCAAAATGGCAATATTTTTTCTTTCCTACAAATTCTTTCAGAATGTCTCCCTTCAAAAATGAAAGGGGAAGAAACATTTGTTATTGTAATACTACACTTTTCACAAAAATGTGAAATGTTTCACTCTGACACCAAAGAATTTAGGAGAGACATTTAATTTCTTACAAATGCTCCCCTGCTCTTGAGCTTGAGACTAACACAGAAAACCCCCTCATTCCAAGGTTTCCATCCTTATAAACGACCACTTGAAAAGAAAACCATCACAAAAAATCATCCTGACACATCTGTAAGTCTGTCTTGCCTGCGCACTTTCACAAAATGATGAATTGTATTTTCCACATGCACAGGAGATGACTGACCACACATAGAGAACTCATCTACACATCCTGATTTGGAGCCGTAATAGTAGCTTTTTTGTTTGTTTGTTTATTTGTTTTAAAACCAACACACTTTGGAAGGTTCTAGCATCACTTGTTTACAGTAGAACACAATGTATCCTAGTTGTTTTCTGTTAATCATAAAAAGCAAGCCCTGTCACCTTCTGCATCCAGTGAGTGAAGTCTGCCAAGCACATGGAACACTTTAGAACCCTCTTTGTCAAGGCTTACAAAGGTAACCTCGAGACCTCTACTTTGGCATAACCAAGTTCATTTTAACACTTTTTTCTTGATTTGGAACATGTTATTAGGAGCTACTTCAGAATACCTTAACTTTACTTCTCATAATTTTTAGCAATGCAGTATTGCCAGTGCGTATCTAAATATACACCATTTTGGAGAAGTAAAAGGAAGTATTTCTCTTTAAAGGTATGGTATTAATTTAGAACTCAAGCAACCTACAGTAGTCCACTATGGACAGACAGCAGGAAACTTAATTCAAGAGTCCACTGACTTTCACTTCTACCTTTTTCACACACTTATAAATGTTTCATGAAATAGGAAACCTGTATGTATTTGAAATATGAGCTAAGGGCTAGTACAAAGCAATTAAGGTGCTACTCTCTAACAGGGAAGTGGAACAATTTACTTGTTCAAACAACTAAATTACCTTCTAAAATAGCAATCAAAACACAGGATGCTGCGTGGACAGGAAATTCAGACTTAAGAGAATTAGCTTGTCACTTAAACAAAAAGCTACTGTTCTAAAGCATCATTTAAAAAAAAATCAGTAGTGTGAGAGCTGTTAAGTTAAAGTTAAGCTTATCACTGAAGGTGGAAACTTAGTTCTCTAAGTTCTGAGCAAGCAGCATAACTAAAGATGGTAATACACACTCTGTATCTACGACAACAAAACTCCATACCTGGAAACTCAAAGTTGCACCCCACACTAGTGTGCTATCACTGATTTTGCTGCCATGGTAAGAGCTTTGAATAGTAATAGCTAGATGCCAGAGATTTACATGCAGTTACAACCTTGCCAGGCATACTGGGTTTGTGTGACAAGGTTTTGGTAGTAGGAGGGGCTGCAGAGGTGGGTTCTGTGAGAGGCTGCCAGAAGCCTCCCTCACACCCAATAAAGCCAATGCCAGCCAGCTCCAAGAAAGACCCACTGCTGGTCAAGGCTGAATCCATCAGCAATGGTGGTAGTGACTCTGGGATAACATATTTAAGAAGGGGGGGGGGAAAGTTACTGTGTGTGTGCATGTGTGAAACACCCTGCAGAACTGCAGCCAGAGAGAGGAGTGAGAGAAACAGCCCTGCAGACACCAAGGTCAGTGTAGAAGGTGGACAGGAGGTGCTCCAGGCACTGGAGCAGAGATGCCCCTGCAACCCATGGTGCAGACCATGGTGAGGCAGGCAGCGCCCCTGCAGGTCATGGAGGTCCATGGTACAGCAGGTCTCCACCTGTAGCCCATGGAGAACACTACGCAAGGGCAGGGGGATGTCCAAAGGAGGCTGTGACCCTGTGGGGAAGCCTGTGCTGGAGAAGGTTTGCTGGCAGGACTTGTGACGCCACAGGGGACCCACACTGGAGCAGCCTGTGTCTGAAGAACTGCACCCCATGGAAGGGACCCACTCTGGAGCAATCTCTTCCTGAAGGACTGCACCCCTGGAAGGGACCTACGCTGGAACAGTTCATGAAGAACTGGAGCCCATGGGAAGGACTCACATTGGAGAAGTTCATGGGGGTCTGTCTCCCATGAGAGGGACCCCATCCTGGGGCAGGGGAAGAATGTGAGGAGCCCTTACCCTGAGGAGGAAGCAGCAGCAGAGACATGTGATGAACTGACCACAGCCCCCATTCCCTGTACCCCTGTGCCACTGCAGGTGGAGAGTAGGTAGGAAAAAAAAAAATTAAAATCCAGAAGGAAAGCTGAGCATGGGAAGAAGGGGGGGGGGGGAAGTGCTTTTAAGATTAACCTACTCTGATTTTGATTGGTAATAAATTAAATTAATTTTCCCCAAGTCCCTATTTTGCCCATGTCAGTAACTGATGAGTGATCTCTCCCTGTCTTAGTCTTGACCCATGAGCCTTTCATTGTATTCTCTCTCCCTTGCCTGGCTGAGGAGGGGAGTGACAGAGCAGGTTTGGTGGACACCTGGCGTGTCCAAGTTCAACCCATCACACCGGGTTAAGCCTATTTACAAAACTTTCAGCTGGCATGGTTCACTGAGAGTTAAAAATTTACCTGCGCTAGATAAGGCAATGAAGTGCTGATGCAGATACTGAAGGGGAAATCTTAGTGTCCCATCTGTCAGTCATAAAAACAAACAAGCCAACTCTATCACTGCCTTACCCTGCTGAACAGAAGAGACTCATTTCCTTGTATTCTACTTGTACCCATTAATAGCTTACATTCTTTTAAGGCTGTCATTTCTTTGAGGAGAAAACGGCTTTGAGCCTAGTGCTTTTATACATACTAGCATAGTTGCTTTGATAAAAGCTACTAGGCAGTGTGTTTGACTCTGAAATAGGTCACTAACCATTATTCCATCTAAATCTAAGCAGGCCCCTCCAGAAGTGTCACACCAGTCAGAGCCCACAGCTGAAGTGTTGAGCTTTTCACATCCCATCCAACAGCCATGAGTCATGGCAGGAAAGCCTTTGGGCTTTGCAATACAGGAGAGAAGGCTTTGCTCTGGTGCATGACGTCACTGGAGCTGGTTATGTATCAGGGCCTCTCACCAGGGACTGAAAGCCAAAGAAGGCCTGCTGTTGGTTCCACAAACACGTCACTAATTAAAAATGCAGCAGCTCACACATTTAATTTCCCTAGCTGACTCTATGCCTACTTTACATTTGATGCTACTGCTACTTGCTAACAGGTAATGACCAGAAGCAACAGCAAGAATCTAACAAGTTTAAGTACTGAGTGAGTATTTCACACTTTTGAGAAGGTTTCAAAGTCAGCATCAAATATACATACCTTCTTCTAAAAGTCAATAATGTCTGCTGATGCAAGCTAATGCTGTAATCAGACCACAAACTAAACCCAAGGGGCTATCAAGCAGAATGGAAAAAGAAGGGTCTGCAAGAGAAGCAACACACCAGAAATACATCTGCATTTGATGCAATCCCTGGCACCATTAAGTAAAATTGAATTCAAAATTACAGTCTTAAAAAACACCTGCCCTGAAAAATGTATATTTGCAGTCTGGTATTTTTCATTGATTTTAAGAGAAATTGGTTACTGCTTTCTTTCTCAATAGAGGCATCCCCTGTGGGGTAGTATTTGCCTTGTTTGAAACTGACAGATACAGTACATAAGTACTCAGCCACTGCAATACCCCCCAGTTCTTATTGGTTTCCATTTTCAATACTGAAGGAGCAATATTAGAATGCTTTAAGAAACCACTGGGAAAAGCCAGTTTCAAGCCATCATGTCACAGTATCCTTAAAAGACAGTGGGAGAGTTTAATCCCTCGCCCCAGCTGGAGGGATCTGTGGGTGATCCATACACATACACTAATATTCTTCTTGGGAAGAAACTGCTGTAATTAATTTGTTCATGCAAACTGTGTTTTTTTATAGATCAAAGTAAACTACAGTTTTAGTTAGCTTGGCTTTCATCCACATTATAAAGCAAAAAAAGGCATCAATGTTCATCATATGACCAAAGCTTCAAGAAAAAAGTACATATATTCCACAATCCACCTTCATTTCCGGAAATATTTGGCCGCTACAGTCCAAAAGGCTTGGAACCAAGTGCACATAAATCTCTTCTATGATCGACATCAGCACACACACTCTGCCTTCAGGGAAGATGATTTTTCAGTGCAAGATATGTGCCAAAAAAACACTGGGCTTTTGGCAAATTTGCCTCTAGCTCTACTCTGGCGGAGCCATGGCTGGTTAGATTAAACGTACTGCCAAAGCCCAAGGAAGAAGAAAAGGAACATGGGTTCATGCTGAACTGGGAAAGTGGTTGACTGTATAGATCTTGAAAGGTCACGAAGAGATAAGAACTCTTTTGCTCACAATGTGTATTTTCAGTATTTGCCTGTAGAAACAGAATCAAGAAGGTTTAGAGATAGATGCCAAAAGTAATTAAAATTATGCTAGAAAAAGCCAAAATATTTCTAAAATTACCCAGAGGTATTACTGAGGTCACCGGTACTTCAGTAACACTAAGCCTATCACAAAAGCTGGAAAGCATGAATGAAATGAGTGATGTCCCAAAGTGAGAGGGATTAACTACGTAGATTAACTGTACAAATTAACTGTTATCAAATTCTTCGTATAAAAAGATGATCAAGAACTGCTAATTAGGATTTTCAGTAAGCTATAAAATGGTGAATAAAATTTATTTTAAAACATGTTTTGACTTGCAAGCAAATACTCTTCTTACTCAGAAGTCTATATTTAATTAGCATTAGCACTTCTGAAGATCAAAAATGTTATTTATCCTCAGCAGTTCAAATGGAAAAAGGTAAAATATATGAATAATAAAATATTTAATCTGACTTCATATGATAATCACTAGTACACCTTTATATACAGCTATACAGTAAGCTTCAAGAACTACTTTACATCATCTGAGGTGCCAAACACTTCCTCCCTACTCACCAGCCAAAATAAGGGCCTTTCCGAGGTTTCAGTCTCATATGCAAGCCAGAATGGCTGTGAAACACTCAGGCTCGTTTCAGTAAGAGTAAATACAGGCAGAAAAGTGTGTTATAACCCTGTCTTCTCCATGTTTAAAAAGACGGTAAAAATTATAGCTTGGCTTTACTTGTTTGGTGATGATTCCACATATTAAGGTATGAGCTTTTCTATAGTCTTTTTTCATTAATACACATAGTAGTTAGTAGTTAAATATACATACACACACATAAAGTTTCCTCCACTTCACTCCAAACACTTTCATACGGTGGTTTCTTTGGAAAAATGCAACACATTCGTCATGTTCCCAGTTACCAGTTTTCAAATGAAAGTGGAGAAAATTTTCCTTCCCATATTTTAATTGTTCCTTATCTTGTCAAAAACCCCACAAAGTTTCTCTCCTCCTGCAGAGCATCTTTGGGGAATTTAGTCAGGTCCTTAATGATTTTAAGGAAAAGACTGCTGAAATTTGAGGAGGGGGTAGGCCTGATGGTGGTAGAAAAGGTAAGATGTAACAAATTCCCAGTTGTTTTGATCACAGCAGTACAATGCCACCCAGGATGTTTCCTATAAACAGCATATTTGAAACTGGATATTAAAGCACAGCAGGAATATCAAAGAGAAATTATGAATAAGTTATTTTCTTTCTGATTGTAGCACATTCACAGATCATTTTACAGCCTGCAGAAGTTCCCTACATAACACAGGACTAATGGCAACATGAAATTACCAAGTACAGGAGTATCATTATTAGTGAAACTGTCATAAAACCAGCCTCAAAGTTCTTAAGGAAATGCTTCTCCAAGTGGACATAAGGTAGGGCTGGTAAAACAGCCAGGTGTGTTTAGCATTGAGGTAGTAAATCACATCCCAGTTTATTTACACTGCAGTGTTCACATGAACACAGAAGACTTTCAAAGGTGGTTTTGAGACTTGCCTTTGGCATCAACCACTGGTCTTATTCCTTCCTCAGAAAGGAAACAAAACATATACATTTTTCAAATGGTGGTGTGAATCTGAAGTGAACTCCTCATAACAAAGAAAAAAATTAAACATCACAAAAATATTGTGTTCAAACTAAAGGGAAGAAAAAACTCCACAAAGTCTCACCCACCACAGAACACAGTAATGGGTACCTAGCACACCAGGAAGCTGTTATGCTGAAATGAACACTATAGCCAACACCAAAAAAAAAAACCCAACAAAACAGAAAACCCAACCCAAAAAACAGCCAAGAAACCCAAAACCCCAATTTTTTTTCAATGCTCAACACATACAAATCAGAAGACTGCTCATCCAAAGTTTCTTTTCACATGCAAGAGACCCAAGTGTTGTGACTTCAATAGCTTAGACTACAGGTTCTGCTTTACACTGGAAAATGAAACGCTAAATTTTTACTTCAAGTCACAGATCAAAAATGTAAAAGTGGAGGTGCAGCCACTGGTCACGCTTTGGATTGATAAACAGGAATCAAAATAACTTTCTTGATGAAATGAGGGCTCCATGCACAGACACAGTAGGAGATTCAAGAAAAAAAAATAATAAAATTTTAAAAAAGCTTATCCCCTTTCCAAAATGTGGAGGCCCCTTCCTCAAACTTATTCAGTTTCCACCAAGAGAAGTCAATGTAGGTTTTATAGCTACTTTTTCAGACTTTTACTTTAAAGGCCAAATAAAAACTATGGGTGATCACTGTTCCTGTAACAAAGGGTCATAAAGATGAGGCAAAAGGAAGGTTATATATTCCTGGCTATAGCTGGAAAGCACATTGCTTCTCACATCACAAAATCGGAATAGGTGTCAAACTGAAGGGATGCTCCTGTATTGCTGTAATGTTGGAAGCCTACTCTTTTAGAAGTGACTAGCAAGTCTGAACATTGAGCATGCGGCAGTGGAAAGAAAGACTTCTTTTTCAAAACCAACCTTCTGTAAAGCCAGACTTCTTTGTGATGTCAAAAGTGACAGAAAATCAAATGCTGATGAGTTGGACTTTCATGAATTGGTAGAGCAGTGCAAATAGTATAACCCTATGTAAGTCACATAACAGAATGTTTCTAAGCTAGTGATGAGATCCTTAAGAAAGAAATGAAATAGAACTATGTTTTAAATATAAATCAATATTATCCATTTCAGTTACAATAAAACCTCTAAACTTAAATCAGTTTTGAACTGACACTGTACTAGCTTTCATAGCCTTAGTTTCATATTTGCTATGATTAAACATCACAGTTGATATTTTGATCAGACGTATGCAGAGGAGAGTCACTTCAAAACAGCACACAATTTTTCAATGGTATGTTTCCAGGCTGTGTCGATATGCCAGTAACCCATTAAAACCCACAAAAGTGGCAAAAGCTGCAAATATGAATTTTGTTTTGCATTAATAGCTTGTATTTCAAAAATCCAAATAGGAATCCCCTACATTAACCACATCTGTATGTTCAGTAAATATTTCCTCATCTATAAAAAGTTCCAAATACCCGTTGAGCTAACATGTGGTTGCCTGCTCAGCTTCTGTCCTGGTTTCAGCTGGGACAGAGTTAATTTTCTTCCTAGTAACTGGTGCAGTTTTGTGTTTTGTCTTTAGTCTGAGAACAGTGCTGATAACACACCAATGTTTTAGCTGTTGTTCAGTAGCATTTACCCTGATTAAGGACTTTTCAGTCTCTCATGCTCTGCCAGTGAGGAGGGGCACAAAAAGCTGGAAGGGAGCAGAGACAGGACCCAAACTAGCCAAAGGGGTATTCCATACCATAGAACACCGTGCCCAGTATATAAAATGGGGTGAGTTGGCCAGGAGGGACCAATTACTGATCAGGAATGGGCTGGGTGTCAGTCAGCAGGAGGTCAGCATCACCGCTTCTTGGGGTTTCTTTGGTTTATCTCCTTTTTATTACTTCCCTTTTCATTATTAGTAGTGTTAGCATTGTATTATTCTACATTTTTTGCAGTTCTCTTTCCCATCCCACTTAGGAGGGTGGGCGGAGGTGGGGGAGGGCAATGAGTGAGCAGCTGCATGGTACTTAGCTGCCAGCTGGGGTTAAACTATGACAGCTTCTTTAACGAAACTGAAAGAGGCAGCACATAAGCAAAGTAGCCAGGAAACGCTATATTCCATTTGCCGCCATTACCCCACACCCCATAATAAAAGCTCACTTTGAGACAATTAATTCATGAATGAGAAACATCTAAACTCCATGCCTATTTAAATGCTAGACAGGGGAGTTTAAGATCCTGAAGGAACTGAGTAATCAAGACAAGTAATATAGACCCCAGACTTCAGGGGAACAATCTCTGTTCAGTGACCTGATCTGCAGGATCCCATGGGAGAGTTCCTTGGGGGGGATAAGGTGCCCAGGTGACTGCACTGATCTTCACTGTAACATGGCAGGAAAGCAGGGTGGCTGCATGAGGAGCGACCTTCTGAGACCAAGGCCAAGCCTTCAGGGAAGCACGCAAGTGAAGGTAGGGGCTGCCCCACAACAGTACAGAAGCACTGCCCAGGCCAGGGGAAAGAAGCCAAAAAGCTCAGCTGGAAGCTGCCATGGAACAGGAAGGGCCCCTTCAGGTGCATCAGCAACAAAAGAAGAACTAAACAAAACAGGGACCTTCTGACGAACAGGTTCAGAAAACCAGTGGTGAAGGACGTGAAAAAGATCAAGCACTGTCTTTTTTGCTTTGGTCTTTACCAGCAAGGCAAACTCATGGGGCTAAAGTGGCAAGAGCCTGAGAAAGGTGTCAGGTAAGTGAAGACAAAGCTAGGAATAGAACACTTAAAAAGGACACACACAGGTCCATGAGGTCAGATGAGGTACTTCTGATGGTGCTGAGGGATTTGGCCGATGTCATTGCAAGGCCTTTCTGGATCTCCTTTGAAAGGCCATAGTGACCAAGGGAGGTCCCGGGTAACTGATGAAAAAAGCAGGAAGGATGATTTGAGAAACTACAGGCCAGTCAGCTTTATTCCAAACCCTGGGAAGAAAATGGAGCAAATCCTCCTTGAATCTATTTCCAGGAATATGAAGGACAGAAACAATTTTGTGAACAGCCAAGTATAATTTCCCAAAGGCAAAATGTGCTCAACCAACCCAGTTACTTATTATGATGGTTCTGTGGATGAGGACAGAGCAGCAACATCATTTACCTTGAATTTTACCATTTTTGATGCAGTCCCCCTTAACACTACAGCAGCCAAAAAGGCATGGACTAGGTGGCTGTCCAATAAAGGTCATGAAAAAGAGTTATTGGACTTCCAAACTCAAGACAGCAGTAAATAGGTCAAAATCCTAGCTATGAGCAACATTTCTCTCCAATTAATCTGAACGTGTCCTCACTAATTTCACTGGTAACATCAAACTCCAAGAAGCTGGAAAGTAGAGCTCCCACCTGAAGGGCTTCAATAGCTGAAGGAGTGAGCTGAGAGGCCTTATGAAACCAAATAAAAGGAAATGCAAAAATCTTATACATAACGTGAAATAAATAATCCCATGCCACAGTACATGATTGGAACTTACAGGCGAGAAAATAGCTTTGCAACAAGTGTCCTGGGGTTCCTGAGAAACAACTTGCTGAACACAAGTAAGCAAGACATCCTTTCCATAATGAAGGCTAACTATACAGCGGGCTGCATCAGCAAGAGTGCTTGCTAGTGATGGGAAGCAATTAGCACTTTCTAGGTGACATTCTTGATGCCCCAAATAGGAGCCCTATTCTTGGTTTTCAGCTCCTTTGTACCAATGAGAGGTTAAAAAAAAACCCAAACAACTGAAAGCACATGATGTAGGAGAAGAGACAGCTGGGCATGGGTTTGTTCAGAATAGAGGCAGCTTCTTAATGACTTAGTGGGTACTCATGGAGAAAAGGTAGCAAAGCTCTTCTCAGTGGGAGCATAATGAAAGAATGCAGTGGTCCATCAGCTGCGGCAAGATAAATTCTAACCGAATAAATAATAGCTTAAAATTAGCTACAATAAGGGTCCTCAGACACTGGAATACATTTGTCCAGAGGGGCTACAGAATCCCACTCTGCAGGGATTTTCCACACTTGAATGCACAGTACTGAAGAAGACAGTTTATCCTTTTTAAGGTATTTAACCCTGCTCTAAGCAAGAGATCAGGCCTCCAGAGGTTCAGTGGTGAGTCTGAATCTCTCTCCATATCAAGAGCAAGATCCTGCACAAGCTTGGGAGAATGAACAAACAGGACTATGGTGTGCATAAATGCAGACCAACCATGTCTCCATAATGATTTCAGATGATCAGGCTGCATATGAAAACTGCTTCCATGAAGCCTGAAAACTTTCTCACAGAACATCTACTTTATGCAAGGTTTAGTTTCATATAATAAAAAAATAACTTGAACAAAACTAATTATTGAATTATAAGAATTCCTTGCTCCATCCCAGTGTTCTGGATTTTTCTTGCAGCATATGTATAATTATTTTTTCAATTTAGATGACTATTTGTAAAAAACAAACCCCCATACCTTTTATCTTTCTAAGGTGCTAATTCCTGTCAGAGCATGCCCCCAACTAACTACATCTTCAGTTACAGACAACAGAATTTATCATTTACCAATTGCACAATATATTTGGATCTTATGGAAAACATATATATGAGGAGAGGTAGAAATACATTTCTGTCTCAATATATGAATTCAGTGGGTTGGATGGGGTTTTTTTGTTTGGTTTTTAAGAAACTGCATGAAGAGACTTACAGGTTTTTCTTCAGAAAGTTTGCATTTTGAAATGCCCTTCTTGATCTGTGATGTCACTTCAGCCCTCGACAAGATCACACACATTTCTATGAAAACTCAGTTCAAGTTCAATGCCATGCTTACTGTAGAGCTTTACAGAGTAAGACATAAAAATATCAGTCAACTTGCAGTTTGTCTTTACATAGCATAGTTTTTCCCATGATGATTCTTCACAGTCTCACCAGAACAAAGCAAACAGTATGCAGCTTTAAAGTACTATGACTTTTAAAATAGGTAGTGTGTATATCTCTTCTGCTCTCTAAATGGGAATCAGGTTTTCTATTGCATGATGGCAGGGGATTGTTGCCAAATGATTAACATCTATTTCTCTTCTTTAAACTTGAGTTTAAAAGAATCCAGTATTACTATCTAGGTCCAACACAAAATGTAAAGTGCAATTCTCAAAATCACAGTTGGGTGGAGAACTATAACCACGGTAGCAGGCAACTGAACTTCCCTACAGACAGCAACATGGGTCGAAGCTTTATCATTAGTATCACCACTCAGTGCACCAACAGATGTCAGTGCTCAAAGGCACTGAGAAAACTGACAGCAGTGTTAAAGACTGGGTCTGCATAAGTGTGTCTATCAGTGAATAGTGAAATTACTCTCTCCTTAGGCACTAGACTTCGAAAGCAAACTGGTTTTTAGCTTGGTATTATTTTCCACAAGCTACTTCCTATTTCCTTGGAAGAAAGCAGTCCCTGAACAAAAGAAACCTCAAAAGGCAGAGATGTTTATTATGCAATGGACTAAGCAGAAGAAAAATATGCAGATACTCTGGAGGAAAAAAAAAAGCCTCACAGCAGTCTGAATACTAATTAAAGAAGCAAGCCACACCAATCTAATGCAATTTTATTGCAGTGTTTTAAAAGCATACACTGACTTTGAATAAAGAATTAAAAAATACGTATGTTGCCAAGCAATAAGATCACCCCTCCACAAGTCAGAAAATGTAAAATTCTGGAAAAAAGCAAATGGCATTTTTTTTTCCTTTCTACTTTATTCATATAAGCAATATGCAGCACTGCCTCTAACCTGAATGCCAGCAACGTATCTTCACGAGAAGTGTAAAGCTGCATGCTTTTACATTAAAATTGCAACGTCTGTTTCTGCCCAGCATCAGAGAAAAGAGGTTGATTCTTCTGAAATAATTTTTTGAGATACACACAGGAAGTCTTGTAACAGCCAGATGTTTCATAGTCATCAGCTCATTCATTGCACAGAAAATTTTGGTCCTTTGTTCAATACTGCCTACCATCTCTGTCAATCTTCATGTATTTTCTTACCTTATTAGAGATTTGCATTTTGAAAAAAGGCCCCAAATTTCTTAGAAGCCAGACTTTCATTCACTTGCTTTATTTCTAAGACAATTTAAAAGCAAGGGTACATATAGTTTCCAAGAAAGAGTGGGAGGAAAGTAGATTTTACACTTGCAGTTACCTTTGAATAACAAACTGTGTACCTCATTGTTCCCACAAGGGCTGTGTTATAAGAATGTAACAGCAGATTATGTGCTCATCCAATCTCTCTGAAAAGCTTTTAAAATTAGAGGCATCAGAATGAGCAATTCCTGTATCTTCATAAACACCAGCTATAAAATCCAATCAGCTCACTGCAGAGTTATAGCAAGTTGTCATACTATTTTGTACCACCATTTCTTGGTTACAACAGACTTCAAGAGGAAGATTTCAAGATGCAAGAAAGGCAAACTGGGAATTTTGCTATCCTACTTGCCTTCCTTCAAAACACCACTGGACCAGAGCGTTTGATCCCAAGTACTGGTTAAAAAAGCTCACAGCCAGCGATCTCAACACAGAACTGGGGAGCCTCAGGTTTAGCCTCCCCTGTTATCAACAGTGTTATTAGCAGCAGTTGAGCAGCAAACCAGAGCTGCCCATGTGCAGCAGTGAGCCAGTCTCCAAAGCCCAGGTTTAAACTGACCCTAGTGAGCTGACATGCCCAGGCTAGAGACCCACAGTGTGGGTAGGAAGAAAGACAGTCTTTGCTCAGTACACAGCAACAGCCCATGGTTTAGTGGGGATCAACCAAAAAGGATCCAGGTAATCAAGCTCTGCTCCTAAACCTGTCACAGTGTGCAGTCTTGTGCAAGTCACTAGACCCCTCTCACCCCTGGAAAACCAAACTGCTTTCTCATGGTGGCAAAGTCTTCTGGACTCTCTACGGGCAAGGTTGCTGAGCACTGTGATACAACAGCGGCTTAACCACAATTCTGCAAAAGGTTTCACTTACTCTGGTTCAGGCAAGCATGTGCTTTATTACTCACCAGTTACATTTTCATGACAGACTTGCAGACCCAATTATAAGGAGTCACGGAAAACAGAAAACCAAAGATGCTGCTTAGAAGTGTGCACACATTCTTTATATCACATGCTTAAAAACAAACAAACCAACCAAGAAAAAACAAAAACAAAACCCCCAAAAAAACACACTAAACAAATTTTGTGGATTAAGAGATTTTCAGACAGATGAAGGAACCAGTATACTGAGTATTTAGTACATTGGTCCTATATTGGTTAATTCAATCCCTAGGCTAACATAAACAATTTTTTTTTTTCATTTGTAAAATGACAGTTCTAGAGTAACTTTGAAATAGACCACAAAATACTCCAAAAATGAATGTCTAAAATATACTGTACACAGAGGCACATCTGAATAGTTGAATTTGTTACCAAAAAAACAGTGTGTCCTCATCTCGGTACCATCTCAGGTGGCAGTTTACTGCCAGAAGTGCTGCACTGTTAGACAGCTGCAAACAGTGAATCAAAGCCACTTTCCAGATGTATTACTCTTATTCTGCAAAACGGTAGGAAGACAAATTTATTATTTGCAAATAAAGGAACTGCTTTTTAGGATACCCTATTGAAGTTGAAAACCACAGAAATTTACACCTATGCTGGCTCCCCAAAATAGAAAATTAAAAAAAAAAAGGAAGTAAACAAACAAACCAAACCCAGCCAAACAGAAAACTAACACACTCAGTTCACACAGCAATATATTTCAAACAACTTTAAGAAAAGGTCTGCCCATCCAACAGTCATACAAGTGCTTCTGTAATGACATTAATTACCTTCCATAAGAAGTGTCTGCCCATGATTTCCTTTTCGTAGTCCTGCGCTTTCATTAACGTTCAAAGAAGCTATCAAAGCCTGGCTGTCTACCACTCTTATTTTCCCCCTGAACGAGATAAGACATTTTTATGGCCTTAGCGGCAGATTTTAATAAACAAGTGGAATTTTTCTGCTTCGCTTTGCCTACAGCACAGAACCACAGCCTTAAGCAACTGTACTTACCAACATTATGATTTACTCTATTACTTTATATTAAATGGCTGCTATAGGGTGCTATACTAACAGTAAATACAAAATCATCACCATGAGAATATAACTTTTGCCAAAATGCAGGAGGCATTCCATTTTAAGCTTTACCTCATGTCTTTAGATCACTTTATTTAGCTTTCACGAAAAGAGTCCTGTGTGTCTGGAATTTACATTTTGCCTTTGCATAAAATGTGCACGTGGGTTTTCAGTTAAAGAATTAATCATGTGCTTGCTTTTTTTGTGAAAGCCAGATGTTTTCCACTGAACATTTAAAGCCTTTTTCATTTCCCCACAATTCTGAGGATCCAGTTACACAGGACTTTCAGTTTTGGTAAATTTACCTGTTGAGAACATAGAAGTCTGAACATAAGAAAAGTAAATATTATTCTTAGCTCACAGAAAACAGGTGTAAGGCTGAAAAAAGCCCCAACCAACCAGCAATGGGAATACACCCAATTCGAGTCAAATACACACCCAGCCACACTCTCAGACATCTGAAACATCCCTCCATCTCACAACCAATTTTCAAATGAGAAAAGCGTTTGCCTGCATGACAGAAACTTCAACTTATTTGACTGAGAAGAGGCTGCCAGGTTCTCAAAAAAAAAAAAAAAAACAAAAAAGAAAGAAAAAACAAAAAAAAGAGCAGCTGAAGCAACTCATCTGAAACAATGTCCCCCTTAAAAGCACCTTCAGGGCCGCCAGCAGAAAGAACATTAACTGGGCAAAGGCATACCCTATTTCATGTCTTGTGGAAAAAAAAGATGCCTCAATTCCATTCTCCTCTACACTGCTCTCCTTTCAAACGCATTCGCTTAGTGGGCATCCACTGCTTCCACTGTGTTCAGACCTCCACAAAGACATTTTGGCTCCCTACCCCACCAGGCCACGCACCCAACAAAAGTGGATAGAACAGGCTCTACATAGGGTCTGCCAACAGGTTGCTCAATAGACTCACTGAATCGTACTCTTGGTAACTCAGATGAAGCTCCTCTGCATCTTGTAGTGCCATTATCCCTACACAAGCAATTTAACTTACTGTTTTGTGACATTTTAGATGCTGCAAGATAACCCCTGCCACTTCCAGCTGCCACTTCACAGGAGCACAAATCTCCCAACAAACCCAGGGAAAATGTCTACAGCCTTGTAAAGATACCCTTAACTTAGGGTTATAAGGTACCTACCTACCTACTATATTCGATTCCCTGTATTTAGGCTCTTAATTCACCTCCTTAGTGCATTTATAAGACCATAAAAAAAAAAAACCACAAACAAAACCCTATAATAAACAGTGTTTATCAGGAAGGAAGGCACTGCAAAACAATCAAAAAGAAAAAGTAGATACAAGAATTCTGAAGATTATGGGTAGGTAAATAAAGCCTTGGGGGGGGGGGGGGGGGGAAGTCAAAATTAATTTTAAACTCCAACAAACTGAATGGCAGCTACAAGATGGCTGCATTAAGGTCACACAGCACTTCAAGAAAACTTCTTTTGAAATGCATTGCATCATAAGCATATTTCCAGGAATCACCACACTGCCCTCTTACTACATGTAAACTCCTTTGCTTTCACTTTATCTTGTTCTTAAAGGAGTGTACCATCAGGGAACACAACTTTTTCTGTTTGAAAACCAAACGGTTCAATGCCATCACAGCTGCATTTTAACTCCTTCCCTTCCTGTGAAGGCCCCCACAACCTTCCTCCCAGTAAAACTGCTCTGACTCTTGAGTCTACAGGAGCTGGCTGGCACTTCATTAATTCCTGCCACTGTGTTTCTTTTTCCCTTTTCTGTTCCGGGAACAGGGTCTGGGAGGTAACAGTCTCCTGAAGCACAGCACTTCAGCCTGCTGCAGAAGGTTATTACAGTAGTTGAACCTTTACTTTGCAAACGTCACATTGCAGAGATTCAATTTTAATGGAGAAGCTAGACTAGAAGATCAGGTATCAGCTTCCAGAACGAGGCTACCTGAAAGAGGTTTCATACCTCCTTCATCCACATAGTACTACTGCTTCCTCACCACAGCCAAAACTAGCACCAAGTCCACTCTTCCATTCAGACCTTCAACTTACCAACTTGACAGAAAACTATTCAACTTCTTTGCTCTGGCCATTGTCTGCTGGCTTAGTGAGCTGAAGCAGCTTACAAAGGGCTACCGTGCAATTAACACAACGTATACTGTGGAAGACAAAAATAGTTAAGAGATCTCCCCTCCTCTTTTGACAGCAACGTCTTTTGACCTTGTTTTACAAAAATCACCAAAAGGAAATAAATCTTCCCCCAGTCAGTCTGGGTCTGGACTCCCCTAAGCCGCAGCACCTGCATACTAGGCAGTGTGAAAGAAAGTGGAAAGGCACAAAGGGGCCAACCACCCTTCTTTGGCAGCAAGCCACCTTCTATAATTTTGGCATCACTTCTCCTTGTTAATGGGGAAGTTGTGATTATGTCCAAGTACTGCTATGTTAAGCGTGTACTTGATCTCCAATTAATGCCTTCTACCATGCTCACAAGCATTCCTCCAGATACTTCTGAACTTCCTTGAAACACTACTGACTTTTTGCTTAACCTAATGACTTCCAACTAAACTGCATAAAAGACACCATAGGAAACAGTTAAACAAACAAAATGAATGCTGAGGGTTTATGTAGCTCCAGAATTCACACTGGCAATACAACCTCAATCCAGTTCTTTATAGAAAGGCAGCATGAAGAGATCTTGAGCTGCAAAGTCTGTTTTGCTGACTTGTGCCCATTGCCCTGTTAAGCTCAAAGGACTACTACTCAGGAATGACCACAGAATCAGTGAATTAAATTCTCTCCAGGACTTCTACTAGAGGACTGAAACAGTTGATAGCTGTGCAAATATTTGGAGCACTGCATGATCATTCTCTTCAGACATCAATTCCAGTTTACCAAGGAGGCTTTTAGCCTGAAAACATGTCCAAACAGCTCTGAACAATAATGTGTACAGTTTCCAAGCTAGCTACCTTATACAAGAACAGCACAGCCACATTAGTATGGTTCTCCACCAACACCAATAGCTTGCTGTTCAGCAGGATTAATTAGCCTGGGCAGAGCACCGCACTAATGTGATTATATTGCTTCTAGTACCTGAGCAAGCACATTCATCATTTTTTATTCCTTTCCTCTGAAATAAAGAGTTCAGGTTTTGCTATTTTCTTAACACCTAAATAATTCAATCTTCTTTTTTTTTCCTTTTTTTTGGGGGGGGGGGGGTGTGGTGTGAGGGGGTTGAAGGGAGTGGGAAGAGAAGAATGAGATTTGGAAGAGATTCAAAGCCAGATTTTCCTAATTGAAACTGTGCATCTCCTACCTTGATAGCCTGTCCCCACTACTACCAGTTTCTTCTAATCACTCCCAGTCACGTCAAGCTGCCATATTTTCCAAACTGCCTATGCATCTGCAAGTCTTCCCTGGACACCAAAAATAATTATGTCCAGCCACAACCAGCAATGAGAAGAGCAGACCGGAAGACTTTCAGCTTACTTGAGTGAAACAGAGTCATCATTGCCTTCCACTGCCCCTTTTTTCTTACAGATTGGAAAAAACTCACAGCAGGTACTTGCTCAGAAGAGGGGTCACCTCTCAAGGCAATGAGGTGAAGAACAGAAATACAAACCACAACCTCCTCATTCACCAACTGGGGCTCCTATCAGGACACTGAAACTGAGACCAGTGTGAGTTATACCAGGTACCCAGATGCTGATGCAAGTTACAGAAATACCAGAGCATCAGTTGAACTGCCCAAAGAACTGATGTTCTGACAAAACACAAGTGCACTGGTATGATCAAAAGCAGCTGTGTTTCTTTGCTTAAGGCTTCCTGAGGCATCTGGCATGAGGAAGACACTCAGAGCAGGCAACATTAGGTCAGCCAGCAAAAAAATCAGCAGTCACAAGCAACTGGCAGTGGTTTTACAACAGGAAGTATGGGGCGAAACCCTCTGCCAGCAGTACTGACAGCCCTCCTTTTGAGTTTGCTTGTAAGTCATCATCAGAAAAGAAACAGAGGAATATTGCAGCACCTGTTAGTATCTCTGGTCTTTGGCCCACATCCCTTATCTGTACAGGCACGCCTGTGCACAGGCAGGCCCTGGGGGTGTAATGGTGGGACAGATGCCACACACAGACCTTGGGAGCAGCTGTATTGCTCTGACAGTGTGGAAGACAGCAACAGCAATACGATTGCCACTTGTCCGTGTTTCCACAAGTCTTTTAGTTGCTTGATAAGCACCTAGCAACTTATTTTTCTAGTTAATTATATACATCTATGCTGGTTTCAATATTGAAAAACGTTCAAGAATCTTTATATTCCCACCTGTATCAAGTTTCACTTTTTTTTTTAGTACAAAAAGGTATGCCATAGAAAAAGTGGTTAAAATTTCTGTAACAAAACTTTGTTAAGAAAAGCTATAAAGCCAGAGAGCTTTACTGTTTTGTGATCACAAATCATACTGTGCTGGCTAAACTTTTAAACACTGATTTCAAATTAAAAAAAATAAACAGGAAATTAACCAAACATCTCCAAGCTCTGTCCCATCAGCTTCATGTCATCCTGCTGATGAGACAGGGCTCTTCCATGACAGAAATACAGGGAACAACAAACCTACATTTTTGGCTTTCTTTTCCTTTAAAGTGGCCTGATTCCTTGTGTCAAAAATATCTACAAGAACAGTTTCAACGTTTGAATTCTAGGTATAAGATGTACATCATATAATGCAGACACAAATTCCAGGCATAAAAAAATATTATGAAACCAGAAAGATTTTTTTTTTTTTTATGTTTGCACCTCCAGTGTGAAACCACCAAGCACAAGCAGATACTTTAGGGGATACTTCCAGTTTCTGTATGTGTACGGTGAAATACAAGCATTCACACTTTAAAAAGTTACAATGTAAATCTATTTCCAAAAAGGCTGCAGGTTAGAATTTCAGCTTGGTGGTAAAGTATCAACATAAAAAAAGTAGAGAAGAGCTTGGAAAGAAGGAGAGAAAAGCAACATAAAGGCCAACATATGAAACACTGTGAAGCAAGTTAACACAGAAAAGGAAGCACTGTTTTTCAGCCAAGTGGGACAAGGTGGGGACAGTATTATTTACAAAAAAAAAAAAAAAAAAAAAAAAAAAAAAATCAAAACAGTCAAGACACAGGAAAAAAACAAAACAAAACAAAACAAAAACCAAAACCCAACAAACCAGGCAAGAGCAGTTAAGTAAGCAACATGTTAAGATCACATACTGAATCAGAAGGAAAAGCCACTCCCAGAAACAACACATAGTATTGAGGACTCGAACTGAGGAATGAAATGAAAATATAGATCTGGGAAACTAAGTGCAGTCTCTCTGTTATCTCCTGTGCTTAGATGGCCAGAAATCTGCTTTGGGCAGTTACTGTGTTGCTAGCGGCTCCTGTGTAGGAGTGGAGGAGAAAGAAGACTGATAGAACGGAAAGGGAGGAAGAAATATTGAAGAGATACTGGGATATGTATGTACATACGTATATACACAAACATACAAATATACACATACACACCTGGATCCATATGTAATAAAAAGAGAACTTGGACTAGCTGCCACATAGCAGGACAACCAAAAGCAGCAGTATATTTAAGTTTTCTCTTCTTCTCCCTGCTTATTTACTTGTTGCAGTCTTCTACACTACAGGATTGCGTTCATCACATTTGGATCCTCATTACTTCTACATACTTCTACATGGCAATTCAAGGTAACTAGAAAGAGTTCGTTGGTATTTCTAACTGCTCTGTGTGCCTCGGGGAGCCTGTGTGACTAAACCAGAAGACAACATAACCTCTGCACACTTCAAGATGTGGTCTATATCATGTGCACACTCCCGAGAGTTTCTCCCTCCAAAATACCTTTGCGTTGGTATTCACTGCTTATGACTGCTGCACGATTTGCTAAAATAGTTAAACTGATGCAAGGACTCTAGAGCACAGAACATAACTTGAGATTTGTGAGAGTGCATTATCTGATGCTCTATAAGATGTCACGGCTCACTTTTCAGACCATTCTGTACAAACGCAAAAAAAAATATATCACTCCAAATAAGGCTAACAGTGTTTCACAAACAGAAATACTCAGTAGTTCTGGTCTCACTCCTATCACTACAGAATAGGAAACGTATGCTACTAATTAATTCATAAAACCTAATGTCTGCAGGCAGCTGAAATTGTCAGCTCGATAAATAAACCAGCCAGTAATGATGGGAAGATGAACTACATTATCAAGGAAATTCTTCTGTCAGAGGACCGTGTCAAGCTCTGCTCACGACAGTCTTGCCTATACAGAGTTTGGAGAATTTCTCTAAGGAAGGACTTTACAACGGTACCTGAACCAACCGAGCAGCAAGGAATTTGTCAAAACCCACATGGCGCAGACACCTTACCGCTATAAGCTACACTGACTGTATTTTCCCAAACACCCTCAAATCTTTCAGCAGCCGCTATCACTGAACAGTGAACAGCATCAAATCGGGACATACATATCGCGACATCCCTAAGCCGCTTCCCCGCACCTCGCGCCCCGGATGCTCACCCGGCTTAGCCGGGACAACTCCTCTACCACCGGTGCGGCACGGGGATGGTGCTGACTCCCGTCCCCGTCGACCCATTCCCGCGCCCCGGTGACCCACTCGCCGCTCACAGGCCGGCGGCCGAACGCGGGATGCCCCACGGGAAGAGCAGGCGGACCCGCGTGGCTTCACAGTCCCGGGGCCGCTGCCCCCAGCTCTCTCCCGGCCCCTTTTCTCCCCGGGTTTCGGTGCAACAGCGGAAGGAGACTGGCAACGTAGGGAAGGAGAGAGAGAGAGAGAGAGGGAGGGAGCCGCAGCCGGCACGGAGCGCACCCGGAGCGCACCCGGCACCGGCAGTGCCGGGTCCCCAGGCAGCTCTCGTTCCACGGCCGCGCAGGGGTGCGAGACGCACCGCGGACTGCTAGGTGCAACCACGAGCAATGAAGCCGACCCGCACGGCGGGGCTGCCGAGAGAGGGCCGGACGGAGGGACGCCGTCCCGCAGGGAGAAGCAGGAGGGCTCAGGACTCCACCTCCAAGTCCCCCGCCGCCAGCCCCGGCAGCGACCTGTTGCCCCGCGCGAGGATACCGACGCGCGGTCGCAGTCCCGCCCGCTGCCACCCACCTCCTTGATTTTGTCTCTCTTCTGCCGTACGGCGGGGTCGGAGGGCTCCTGCCCCACGGCACCGACGGGCTGGCGGAAGAGACGCTGGGGCAGCCCGGGGGCGCCTGCCTCCTTCCTGCCGCGGGCGTCCTGAAGAAGTTTCTCCTTGTCCTGGCGGATGTCCCTGCGGATCTCCTCGGGCAGCTTCTGCAGCGTCTCCTTGGCCTCCCGCAGAGCCCGCTCGTGGTCAGCGCGGATCCGCTCCAGGCTGCCCGCCCCGCTCGCGGCCGCCGCCACCGCCGCTGCCGCCACCGGGCCGCCTCCAGGCTGCGGCTGGGCGCGGGGCTGCCCGCCGGGCGGCGGCGGCGGCGGCTGCAGGGCTGCCGAGTGGAAGAAAACGCCGCTGAGGAGCTTGGAGGAGTCAGGCAGAAAGAAGATGGCCCCGAAGCAGAGAGTGATGAAGGCGCTGAACACCAGCAGCAGCACAAACTTCTCCGTCAGCCGAAACGCGCCGGGGCCCGCCGCCTTCCTGCCCCCGCTACCCGCGCCACCGCCCGCGGGGCCGCCCAGTGCCCCCGGCCCCGCCGCGCTACCGAAGAGCGGCAGCAGGCTGGCGGCGGGCATGACCCCCGCGCCGCCTCAGGCAGCGCAGGGCAGCGCGCCCCGCCGCCGCCGCGCAGGGACCGCACCGGACCGGACCGGACTGCTCGGCTCGGCTCTGGCTCCGGCCCCGCCACCACTCCCTCCACGCCTCGGCAGCAGAAAGTTTCCTCGGGCGGACGCGGCAACTTTTCCCTTCGCCGCCGGCAGCGCTTGGCGTCTGCGGGGCGGGCGCTGTCAGCTCCAACCCATGCTGCCGGGCCGCCGCGGGAGCCGCTCCCCGCTCCTCCCGCGCGTAACTGCCAGGCCGCCGGGGGCGGGGCGGGGCGGGGCGGGGCCGCCGACGGCCCAATGGCGAGGGGGGCGGGGCGCGGGAGCTACCGCCACTGCTCTGCCGTCCTCCCGCGCTGCGGGACCCTTGGCTCCGGGGCTCAGCTCCGTGGAGAGAGGGCTGCCCAGGCGCTGCCCGCCCGCCGGGGAGGAGGCGGGGCGGGGGGGAGGGAGAGACCGCGGCAGAGGCTGCCCGCGGGGTCGCCGGCCACCCGAGGCGGCGCCGCGGACGGCAGGAGTCCGGCGCGCGGCCCCGGCACGTGGCCGGCGGGCAGGCACGCGCGCCCACGTGCACGCTTGTGCACACACTCGTGCACACACTCGTGCACACACTCGTGCACACACACGCGCACACACACGCACACGCGTTGCGCCGCCCCTCCCCTCTCTGGCTGCGGGTGCGCGCAGAGCGACACGTGCAGAGACGCGCGTGGCCTTGCACACGCGTGTGCACACGCTTACCCGTGCGCACGGCCGGGGAACGGTGCGAGGGGAAGCAGCGACGCCAGGAGGTGCCTAGGCGGGCAGGCCGGGCGGCAGAGCCCTGCCCGCTGCTCTTAGCAGGAGCCGCGTTCTCCGTAACAGCAGGGCTTTCGTTTTATTTCCTTTTCCTGCAGGTAAAGCTCTTGCGAGGAAGTAGGGGGAACTCATGTATCTATGTGAGGGTGGAAATGCAACTTCTCGTCTGCGCTAGTGCAAGTGAAATAACAAGGTGTTGGCGCAAAGAAATGTCATATTTGGTAGCTGATCAAATTGCTGCATCGAGGTCCCCAAGCCTCCCGTGAGAGCGAAAGTTTCAACAACAAGAAGAAAAGATACCGATTTATTATTTTGTTCGTGTTACAGAACAGTGCAATAAACAGTGGGGATGTGAGAAGCAGGGAAACACAATAAAATCCTGGGTAATTTTAACTGGAAAAAGGACTCCAGCTAGCACCCAGGGGTTTATCTCCAACTTTTTTCGAACGTGCTTGGAGCCTTCCTAGACTTTCACAGCAGTTCGGCACAACAAACTTAGACGTTTCCTCCAGAATGTGAGCCAGAGAGTCAGAAAGAAAGCAGAGAGAGATGTCGCTCCCAGAAGTGGGAGCTGAGGTTGGTTTGTTTGTCTATTTGCGTGACTTTATTTTGCAAGCGAAAAAAAAACCCAGCAGCGGTAGAGGGAAGTCTGTGCTTTAAACAAGGGCAGGGAGAAGGGGTTGCGTAAGCTGTACAAATGTGATTTTGAAAATTCTGCTCCCAGTGGAGTTCAGGGGAGTTTTACCATTGACTTAATAGGAATAAAATAAGGCTGCTGCCCAGTGCTTTTCTAAATCCCATTCTTGAGAAGTTAGAATATGTAATAGACTAATTAAAAGCAGGTTTAGAGAAGACAGTTACATAGAAATGTTGGACTGAGTTCTACAAACTCCCATAAGTATATGAGCAAATGCTTCTATAAAATTTCAGGATTATACGTGAAACTGAAGGATCAAGGGCCCAATTTTGCATCCAGCAAAATCATTAATTTCCTTCACTTTTTATGTTGTTTTTTTTTTATTTTTTTTTTAATGAGTTGTATTTTCCCACATTTAGATGAAAACCTGTTCCTTAAACTAAACAATAAGCACTCTGATTTTGACACACATTTCCCAGAAATGTGTAATGTAGCCCAATAGCTGTGCCAAGATAAAACTATTTAGGATTGAAGAATTCAGCCTGCTTGGAAAAGGAGATAAGAATCTATGCAGCCATTTTTTTTTTTTTTAAGCAGCATTTAAGGGAGCAAATATGGAGTTCAGCTATTGAAAGACAGTTGACTAATGGAAAAGCTTCCTAAATGGTGAAATACCACTCTCAGCTTCAGCAAGCATATTCTGCTTCAATTGCTGTGTATGTGGGTGTATAATATTTTTCACAGATTGCCCTCAAAACTCATCACTACTTAAGTGATAATATTTGGAGGCAGAATTTCTTGCTGGAAGAAGTGCCTTTCTTCCGTATTCTGAAATCATTCTTAGGTTGCCACATTTCTATAGCCATCCCATGGTGTCATGCTCCTAAACTGAAGCCCTCTGACCTCACCAGCCACTTGCCTGCTTTTGGTTGTCATAGAATCATAGAATGGTTTGGGTAGGAAGGGACCGTAAAGATCATCTACTTCCAACCCCTCCTGCCATGGTCAGGAACATCACCCTAAGTGCTAGGTGTTAAATAAGAATTCACACCAGCGGTTTTACTGCCATCCCTCATCACTTCCTTTGGAGCATGAGGAAAGTAACAATTAGTATTTTCAATACAAAGATAGGAATTGCTAAATTCTGTAGCCTCTGTGATGAGATGATCATTCCAAGGACAATGATAATCTGGGCCCTAAAATGGAACTCCTCTGAGCAGGTCTCTAAATTTTGTATGTGGAGTGATTCTGTTGTTAGAACCTAATATTATAAATGGTTACCCACAAAGTCACATGGGAACTATTCAGTGGGCCTATTGATGCATGTAAAATTACTGGTGTACTGAGCTGTTCACGAGATGAGGGCAATGGGGACTGAAAGAAAAAAAAAACAACAAATCAGCCTCAACCCAACATTACTGTACAAGTCCCCTGGTGTTTTTTGTCAGTAATTCACTTTAGGCACAGTGTAGAATTGTACAAGATACTCCAAAGAACATGAAAGTATGAGAGTATCTCAGAAGAAAAAAGAAACCCACCACAAATACGAGTCGTAGTACCAAAGGTTGTACATGCTCAGTTTTGACTGTGTCCAGCAGGCAGTGTGCTGTAAAAGTCATACCACGTTGATAGATGCTTAAATAGTGTCAAGTCCCCCCACCCCAAAAAAAAACAAACAAACAACCCAAAGCATGAACAAATGAAGGCTGCAGGTTGCAATAATCGAGTGATAGCAATGAAAAGCCCACCCACCTGCACCAGGGCTTGCGCTGAAAGAGCCTCTTTCAATACAGTTTTGTCAGCATATCCACCTAGTGGAACCATTGAGGTGGCTGACATGTTGGGTTGGGGTTTTTCCTTTTTTTTTTTTTTTTTTTTTGCTACTTTACCTGCATTGCTTCCTGGATGACATTAGCTAAATGGGTAAAACACCCCTAAGTCTTCAAGCAGTTGTTTTGCTGTGCTGGGTAAGGCTGGGTCCTATCCAGTTTGGTTATACCAAAAGAACACTGGACTGCACCCCTCCTGTGGAACAAAATGCTTCTCCTGTGGGTTTAGCTGTAGAATCAGGAATCATTTTCTAGCAAACACGCACAGGTCAGGCATTCATAGGAAGGTAGAACTGATACATGAGAGGTGGTGAGAGAAAGATTTGCATAATCAAGGGATAAGGCTCTTTCCTATAATAAATGTTCTGAATAAGCAAATTTTTTTTTTGTTTTTAATCAGCTGCACCTAATTTATCATGGTTCTAGCTTTGTATCTTGCCTAGTGATGTGAAATTAACTTGCATGACCTAAAAGATACATGTAACAGATAAGGAGGGTATTAACAGTTGTTCCATTTTCAGATGAAGCGGAGATTTTGACTGACGCATCTTTCTGAATCATGAGTTTGTAAGAGTACCACTCTCTTAAAAAGGTCCCCAGTATTACATTGCTTAATGCTACCGTAAAAAATTTCTTGACAGCTTCCTTTTGAAATGCAATTCTTTTACTCAGCTTTTGGGAGATACTTTTAACAAGCTTGACTTTGGGAATCTGATTCACAAACCCAAGTTAGACATCCAGCTCTTCACGGAATAAGTAAGTATTGTGACATAGATGTAGAGTTCCCAGGTCTCAGAGCTGGATTCGTAAGACCCAGCATGCTGTTTGGAAGGAGGCTTTGACCATTTGAGCACCAGATGTGTATAAAATGCTCTGTCTCTCAGATTTTGGCTCTTTGCTGCAGTTCTGAGTTCAGTATGTGAGGAAAGTGTGATTCACAGCTACAAAAGCTGGTTGATCTTGAGTGTTTTGAGAATAAGGGACTGCCTCATGCTTTTCTTTAAGAGTGCAGAAGAAAGAAGTGTTGACCACTTATTGAGGAGCCCTGTGGTTAGAGCACTTGCTCATGAAGTTGGACATCTGTGTTCAACATGTTTTGTATCTCAGGGGATTCAAATTATCCACTTTTGCTTTGCAGTAATATCCTGGAGAACATGTACATTCCCCACCACCTTTCCTTTTAAAGTAGTGACTCAGAGAGGAGTGCAGAACTCGGAAAAAAGGAGAGAAGTTTTCCCTAATAAGTATTGCTCAACAGCCCTTAAGTGGGAATGTTCCACTCCCAGCAAAGCCTATAGCCTAAGAACTAGGGCATGAATCTGAGAGATGGGAGATTCCAGTTTGTTCCCTTCCCAATGAGACAGGTGATGAAGAATGGTCTCCTATTGAAGATAAAAAAAAAACAGAAGAAAGAAAATTAAATTCTATCACAGCCTTTCTTAAACATTTCCTCTAGTTAAATAAATGAGATGAATGTGGCTAATAGCCAGACTTTATAAATACCATAGAAATGTACCAGAGATGTGAAGCTGTAAGCTTGCAGATCTTCTTACTCCACTCCAACTCTTTCCTGGTATGGCACATCAACGATATGAAAGTCTCTTTTCTACCAGTATCTTTGGAATTATCTTTCATAACTCCTTCTTAGCCCCACCTGAGGGGAATGTATTTATTTCTCAAAATCAAGGCTCTGTCGTGAACACAGCTTTCAGTGCTTATTGGGAGGGTTTGCTGAAAGTGTCCAGCTAAGCGTCCAGCTAAGGACAGAAAAGCTCTGCTCTTTCCCCCCTCCCTAGGATTTCAGAAGGCATAGAAGATGAACTGTAAGAAATGCTTCTTGAAGAAAATATTTGCCTCTCATTCTATAAAAGCATGAAAGATTAAAAGCATTTTCTTCCAGATTGCAAGGAGCCTGAGCCTAGAATTTGAACTCTGACCACTTGCAGGATTGTGTTCAGTACTAGCATGACGCTATCATGCTCAACTCCACATGACATCTTTCAGAATATCTCAAGTTACTCCTCTCTTTTCATCTTTTTTTATTGCTTCTGTTAATAGACTCTTTGCGGTCCCTCAGAGCAAGCAAGCAGGGCCATGGTGTTATGTGTGCACGGGAGAGGTAGAAAAGAAAGAAAAGAAAAAGAGCTACAAACTTCCGTTCCTCTTTCGAAATCAGTTTATCAGTGCTGACATCCTTGAAGAGAATTTTAGCTCCTGAGCTAGGAAACGGAGGTTAGTGTTCATGGTGTTTCGCTATTTAAGATTCAGATAGGCATCTCATATAATTATTCTTACAGCAATTGAAGATGAAGTTTTTTTTAGACATCCCATGAAATTCCATCTGGACCTTAGATCTTTATAATACTATTAAAAGTCATGACAGGTACCTCTATTCTCTTCCCTTGTCCCTCAGAATTGAAGAGACTGCTGTTACATAAAGGTTGATAGGTTCTTTTACTTACAGTGTCCCATTTCTGTACCCACAATCCCCAGCAAAAGTAGAAGGCCACCAGATATGGCATATATTTAAGGGACAAAGCTCAGTTGCTTGTGAGCAACTGAAAGTACTTTACTACTGTGCTTTCCTTTAGTCTTAATTATCTCCAGCAGCACTAAAATATCTTGTGCCAGCACTATGACTGTGGCAACTGCTTTCTTCCAGCACAGCTTTCTTCGCTGTCATCAAATTTGAGTATCACATTTAGAGGTGTGATCCTAGAGTTCATTCTGACATGATTAAATCAAGACAGAAAGGCAAAATTTTCTGAGAGGAAAACAGACTTAATTTCCTTTCCAAGGTGACATAATTCTCCTGAACCAGAGGGGAGATGTGTTGGCAAAAAACAAGACGTGGCCATTGGAGCTGGGTTTTGCAGCCATTCAACAGCTGTACTTAGCAGCCAAATGATGGGAATAACTGGACATCTTTGTTGCAAACCAGAGCTGGCTCTTTTAGGATATAGCCCCAGGGAAAAGTGATTAGAGCTGAGATTACTAACCCGGTAACCCTGCTAAGGAATAAAATATGTTATAATAGATGACTGAAAGTATCAACAAGAGATCTTAAAGGACACTGTGAATTACTAATTTATTTCTTTATATTACTAGTGCTTAGTTTGTTTTTAATTCCATATTTAATGGCTCCTTGCTTATTTCATAAAAAAACAAAGCCAAAAATGCTCACAAGCTTTTATCACCCCAACCATGTGTGATGCCATGTGGATTATGCAAATTGTCCTCATCTAATAGCTGAAGTGGTGTTCTTGTGCCTCTCTTCCCAATGGTTATTTCACTACCTAGATGAGTTAATTCTGCTCAACACTTTTTAATAGAACAAGTAGACATGGCTTACTAACTGTACCCCGATTGACTGAGGCATTACTCCAAATTTGCTTTCTTTTTTGAGTCTATTTTAAATCTGCTTTTTCTTTCTGCAGGTCTTACACAGCTTTGGGGTTGTAAGTAGCAGTGGTCATGTATTTAGTTTTCTTAGTTAACCTTTTGTATTAAAAATACTCCACGGTTTACCAGCTCTGTCATCTAGAAAAAAGCAGTGTACCTTTTTCTAGTGGTTCTAATTAGCACTGCCACACATTTTCTCTTCACAGACTTTTGTTTCAAATTGTTGTGGCTGGTTCCATCAGCCCTTGATGGATTCTCTTACCCCAAGCCACAGAAGTCTATTGGTGACAGAGAGTTAATCTTTTGTTATTCTCCTGTCTGTGCCATGTGTGTTCTGTCTCACCTTGACACGTAGTGATGATGTGTTAGATGTTGTCTGGGTACCATCTGACAGGCTCTGTGAATTTGTTTTTGTAGAATCACTTGCAGAGTAGTGGCTCTCAGCTGCACACTGCCAGCTGGTTTGTGTGCATGCAATACACATGTCTGCTCAGATCTTACGCAGTTGTGAATTATTTGTCTTCTCTAAATGAAATCCAGGAGTTTCAGCTTCAGCTCAAATCTGGTCTTTTATCCTACTGAAACTCCCTTGTTTGATTTACTGCTTGAGCTAAATGATGCAGAAAAAATAAAAGCTAGTCTGACCTTTGCTCTTGCTGTTTGGCAAAACCAGGGTCTTATTGAAAATCTAGACAAGAAAAATGGCTTTGCCATTTTTGTTTGTCTATGATGGTGAGCCTTAGTTCTTCAGCTGTAAAAAAGGGCTAAACTTTTTCACAGGAAAACCTAATGTATTGAGTTTGCTTTGATATCCTTAGATGAAATGTTTTGGCGGGAGGCAAAATTTTGCTTTATTTCCTTAGAAATTAAATTCTTCTCAGTTTTCAATGTTCAATGGCTAATCAAAGGATGTGTAGTACACCACTGGCAATCTATTCTAGGCCACTTCTGGTTCATTTCACTTTTTTGGCTATCTTCCTGAAACACAGGTCTGCTTTCTCCTCCACAAATGCCCAGTTGTCCCTGAGCCTTCTGCTTTATTGAGAGCTGTATTTTTTCAACGCCATCTGATGCTCTGGTTCATCATTGCTGCAACCCTGAGCTTGCAGTGTGTAATGCTTTCCTGATGCCTTTTTTTCAAGGCATCTCCGAGTGCTTTATGTCCCCCAAAAGCATCAGGCAGTATAGGATCCCAGACTCAAGAATGACAAGAGTGAATTAGCAGCAAGTAGCTTTCAGACAGGCAGATTTCAGTTTAAGATGTGACTCAGGAAAATATTCAAGGCTGAAAAGGGGAAGTAATTATTGAGTCAGAAGCAAATGTTTCTTAGGGAAACCCTCCTGACTCGAAGATGCTGAAGACTGGAGAACGTATTTTTCACTTTCAGACTGGTATTTGTGGCATGAAGGTCTTAATGCATGTAATGTCTTGAAAAAAGAGGAAATGTAAATCAAATCTACAAAGTGGGATACAAGTGGGAGAAGGTCCTCTAAACTTTTTATAGTTTCATGCCTCTTTGTATGTTTCTCTAGTTCTCTATACAGTCTGTTCCTTTAATATCCCTGCCAGCAGGGTGTGAACCTGCCTTTGTCTTGAATAAACATAAAGGGCAGTTGCAAACATGGGATGTGAATGCTGAGGTTTTGTAACAGTGGTTGAACATCAATATATTTAGATAATATGTTTACTGTAAGAGGCAGTATCTGGTATTTTCTCAAGTTAACCAGTAACTGGTTACATTTGAAAAATATTCATGGTCTATTCCTTATTTTTGAATCATCATTGGCATCAGCTATTTTGCTGAAATGAAAACAATTTGACATGTCTTTTCCCTTATGCATTTGAATCAACGGATGACAGACAGCAAAATAAAGTTAATTGTTAACCTATCTACATGAACACAGAGGACAAATTCCAAACAGAGCTGTATGAGGCATCTGGGTAAGGTTGTCATGCTCCTAGAATCACACAATAAATATACGTTTACCTACTTTTTCCACCTTTTTTCTCCAGAGGTTAGTGTAGAGGCAGTTTCTTTCCATGGACATCCCTTATTGTTTGGTCCTTATTAGGAAGCTATTTATTTACGGACTTCTCTGAAACAGATATTTAAAATTAGGTTGTTGGGTTTTCTTCCTTTATCAGCAAGGAGTGTTTCCTGGTAGACAACAAAGTTTACCTCATAGCATTTAAGCGGCTGCAAGTAATTTATTCTTCTCTCTATTTGAAGTGGAAGAAAGAATTAATTAATGCTACCTAGCAGGCAGGAAAAAGTCATGCTTCTCTAAAGGTCTGGGGTGACATGACCCATCCAATGCCTTCTGCAAGAGCTGGAATGTACTGCTTTTGGAAAAAACAGATGGGGTTATCTTTAGAGATCTTTACCAGAAGTGGTTTGGTGTCACGCTGTCTTTTACTACAGTCTTGCCCTATCTCTTCAGAGAAAGATTTTCTGTCTTGTGTTGCCTCATGTTTACTCCTCTGTTTCAGTTCATAGTGACAATTTGATAGTGCAGAACTCAGGTGGCTGGAAAAATTAATAGGCAAGTATTTGCAAGAGTGTTAGTGAAAAACAGTTTATACAGCATGACTAAAAGATAGCCTATCTGCCAAAGTTATATTGGAATGTTTGAAAAAATTACAAAGAACTCTGAATATAGCAGAAAGAAACTTGAAATATTATGGTCTGATGAAGGCTGTGCTACTTTGTGTTTTTTTTCTCCAAAGGGTTGTTGCACTGGGAAGGCTTGTGCTGATTGTCCTGTCACCAGTCCAGTCCTATAAACAGTCCTACTGAGGCTGTACAGAGGCCTCCACAAGGCATTTAAGGGACCACGCCTGTATCACTGAGGTCTTTCTGCACCTCCGGATGTTTAGTCCGTCACTGACATGTTTATGCCAAGTGTAGCCACCTGGTAGAAAGGCCTGGTAGAAAGACATCAGCTTCATTTAAGCCATTGCCCATCACCATCTCAGCAAAAGTGGGAGGTTTGGTGCCAGACTTTCAGGCTACAGACTTGCCCCTGTAGCCAGTTGTTCTGAAGAAACAACCAACTGTCACACTTATATTCTTTTGTAGCCTGCAAAGAAGAATACATCACACACACACCCCCCCCCCCCCTCCAGTCTGGAGCTGGCCGTATTGGCATATTCTGCAAGGGTTATTGGCCCAGTAATTCTCTTCCATGACAGGAAAACAGAAGCCTGACTCTGAATAATTGAAGACAGACAAAACAGATAAGGACCATATGATACACGGACTGCTGAAGGATGCTGGTAGAGAGCAGTTCTTACGGGTGTATGTGTGCAGAAGGAAAAGTAGGGAAGAGAAAGCAAGCATTTGGTAACAGAAGTCTGTCCCTGAGGCACTGTGTCATGAAACCAGATATTGTCACATTATTTATTGCCACCTAGAATCACAACCCATGGTTATTATCCAGGACAAGATACCTTTATAGTTGTCTCTTGCACTACCCAGAGGCAAGAAGGAGACCTTAAACCAGCTATCCCTCACCTTCTCTACACACGAGCATTTCGTAGCCCTACTTATCTGCTATTGTCCAGATGTTGACCAGGATGGTTCGCAGTGACCAGGAAAAATACATATATGGTATAATGTTTTCAACACTATGGGTGAGGTCTTTCTTAGAGCCACTTTTGTTACCATTACTGCTGTTAGACACTGTCTAATTCCGTCCTGGTTTAGCTAATTGGATTACTTTCTGTGATGTAGAAATAATGATGGAGTGTCACCTGTGTGCTCTGAAACTTTGACCAATAAATTCTGCATAGAAGCAATGCTGTTCTCTGCAGCTGACTGTTTATAAGCATAGCTTGGAAGTTAAGCCACCAGGGTGACAGGGTTGCTACCATGCTCATCTGTGAAGTGGCTCATGAATGGTTAATGCAGTGAACTAAATGCTAAGATGAATGCCGAAGTATATAAGTAAAGAAGACGTAATATTAAGTACTAAGAAATGTGAATAGGTTGCTTTTGTTAATGCATTAACCTATAATGAATTCCTCTACTGTCCTTCCCAAAACAGGATGGGTGGATATGGAAAGTGGATCCATAAATAGAAGTTGCTGAGTTGTGTCCTGTGTCAAGCCTGTCTAGTGCTCTTTATCCTTTGCCTCCCTTCACTTTAGGTTTGGATATTTAATCTGAGATTTAATCTCTTCCCCTGCTTCAGTGTGAGATCCCTCCCACAGGAGACAGTCCTCCATGAACTTCTCCAACGTGAGTCCTTTCCACAGGCTGCAGTTCTTCATGAAATGCTCCAGCGTGGATCCCTTCCATGGGTGCACCCTTCAGGAACAGGCTGCTACAGTGTGGGTCCCCTGTAGGGTCACAAGTCCTGTAGCATACCTGCTCCAGTATGGGCTCTTCTCTTCATGGAGTCACAGGTGCTGCCAGGAGCCTGCTCCAGCGTGGTCTTCCCATGGGGCCACAGCCTCCTTCAGGCATCCTCCTGATCTGGCGTGGGGTCCTCCATGGGCTGCAGGTGGAGACCTGCTTCACCATGGACCTCCATGGGCCGCAGGTAGAGACCTGCTCCATTATGGATCTCCATGGGCTGCAGGGGCACAGCTGCCTCACCGTGGGCTGCACCACAGGCTGCAGGGGAATTTCTGCTCTGGCGTCTTGAGCACTTCTGGTCTGCAGGGCTATTTCTCTCACATATTCTCATTCCTCTCTCCATCTGCAGTTCTGCAGGTTGGGTTTTTTTCCATCCTACATATGGCATCCCAGAGGTTCTATCACCATCACTGATGGGTTTGGCCCTGGCCAGTGGTGGGCCTGTCTTGGAGCTGGCTGGCATTGGCTTCCCCACACCCCAGACATTGGGGAAGCTTCTAGCAGCTTCTCACAGAAGCCATCCCTGTAGTCCCCTCTACTACCAAAGCATTGCTATGCAAACCCGACACATATAAGCATAATCTTCAAACAATTGCAAAGATAAATTTCACGGCTATTACTAACCCGATCATATATTTCCAATATTTACCACTCCATTGCCACTGTTTTTTCTTTTACAGTATGTTAGAGTGATACTACTGAAAGACTCGTGAGGTGGCAACTGGCCAGTACTATAATTTCTTTCTCATACTACCTGTACAAACCTGACAAGAGACAATATGTCCTGCCTAAACATTTCCCACAGGAGCAAAGGAGAAATATTAAGAAAGAGCATCGTTCCCTGATGGACCTATTTGCTCCACAAGGTATCACTAAAGAGATTTGAATGAGACTTTTGGTTCGTTTTAGGATTTTTCTTGAAACAGCTTTGTTAAATAAACAAGCCTTGTATAACTGTAAATAAAGTACACCAGGTTGCCTTCTCTCCAAGAAGGGTACTAGCTTCTCATAAAGTTTCCTTTTTACTCATTTTTTCCTTTCTCCTACCACATATCCAACAATAAAGCAGTAAACTTTAAAAAAAATTATTTTCATTTGGTTTTCTTTACGTCTAATAAAAAAATAAAATATTTAAGTTATACTATACTATACAGAAATCTATTAGGTATAACTTATAACTTATTTGTAACTTGCCCAGAGAAGCTGTGGCTGCCCTGTTCCTGGCAGTGTTCAAGGCCATACTGGATGAAGCTTTGAGAAACCTGGTCTAGTGGGGAGGTGCAGGGTTGAAACTTAAATGGTCTTTAAGTCCCTTCCAACCCAAACCATTCTATGATTCCATGACTAAAAACTCCACTGTGGACATTATTCAAAGGCATAAAACTGCAATGAATGGACAAGCAAATATATTTGCATTTTTTTTCAGTGCAGAACTCAGATGTTTACAAATATAAATCTAATTCTGCAATCAATTATACTCAGGTTAATTTTAGTCATTGAAAGGGATCTTGAGGTCAGGCTGTAATGCTCTGTAGTTGATAAAATGCATCTTGGTTTCACTCAATCTCAAGTACTGGGTCAGAGGGGTCTGGCTCTGTTTGAGCCTCAATGAAGATGAATTTTCACAATGCAGTGCAATACAGGACTGAAATGATGTTGGTAAGTGAAGAAACACACCAAGAAGAGGAAAATTTATGCTTGACTCTTTTTTGAGTGGTTCTTTACCAAGTCTTGATCCGTGATACCACTAAATCTCCAGCTTCTTCCTTGTGCCCAGGTATCCTTCTTTCACATCCCTTCTTTCATGTACCTCACCCTAATTGTTTTCCTTGTTAGACTAACATGCATTTTAACATGCTTTCTAAGGCTCTTGAGAAACTTCAGTCAGTGAAATGCAGTCAAATCTAAGTATCAGAAAGTATTCTACTTTATTCCATAATCTGAAACAGCTTCTAGCTATTTCTAGATTAAATATAAAATACTGGTATAGACCCCTTGATCCTGTAAATGGTCTGAATCTTGGTTTCTTAGAAAAATCTGTCTTCTAAGGTGATATTACGAGTTTTTAATAGGGTGCGAAAACCAGTTGATGCTTCTTTTCTTCTGCTGTAATTTTTTGTTTTTCTTGACTATAATTTAGGAGGTCAAGACACTAACTAGTCCAACAAATACATGCTGAAGAATATTTTGTCTGCATAATGTTACTAATAAACGTTACCAGAAAAAGCCTACAAAGCAAGATAAATTGTAGATTTTCAAGCTTTCTCTTTCCTTTTCCGGCTGCCTGTAAACAAATACTAAGTATAAAACATACACTATGGGGGATGGCTACCCTTAGTCTGGTAAGGGCCATTTCCACTTATTCCTCTGTCTCCAAGGAGAAAGATAAGCCCTTTCATATGTGATAAATTACAGCTGCTTTGGGCTTTTTTTTCTAAATCTCTTCTGGAAGCAACAGAGAAAACTCCTGGAGCTTGTAGAGTAATGCCTGTGATAATCAACCAGGAGCACCAGACAAGCACCAGTGGTTTCTTCCAGAAGTGTAGGAAAGCTCTGGAGATTTTCCTTTTTGAATTAGGCATGGAAGCAGGCAAGTGAACGAGCTGGTTTATAACATCAAGAGAAAACCCACTCTTGCCTGTCAGCAGTATGTGCTAGTAGCTCAGTATCCTTGTTCATAAGGCATGAACTATTAGTGAAAACAGGCCTTTCTCTCTCACAATCCTCTCAGAAGCACTGAGTAAAACATTAGGACTTGTGTGCAGTTCCCAGTCACTGCATTAATGAAAAGTAACTGCAATTGCACTCTGACAGGTTCCAATCACAGAGCTAGTTCAAAAGCTGTAGTGAGATGCACTGAGCTGCAGTGTTCTTGACTGGAGTGCTGATAGGTGATCTTTTTCTTCCCCCAGGGATACACATATATCCCTTAGTGGGGATATTGTCCTGACCAGCTTTGTCCTGACCAGTCCTTTCACCTTTGCAAGGACTTTTCTTATCCTGTGAAGAGGTAATAGAGTCTGGTCTGGCAGTGCCCATGAGCTCTGAAGTGTTCACACTAGGTATTGAGAGACTGTGAAGTTAAACTTTTTTTTTAAACTGATGTAAGAAAGAATAAAGTCAGCACCCTGATACCTTGGATGTTTTCCTTCCCCCTCGAGCTACTGCTTGATACATTACATTCACAAAATAATTTCTTTTTTATAAAAGCCATCTCCATGTAAAGCCTCTTCTGTGCAGTGACTGAGGCAAACAGAGCAGCATTGTATGTGGGGAAGCTCCTTCCTTATATATCACTGTGAAGAACTGAGACAATTTAATGCAATCAAAGTGAAAAACTTCATAGCTTACTCAAATATAATATCGTTGAAGTTTTCTCTAATGTGAGGACAAATAGTGAAGTGTTGTGGCTGTCATTAAGACAAGCGTCTTTTCTTTCAAATCAGTGGACTCGCAATCAAAGGACTCCTTCTGTCCTTGGGCTTCCTTTAAGGCTACCTTTAAACACACATTTTTGCTTGTTCAGAAAGCTGTCATTAAACAGCAATAACCTGGATTTGAATGGGTGACCTAAAGATTAAAATTTCAGACTCTGTAACTAATTAACAGAGTCATCTGAATCCCTGATGGTTTATTATTTAGTACCCCAGACCTAGATATTTTTTTCTTTCATTTCACAATGTGATCTTCATATCTTTTGTGATTTAAAAGCTACCATTCATTGCAGAGCAAATTTAGTATGCATGATAAACACTTCTTTGTCCTGATTCCTGCAAATTCCTTCAGTCATGTTCTTTTTAAACACAGAGTAAAGTATGTTCCTAAAGGTTGTGCTGAGGCAGGAATTTATGAGACTAAGCTCTGTCTCTCAGATTTTCTGTTGGGCAAGTGCTGTATGCTGAGTTTGCACTGGGTGTGAAAAGGTAAAATATATATTAATAAAATATCTTTGCTTTTTTTGTAATTATAACAGCTTTTTATGAAACACAAAGAATAATTTTCAGCTGAAGAAACTATTTTTCTAGCACATGAGATACTCAAGCTGTAGGAAACTGGTAGCTGTGAGAACATCTGACACTGTTTCATTGATAACCTGTGAACAACTAAAGAGGTTTGGGCTGAAATTTGGATTTAAAGGTAAATAACCTTACCTATAGGATAGTAAGTTCAGGCATCTGAATGTCAGTGGCTTAAGTGATTAGAAGATACTATTTGGGGCTAAAAGTAGGTACTAAACCTATGCAATTTTCTCTATATATCAACAGTGATGGAAAAAAAACAGACAGCTAAATCTCTGAGGACTCAATAGTAATCCCATGTAAATATTTCATTGACACATGTTCATCACAATCTTACTTTTTAACGAAATCTTTATTTTATAGCGTAACATTTGTGAAGCAATGTATTTAAAAACATGATTTAAAATAAGACTTCCAAAACACAGAAATTTGTTAGGAATAAATGTAGGGCCTTGTACAAATATTCTAGGTATCATAATAATTAAAAGTAACTTAATTTCATCCTGTCAGGTTCTACCCAGAAGGCAGCTTTACAAAGCTGATTCCACAGCTGAAGTGATTAACTGGGAACAAAATCTAAGGGCAATTTCAACCTCAGTTTTTAAATTTATAACTAATCGGTCTGTTTTTCTCTTACATTATAGGTGTATGGGAAGAAAATAGAATTGTAGAAGGGATTTCAGTGGGTGTTTTACTTTAAGGCTTCAACAGCTCAGTCTTCCATTTGTTTTAGCTTACTGTTTGTTACATCACCACTCTGAATGAATTATAAGGAAGATTCTTGTTATCTGGTATTCTGGTAAGACTGAGGTCGCAGCTTTCAGGAAAGGAAAGACATTTAAGATAGATCTTTTCACAGTTTACATATCTGCAATTACAGGGAACAGATTTTTCACTGTCAGGCTTAATGTAGCCTGAACAATATCAGACTCACAGAGGTTAAATAAAGCTTTACCTAATAAATTACTGTTTATTTTTCCTTGCTATCCTAAATAACTCTGAAAAATGTGGAAAGAGCAAGCCCATATACCACCCAAGAGCTCTTCCCAGCTCACTGATTTTCACCCCTCTTTTCTGTGGTTTAGTTTCCAAGGAAATCATAGCTTTAACATACCTGCATTATTAGGGAAATACCACTGTGGAGCACAGAGAGCGAAGTACTCTGCCATGCTGTACAGGTCAATCCAGGGCAGATCATTGTATCATTAAGGTACATAATTTACATATACAAATAAATAAAGGTTTGGGAGACAATTAACTCACACAAACAGGTTAGAGCATATTGTATAGCAGTGGGGCTTTTATGGCCAAGTGAGTAAGATTTAGATTTGAAGTGCCTGGGAAAGAGCAAGATTTGGGGGACTTTTTATTTAACAGTATGGTGTCCCTGTGTTTCTTCTTCCCAGGAAGGATTACACAGAGGCAACTGAATCTTTGGTGCAACACGAGCCAAGAAGTGCCACCACTGCCACAGCCATTATTTGTATCTTTAACTACATATATATATATATATATATATATTTGTTTTTTTTTTTTAATACAAACTTGCAGTAAACAGAAGTCCTGTCCGAGTCATTTTTTTTTCTTTAGAATTTTGGTAGTTGACTCCTAACAGTTGTTGAGCTGTTCTGTGACAATATAATTAAATGCAGAGCATTGTTTAGAGCACATGAGACTGTCTTCATGAATAACATATTCCACAAGAGCTAACTTTGTATCAGCATATGTAGAATAGCCACAAAGTAAAGTGATGGATGCCTCATCTGTACAGTGTAAAACCAGTGAGCATTAATTTTTTTCACAAGGGCTCCTTAACTGATAAAATGGTATTTGACCAGATAGCTAGAAGAAGGGATACTTCAAAGAAGCAGAGCACAAGAGAAACAAGATGGCACCAGAAACGAAATGAGAAGACACGTGCTGATCTAAATGCAGTAGGGTGAAATTGTTTTCTGCCTTTCACATAGGTGAAATAGAGGTCTGCATTGATATATTTCTTGAAAAACAATAAAAACCAGTGTTTTTCTGAATGCCTCATGAGCATTCATGTTTTTATTAGTCAATGTCTTTTATCAGTGCACTGCAGTGTAGCTACCCCACCATGTTGGTAGGCTGCTTCTTTTGTCTATCACCACTTTAGCACATATCTGATTGCAGGGTAGATAGTATAGAACATCCCATGGTTCACCCTATGGCATCTCAGTGCCTGCAGGCAGTGCTGTGGGTTAGTCTGTGTGCTTGCAGGCTCGAGGAGGAAAAAAGGAAGGTGTGACGGGAGCAGGTCCTGTTCACCTAAGAGGTGTAGGCAAAGTCATACGTCTTTTGCTCCTGCAGCTGCCTCCTCATCAAAAAGCTAGAGCAGAAGTTGGCTGCAGACCATTGTCAGGACAGCATTCCCCTTATTCTCTCACCCCAACAGCAAAGCAGAACCAGGGCTGCGAAGTGTTTTTCTGTCTGTATAAAGGGAATTTTCCTGCACCTTCAGCAGATAGTTGGGTTAATAACAGGGAAAAAATGGCAAATTACAAGGATAGTGCAGGGAGACTAATCTAACAAAAAATTGCAGAGATCGCCTGTAATTTTTACTGTGGAGAACACACGCTATTTTACCAGTTTCTAGTAATGGATCAAACTAATCTCAGTTTCTTTGAGGGAGAGTTAGATGAAATGGTATTTGGGTAGAGGTACATTTAATAACATTTTATGGCATATTATTTTTTACAACAATCATACAGTTGTGGCATGTCATTTTTACCTCTGTCTGCATTTTCAAAGCAGGGGTGAGGTGAGGGAAGCAGGCAAATAGAGGGGGCTGTCATTGTACCATCTGAGCACTTGGGAAGACACAGCCAAAATTAGAGGGTAAAACTTCCCCTAAATCTGTGTTTTAGCAAGGTGCAGTGCTGTACTGTGTGCTGCTGAGGATGTAATTGGTGCTTTTTGCATACCTCTTTCCAAAGCTCTGGTGAGAACTGAGTCTGAGCCTGGGTTAGGGGTCTGCAGGTTGGGCTGCTGGGAGCTGTGGTGTGGCACTGAGCACAACGAAGGGGTGAAGCCAGGAGCCCTCCAAGCAAAGTAGGATGGAGGGTGATGAACTGGGATGTGTGTGCAGGCAGATTACTTGCAGCCAGGGGTGAGAGCAGAAGTGGAAGTGGAAGTGTGATGACACAGGCAAGACTGTGGAGGTGAGTAGGGCAAGGGCTAGGAGTGCTCATAAGCAGTTGATTGTTGTAATAGGCCTTGCACCGTGGTCACCTTGGCTGTGCAGTGCTTAGTATAAGCTAGCTCAGGTCTGCCCTATACCACTCCATGTTACGGCTGGATCACCATTTGATGAGGACGTAGATGTATGGAAGCAGGGTGTGATGTGGGGAAAACCTGCAGCTGAAGGGAGGTGAATGTGCAGAGGGAAGAAAGGCAAAATATCTGTGTTCCCATTGATCACCGATGCTGTCCCCAGACACTTTTAAGTTAAAGAACTGACAATTACTTGGCAGATAACCTGTGGAGGCCCCAAACTTGTCAGAATTAGAAATTGTGTGTTTCAAGGATGATGAGTCCTTGAACAGGTTTTGGGAAGCATTACATTCTCAAGTGCCATCCCTAAACATCATTCATGCATGCCTGCTTGTTCAACTGTCAGAGCACTAAGACAAATATGTTGTGGCCAATGTGAGAATGGCAACACTCAATTTCCAGCTGAGTTTTTCCATACCATTTTTAAAGCAGAGAATACTGTTGACTGGATGTAGTGGTGTGTTGCATAGATGTGGTGGTTTGGTTTTTCTCCAGATTTCTCCCTTGAAAGCCCAGTAACAGAAGTAACAAGTAGTTTACTGAATCACCAATCTTTTGAGCTTTTGAATGCTGAGAACTTTTTATAGACAGCATTAACTTTGTTTAAATAAAGCTAGTATCCTGTGATTTAATTAAACCTCTTCCCATATCTCTGTCACTCTTAGTTTATTCTTGTTAGGAAAAAGTTTATAATAATCCTAATGGCTTATGAGCCACTTGTCAGAAGTGTAATTTTTAAGTTATTTAGGGAGACAAATATTTAGGCAGACAATTATTGAGAGAGGCTGTGTAAACATTCTTGAAGTAGAGGCTTGTCCACACAGTGGAATACATATAGAACAATTTAGATTGAGCCTTTAAAAATGTGATAGCTGTTGCATTTTTAGCTGGCTGTAAAAATATCACTGACAAGCACATTAATGCCAACTTGTTTATGCTTCTTGCTCTGCTTTGAGCCCATCATCCTTTAGTAGGCATTGAGGTTTTTCAGCTTCCGTCTCTCATGCCAGTGGATGTGAGTTAAAGCACTGTAATTCAAAATAACAAACACATAGTATGCAGTCTAAAATAATGAGAAATCTAGAACAACTGTACAGCCAGATGGTTCTATAACCCAGCATTCAAAAGAATATCTAATGCTATTCAGTTTTAAATTAAAAAAAGCAGGGATTCTTTGAAGTCATCTAGCTATTAGGCAGTTCTCATTACAATTAATAATCTTCCTTCAGAACAGCTGAATTGAATATATTAAATAAATAATAATAATAGTAAAAATAATAAAAATTAATTGAATATATTAAAATAACAGAGATGTTATGAGTTTTGAAGAGAACTGTTTCCACAAAACCATGCAGCAAAAATTGATGCTAAGAGTATGACTAGATCTCTTATTTGTGACAACTGAAAATACATGACGGCATCATTTAGATGTGTTAGACTAATTTTACTTTTGATGGAGTTTTGTTCAATAGAATAATTTAGAGTGTTGTATAGCATCTGATTGTTTCCAAGAGAATTAGCTATTTTATTATCATTTTGGAAGAGTGACCAGCCAATAGTATTACTCCTGTCTTTAACAGGGAGCCAGGAACAGGGAAGCAGCAAGCAGTTAAAAATCAGATATCATCCTCCAAATTTCCAACGAGACTTAGCCTTTCAGCTATGCAGAGGAAAATTAGTGCCTTATTTTAGCCTCAATGAACTGCAGGTAAGTCATACCACTAAAGAACTTGCATCTTTTTCTGCATTGTTCTGCCAGATATGAGCTTTTGATTTACCATACCATAGCCATCAGGCCTTTGGTTGAAGATTGAGGAAAACTGGTGATTACAACATACCTTCCCCAGGACAGTTTGCCCTGCTTACATAATTGGTCATTTGTCAGATTTTAATTCCTGTTCTACTTTTGTGATCACACTAAGGTCATTGTAAAAATGTGGTCTAGCTGTTACAGTGATGAATTCTGCTTGGGAAGTCATGTTTTTTTTTTCTCATTTCTGCTCATCTCTGTGGAAGTCATTTACTCAGTGCTTTCCTTCTTTGCCTAAGAGACCTGGATGATAAGCAGCCCCTGGCTCATAGCTCTTGTCCAGAAAAATACCTGGCATTTTTGGGTACTTTAAAAGCTGCAGCCAACCAGAATATGATGGAGCTGAAGGATCACATTAAGCTCCTTTAATTCTATTAAAATAGAAAACAGGAAAAGGCAAATGATGAAAAAGGAGGTAATCAGATGTATTTTTTTTTTTTGAATGACTGGCAGAAATATTTTTACATTCTTAGTACATTTCATTCCCTTTCCTGTGATCTTATATAACCTTTCTCAAATGATTTCATATTGCTTTTTAATCAGCTTTTACAAATTGTTCAGCTTTTTTAGGCATTGTTATAATGAAACCTTTGAGAAGAAATCAGCAAGTACAAGAAGAGATCTGACCTCTTCCTATTTACAGTACTATATGTTCATTCCTCCAAGTGCATTTCTTATGATGAAGGTGTTTTCATTTCCTTTTACCTTGAAAATGAAATTTAAAAGTCCTCATTGATGGAAAATATGGGTTTATTGCCAACATGCACAATAATCAAGGAATATAGCTTCTCTACCCAGTAATAATTTTTTTTATTGCACAGATGTTGCACATCTCTACTAACCTCAGCAGTGCCTGAGCTCTTGGTGATGTAGGTCATTGAATCATCATGAGCAGCATTGTAATGCAAATGGTTGACTACCTTCCATAGCTCTTAATTGCATTAAGAAATGCAGAAACATTTTTTACTAAATACATTTTTGTCTCAGGATTTCTGTTCCACTGGATGTATTCCTACTACCTCATGGCCTAATATGTATTCAGTGGGAGCTTTACCATTGATTTTATTATTTACTTTGTTTCACTTCGCATTATTGACTCATACTTCAGCTCCTATCCTTAGGCTAAACACTCCTAAAATGTGAAACTCCTTCTGTCAGGAGTACCTAACTTTCAGTAAGAGAGAAGATTTCTGAGACCGGAAATATTAATGTGGACCTGAATCACGGGAAAACAACAATCTATACATTCCTGCTTATTCTGCACATTTTACGCCTCTCAGAAAAGACATATGAACGCAGATTTACAGTTTTATTTACCCATCTTTTAATTTAATCTCTCCATCCTTCAGTAAGGTAAGCACAGAACCTTGTCTCATGTTTTTCTCCTTCTTGAGCCTTCCCGCCCCTGTTTCTCTTCAATCTCTGTAGCAAACTAAACATTTGCTGCTTCAAGAAATATTTTGTGACTTTCTCAGTATCTGCAGGTGACTGCAACTCTCAGCCCTACTGCTTCTGTGTTTCTGATAGAAAGATACAGGAGTAATAGCATACAGAAGTAGCATGCTTTGGAGAAAGAAATATCTGTTTGTGAGTTACAATTCCGTGGATATTTTTTTACTCCCATGAACACATTTGAGTTCTCTTCTTTTTTCTTGTTTTATACTGAGAGGAAAATAAGACGTTTTTGTTTTATTTTTTTTAATTTATTTATTTGTAGTGAGTAGTAGCTGGGTATTTTGGACATTCACGCTGGTTAGTGAAAAACATAATATTCTGCTTTAGCCCAAGGGCAAGACCCTTTCCTACCCACATCTGGTACAAGTACAAAACTGCTTTTCCATTCTGGAACACAGCTTTCTTGTACCTCTGAATTTGACAATGAAAAACTCAACTCCTTCCTGCACCATGGGAGATACTGGGAAATCTTTCCCTATATGTTTCTACAGCAGCTATGCTGTTTTGATTAATCAAGATATTATGCTTTATTCCCCCCCCCCAGTCAGGTCTATGAATTTGGTTTCCACCTCTAATACTTGGCCATCCTGTGCCTATGGATTGTTGCTTGATATTTTTCTGTCTCTACTGCCCAACTGCCTATAGAAGAGGGCTCAGACATCATCAGCACATAAATACGTTAAAGAATGCTAAATATTACTCAAATGAAGAACATAGCTATAAATAGAGCAAGATGGAACAAGGCTAGAGGAGGGCCACGAGGGTGATCGGGGGCTGGAGCACCTCCCGTACGAAGATAGGCAGAGAAAGTTGGGGCTGTTCAGCCTGGAGAAGAGAAGGCTGCGTGGAGACCTCATAGCAGCCTTCCAGTATCTGAAGGGGGCCTGTAGGGATGCAGGGGAGGGGCTCTTCATCAGAGACTGTAGTGACAGGACAAGGGGTGATGGGTTTAAACATAAACAGGGGAAGTTCATGTTAGATATAAGGAAGAAGTTCTTTACTGTGAGGATGGTGAGGCACTGCAGCAGGTTGCCCAAAGTGGTAAATGCTCCATCACTGTTGGTGTTCAAGGCGAGGCTGGGCAGAATCTTTGGTGACATGAGTGACATGGTCTAGTGTGAGGAGTCCCTGTCCATGGCAGGGGGTTTGGAACTAGATGATCTTAAGGTCTTTTCCAACCCAAACCATTCTGATTATGTGATTCTATGAAATATGCCAACATGTTCGGGGCTGATTTTAATTTGATTTTAAATAAACTTAATTTTAAACTTTAAATTTAAACTTTAAATTTATTGCTTTTTGTGACTTTGCTTTCTATAGTGGAGTAAGGATGATAAAACTATGATGTATGTCATGCAGTTAGAGAGATAGATAGACATACAGATTGACTGATTGATTCACATGTGTGCTGGTGTGTATGTTAAATTTTTGATGGTTCCTTGCAAAGTTGTTTCAACAGTTGTTTTTTTTTGCACACCCCAAAAAACCACAATGCGTTATTTTAGACTGGGAAAAATAAAAACACACAATCATTTGTTTTTATTTCTGGGATGGAATACTATGAAGCTGTTACCACATAAAGTCTTAATATTTCTGCAGTTCATAACTCTAGGTATCAAGTTTTGGTTGATTTTCTCACTGTGTTTGCAATGCAGCTTACACATATTCATGTCATTTACTCATAGTTAGAAATGTAAAGTGACTTTAAAGTATGATTTTTAAGGCAGAGTTGTAAGAAAAGTAAACCATAACAAAGTCTGTGTGAATTACAATGCATCAATGTATGAGGTATTTCTCTCTTCATAAGGCTTTGTTTCATTTGGAGCCTTTGTGCTGAACTTTGCACTAAAAGCAGTGGGAAAGTTAAGGCAGTTTCTGACAGCTGTGTGATCAAACATGTCGTGAAGCTTTTACTAGATGAGCCATTTATACTTTGTTGTTACAGTTCCATTTCCTAAGACAGCAAATGTTTTTGTTTCCTAAGTCTGTGCATCATCTGGCGTATAACAGCAACCGCAGATGGTATTGAGGAGCACCTTCCCTCTGATACTGCACCATTGGAGTCAGCAGGAGTTTTGCCTTTGAAGAAATGCATGCATGGAGGTGGCAGTAAGCACAGACTGTGCTCCACTGGTCCTCCGGCTGTGCCCTCTGGGCAAAACAAGAGCTTCCTGAGATCGTGGGGTATAGCTTTATGATAACTGAAGGGAACTGAGATGCTAGGATATTATCATGTTTTTCCTGGCTTTACTTATTGCATTGAGGATGTCAGCTGAGCTGCTGCAGAGACCTTAGGACAACTCACACATTGTGTATCCCATGTGTGTGTATATTTTTTCCCAGTGGTGATTTAAGCTGGCAGGCAGCTGAAGGCACCCAAAAATCTAGTGCACAGTAAAATATCACAAAGCATATTGCCTTTAACCCTGTGATTTTCCCCAAGGAAGACAGTGAGCTCAGAATGAGATGCTAAAGTCACTGTAACTGTAGCTACTTACCATGCAGTTTGGTGGTTCATCTCCTTCCCACAGGGCTTCTGATCTGCCCATGAGGTGTGTATTGATGAAAAAAAACTTAAATCCAATTATTGCTTGGCTCTTCTTGGCAAAATAAAAGTGGCCAGCAGTTCGGATTATGAATTCCATAAAAATTCCATAATTAAATATGTTAAATTTTTAATCTTTTTTTAATAATTTGATAATCATCACACACTTTTAATACTGTGTTTGGTGGTGGTTTTTTTTCCTGATTCACCTCCTTTCAGCATTCCCTTTTGGCCTCTCAAATACTTAGGCCAGGAGAAAGTGAGCAATAAACATGACAAGGCCTTTAGTATTGCAAAGGTGCACGTTCTCATAGGCCCATCACACCCCATAATTCATAAAAAATTCCTGTGGTTAGTTCAGGTACTTAGGAGTTTACCTCGTTCCCATGAAAAGTCAGACCTGTCTTTAACACTTCCAGTGGTTTTAATGGAGACAGCTTCAAAACTTAATAAAATACTGTGTCATTTAAAAATTTTTATCTAGTTCTGATTATGAAAGATTAATAACATTTTAAATTGGAACTACAAAATATTAATTGTGCTTCCTCCTTAAGTTGAATGCACTTTATGTCTGTTTCTATGGCAATGATAATTAATACACAGGAAAAGATAAGTCTCCAACAGACTGGATTCTGCAATGAGCTGAACGATTCCTGGCAGGACTGAGGCTCCTCAGCCCCCAGAAACAACAGAGTAACATCTCAAAGGAAAAATGCTGCATTTTGCAGGGTCAGGTCCTGCAAATTTTGCCTATTAGTAGAGTCTGTTGTACAGTACTGCTTAATCCTATTAAAAGCAACCAGATGTGACTCTGCAGCATGTGGCAGCATCAAATGTAAAACATCAGTCCTGTGAGGTACCACAGAGTATCAGTTCATACATGGTTAGTGCTTGTAAGCTTAGATGGTTACTCATATGACACCCAGATTGCTACTCAAAGCATCGATAAATGATCTCCTCAGAAACATTCCAGTGCTGGTGGCAGAGAAGTGAAAATAAGGAGGGTAGGAAATACAGCTAAAGTGCCATTCAGGAAACTGCAAGGAGAAATGGATTTTTCTTGTTTTAAACAACTGTTAAGTGAAGTGAAGATACTTCGTGAATTTGTTCTCTGCCCCATCCCCTCCCTTCTCTTCCCCCTTCTAACATACGTAGAATTTCTTTTCAATCAAGTATGAGCACATCTTTTAATATAAAAAAAAAAAAAAACCTAAAAAAGAATCAAACAGGAAATATTATTTCCTGTTTAAGTTGATCCAGGAAGTTTAGAACATACATAGAAACTCACCCCAAGTATTTTTGCATGCATCTTCTATACATATTTGCTAGGAGCTCATTACTTCTTCCTCGGGAAACAGAAAAGGAAGTTGGATAGCAGCTGTTCAGAGGACCTCACCCTAGAAATATTTTTAATTTAGTTCTCTGTTAAATGAACCTGAAGTTTTTCATATGTTAATGATAACTGTGTCTATGCTATAGATATTTAATTTATATATGTCATATTTTTGACAGATCGCATTGTTATATATGTCTTTCAGATGTATAACAAGGATCCAATTTAATCAAAACTGAGATTTGATCTATTTAAGAAAATAGTACACAGAAAAGCAGGAAGGGCATGTAAAAGCATTTAAGCAGAGCGTTTATCACGGGCACTGAAACGAAAGCCTGCTGAATTCTAAATTACAAACCTGGTCAGGAACTGACTATCAGGCTGCCTTTTTAACTTTCCTTTGAGAGATACAATATGCTTTTGTGACTATCAGTGAGAAAACAACAGCATAAGCAACTCTGTAAGGTTCTTGCACAGAAAACACAAATGCATAGTTAAAATAGTTAAATGTGATGACATTTTTGTTAGCTGGGAACCTGCAGCACCTCTACTACCCCGTTACACAGAAAGAACTACCTGGTGCTGGTTTTGCAATTACTTTGAACCTACAGTTTGCTGACTGATCTGGAAAGATCCAGAACAGAAGCCTGTGACTCTGTGCTGTGGGAAACCAGGGCTTAGGCACTGGTGGTGCAGGCAGTAATTGAGTGATGCCATTATTCTGCCAGTGACGCATAAAGGTGACAGCAGCATACCAATGTGCTTGTTTTTTACAAGCCTCTAAAGTCCATATGTAATTAAAAAGACTTTTCATATTTAATAGTATTTATCTTGTGTCAGATAATACTTTTTAGAAGTTATCTGCTTTTCATTACTAAGACCATTAACACTATTGGTAATGCCATGATTTGAATAGCTCCTGTTTGTCACAGCTGCAAATTGACTAATGACTGTTGGAGTTGTAAATTTGCCTTTTCAGGAACAAACCCAGAAGTATCAGACTTATTGCTTACCTCAAATTCTTTTATTGACATTTACTTTTGATGTAAAGCAGTGTTAAGCTAGTAATTTTTAGTGCTGCTGTCCAATGGAGCAACCTTTTTTGTGCATCCAAATTTTGCTGATTTTCCCGTCTGTTCCTCCTGCTGTGATAGGACACCTGGCAAAAGGACCAGACCCTGTTTTTTCCTGCACGTTCAAGTTTTGGCCTGCTAAGCTTCGCATTGCTACCGCGGTGTGTGATGGAAAGGACAAATTTGTGCTGGGCTGGCAGGCAGGAAATGCTCTGTACTTTCACTTTTACTTGCAGATTGAGCCAAAGAGTTACTAGGAGGCATCAGGCTGGACTCTGCTGCTCTTTCAAAGCACAAGGGCAGGTTAAGGATTTTGCTTATTTTTTTGCATCTTCCATACAAAAAGCCATCAAAATTTTATGGGTTTTTTATTTTACAAGGTTTTAGATGGAAAGGTAACCTTAAAGGATGAGTAGACTAGTAGGTCAGTTTCACCTCTTAAAAAAGTCAACGTGTAGGTTTCTTCCAGTTCCTTAGCCAGGCTCAGATCTTTGATTAATGTGTAATTTCCAGAAGTCACCAAGAAATGCAGGGTACAATGTTTTCTTTTTAGTTTTTTTTGCCATTACTCATCACCTGAATGCTCTTTGGTTTTGTTGTTTTGTTTTTTTTTTTCTGGTGTAAATGCTCCATGTTTTTTGCACTGAGAGACTGTTTCAGTTACTATTACTTGTTCTAAGTAAGTGCAATGTTCCCATCACCCACCAATGATGGCTCAAAGAAATTCTTTGATTTGCAGAGCTACTCTGTCAGAATTCTTGTATTTTTTATACTTTCTTAGATTTTTAATTACTTGTGATAGGCCTGTGTAGGCTTTGTTTAACAAAAAGGTATATTCAGAACCCCTGTTCTGACAGAAACTGTTAAGGGTGTGCTTGCAGTGAGTGCCCAGGTTGGAAGGAGGGGCAAGGGGATTGCCACCTGAGGCATGACGTGAAGAATGAATTGTTTTCGGAGCCCCTGGCTGGTACATATAAGCCAATATATTGTAGATGCAAAGAGTGTATTCTCAAATTTGGCTATGGATGACAGTTTAGTGACAGTACTGAGCCAACTTTAATTGTTGTGTTGTCAGCAGGCACAAAATTATATATTGGCAGAAGACTACTTTTGGGGGAAGGGAGGTAAAATCAGAAAAAAGTTGAACATCACCAAAGCATTTGTAGTTAGAATGTGATTGTTAGCGGCAAAATAATTCAGCTTGGATGTTCAGCCCATTTCCTTGGCATGAGTGTGAACTGACTTGCTCAAGGTGAGAGCCAAGCTAGAAAGATCAGTCAGGCTTGCAGCTGAATCCAGCACAGTATTAAGCACTGTAGTTCTTGACTCAATAAAACTGTCAGGACTAGACTTAAATTTATGTGTCTTGGTTGTCCTCTGCCTGGACAAAGGGGAAGGTGGGACTGGGCTGTGAGGTTTGATTACCTCAGTATTTTTGGTGGTTGTATTGGTGTGCCTATAACTTTCACCTTGCACAGGCTGTCTAGGAAGGAAGAAAGTTGAGGGAACGTTTACCCTAGCATATCAAGAGCAAGTCAATTTAGTGGAAAGCCCTGTGAGATAAGGTCTGTTAGTTTGCTCACCAAAAGGGCTGGATGTTTGGTTTACGCAGTTGTAATCTTGGTAGTACAGAAGAAATTTTTTCTCCCTTTGTTGCCAAGACATAGTCTAACCTATTCACAAAGAACCTCTCTATTCAAAGAGCTTTGAATTCAAAGCCAAATAACATTTGGATACTGATTGTATTGGATGATCAGAGAAGCTGTGATCTCACATTGTTGAAGTACTTAATTTGGTTTTGTGTTTACAGTGATCTCTGTGGAGAACTCTTGTATACTTCATGTATTCCTGCTTCATATATTTGATGATGAAGTGATATACTAAGGTGAGTTCCATGATGATCTGCGTGCAGGTAAGACTCTGTTGTATATAGGGAAATGGAACTATAGGAATCCCCCGAGGATATAAAAGCTTGAGAGTAAGTTGTAAGTGCAATTCAGAGTGATTTGACAGACTCAGCGCTGTGTGAGGACTGAGTGTTCAGTGTCAGGAAATGGAGGTGCACTGGTGAATTTTCAGTCAAGGGACACTTTGAGTGGGAACGTGACCTGCTTTGTTGGGTCACATTAAAAGAATCGCAGGATTTACTAATTGCTGAAGTAGTTGGCCCACAGAAAGCAATAAACCAATGTTAAAACCATGGCCTTTGCAGTGGGAGCAGCAAATGTTCCCTTTTACAGACAGCAATTACTCTGTATGGAGAAAGAGAGTGCTGTGTTTCCATCTAAGAATACAAAATAAGATGTGGAAAAGTTACATGACCTTGGTAATTTTCTCTTGCAAAACCACAAATGATTTCCTTAGTATCAAATAGTGAACATGTAAAGAGTTCATAATCAGAAAAGTGCTTTAATAATAACAGTTATTTTAGATAGTATGAAATAAAATACCTCTGACAGTGATAAATCAACCTGTTACAGCCTTGTTTCTAGTGGTGTCATGGACTTTTTGCAAGAGAGATGGCAACAGACATCCATTACAAGGGTAAAAGCACAGACAGAATGTGGCAACTGAAGAGAAAAAGCTGCAATGTCATAGCAAAGATTATCTACTACTATCATTTGCCCTCATGGGTGGAAATAAGAAAAATACTTGTATTAACTCAATTAATCGTTACAGAGAAAAGAACTGCTACCCTCTAGGGTCCACAGGTACTTGTGCACAGTCAACATGTGTACCATATGCACATATATACAATTGCTTTCTCCTAGAAATAAATAAGAATCACTGGAATCACCATGCATATTGTTGAAATATTAACAGAGTTCCATGTAATATCACTATTGAGGGTTTAGAGAGGGATTCACTGAGTAAGGTACCTAACTGCAAAAGTCAATATGTGAACTTGGGGGACAAAACACCTTCACTTTGGTGTCTTAACCTGAAGACAAGTCATAGAATCATAGAATGATTTGGCTTGGAAAAGACCATCAAGTCCACCACTAAACCATCTCCCCAGGTGGCACTTCTACACATTTTTTAAATACCTCCAGCGATGGTGACTCAAGCACTTCTCTGGGCAGCCTGTTCCAGTGCTTCACAACCCTTGCAATTCAAAAATTTTTCCTAATATACAATCTAGACCTCCCCTGGTGCAACTTGAGGCAATTTCCTCATGTCCTATTGCTTGTGACTTAGAAGAAGAGGTTAAGACCCAAATCACTACAACTTGTAGTTGCAGAGAGCGATAAGGTCTCCCCTCAGCCTCCTTTTCTGCAGACTAAACAACCTCAGTTCCCTCAGTCGCCCCTCATGAGACTGGTTCTCCAGACCCTTCTCCAGCTTTGTTGCCCTTCTTTTGTTGCCCTAACCCACTCCAGCACCTCAATGTCTGTCTTGTAGTGAGGGGCCCAGAACTGAACACACGATTCAAAGTACAGCTTCTCCAGAGCTGAGTACAGGGGGATGATCGCTGCCCCGGCCCTGCTGACCACACTGTTTCTGATACAGGCCAGGACGCTGGTGGCTTTCTTGGCTGCCTGGGCACAAGCTGGGTCGTGTTCAGCCGGGTGCTGACAAACACCCCCAACAGATCCTTTTCCGCTGAGCAACTTTCCAGCCACTCTTGCCCCAGCATGTAGTGTTACATGGGGTTGTTGTGATCCAAGTGCAGAACCTGACATTTTGCCTTGTTGAACCTCATACATACCTCAGCCACATCCAGACAGTTCAGATCCCTCTGTAGATCCTTCCTACCCTCAAGCAGACCAACACTTCTGCCCAGCTTCTTGTCATCTGCAAACTTACTGAGGATGCACTCTATCCCCCCATCCAGATCATTGATAAAGATATTAAACTGAATTGACCCTAATTCTGAGCCCTCGAGAACATAAGTTGTGACCAGCCATCAAATGGAATTAACTACATTCACCACAATTCAATCTTTGGGCTCAGCTATCCAGCCATTTTTTTTACCCAGCAAAGTGCACACCAGACCAATACATAAGCAACCATTTTTTCAGATAGAATGCCGTGAGAAATGGTGTCAGAGGCTTTACTAAAATCTTGGTAGACAACAGCCACAGCTTTTCCCTCATTCACTAGAGTGGGCCACCTTGTCAGATTATCGTGCCCCTTCAGCTCTGAGACAGAGCAATCAAACCTTGATCCTTGGTGTTACTAAGAAGCTCCAAGTAATAGATGTGATATTTGAGAAAAAACCTGTATTTACATGGCTTTTTGTTAACTGATGAAAATTGAGATGGAGGATGATGGGGCATCTTAAAAACACGGCAGCTAGTAAAAAAAACCAAAAAACAATGAAATGGAGTTTTTGTTGCTAGCTCCTCATTTCTTAAATAGTGTGGAAAAAAAAGTTATGTGGATGATGGGGAGAATTTGCTCCACATCACGTTCTTAACTAATAAAATGCTATAATAATGCTAGGAAATTGAAGATTTTAGCTCCCAGTTTATGAGTCATCTGAGCTTTCAAAGTAATAAGTGTATATTAACATCTACATTGCTTAGGGCTGGATAGAAGTTTAGATAAGTGACCTTCATATCTTATGTTTTAATGCTGATGATTCTCAACTGTACAGTCATAGTACCAGCTCTAAGAAGATGTAAAGGTCTTTTTGTTCATGTCTCTGCCTTTGGTTGGTGTTGAGGAAAATAGTTTGCCCTTGGACTTTTCATCTTTGTGCTTTTCTTGGGCAGGGTATGTCTCTAGTTTCTGTCTGTACTTCAGAATTCTTGTTTGCATCATGTTACCCCGGATGGCAAAGTCTCCTGTCATAAATCTACTATGATTGCCTCATTCCTCTCTGCCTTTCACCTTGCATATTAATTTAACTTTGTGTGACCAGAGTAGGAAAAGCAATAGGAGAAAAAGAGAAGAGATGCAAGGGCATTTCTCTTGGGATAGCTCATGCACCTAATGCCAGAGGGAAAGCAAAACACACTATCTCTTGCTGAAATATGAAAAAATCAATAGATCCTTTGGTTTCTGTAAGAGGGCCTCACTTCCCCACCTGGAAGAAAGAAAACTTTGTGTTGACTGCCTCCAAGATCAGACTGGGGGTAACACATCTTGCTCTTCTTTCTTTAGAGGGATGAAGCCTCAGGGCTTGTGGCAGAAAGTATGGGGGTATCTTACTGCCTGGCCTGTCCTCTGCATGCTCAGGATCTCCATGGCCATGCTCAGAAGTGCTCTTTGAAGTAAGGCATCCCCCACATGAATGTCAGGGTCCTGCTGCTCCTGTTGAGTTTTTGAACTAGGGTTTTTCACTTTTACGCATGGAATCCAGCTCTTGCCCAAATGGTCCCTTTCCTCTTTCCTGCTGGGAGTATGCTGGTATTAGCAAAAACCACAGCACACTAATTCATTTCTTCTATAAATTGTTAAATGACATGACGGTCTCCCCTTTTCCATGCTTTTCCATATTAAAAAATACATAGAATGGTACATCCATTTGCACATATGCACACGTGGTCACAATCTCTCCTGCATAATCAGGTGAATTTGCTCACTGCTTTTAATGTCAGGTTTACTCTTCTTGCTTCAAAATCTCCCAGTTTCATCGATTCATGTCTCTCTTCCCCTTGTGCTCTTTTCCTCCTTCTTTCTACCCAATTTTTTTCTTTTCTTCTGTTCATAAGGGACTGTCAACATGTACAGACTGACCAACATGAGTGTATAGTAAACCAAGATACTCTGGAATAACTTCCTGCATTAACAGTCTTCTAGAGAGTATTACAGAACAATTGTCCTTTTCCCAAAGCTATGCACTGTGTCTTCAAATCTTGAAGAAAATTTCTGGGAGAGATCCTCAACGATTTGTCTCCAGTTTAATGACAGGAAAGCCCAAAAATGTCTCTGATGGATGATGTGCTTTGTTTACGGGTGGGCACAGATAAACTAACTGATAAGTAAAAGGACAGGATGATTGCTATGCTTGAGGTGTTAATAAACCCATTAAACTGGTGTAAGCATCTACTAAGGAGTATCCTGGACTAGCAGATGTCCAGGATGAGAGCAGTTAAACTGATAAGCAGAAGGCCAGGATGATTGCTATGCCTGTAATGTTAATTAAGCTTGTTGGGAAAAGTAAACGACCCTTAAAGACCACCATATTTTTGTATGCATGCCGGAAACTTTTTGGAAAATGATGTAATATGCTCAGTGACCCTTTAAGGATGACCTGTATAGCAATTCGGGGACACACGTTAGGAGGAGCTATCCCCCGGGTCTCCCGGCGCCGCAATAAAGAATACCTGCTTGTCAACTTGAAACTCTGCTGGCAAGTTTGTTCCTGGAGTTTTCTCCGAATCGATATCTTATGCAACACTGCAGAAAACAAGTTCCCTGCTTCTTTCTGTCAAAAGGATCATCCCAATTATTTCAGATTTTTTCTGCTCCTGGTCTGAATGTATCGATTTCTCTCTCTTCTCACTATCATTTAATTTTGTCATTAAAAACATAATAGCCTTCATAAATTTGGAGGTGTTTAATTTCTCATAAAAATAGCTGCATTGTAAATGCTACAACTCAGTGAAAACAATAACATTTTATTATACTATCACAACTGCATCCTTAAGTTATTGTAAATTGACTTGGAATTAGCATAATAATTCTATGAAAGAAATAAGAATTTATAAAATGAATGTTAAAAAGTTTAAGTTTAGTGTAAAGCAGGAAATAGATCTTAGGGCAGAACTGGAAAATGCTTGGTGGTGTATTAAACAGTAGGAGATAAAAGTAATGACTAGAAAATCCAGGATGTGTTAATACAATGAATGACTGCTGGCTGAAATCTTAAAAGTTATGTGAAGGATTAATTGAAACCATCCTAGCATACCAAGAACATATTAAACACATTACTTTTCCATTAGGGCTATTTGGATCCGTTTGATACAAGCATTTGATTAAGAAGTATTTTCTTGTAAGCAGCAAAGGGTAGGCAGACTGAGACATACAGAGCCTTTAGAAACATTCACACTTTTCCTCCCTGGTGATCATTCCTGTGTGATCCATGCTGCCATGCTGGACTCTCTCTGTGAAATTCCTTTGGTACCATCCCTGAGGGAATGCATGAGAAGACACCACAAAAGAGAACGTGTATCTTTAGTAACTGCAAATGTGCACTGGTTTCAGGGCCCATCACTTCATCTTTGTCAGCTTTCATCACAGCGACACAAATCAGTGTTTTGCTCTAACACCTGCAAATCTGAGAAGTTGGGCTCCTTGGGGGCTCAAGATCCTCCTGCCTGTTTCCCTTCCAGTGAGACTGCATGCATGCTGGCTGACTGTGAAGCTGGCTGACAGCTCATCATGCCCCAACAAGCTAGGCATCTCCTACCAGTGCCTGGGGGAAAATCTCTGGGGGAGCCCTTCCGACAGAGCAGGGCACTCCTGTGCTGGGAGCATGTTCCTTGGGAGATATGGAGGCAGGATTGGAGGAGCAACAGGGCAACTCAGGTAGGGGAATTACATCCATCCTCAGCTTGGAAAGGAAGACAGGTTTTACCACTAGGAGGGACATTAGGCTTCTAAGACATGGAAAGTAGGAAGGAAAAAAGGAACCAAGATAAGAGAGTGAGGATGAAGTGTGAAATACCAGGGCAGAGCTTGAGAGGAAGGGAGGAGAGAGCACTAGTAAGACAGAAGTGGGAAAGGGGAGTATAAAGCAAAGGAGCATCGGAATAGAGTGTCTTCACTGACACCCATTTTTCTGCCAAAAAGATGGGGATGGTCCCCTCTGTTAAGGGATCCCTCCTCTTCCATCTACTCCTTGCCATGTGGCTTTATTTCTCTCCTTGCAGATTTCCTAAACATAGTCTACTTTTTCACTTATAAAATCGATCATTCTCCTCATCACTATTAGCATTATCAGCGATACTTCTTTTGATTAAGGTGACAGCAGACATACAGAGGTTGATGTGTCCTGTGGCAAAAGTTATGCTCTGACATCTGCCTAACGCAGAAAGACATCTGAGGGAGAGGGGAAGAGGGGGAAGGATCAGAAGAGAATGAGGAAAGCAGAAGGAAAATTGATATGGTATGAGGAGATGAAAATGCCAGGTCTCTATATTTTTGCCAAGCTATCTCAGGTTTCCAAGCGCAACCCTTTTAGCGAATTATCCTGTGCTTGACATTGGCGCTGGGCCAGCTGCTCAGGGACTGCCACCACATGAAGGCCATATGAGGTTGGTTCTGCCTGGCGAGGCAAACTCCTGGAGTTAGGGGCAGGTCCCTTGCCAGGGCTGTTTCCTCACTGATTTGCCTACAGAGAGTGCTAGCACAGACATCAATTAAGAGGAAAAAGTCTGGGTTTCCTTTTATTAAAATGATAAAAAATACATTAGTGCCCTCTGTTTTCAGACCAGTTGTTGATGTTCATCTGCATTGCCCCACTCTCCAACAAAGAGCAGATGCACTGCTTACTGTAAGCACATCTGGAAACAGAGGCTGTGTGTTTTGTCCAAGTGACTCCATAAAGGAAACTCAAAGATTAAAGTTTTTTTGTTTAATGTTTGTTTTCCTTTTGTATTACTTTGCTGCTGTTTTAACCAAATGATTTTGCAGCTTATATTTGGGTGTAAACTCTGTTCAAGTTGATTGACACCGACACTAGATTTAATCTGAACATGTTCTGAATGTTCTGAAACAGCTGACTTTATGATACAGGTTATTTTAGGCGTTGTGAAAGTTGTCAAATAAGGGAATATTTTACAAATTAGTTTGGGTAGATATATTTCTTGCTGTGCTCTTTTTGTAATAAAATGTAAATAGAAATTGCAGCTAGGCTGCTTTGAAATGGTTTTAGACTTCATTATCATCTTGACAAGCAAAAATTTAAATATATCATTTTTCTTCATGGTGGTGAAATTTACGTGTGTCAATTGTAGCCCATTGAAGGCAAGACAAAGGCTTTCTTTGGGATCAGAAACCTGAATTTGTTAGTTGGCTGTAATTTGTTTTATATTGGAGAGTATTATTGAAAAATTGGAAAATTATTTTTCAAAATGGTGTCAGAGTTTTAGCAAACCCCATCTTAAATTTAGTGGGAAAAAGCCCAGATCCAGCAGAGGTGATTCAATGTTCCTGACACTTGACTTGCTGCCTTCAGAAATTATGTAGATTTACAACAGGGGGAACCCACAGTTGTTCCTGGCTCCATCTGCTTAGCCCACTCTTTTTTGGAGCTCCTCACCCCTCCTGTTGGTTGGCTTAGCTGTTTGCTTGGATCCCATAATTTGTAGCCTGTTGTACTTTGGCAATGTGAAACTAGTACCAGCTTACCTTGGGAAGTGGTAGATAGGCTCCGCATGAGTGTCTCTGTCGCCTGTACAGTGGAGGAAGAGAGTGGGAGCAGCGAGCTGGAAGTGGGAACGAGGATCACTGTCCCAAGATAGAAAGTCTTCATCTGTGGATCAGAACCCTGAATCCCAGGTACCTGGCACAGGTATGGATCTGCTTCAGGCAGCTCTAATACAGATAAAAAATGGTATCGGAGGGGTTTTGTCCTTGAAATATAGCCAGTGCTAGATGATGGGATATTTGATTGCTATAATAGCGAGGACATAACAGCTATGAAATGAAAACAGGGAGGAGCAATCTCCATGGCAGAAAGCAGGGTATGCTTGCCCTCATGAGTTTTTCCTTAATAACATCCAATATGTCATTTCAGTACAGAGCAAGCTGAAAGGGGATGCTCACTGCAGGTGGAGGGGATGTATGCTCTTCATACCTGCCCTTGGGTTGCTCCTCTGAGAGTTTCCCCATAGTGGGAGCTCTATTCCCCCTCCCCGAGTGGGTTTGAACTTATCAGGCATGATTTAGTGTGGGTACAGAACTGAGTCAGATTTAATTTGCAAGTTTACTGCCAAACCTGAACCAATTTTAAAGCCAGCTGTACAGCAGTGATTTAACAAGGAATGGAAACCATTCAAAGCTCTGTGAATTTGGCAGAAATTAACAATTTTGGCTGAGTGTTACTGTGAGGTTTGGACTATTTCAAGTCTAAAGCTCTCAGTGAAATTCAGGAGGCTAGAATCTGTGCCAAGGGAAAGGTTTGCATAGAACTCTGCAAGTGTCAAGGTTTCAACAGCTCTGCTTGATAAGTGAGTAAGGAGAGATTTTCCCCTAAAGTCTGCATTTCTCCTGGAATACAGAATGAATGTGTCATGGCAACATACCACACTTGATAACGTATCTTCATTAAGCAGCTTTATTTGAATGGGTTGTTAATGACATAAAAAATAGCAATTAAAAGTATTGATATTATATTGACAGGCTGTGAAACAGTTTGGTGATTCATTCTCCTAAATTAGCTATTTTCTGCTATGCACTGTGAATACTGCTATTGCTGATAGCAAAATAAAAATAAGACAAAAAAACCCCACAACTATCTTGGGCAACTATATTTGGGGCAAATATTTGTGTAAGTATTGGAGCTCGTCATTATAGTCCTTTCAAATATAACTAAAACTGGTCTTATTTTCTGTGTATGATTGTACATTTATTTCTCTGCAAGTATTTGTTAGTTATAATTAGTTGACAAATTAGTTGAATAGCTGTTAGGTACAAAGGCTGTATGCAACTTCTCACAATGAATATTACAATATACAAAATTTTCTATCATAAGTTATTGGATCTGTCCTTTAATAGGGCAACTGAAACAAAGAAAAACAGAAAAAAAAAAAAAGTGCAAAACAAATATTGTTCACACACTGATAATCGTGACCAGACATACCTACATACATATGTACATACATACATATATATGACATACCTACTCCTGTAGGTATTTGTATGTCAAGCAGCAAACATGAAGTCTACTGAGAATTATTTTCAGGACTTTTTAATGAGAATGGTATCACAAGGAGCATGAGTCACTTATAAAAAATGTTTAAATCATGAAGAGATGAACACAAATATAAAATCTGAAAGTTTTCCAGGTGGTGCTTGCATTGAAGAATGAGAGCTTTGAGTTTTCACACCAATACCAAAAGGTCAACATTTAAAAAAAGTGAGATTTCAGAACTTAACTGCAGACTCCCATTTTTTAAAATTAATATTTCCACTTCATCTGCAATGAACTTGGTTCTGTATCCACTATTATGTACTACTGGAAAAATACTTGCGTATGGAAGAGAGGATATGGAAAGGAGAAGAATTTATCATCTTCAGTGCGATTAATGGAGTACAGCTCAGTACTGTTTTATTGTTCTGTAACCCCAGATTTTAACACCTGATCTGTGCAACAGTCACAGATGGCTGGATCTCTCATCGCAAATCAGAGCAACTTGTGATACTGTTTTAATATTTATTGCAGTCACGTAATGTTTATTACCACAGTAGTATCTCTCCCTTATTATTTTTAGTGTACTCATCTGCAGTGTTGCAGAGTAGCTGGTGAGCACCCAGTAAGCTGAGGGGTACCATGGCAGGAAAACAGGTAGTCAAACACCAGGTAGCCATGTCCTCTGATTCTGACCCAGGTCTCAAACCTGCACATTAGTCTCCGTTACACTTCATGGACATTAATAGTCACAATTTAAATAGCTTAAAACTGATTAATGATCTCACCAGAGCACCTTTATAAGAATGCTTATCAATCATTAGAGAAATACTCAAAAAAGTGAAGAAAAATCATGCCAGAAACTGAGTAATAAATCGTGTAAGACTAGATATTAGAAAGATTAAGCTGTTCTTTCACTACAGCAATAGATAACTATAATGAGATGCACTTGCTTCTTACAAATGTGCCACAAATTAATTAGTTTCAGAATACTGCAGTTCAGTTGCAGTACCGTCAAGGCTCTTGAAAAACATTATCCATGGTAGGGAATAAAAGTGAGCATACAGGAGGGGCACTGAGGAAAGCAAATAAGCTTGGCTCTTCTAATTGTTATATTCTGGGGAGAGTATTTTTAAGAACTTGCCGCACAAAAATCCTCAAATGGTGTTACATTTGTGACCTTCACCTGTAACTTTTGAACTTGAACAAGTAAGTTAAGGAGAATCAAGTTGGCAGAATACATATTTCTTAAAAAAGTAACTGCAGTGTTTGAAGTCCCTAAGATAAATACTGTGTTCATTTCTCCCTCTCCTGTTTTATGTATAACTTTTTAAGTGGTTCCACTGTTTTAAACCAGACGTGCTCGGCCAGAGTTATTCAACTATTGTGCAACTTAAGTTAAAGGGAACATGTACTGTGTGCCTGCGTAAGTGCTACACTGTGCCAACACTTTATCTTTTCTGTTCACATATTTCCTTCAATCCATCTCCCTCAGGAAAACAGAAGTGCATGTGACTGAGACATGTGGCAAGAAACCCCAAACCATGCATGACGCATTATGTAAGGGGAAGATGTGGTGGTGTAACATAAAGAATTTATCAGCATGAGATGCCTGCGTTACTCAAAAGAAGCTAAAGCTTAAGCTAAATTATGTAGGTCATCCCAACAACTACCAAAAAAATCTTACGCAGAGATTGGTCTTTGTTATGTGATACAGGAAAATTGTTTATATTCATTGTTGACACTTCTTATTTCTACTAGCACATGAAGGTTAATATTTTATTTTCAATAAGGTTTAGCCCTAGATGCAACCTGAAATTATTTTTAGATCCACATAAGCAACAATGATGTAGATCCAAAAAGCCACATGCCGTGATCTGGGACAACCAGAACTGGAATTCAAAGCCAAAGGAGTCAGAAGAATTTATGGGGAATGAGGTGGAAAGACAGTGCCTCTAGATTTGTAGATCATTAGATATCCCTATGTCTCAGAAATTTGTAACTGATCCAGAAATGAATGATTTTGTCCTGGGAGACACATATTCTTCAAAGAAGAAGAAGGAATTATTTCATTGTGAGATAATTTTAATTTTTTTTTTTTAAATGTAGCTGTTTTAACATAGTGTTTTTGCTCCGAAATGATTCACAAAAAGAGTACAGTTGAGATCACAGGCACAAAGTGAAACCTTCTGGTTGTCACTTCTATTCATGCTTCCATTATTGTCCAAACTCTAATTTTTGCAAGCAATCCTGAGTAACTACAAACTCATTTTCCTTTTCCTTCAACTGTGATATTTATTGACCTATAAATTACTCCTATAATTTTTTTTCTTTAGTTGTGCTACTGTGAAAGAACCTTTTGCTTACAATAATCTCACTAATAGCTGACAATAGTGTGTCCTGTGTACATATGAACCTGAGGCAAAAGTGTGACTTGCATCAGAAGTGATGACATATCAAATCCTGGTGAAATCAGTGGAGATAGTTGCATACCATTCTCTTTATAAAGTTTTCTCAGTACTTCTTTGGGATGGATTAATATGTGTATTACTTGCTCTAACCTTGCTAAAGAGTTGCAGTAAGGGAGATGTGAATTGTGGTGGGGTTCTAGTGGCTGCTCCAGAATTTATGTAGAGGGACACCCCATTAACTGTATTCACACAAATGCACATAACCAGGGAAACAAGCAGGGGGATCTTGAGCAGCACGTGCTGTCACAAACCTATGCTGTTGTTGGAATAACTGAGACTATTGTGGTGGGACAGCTTGCACAACTGGAGGATGATAGTTAATAGATTATACTTTGTCTGGAGGCTGGTAACAAATGGGGTACTGCAGGGGTCTGTCCTGGGAACTGTCCCATACAATATCATTATCAGTGATCTGGAGATGATTGATAGACAGCACTCTCAAGTCTGCAGGTGACAGCAGATGGAAGGATCAGTTGATGAGCTTGAGGGCAGGGCTGTCATTCACAGGGGCAAACCAGGCTGGAGGCCAGCAGGAGCTTTAAGAAATTCACTGGGGATAAATGCATAATAAACAACACCTGAAAATGTGTTGCCCTGCAAGGAGAGGTTGAGGGACCTGGCCTGGCTTGGCCTCAGGGAGAGACAGCTCTGGGGGGACTAACAACAGTACCCATGTACCCATGGTACTGGTGGGGAGGTAGTTGAGAAGAGGGAGCTAGACAGACAATGGGCATTGGCTGAAACAAGTAAGAGAGGTTCAGATGGGATATAAGGAAAACACTCTTCTCCATTGGGCCAGTGGGGCAATTTCCCCATCCAGCTAGAGTTATCCCATGATAATTGACTGAGCAAACACACAGGGTGGCCAGGGAGGTTATGGAGCTTCCATCCTTGGAGATTTTCAAAAGCCATCTGGAGGGGGATCTTGGCAGCCTGCTCTAGGGAACCCTACTTTAGCAGGGGGTTGGACCAGATGACCTTCAGAAGTCCCTTCCTATCTCAACTATTCTGTGATTCTCTGATCCTATGATCCTATCAAGGGATGTAATTTTAGGGAAAAAATGTGATATTAGAGAGGCTTTTATTCTGTGTTCTAGATTGTCTAACATAACCAGGTCCTTGAGATGGTAAATTCGTCCTCCAACAAAAATATCAAAATTTGTTCTGAAGTAATTGCGTTTCAAGACTAGAATTGGTATTTTCCACCTCTTACTATGTGTGAGATGCAACCACAGTCCTGTCAGCTCTTACTCTCTAATCACAAATAGTATCTTGTGAACTACACTCTTGATGGATGACCTAAAGAACATTTCAGTGCTGTTCTGCCAGTATTACTTTTAGGTCTAGTCTCAGTAAGTTCTTTAAACACTGGCGCCAGAGCCATGGCACACTTGTATCTCATGAGTCTTGGAGGCTGGAGGTGGCAACACAGCATTGCTGAAGGACCCACTCCTGAGTTCTTACTAGTTGGACGGTCATTCGATTAACCAAGAAATCCAGTGTAGGTACATACCACTGCATATGTATGCCTGTGCACCATCTTTAATTAATCAGTGGTAATGTTATTTTACACTTTATAAGCACATTAGCAATCTACTTATATTTGATGTTAGAATAGACTAGGCCCTAGCAGATCTTTAGACTTCAGCTATTAAATCCAAAATCTTGGCTAAGACTCTGGTTTGAAACTTTATCAGCTGTTTGTTCTTCTGTGTTCTTCCCTATTGATATTCTTGTGTTTCAGTGAATGATTTTGTCACAAATTGAAAGCTCAATAAAATATAATGCCCTATAAGAACACAGATTATATAAAGGCAAAATTTATTCCATAAGCCCAAGGGGATAATCTGCTCTTCATTTCATCCTTCTTTCTCAGAATATAGAGCTACCAATAAATGCTATGTAAAAGAGACCAGAGCAATCCGAAAAGTTTAAAGTTTGCAATTTATTAACTCCAGCATGAAAGTACAGAAAATAGAAAGGGACTCAAGTTAGTTGGGAAAGAAGTCTCAACCTATTGCATTAAAACGTGGTTTGCACTAGTCTAATGAGTTTTCTACCAAATGAGGCATGAAACATACTGCCAGAATATAAAGTCAGTAAAATACCCAAATTACTGTATAATGTCATTATATATTTTTTCTTATTGGGGAGCTGGTCCAGAATACATTATCTTTAAATATAAGCAGTCTGCAAAAGCAGAAAAGATGCCTTTTTCTTTCTTTTTAAATGAATGTTCCATTCAGATAAGTTGCTAATAAAAGAGATTAAAGCCTACTGAAATCTGTGAGAAAAATATACATCCTTAGCATTTGCAAGAACACATGAAAAGAATTGTTCAGTAAAGATGCCAGTTCAATGTTCTATTTACATTCCTTGTTTATTCAGACTTATAGAAAAAAAAAAACCACAAAAGTAAGAGGTATAATATCTCACAGAAAATATTTTTTCCCCAAATTTTTTCAAATAATTAGGAACTTCAATTTATTATCATTAATTTAATGTTAGCACATATCAAATAGCAAGCAGAGATTTGGTTAAAAAATGAATCTTGATTATTTAAAAATGCTATGATTTATAAATATTCAAAAAAGGGCGACCTCTCTCCTTAGTAAGGAATTGTGTTAAGGTTCAAGGGGTACTTTTGCATGACTAAAGTTGGTGATTAAAATTTAAAAAAAAAAAGAAAAATGATTTTGAGTTGTTTGTTCAGAGTCCTATTTCTGTTTCTGTCCCTGAGGGACCTCTTTGCAACTGCAAGACAATTGGATGCTTTCAAAATTAATGGAATTTGTATTACATCTCATGAGGCTGGAATTTGTTTGCTCCAATCTCCTCAGAGACAAGAGTAGATTGTCTGCTCAAGTATTCTCGCTTTGACTACTCCTGAATTCCATTTTTCAGTGGTTTCATTGCAAACTACACCCAAAAGCTTCCTAGAATTGACTACAAGTCAGTGTATCACATCAATTACCGCAATGTGATAAATTAAATCTTCATTTATCCTAAACGCCAATAGGCAGCTCTGAATCTTTCCTGCATGGACAAACATTGCTGTAAGCACAGGCAGAGCTCTGCCTGTGTTGTCTAGGCTGTTATCTGTTGCTAAAACACTTATGTTTTCCTTTCAACACACTGTTTAACAGATGACTGTCCATCAACTTCCTCAATGTCCCTTTATCTGCCCAATGATACTCTGACATTGACAGACTCTGTGCTCTTTTTTAATATGCCCCACTTTTTCCCTCTAGATACCTTTGGAAATAGAGTGCTGCTGAACTCTGTGGCCAGCTATAATATTCATTAAAAATTAATTTCCTACTTGCCTGGTATTTTCCTGATTTATGTGCTTCTGAAGGCATTTTGATACCTTCTTCTGCATGAGTAGATTTTTAGGCTTGACATCAGTATGTTAAATTGGAAGTAGGATTGAGGGCCTGTAGTTTGGTGTTACCAATTAGTAATGGTTTTCCCTTCTGGGTAAAAAAAATCTTTCAAAATATGTAACCTCTGAAATATTATTTCTCTGTTACTTGGGTTTGTCTAATGGAGCATTTTGTCTTGGGAGAAGATGCTGGAGAGGAAGAGCTGGGCAAGGACTAGGGCCTCTCTTCCATGTGAGGGAACTTTGGAGAGCAAGGGAGCTACTCTCTACAGGGCTGCAAGGACAGAGGAGTCTTCTTGGGGTTAAACTATTAGGGGCCTGGCAAAACATCGGCTCAGGGGAGGAGGAGGGAAGGAAACATGTTCTCTTGAATTTTTGTGGACCTTTTAAATTAAATTTTGTTTTACCTTTAACCCTATTTTCTTTTGGCCACATCTTGCAGATCAGCTCCTCTGTTACTGAGAAGAACAACATCTTTATTTAAAACCAATTTCTTCTAATGTGCAGTCAAGATAGGCAGTGACAGTGTTGTATATGCCTATCCTGTGTACATGCTTGTTCTAACAGTGCAGACAGCATCAGTGCTAAACAGAAATGCACCCTGGTTTGACACCATCTAAAAAAAATTATGAAGTCTGCATTTGCTTTGACTATCCAGACTGCACCTTAACATGAAATCCTGATAATGGTAATTGTTTTCATTGGCATGCTCTTTTGCTATAAAATGGTCCAGAGTCAATTGCAGCACAGGCTGCCAAAAATTTTTTTGTCTTTGACGTTTGTGATATGTGTTTTTTGCTATTGAACATTCCCTTCCATAAGTTTAGAGCAAAAATGTGATTGACACATGATCTTTTGGGTCTAAATCCAACAGAAGACTTTGTCACCGAAAAGAGAGTAATACCTCACCGGACATGGGTATCTTAGTGCATGTTTCTCTGGTCTTCTTATTCTGTCTTCCCTCATGTAAATTGTGGTCTTCTCTAATGTCAGAGTTTCTCTTTTCTTTGACCTTTGAGATGATACAAATGTCTGCCCAGTATGTAAAGGATCAACATGGCTCTGGGAGAAACCACATTGGAAAACGTAAGCAACTTCTCAGATACCTTAGTGCAGGAAGAGCATCTATAAGGATAAGACAGCATTCTCTGAGTACAGTGAGTTCCATGCCTCACTGGTTTTGATTCAGACTTTCCACAAAAGACCCTTACAGAGCATGTGTTAAAGAATATTGTCAGTGCTACAGTTCACTGCACTTTGTTCTGATGATGACATCATAGCTGACTGCTGGTATTTAACACTGCAGCTTGACAGTTTTCATTTATTTTGTTTGACATGCAGCCAAAAGCAACTGATTGTTTCCCAGTGTGAGTAACATCTCTTTGCTTTGGAGTCCCCAAGAAGTATTATGTCACAGCATCTCAGCTTCTTTGGTATGTGTTCTTTTTATTTGTGAATTGCTGTTGCTCACTGAACATAAAGAGTTCTGAAATTTGATCTATCTTGTTCTTTCATCACCTGTACTGCATCCATTTTTTCTGGGACACAGGAAGTGTTTTCATAATGTATTTTATAATTTTGCAGAACTCCTTGACTCAGGGCCTCCCCAGAGCCTTCTCCAGCTTTTGTCATTCTTACTCGGACAAAGTTTATTGATTTTACGTGCAATATGCAAGAGTGATGACATTGCTCTTTTACTGAAGTCTTATGATGTTCATCTCTCAACTCTGAACTCTGCCCCTACAAATGCAGTTTTTCAGCCGGACTGCTCTGTGCTGGAGAAGAAATGCTGGGCTGGCAACAAATGCTGGGCTCAATGGACTGTGTGCATATAGGGGAAATGACTCAAAAAGCTGGCCAAGGTGGGTAATTAGGATTAAATCTCCTGGCCTAGAGTTTTTTCCTTCTGTACCCCAGGAAGATATGAAAAGAGATAGCCTGCTGTTCACTAGAAGTAGTCTTCCTCAGGTACAAGGGTTCCTATTGGTGAAAAGACATATACACTTAACCATGCAGTGGGGAATTTGACTCAGTGGGTTTAAGAAAACTATTTGTATGAAGTCTCCTTAGCACTCTGTGTTGCAGCAGGACTTCCTCTTCTGCTAGCCAAATCCTGAGGGGGCTACTCTAGACTGGCCTTTTTACTGCTGCTTCTTCCCTCAGAAGTCACTCAACAACAATTTAGGAGTGAGTTTCTCCATTTGTCTTTTGAATCCTGACACCTATTAAAGTGTGGGATGCAAAATAAACATTTTGTTAGTGTCCTTTGTCCATCCACAAAAAATATTTCCAATCACAGGAAGATTATTTTTTACAAATGAGCTCTTCCCTCGGAAGTGCTTTTATTTTTGTATGGAGGCGTTTTAGATGGTAGAGAATTCTGGTGCAATTTTCTTGTATAACTCTTCAAGATTAGTTAAGATGTTCCTGGTGCAGGTTAATGGATTTCAAATATAAAGTAGGAAATTTAAATAGTCTTCAGGCCTTTTCTGCACTATGGTTTAGAATCACACTTACTTTTGACAAAGGTTTAATTTTAAAAAATAACTCTTTTTTTTTCTATTCAGCAAAATTTAAATTGGATTAGGTAATAATGATCGTGAGAAAATGTTTCCTCATTTGGCCCTGTTTAGCACATTCTACTGAATTGTGGCATCTTTCTTGTGCTTTACAGTACATGAAACTAATGCCTTGAAGGGACAATTCAAAAGAATACAAAGCTGGTTGCAAAAAGTATCTTCTGTAAACATTTTTAAGGTAATTACATAATAGACTGTAATGAATATCAATCAGAAAGACAGAGACTACATTTTTTCTTGTAGGTAAGATTAAGACATACTTAGTTTCTAAATAAATATAAGCATTTTAAAAGAAATGTTTTTTATTGGTGGAATGTTGAACAGCTAATGGTGCTGAGCTCCCCTGTTCTAAAGGATTCAAATTCATCATAAATAAAATTTTGTAATAAACAGTTAATGGGAACACAGAGGAGACTGCAAATACATGGGTTGTAATATTTTTTTTGCTCACCCACTGTATACTATAGTGGGAAAGGTAATTGGTGGTGAGCAGCACACAGCTTAAAAGTCACCATTTGTCTGCAGCTTGAAAGGGCATTAAAAGCAAAATGGGAGAGAAGAAGTTAACTGATTGGAGGAGGATCTCACTCTATTTCTATGCTGGTTTTTTATGAGTAGATACTATTCCGTGGGGTACTGAAATGCAACTGGAATAAAAAAGGTGGGACTATGCAAGTTGCTTGCTTATAAAATTTTGTGTATTTCATAGTTAAAAAATTGCTACAAGTATTCTGTCTTGAAATTATTTCTGGTGATTTTAACAGTGTGAAGACTTTTTAAAGAAACTTACAATCCAAATATATGCTCAATGGGTATGTTTGTTCATAATATATCATTGGTAGGATATTTCTCAGTGAACAAAATAGAATAATGTTATTCTCTTCCAAACCAGAAAACGAACATGGAAATTGCCTTAGGGGATCAGGCCACCAGTCCAGTATTTTGTCTATGAGCTGTCAGTGCTAGGTGATTAAATACTTAATCCTCTCTCCACCCAGAATGAAAAAAACCTGAAAGAAAAACTTGGCTATGCATACATTTTTTGTATAACTACTATTACATAGAAATTGCCTTAATATACATGTAATATTAGCATTATATTCAAGACACTGTCAGGAAATCCCACAGAGGATTTAAGAGAGGATCTTTTGGAAAATGATTAGGTTCAGCGGTGAAACAGAAGCAAGAAACTGAGCAGTGGTGGATGCTGCAGGTGCCCCGGATGTGGAGTGGGATGTGTGGCTCATAGGAAAGGCAGGAGCAAGGAGCGTGAGACAAGCAGCCTGCACTGCTCTCAAATTACTGCTGTATTATGATTGATCTGTTTCAAAGAAGTGTATTGGGAAGCTGTTCTGAGGAGTAATGCATGAATAGTGACCACTGGTTCATTATCTCTCATTTAGCAGTGGGCTTCAAGCTAATGAAGACCTACAAAAATTCAGTCTATTTTGAATCAGGATGTGAAATCTGCACTACAGAGACATTACTCACCTTTACAGAAGTTCCTGGCAACTCTGAAGTATATTTATATATATTCATAAGCTAGCAAAGAAGAACTAAATGCACAACAAACTTTTCTGTGTTTGAACGTTTAACCTTTTTGTTTTCTCAAGGTGATTTCCATTACTGGCATTTCAGTTCAGTGAAGATTTGATTGTGTCCCACCAAAAATTCTATATTTTTTAATTAAATCACCAGCAGGCACAGTGGTGGTTGGATATATTTGGCAAGGAATATTGATGCAGATTTCTTGCTGCCACAACATGCATGTGTATAAAGTTCAGCAACATGAATTCTTTGTCTCTGAACATTGTACAATCAATATTCTATTACTGCAGCTTGAGCTCTACTGCATTGTAGCTAAATTAGTGTGTAAGAATCAAGTATGCAATGATGGAAAGAATTATGGGTTTTGTATATAAAATGCCTGTAAGTTGTTTATTTTAGCTGTAACAGCTCTGTTCCAATACCTGTTGCTTCAGGTACTATTTGTGCAATTTCATTAAACAGGAATTTGGGAATTTTCATTTTCCTCAGGATTTTTTTCAGTAATAATTTCAAAGAAGCATTATATTTGTCTTGATGATCTTGTTCACATTCTTTCTGTTTGTTTTGCTTTGTATGATGAAGACCTCTACAGTACCAGGAGGTCCATTATGCAGGCTTTGCTACAGACTGAAACTCTTTTATGGTAAAAAACCAAACAAACTCAAACCGAGAGGTTTGGGGCTGAGAAGGATGAGCTGCTCTCTGAGAACATAGGGAATGGTGCCAAGCTGTTAGAAAGCAGACTAATTTAGGCAGCAGAGACTGCTGTACGTCACCCTCACAGACAAGCCAGGATGAGCTTTCTATAAATTCAACATAGGCAGCTGCCTGCAGGACCAGAGTGCTGAAGGTAGCAACTTCTTTCTTAATTTCTTTCCTTGCCTGGAAAGACCTCTGCTGCTGCCATTGTTGCTGCTGCTGGGACTGTGCAAGGGAGAGGCCCCTGCATGCAGGCAGCACAGATTGCCCTGGTGTCCCACTCCCTTCCCTGCCTCCTGCTTCCAACAGTGATCATGCCAGCCCCTGCCCAGTCACACCTGGAGAGCTGCAAGGGGGACCCAAAAAGCTTGGGGTGGAGGTAGAAGGGCTGTATAGTGGGAATGAGAGGGAAGCTCCTGAAGGAGGAGGAAGGTAGAGAGTCATTTGGGCATGACTGGATTTCAGAGACTGGGTGAAATGTGGGTGATGTTGGGGTTCATTTCCTCCCTGAGAAGGCAGAAGGGGGTCTTCAGCTGGGGTGGGGTGGGAAGCTGGGGAGACAGAGAGAGAGAAACACCTTCACCTGCATCTGAGTGGTACTTTCCACAACTCCCATGGCCTCTTGTCTAGAGCCTCTAAAATCTGATGTCCACTATTACACCACTTATCCATTCTGCCACTATTTTTTAATAGAATTTTGAATTTATGTTGTCATTTTCTTTGGAGGATGGGAGTCAAATTTGTCTACACAGTCTACAAGGCTTAATTTTACTCTGCCTGCTTTAATCACCTCATCTTTGCAGGTATTTCACTGGTGTCTGTGAACAGATGCCAGGCTGCTCTGCTTTCCTTCCTCAAAAAGTGTTGTGGGTTTTTTTTTTGTGGAAATCAGGGTATATATATGCCTGCCTCTCAGTTTCAGAGTGTCAAAGCACTACACTATAGGTTCAGTGTTTGAAAGGGGTTCCCTTCCAAAACCAGAACTCACAGAGAGAGGAGAAGGACCATTTCACTGTGTGTACCATTTAGAGTTCAGCACTAAGTGCTCACCACTGCCCTCCTAACGCCAGGAAAGTATTGGTGAAGGCTGTTCTGCCACTGCAATTTTAAGCTGTTCTAGAGTTTCACAGGTGACAGAATTTATAAGTGGTAAGGCTGAGAGGACCTTGAAAGGCCATGGAATCCAATCTTCTGCCCAAAGGCAAGATCAGCCATAGCTGTACATTTCCCAGTAGGTGCTTGTTTAACTTAGCTTAAAGACTCCAGTGGGAAGGTAGGATAAGGTCCTCCCCTATGCTGTAATTGTGCACTACTGTACTACCATGGCTTAACAGAAGCATTACTCTATGCTGATAGCCAGCACTCATGCTTATAGATCATCCTTGCCTTTAGTTTACAGATGCTATTTGCCTTTTTTTTTGCAACTTCGTGATGTTGTTGACTCAAGTTCAAAGGGTAATCCATAATGCCAAATCCTTTTCTCCATCATAATTGCTGAAGTGGTTATTGTACAATCTGTATTTATGTAGTGGATTATTCCTACTTAAACACAGATCTTTATTTATTTGTCCTGACTGCAGTGCATCTTTTTTCTTCCTGACCATTGTTTTGCATTTGTTAAGAGGCTTTAGATAAAAATTTTAATCCTGTCCTCTCGAGGGTTTGTGACCCTTTGGGTGGCACACTTTGTATGTATTCCTTCATCCAAACTGTTGGTGCAATCATTGAGTTGTGCAAGCATAAGACCCAGGGCAGACTCCTAGAGAATCCATTAGATGCACCTCTCTGGTGTAGTAGTGTACCTTCTAACCCGCGCTTGCTTTGGAGTCATGAGAGGCAGTGTCAAAAGCCTAAATCCAGATACTTCAAAGGTAGTGCTTCTATCCTGTCTGTGGGAACCATTACTTTGTCACAGGAAAAGAGGAGATTATCTTGACTTGATTTGTTCTTGACTGCTATTTATGTCATTGTTATTTTCTAGAGGCTTACGTACCACTTATTTCCTTCAGGTTTTTTTTTCTAAGAAAGAAGAACGTCAGCATTGCATTTGCCTTATTTCCTGGAATATTTCTCTGTCCTCCTTGAGCTCTCAGTGACAACTGCTAATGCTTCTGAGGTTGTTTAGATACTTTTTTTTCTTCACACAAGAGTGAAATCCTTTAGACCCAACTGATGTGAAAACAGCTAATTTATCAAAGCATTTCCTAGTCTGTTCCTCTCCTGCTGCATATGAGTTCTTACTCCTTTCTCACTGCCGCCAGTTATATTTACTGCGTGACATGACAGTGGTGTTTTTTCTTTCTTGGCAACATCAGACCCTAAATGCCTACTCCTACTGGCCACAGAGTAGGAAACATTCCCCTGAGCTTCCATTGCAATATGCTTGTTTTCTGTTGCTTGATGTCTCATTTTGGACCTTGGTCTTTGCATTTATTTTCTTTTGTCTGCATATGTTCTTTCAAACCCCCCTGTATCAGTTCTACCTAATTTACAGTTTCTATGTGATTTTATTTTAAGATCACATTTATACACCTACCCTTGTTCAGTTTATTCTGTTTTCTGAACTGACATAGTTTCCTTTTCTTTAAGTGACTTTAGATTTGCTCGATCTTAGCTATCAGTTCTCAGAATTCCTTAAGATTTGCTCTTTTCAAGTCTGCTGTCCTTAATTAGCTGGACAATTCCACTTATCTATTATTTTGTATATTCTGTCACCTAACTTGCATTTCAAATGCAAGGTAATATCTACTGCTTTTCTTTTCTCTACACACTTCTGTAGAAGCTGTACTTAGAATCATAGAATCACAGAACAGTTTGAGTTGGAAGGGGCATTTAAAAGTCATCAGTCCAAACCTGTTACAGTAAGCAGGGACATCTTCAACTAGATCAAGTTTCTCAGAGTCCTGTTTAATCTGATTAATATTTCCAGGGATGGGGCATTTACACCTGTCTGGGCAACCTGTTTCAATATTCCACCACCTCATTGGACCAACAGGTCCATATCCTTCCTGTGATAAGGGCTCCAGATCTGAATGCAGTACTCCAGGTAGGGTCTCAGCAGAGCAGAGGGGCAGAATCACCTCCCTTGACCTGCTGGCCACACTTCTTCTGATGCAGCCCAGCATACGGTTGGCTTTCTGGGCTGCAAGCACACATTATCAGCTCAGGTCCAGCTTTTCATTCACCAGTACCCCTAAGTCCTTCACCACAGGGCTGCTTTCAATAACTTGTCCATACTTATGTTCTAGCTAAGTTGACTAATTCACTAGGTCTATGGTCTTCCTAAATGGGAATCCTAGAGCCTTTTTCCTAATACAAGGCCAGATTTCCATGAAATGACACAATCAAGGCTCAAAGGATCCTGCTATGCTGATGAGAATTGCATTGAACTCATGGATATCAGTGGCTCCTCTGAGGCTGTAATGAGAGTACCTAGGTTTACAAATACAGAAAGCTAGATTGCCAAAGGATAAAGAAATTATAAATATGTTTTAAAAATCTTGAGATTTTGCTGTCTAGCAGCACATAATTACTAATAGTTAAAGAGGCAGGAGAGGTATTAAAAGTTTTGTTAGCTCTTGTTTGATGTCATCTATCTAAATGAGTTCATTTCACCCCTCCTGTGCTCATGCTGCAGATAATACTTTTCATACCATACCATCATTTATTTATTTTTATTGATTCACTCCACTGAGTTACTGGGTGGGAGAAAAATGCTTATTTGCAATCTAATCAAGCAAACAAATATAATTATAGCTATCTGGTGTTTTCTTACTTGCAGTTGTCTTACCTGTCTTTACCTTGATTGTCTTCTTGTTTGCTAATCATAAATTCAGGAAAGTGAAATTGTATTCTTGTTTGCTAATCATAACTTCAGGGAAGAGATGGAACCCCCTCTCCCCAACAGACACTAGACTAAATGTTTAAAACAAATAAATTATAACCACAGGAAGATCAAAACCAAAACCTCCGTAATTTTTAAGCGGAGGTCATCTTCACATTACATTGCTACGCTACTCGCTGCAAGGCACAGGCACTGGCTGATGATCTTCAAGGACCACTACAGTGAAGTTACTAGTTTTATGTAGGCTTGAAACAACTATCACTGAGTAGGCTGATGATTTTTCAAGATACCTTCCAGGGACATTATGGTCATTTCTTAATTATTTAATCAAACAGGCAAAGGACTGCAATCTGTCTCTCAAAGTGTGGTTCTTCTTGCCATATCTAATCTCCCTTCTGCCCCAAGATGAATTTGTTGCATTCAAAGTATCTATGTAAACTGGTCCCAACTCCAAATCATGCTTGTGTATTACCTGCAGGAGTACTGACTGGAATAAAACAAACCAAGCCAAAGGCACTCAGACAGTAAAACAAAAGAGACGTATAAGCTAGGAAATGACTTCTTTACAGATTGCTTTTTTGCATATACAAATCTCTTAAAATGTATCTTATCAAGATGCTGTTAGTTATTCAGTGACATCCTTGATGAATAGGGAAGCTGCTTTCAATTTTACAAATGAAAACTTAATTTAAAATAATTTTTAAAGCTTCAGTTTTCCAAAAATTTTACCTAAGGCATAATTGGAAGACAATGACTTTCCTAGAAGACTGAAAAATTTAATGACAAGTAACAACTGTATATTTCATCACAGTGGACAAATAATCACAGAATCCTAAGGGTTGGAAGGGACCTCAAAAGGTCATCTAGCCCAACCCTCCTGCAAGAGCAGGGTAACCTAGAGTACATCACACAGGAACTTGTCCAGGCGGGCCTTGAATATCTCCAATGTAGGAGACTCCACAACCCCCCTGGGCAACCTGTTCCAGTGATCTGTCACTCTCACAGTAAAGAAATGTTTCCTGATGTTCACATGGAACCTCCTATGCTCCAGTTTACACCCATTGCTCCTTGTCCTATCACTGGACATCACTGAAAAAATCTAGCTCCATCATCCGAACACTCACCCTTTACGTATTTGTAAACACTGATGAGGTCACCCCTCAATCTCCTCTTCTCCAAGCTAAAGAGTCCCAGCTCCCTCAGCCTCTCCTCATAAGAGAGATTTTCCATTCCCTTAATCATCTTTGTGGCTCTGTACTGGACTCTTTCAAGCAATTCCCTGTCCTTCTTGAACTGAGGGGCCCAGAACTGGACACAATATTCCAGATGCGGCCTCACCAAGGCAGAGTAGAGGGGGAGGAGAACCTCTCTTGACCTACTATCCACACCCTTTCTAATGCACCCTAGGATGCCATTGGCCTTCTTGGCCACAAGGGCACATTGCTGGCTCATGGTCGTCCTCCTATCCACCAGGATCCCCAGGTCCCTTTCCCGTTCACTACTGTCCAGCAGGTCAGCCTCCAACCTGTACTGGTACATGGGGTTGTTCTTCCCCAGATGCAAGACTCTACACTTGCCCTTGTTGAATTTCATCAAGTTCCTCTCCACCCAACTCTCCAGCCTGTCCAGGTCTCGCTGAATGGCAACACAGCCCTCTGGTGTGTCAGCCACTCCCCCCAGTTCAGTATCATCAGCAAACTTGCTGAGGGTACATTCAGTTCCCTCATCCAGGTCGTTGATGAAAATATTAAACAGCACTGGTCCCAGCACCGACCCCTGAGGGACTCCACTAGTCACAGACCTCCAGCTAGATTCTGCCCCATTGACCGCGACTCTCTGCCTTCTTCCTTTCAACCAGTTCTTGATCCACCTCACTACCTGATCATCAAGCCCACACTTCCTTAGCTTATCTATGAGGATGCTGTGGGAGACAGTATCAAATGCCTTACTGAAATCAAGAAAATCCACATCTACCACTCTACCATCACCCATCCACCTAGTTACTTGCTCACAGAAGGCTATAAGGTTGGTCAAACATGACTTCCCCTTGGTAAAGCCATGTTGGCTGCTCTTAATGACCCCGTCATCCTTGATATGTCTAGAGATGGTGTCAAGAATAAGTTGTTCCATCACTTTCCCAGGGATGGAGGTAAGGCTGACCGGTCTATAATTACCTGGGTCCTCCTTCTTTCCCTTCTTATAGACCGGTGTGACATTTGCCATCCTCCAGTCCTCAGGCACCTCACCTGTTTCCCATGACTTACCAAAGATGATGGAGAGTGGCTCAGCAATGACCTCCGCCAGCTCCCTCAGCACCCGCGGGTGTGTTCCATCCGGACCCATCGATTTATAGATGTCCAGATTACTTAACTGATCCCTAACCCAATCCTCATCCACCAAAGCAAACTCCTCCTTTATCCTGACTCCTTCCGGGGCTATAGGAATCTGGGTCCCCTGGGGAGAGTCTGCAGGAGTAAAGACAGAGGCAAAGAAGGCATTCAACGCCTCTGCCTTCTTTATATCCTCTGTCTCCAGGGTACCCACCTCATTCAGCAGTGGGCCTATACTGCTTCTTGTGTTAGTTTTATTCGCTATGTATTTGAAGAAGCCCTTTCTATTGTCCTTGACCCGACTTGCCAGATTAAGTTCCAAGGAGGCCCTAGCTGTCCTAATTGCTTCCCTACATCCTCTAACAGCTGTCCTATATTCCTCCCAAGCGGTCAGCCCCTCCTTCCATAATCCATAGATTCTCTTTTTCCGTATGAGTTTGCTCAGCAGTTCCTTGTTTAACCATGCTGGTCTCCTGGCTCCCCTACTTGACTTCCTACTCATTGGGACACTCTGATCCTGAGCTTTGAAGAAGTGGTCCTTGAATGCTGACCAACTATCTTGAGCCCCTTTACCGCCTAGTACCCTTTGCCATGATACTTCCCTTAGCAATTGATTGAAGAGGCCAAAGTTTGCCCTTTGGAAATCCAGAAATGTGGCCTTGCTACGTATTCTATTCCTCCCACACAAGATCCTAAACTCCACCATCTCATGGTCACTGCAGCCCAGGCTGCCATTGACCGTCACTACTTCAACCAGACCCTCCTTGTTGGTGAGTACCAGATCAGCAGCGCTCCTCTCCTAGTTGGTTCGTCCACCACTTGCGTTAAGAAGTTATCATCAATAATAAGTGTTCAAAGAACAATTTATGTCTAGGACAACAGCTGAATATCAAGAGAAAAGTGGAGAGAGCTTTCAGCTTCTTCCCAGGCTATGTTTTAAATGGGAATAGGAAAACCACTAAAAAATATGCTGTTCTGTTTATGCAAAAGAGTGAAACAATAACAACACATTAGATTTTGCATATGTATCTCTTTAGCCTGTCTGACTGAACTCTTTGGATTTGGAATACAAAAATTTAAGTGTAGAATTACACAGGATTATTATTATTATTATTATAATTTATTTAGCATCTCATTTTTTTAGCTTGAAAAAAAAAAAAGGTTTTGGCATGATTGCAACTGAGAGGGACAATATTTTGTTGCAGGAGGGCCTGAGATATGTAGGCCAGAGCTACATACTCTTTGGTGCAGCATTCTGTTCTCATCAGTTGTTTTGATTACGTGGGACTTTGTCTAAAGTTTAACAATATTGGTGGGTATAAGTGCAAGCCTGAAGTGAAGCACCAGCTGTTAGAACAATTTCTCCCCCTGCTTTGACTGCTTCTCCTGTGGTATATCAAGCCAGCCCATTTGTGTAGATCAGAAAAAGTTCTCTCTTTTTTTGCCCTGCTCAGCCTTTTTCTCCTGTTGACATGACATGGGGCCCTGCCTTGTTCTGTTAGTGGTTAGCCTTGATCATCTGCTGTCCTGCATCCCCTGGATGTGAATACCTGTGTGCATTGTGCTGCATGGTATGTGTGCTCAAAGAAGAAAACTCACATTGTGGATTAATTTTTCCAATGCCATATTCTCCTTTGACTGTGACTACAAATCTCATTTTTGTCATCTGTTTATGCCTGTGAGCATTAGGAATTAGGGTTGCTGATAGCTAAGGGTAAAAGATATGTGATGGGGCTTGAGCCATTCTGGAGGTTCAGTGATGCCCAGGGGGCAGTTCAAGCTCCTTACTCTCTGTCCAATTTTCCTCCGTATTACCTACAACTCTTCACCTTGCAATCCTGACCTCTCTGTTGAGCTGGCTCTGTGCTTCCTCTGATCTTGAGGAAATTTGCTCAACTAGTAGAAAATCAATGTAGTGGAAAAGAAAAAGAAAGCATTTCTTTCCTCTGCGTTAGTGAGTTGGTTACTGCTTGTTCAGATGTGCTCTAGAGGTAGCATAGTGGGGGCAGGAAAGATGATATAGTCAGGAATGTGTGTTTACATGCAGACTTGGAGTTCTTTTCTGATCACAGCAAATATTAAATGGGATCATCTGCATCACATAACCTCAAACTCAGAACTGCTTCAGACAGGGGCACAATTCACTTAAGGGTAAGACGTTACAGTGCATCAGCTGAATGGCAGCAAGGTACAACAAACTCAGCCATGGATGAGACCTTTGTACTAGCTCCAGTTATTTGAATAATAACCCTCTGATAAACACAACCCTTGAACTTTGGTCAGATTCCCTTGTTCAGTAGGTTATTTGGAGTTGCAGCCTTCGGTCTGTCAGCAAAAAAATCAATGGATAAATTCCAGTCTATGTAATTTGGCTAACAACCCTGTGCTTTAACTTAGAAGCCCCTTATGTTTAGGCAGATAAAATTCGTCACTGGAGATGTTAGCCCCTTTCCACTGATTAGAGAAAGAATTTTGACCTTTACATCTAGAATGCTGAAGGAAGTGCAAACTGGGTCCTAAAGGCTGGGTGATTGGAACCTACTCATTGAGCATTCAAATAAAGTTAGCTCACAGAAAGAAAGAAAGGCTGAGGTTGGAAGGCACTTCTGAAGATTGCTTAGTTCAAAATTGCTGTTCAGGGCAGGGTCACCTACAGCAGGTCAAGGCTGTGCTCAGTCAGGTTTTGACCATCTCCAAGGATGGTGACTCAACTACAATTTTTCTGGGTAATTTGTTCCAATGTTCCAATCACTCCTACAATTAAGAAGTTTTTTTTGTATTTTTAAATACACCTTCTTGTATTTCAGTGTGTCCATTGACTCAGGTCTTTTTACTGGGCAGCACTGAGAAGAGTCTGACTTTATTTTCTCTCCCTCTCCCCATCAGTATTTATAGGACTTATTCATAAGATCCCTCTAAAGCCTTTTCTTCTCCAGGCTAAACAGTCCTAGCCCTCCCAGCATCATTTATGACAGATAATGCAGTAGTTTAGTCACCTTTTTTGCCCTTCACTGGACTCACTCCAGTATGTCTATGTCTCTTTTGTACTGGGGAGCCCAAAACTGGACCCAGCCTTCCACATATATCTCATCAGTCCTGAATGGAGGTGAAGGATCACCTCCCTCAACCTGCTGGTGATGCTCTTCATGCAGCCTGGGAGGATGCTGGCCTTCTTTGCTGTAACAGCACTTTGCTTGTCCACCAGGACCCTGAGGTCCTTCTGTGCAAGGCTGCTTTCCAGCCAATTGGTCCCAGTATGTACTGGTGCACAGGATGCAGCAAAACCCATCTTCTGTGTTAGGAAGTTATCACCAATGCACTCTAGGAACCTCCTGGATTGCTTGTTTCCTGCTGTACTGTTCCTCCAGCAGATGTGAAGATGGTTCAAGTCCCCCATGAGGACAAGGGCCTGTGAGTGTGAGACTTCTTGTAGTCAGAAGACATCATCTGCTACTTCTTTATGATTAGACGGTCTGTACCACAACACCTATAATTTAGTTCAGATAATAGTTTAAAACCAGGTAATTTAATTGCATCATGGAAATATTTTAGATGTTTCCAGAAAAAAATAATTCTCTTGTTAATCATAAAAAAATTGTAAAAGAAAAACTGAAGAATGAAATATAAGTGACACAGCTGGATAAGAGACTCCTAAGAAATGACCTGATTTAGGTGTAATTTTTTTACTATATATCGTCTTAGTATATTCTTAGTATATCCTAACTACATTGTTGATTAATAATTTAAAAGAAAACTTTCCAAGGCAAGGAACAAGTCTTGTGTTTTGTATAGGAATGGTATTGATGCTGTAAATTATTAACAACTATTCAGTTAGCTCAGCAAAAATGACTGAATCTGTAGAGTAACTTTGTGTAAACTCTACACATCCTTCATTTTTTTCTCATTTAAATATTCTGTGTATGCAAGATAATCTACAGAGGACAATGCAAATACATGTGCAGTGCATAAACAGTGTGACATGATAGAAGTGAAAGGCAGGAACTAGGATAAACCCCATCAAATCTGATAAAATATGGTAAGCAATATAAGGCAGGACAATAGAATTAGGATGATGAGATGTTGTATTAGGAAGGTAAAATGATTTGATAGGTGGGATGAGGTTAATGAGGCAAGGGTTTATAATTGCAAAATTAAAATATTAGGGCAATGGATGGCAGGAAGGAGGAAGCAGGACTGAGAAATCCTAACAGTAAGGTTTTTAAATCTTCACTGTGGCACTAATAATCCTTGACAAATGCTGCTTTGAGATTCAGGCAGATTTGAAAACTTTAGCTCTAATTGCTTGGTTTGCATAGCTTTCTTTTAGTTGACTCTCCAGAACAGTGACATTCTGTCAAACAGGGAGCTCAGTACCATGACAGGTTGGCTGGGGCAGATCTAATTGCAGTGGTTTAAGATATCACCTTCGCCAAGCCCTCCACATCTCTGCAAGCTGTTCCTGATCCATCTGAGGCATGGGAGCACCAGATGTTGGTGGAGATCTGCCTGTCTCCACAGCCTGCTATCAGTGGTGTCCAAGCAGTGTGATGGACATGTGATAGTACCTGTCTGTTGCCACTCACATCCCAGGAGGGACAAGTTTGCAATGGCATGTTAGGCTCAGCTGCAGCCAGGAGGGAAGGAGCTGGGCTCCTTTGTGTACCACCATGGGCAGGGATGTGCCGAGGAGGGGCAGGAAACACAGTGGAAGATTTTCTTTTGTTTAAAACATGAGCTTTACTTTAGAACTAATGAGAGATTCAAAACAAGCCTCCCTGAGGAGAGCTTGTTTTCTCTTCATGAGAAGAGATATTACTGCAAGTGAAATAGTATGAGTGACATCCTATGAGTGGCTATGCAGTGTCACTGCAAAAGTCAGTGCCAAATGGCTATCTATCTCCTTACCTATAGCATCTACAAAGCACATGTTAGCGTGTGGCTAACAACCTGGTTCTGAAAACATGCAGGGGGTAGCTCCTAAGTACCTCATATCTTCCGTATAATTTAAGGAAGCTGGTTTTCTTGGTTGTTTAAAAGTCTGTGGGATTAAAGCCCAACAGTTTATTCCATATTTATGTGTTAAATTGATAGACCTAGGCATTTAATTTTATATTTACAGTAATCTCTGTTATGGAAGAGTAGGAGGACTGTGTGTCTCTAAAGGCAAAAGCTATATGAATACCACAGTTACATCTGGGTCAGTTAGGGTTCCAGTTAAATCTAAAGGTACCAATTTTGGTAAAACTTACATGTCAGCAGCATTGAAAGTTCAAGTTGGAAAAACACCTAAAGAGTATGAATATATTTTCCAACCACCTAAGCTGACTGCAAAGCTAAATTCTTAGAACTTTCTGTTTCTAAAGATGCTGAGCATACCAGTAGGACCAGCTCTTGCTTTATTTGTTTTATTTTGATTCTGATCTTGTGCATTTTAAAACTAGATGGGGGTTGGAGCTAGATGATCTTAAGGTCCGTTCCAACCCTAACTATCACATGATTCTGTGACTTTTCAACACCAAAAAATACTGGAAATAAATGGAAATTAAGAGATGAAGCTGGGGGATTTTTGAAAAAATAGAACCCAAACCCAAAGATCTTCTTTAGTTTTGAACAAAGACTTAAGCTTGGCATTTTTCTGTGCTCTCAATTTCTATCTTTTCTACACTGTCACACTGTGTTGCTTTAACTTGAAAATAGAGAAGATATACAAGGAAATAGTGGGTTTGGGGACTGGGAGACATTTTCACAAAAAATGGAGAACTGAGAAGGTGGACAGTGGAAGCACTGTTTCTAGTAGCAATTAGAAAGAGATAGTAGTGGATATGGGGAAATTCTCTAGGGAAGAAATGCTAAAAACCAGTGGATGGTAATGATTTGCGCAATCATTATATACTTATTTGGAAATCACCAGGTAGTGGTTATACAAGTTACTTATTTCTGTATATCTCACTGCTTCTCAGTAAGAGCGTAGGGAACGACATGTTAGAAAAATAAGTGCCCAGTTGTGATTTGAACATTGCACCAAGTCCCTCCATATTGCCTGCTTCAGAAAATGTTGGTCATCAGAGGATTTTGTGACCATGAAGCACAAGGACATTCCTGTCTGTAAATCTGTGACATAGATGGTGTTTTACAGCAGTCCCTCGTACCTACAGCATCATGCCCAGAGCAGATGGACACCAACATGGCCATCTCAGTTGCCTTGGCATTGCCTGGCCAGATAATAAGTTTTACCCTTGCTTTTGTGTATTGCAAATTAGGGATATCTATAAAATTACCAGATTCTTTTCCAGAAAAAAACTGTAGCATAGCATATAAAACTCCTGGCTGCACAACCTGGACCTTGGTGTCTGCCTAATTGCAGGACTACCTTTGAATTTACGAAATCAGGAAAAAGGCAGAGGCTGTGAGTTAAATAATGATTGCAGGTATAAATCATATACACATCAAAAACTCTGAGCACTTCTTAAAAGCAGGAATCAATGTAAATATTTTCTCTGCCCTTTTTTGGCAAATAAGTAAGGATTTCTCTGTCTTCTGATTTCCAGACTAGATCTTACCCAACACTAGGAAACGTTTGATGTTATAACTATGTGACAAAATGTTCTAATGTAGATGCAGCTTTCTCAGCATAGGGAGATTGCTTGTACAACTTATACAAATTCCCTGAAGAAAATAACACTGGCAACCTATCCTGTCTCCATGTTTTTGTTACTATAATTAAGCTTGTGCTTGGATTTTTTGGCATAGGAATAAGCACAAAATAACACAGCTTTAACTGATAATCTATACTGACATTTAAGTTTTGCCTTGGAGGAACGTACTTCCCTGCCCTCCCATCTTGACTTCTTAATCTGAATTTCTTGCGAATATAGAGAGAGCTTCCACTGTTTTCTTGATAGTTTATTTTTGGTGATGAGTGTTAACTTTTCTCATTTTAACCTTCAGTAAATAGGAAGAAAACAGGAGTTAGGTCTACAAGAACAGGAAGGAGGCATAATGTTGCCTTACTCATTTGTACTACCAGTCCTAACATTTTCTGTGTTTCTGCTGCTTATATCAGCTGTGATCAGGAGCAGAAACAAGCTTATTTCAATATTTGTGAAGCAGAAGCAAAGGAGGCATATTTAGAGGCAGAAATATTTCAGAACAAAAAAGAAGAAACTTAAAAGTACTTACTTTAACCTGCCAGTAACTTTTATTTGAGTAAATAACTTCTCAGTCTTTTGTTACCAAGTTTGTATTTAGCCCAGGATACAACTATTGCCTTGAAATGAGATATTAATTTATCTTTCAAATAATGTTTATTATACCACTTCCAGGATTCTGCAATCAGAAGGCTTAGAAAAAGTAGAAGGACTCTGTCTAGCAAAACCAGGACAGCATGTTCTCTTGTCCTTTAAGATCAAACACAGATTAGTCTCCTGCACTTGCTTCACCTCTTTATGTAAATATGTAAAAACATAGACTAGACTATTAAATTGACTTTGTTCAGTCATTCTGGTGACACTGATCCATATGTCAGCTTCCCAGAGTTCTGCAGAAGATAAGATGAATAAGGAAATAAGGTTCAAGGGTCAGAACTTTGGTAAACAACCAAAGCTAACGGAAGTCCATTGAGGTGAAATTGCTTAAAATGGACATGCCAAGTAGCCAGTTAAATTTCAGATCTTGGATTTAGGTGCAAATAGGCAGAGCAGAAAAACAAGCCAGACAATTTGTCCTTAATTCAGATATCCCAGTGAATGAGAACTTTCATGAGACTTCTCCTAAGATTTCCAAATGCTGTGCTCTTGAGATACTGGTCTGTCCTTCAGCTGGCATTTTGCCTTTCGGCTTTCTACTATGTGAACAATAGTTTTATCTTGCACAGGACTAGCTTGGGCATGGTGTTCGCTTCTATCCTTATTGATGGTGCTTTCTAAAAGATTATGCTAATGCTATTGCATTCTTCCCAAGGCAAAAACAGGTGGCCTTGCAGCCTTTTGTTCACATATAACCTTCTGCAGAAGTAGAAGGAATTATAGGGATGATGCCCATGACCATAGCAACTATGGGAGCAATATGAGCTCAGCTGTGTCCCTGAAATTAGGGGGAGCCACAGGGCTTGGAAGAGACAAAAATAATCTGGCGCACTGACTAGGATTGTGCCTAGCACCTGCCATGCTCCACCTTTCACTTTGTTCCTGGTCACTTATTCCATGTGAGTTGCTTTTCTCTTGAGTAGCTGAGTAAAGTGCTTTGCCCATTGAATAGGTTTGACTTTAAGTACATTGCAAGTATATAGATTTCTGAGGACTGTGTAGATTTTGAATTTTGAGAGTGGATTCTTTTTGAAGCTCAGGAGCACACAGAATCAGCTCTTGTTGCTGTAAGAGTCTTCTGGAATTCCTACTGGTTTAAAAGGAATTGGGGATCACAGGAGGCAAAAAGGAAAGAAATCTGATCTTCCTTTTGGAGCTATACATCTCTAATTCCCTTTGATCTTTTGCTCAGCATTTGATTAAGTGTTTGGATGTAGACTGGGCTACCTAATCAGAGGTGGTTTGCAATAAATCTGTGCTGGTGCGATGTGCTTTGGTCTGCCTCTGTAATCTTACAGACCAGGGCACAAGGACTTAGTGGTCCTATCGCTCATAACAAAGAGGCTATTTAAGGTCAGTTTCGTGCTTCTTTTAGGATTTTCAGAGGCAGTTCTCCAGGTACAATAAATTCTGTATTGGTTCATTATGCCTAAGTGACACTGCAAGTGTCACTTAATGTTAAGTGACACTAGTCTCTTAGCATTAATATTTACAGTTGTGGTTACAAGGGGAAAGTACCTTATACTCAGGACTCAGGACTCATGTCAGCAGAGTGTTTTAGTTAGAGATGTACTTTAACCATAATCTCAGACCCAGGTAACCTAGATCTGAACATGGCTCAAACATCAGGATGTTTAATCCTACTGTGAATTTCACAGCGAGTCTCCTTTTCATAAGGACTTAGCCACTCAGTTTAAATATATTCCCATATACAAAAGTCCCAGTTCTAACTCCCTGCCTTGCTGTTACTTCTACAGATTTAAATCTGGCTCTGAAAGCTGAGACTTAGGTAGCACCTATGCTGCTAAATTAGATGTCACAATGTTCCCAGGCACTTGCTGGAATAGTCCCTGGCACTCTTTTCACACAGAATAACTATCATTTTTGCAAGCGGTTTTCAGGCACAGCATGGGGTTTAACACACACCAGGGACCATACTTGGTCTGGTGGTTTGGATGATCCTGTTTTGGAGGTTAAAGAGAACCTAGTAGAAGAGACACGGCTGCATTGTGCCAGCTGATCTCAGAGCCAGAAAACAGGGCCTTGCATGTCTCCTTTACTAGTAGAGATACGTACCGCCTCAGGGTTTTCATCTTCGGCTCTGTGATTTGTTAGAAAATGTTTTCCTTTGGAAAAGGAAAAGATGAGTCACTTTATCTGTTTGTTTATGACTTGCAACTGGATAGAAGCTGAAGAGCTCATGATACTTTTCAACAGAAAACCAGTAGGGCCCACATCTCCCAGGTTATGTTTTCTGTCTTGTTTGATATTATTTAAATTGTGCCTTTTCTTTAATTATAGTGCTGTTACTATTTTATTCTCTATATTTCAGGGTGACTTGTCATACTAGAAGTATGGCAGGCCAATAAAAATTCTATGTGATTCTCTTTTGTTCAGTTCTGTTTGTTGTTATTTTCATAGGATATTTAATTCCAAAATGGATATAGCCATTTTCTGAATGATCTCGTCAAAGTTCTGTCTGTCCTTCATGCCCAATACCCACTGGTGTTAAGCAAGAGACAAAAATAGTTTCTCTTTCATTTGCTCAGTCTATTTTACGGTGTTTGCAGACTCCCAGTGGCAAGCAAGGTGTGCTCCATGTTCATCTACTATTGATAAAAGCATGGTAATAAGTTGTGGGAATCTGGGACTTTTTTATGCCCAACAGGTCTTAAAAAGCAGCCTTGTATTAAATGTTAAATGCCCATTTTAAATAAAAGCATCAGTGGGCACCAAGTGCCAGGCACTAGCACATATGATGCTCTGACCTCATGTCATTGTATGCTTGGGAACCTACAGATGACTGTCTTACTGACATGCTCATTGCTATGAAAGGACCTCATGTATTTTTGTGATTTCAGTGTTGTATCTTGGCTTTCCATAGGCTTGTCTGCACAAATGAAAAGGTATTTGTTTGTTTGTTTAATTTGCACTCAAGCTATGCTAAGGTAAAAATCCAATTCAAACCAAGCCCTTTGCTTTAATCTCTAGGACAAGCATGTAAGGTTACTGCTGTACCTCAGTGACTTCCTCATGTACTGTATTTCCAACTAGGTTTCAGGCACCTGAAATTTCTTCCTTCTGAAACACTGTGATATTTGACCAATATCCTTCTTCATATACAGCCATTGTCAGCAATAGATAAAAACAATAGAGGAAGGTTTTTGAAACAGCCACGTGAATATTTAGTCTAACCTAATATCATGATTCATCACAAGCTAGATAAGCCTCCCTCAAAGCAGCAGAGCAGAACCTGCTGCCAGCTGCTGAGAAAGGGTGCCTGTAGGAGTGTGAGAGCCTGGATGACTCTTACGGGCCTCTCTGAAAGACTCCATTCTATGATTCTATGATTCTATATCCTTCAATTCTTTGCCTTCCAGCTGTTTCTAAGTATTGTTTTGTGGAATTGTGGAATGGGAATTGACTTTAATGAACTGTATGAAAGAGACTCCACATTTTTACACTAAGCTCTGCTAAATAAGACCCATGCATAGTCCATATGAAACTCTGAAAGCTGTATGGCTAGTGATTAATGGACATCTTCCTCCAACATTACTTCTTCATTTCTGATTATCTCCCACTGCTGAATCTTTCAGGTTGTTACGAGAGAAGTTAGACATTCAGGAGAGTGTCCAAGGTAAGGCATGAAGCACTGGATTCACTGTTGCCTGAGACACATGAGCAGTTTTCAGGAATACCTCCCAGAGCATTTGAGGAGCCATAAGTTGCCAGTGGGGGTAGGTCGGTGCTCCATTAACCTTATTTTGCTAAGTCAGATGCTGAGGGTCTCCCTTTGATCATGGCACTTGGTGTAAAGAGAGAGCAATTTGTTCATCTTTTCATCTGTCTTCTTTTGTTTGTTTGCTTTTCCTCCTTTTCAGTGGTATTAATTGATGGTCTCTGTCACTACTGTAATATCATCAGGAGTAGTAGTGTCATTAGATGCTCCCAAATCCTTTGATTTTCTGGAAATAGTTAAAGTGCAGCTCTATACTGAAAAACTATTCTGCACGTGTCACTACGGGTTCGGTGCCTATCATCTCTAAACTATTTCCATAACAAATGTCTTCTGTGAGCAATGAAAAAGACAATTTTGTTCCTGCCTGTCATTCCCCATGAATGTAACCTGGACTTGAAGTTCACACTGGATTCTTTTCTTTTCCCATGTAATTGCCAGTAATGGAGCACTCAACAAGCCAAATTAAGTATTCAGTTATACCACAGCAGGTCTACTGTTTTTTGAGCTGGACCTCGCTGCCACCTGTAAAGCCCTGGGGTTTTTTTGCAGTTTTGCTTAGGTGACTGGAACCTATTAAACAGCTCTGTTGATGCATGAGAACAGGAAATACAAATTGGCTCCCTGTGTCTTTGCCTCTTTTGATATGTGAACAGAAAAGGAAAGTAGAAATTTAATTTTTTTCCCCATCAAGTGGAATGCACAGGCTGCAAGACTGGAGGAAAATGTTGTAGTTTTTTGTGTAGTATTTTTCAGATCAAAATTGTACTCTGCAAAAGAAGAAAAGTACTACCATGACATAGTCTTAACTAATTTGCTTTATTTTTTTCATATTTTGCATGTTCATCTTGCTCTGTATGAACTACTCAGTCTTGTTTTTCTTGTTATTCTTGTTCTTTTGTACTCTTTTTTAGTCCCCTTTAATCTTGTCACAGAATATACACCCTACTTGATGATACACCCTCCCATCTCTCTTTAGGTTGAAGAACATTTGCTGTTCAAACTGTTGTGGACTTAATTTCCTTACTTGAAGAACTAAAATATATTTTATATATATGCATACAGCAATGCATATATTAGAGATATAACAAAAGTTTGCATGCTGCAGCATCTTTTTCTAACAGTTGTTTTCACAAACCCAGTCCCCAATATTCAGAAATGGCAAAACTGCTAGCAGATCCTAGCAGTAGTAATTCAACAGACTAAGACAGTGATAAGACAGAAGTTCATTCAATTCAAAATAGTTTTTCTCTATTGGTGGGTAGTTTGACCAGACTGCAGAAAAGAAAAAATACAAAACTCTTAAGGATCAAGTAAATCCCATTTTGGAAAAAGGGAGCCAGTGGACCTTGTTTGGCTGCTGACTTTCACTGTTCAGGACGGCCAGATAGACTAATAAGTGCTGACTAGTTCTTTGCCAAATTGCCTGTACCTAAGGATACATGGAAGAGACAGCAAAATGCATCCTGAATTCTAGCCCCGCTACTGCATACAAGAGAGGCAAATGCAACGTACAAGCATAAAAGAATAAATGAAATAATTTCAGAAAATCATGCTCGCTTTTATTTCTAAAACTTCAGTTTTGTTTGCTTCAAGTAATCAGCTGCAGACCCCCCATCGTGGCCTTCAGACTGGCTAACTTCCCAAGCACTTCTCTGAAGGTGGGCCCAGGCTCCCTTTTAACCCAATTCCTGGGTATATTTAGCAGCATTTCCTTTCAAGTAGGTCTCTGAGGAAGTGGCTGTTGGATAACATTGCCCAATGTAACATAGGGAAGGGGACTAAGATTAGTTGCCTTCTATTAAGACAACTATTTGGCTGCTGACTTTGACCATTAAGGATGGCCAGATAGACTAATAAGTGCTGACTAGTTCTTTGTCTAGCTCTGGGGCCCAAATTTGTACAGGGACAATTTTATCATAGGGACTATGCTGTATTTTGGCTGGATAGCTTGATATACAGAAAACCCATAAGGCACAGAGCTTGTCAAACGAAATGCAGAGGAATTCATTCTGCAATGTGTTCACAGAGGTGCAGAGGGTACAGGAAAAGAAGGATGTTAAGTCTGCCAGGACCTTGGCCTCTGCTGTTTTCCTTGCTCCTACTGAGTACATGCCCTTCAGGTCTGTGGTGATGGCAATAGTACAGGTGTCTGTAAGTCAAATTTCAACTCCACAAAATGTATTGACAGAACTTCACCTATATAAATGGCTCCTGAAGTGTATTGGTGACAGAAATGAGTTCTGCCACTCCTCATAAAATGTTTCTAAAGACTGCTTTTCCAACAGGGACAAAAAAAGAAAAGTAAAAGGGAAACTGAAAGGGTCCATCCCCAAATAACTACATGAGATTGTGTGGACTGCCATAAAAATGTTTATGTTCTATGCTACTCCTCTAGCAAAGACTTGCATAACTCACTGGTGGCTCCATCACTCATGAGCAAAGCATTCTTTCCAAATGCATGGCCATAAAATCTTTATAGCACCTTGCAAACTGTGTGTGCTGTAAAGTTTTTATAACCATGCATTTGGGATGACCGCATTACATCATCACATATTTTTACCATAAAGATTTTGGCTTACTGCTGCTCTAAGCCAACTAACCTTTATAGATGGTTCCTAGAACAACTAAAAGATCCCTGCTTTGTTTTTTTATTGTCAGCACGAATTTAATGTACTCCTTTTGTTTCATTAAGTCCCAGAATTAGGCTGCAGGGGAAGTGGAATAGTGCAGTCAATACGCAACTGGATTTGCTTTTTAGTTATATCAATCACAATGTCTCCCTCCATTATTAAACATTTATGCTGTGGTAACGTTTGCATATTACAGCTGATGTACAAGCCCAGGCTCATCAGCAGTGTGCATAGGACGTATTGTGGGATCTGGTTTGTATGCTGTCAGCCCTTGGGGAATCTGTATGTCTCAGAGATTTCATTGTGTAAAGCACTAATATATACTAAAAAGACACTTCCTCTTGCAGTTTTTGTTTGCTCCCAATTCTTTTCTTGGCTACTCTTCAGCCAGATGAGTTAGTGATTTGGTCCCTCTGTGACCCTCTGAGCCCAGGAATATGCAGCCTGGTGTGAAAAAAAAAATTGAAGGACCCCTCCATTCACTGGTAGCACAAATTTACTTTGGCTTAATGAGTTATGACACTGCACCCTCTGACCATATTTCACTACCTATAAGATATGAGACCCTAAAATATAACCACTTTTAAAGAGTACCCAAAATTACTTTAAAAGCAAATTAGGGTTAGGTTTTGTTTTTTTTTTTTTTCTTGTAACAAATAACATGGTTCCAGAATAACAATAACTGCAATGGTGAAATAAAGGGGGAAGTCACAGCAAATTTAGAGCAAAACTGAAAAAAAAAAAATTTTTTCAAATTCAAGGCAGGTTATGTCAGAGGACAAAAAAATCTCTGTATGAAAAATATTTGATCCAGTCTTCTAGTCCAGATAATAAACATTCCTCAGCTTTTTCCCATAGTTTAATGAATTATATTAGTTTAAATATTAGTGATGAGTGAGGAGATGGGGCTACAAAGGAGTGGTAAAATGCATTAACTAAACAGGATAGAATAAAATTTCAATCCAGAGTTCTACTCTTTTCTTATTTTTTTAAAAATAATTACTTAAGACACTTTTTTCCATGCTTGTTTATCCCGTTTGTGCCCTGTTATTAGGCAACTGAGTTCACAAACAGTTTGTTACTCCTTGTCTCTTGAGCCCTTCTTTAAAGAGTTTTCAGCAGACTTTTAGAAGTCCCAGACTAACCAAAACTCATGATTTTATGCTTCATGATCATCAGTATGTAAGAAAAGAAAAATAGTGTCATCTGTTGTCACCCATTCATTCATTGTCATCTGTTTCTGACAGCAGGCAGAATCTGACTGAGTTACGGCTGTACGTTTTCAGCTGCTGAACAAAACTTTGGCACTCTGCAGTGCTAACTTACATGTGCAAATGGTGTTGGGTGGAATGCAGAGCAATCTGTATGATCATTGCTTTCTCATGTGGAATAGGTTCAGTCATCATATAGGTAACATTTGGTTGTAATTGAATGAGTTACAGAAGCAAAACTTTGAGACTTAACTGATTTTAGGCAGAAGACTTGTAAACTTTCACAGAATTAAAAAAATGGAAGAGAAAGCCACCCCCTGATGTACATCTAGTGCTGTCTGGTGCTGAGGACTGTCTGTAATGGATGCTTGAGTCGTAATTAGTAGCCCCTCTGTATGTTTATTTATGCTTTCAAGCTACTGCTTATATGTGTCTGGTAATGGTGAAAAATGTCTTCCAGGTGCAGCATAATGTAAATATGGAAGATAAAGCTCTGAGGGACAGAACTGAGTTTCACAGCTGACAGCTGCACATGTGATGTCTCCTGCTGGAGTAGTTTAATACAGTCCACAATCAATTAATTACATTTATAGTTTGTGAAGAGCACTGCAAAGGCTGTCAGGAGCAGTAAAAAAAAAGGTAGTTTTGGAAAGGCATAGTTGGAAATGTGTGTATTCCATTCTTAAAATAGCTTATTAAACTATCTTAAACTATCAGAATGAAAAAAAAAAAATTACCTCATATTCTCTTTTGCATTTTCCTTCTTTTGACATTTATGTTGGCCCAAACAGCGAAAATAATTTGAGTGCAGTTCTTCTCTGAACAATGTCTGGATGAAAAGAGCATTTTAGAGTTCACTGCTTGTGTCAGTGAATTCTAGATCAAATCTGATCCAATTTACACAGAAAATGTAAAGACCACTTAATCTGATGTAGGATTATACTATTTATTTTTAGATGGACATGACATTACACATCGCTGCCTGGAAATTCTGAGCCTGGAAAAAAAAAGTCATATGTGGAATAATATTCTTTCTTTTGCCAGCATATCATTTTTCGCTTGTCCATCAACGTCCTTTAATAAGGAATTTCACAGAAAATGTCCTGATCTTTCTGCTTTGACTTAGCTAACTGTGCTGGCTGTGTTGAAAGGAAGAGGACACTCATTCTTCCACAGAGAGTTCTAATGTAATAAAAGAAGCTTAAATCAGTACAACCATTGCCCAATTTGCAGATTTTGCAATCATCCAGCTGAACAACTAAATCTCTAAATATATGTAGGTTTACAACTTCTTAGACAATTTCCAGCTATGCAGCTTGATCTGACATAGATACTATCTCCCAAATCATTACAGTGTCAACCTCTAAATAAGAATTATGGGTTTGATATTCACTCCAGGACTTCCTAATACACTGAAAACTACCCCCAGTGTGCCACATTTCCAGAATTGGCTGTTTTGTGTGCCTGGAATGCAGGGTTGCAGCATGGGGAACCACTGCACCACACAGTGACCTGGGATTTCTCTGTTCAAGCCCAAGCAAGACAGAGAGCAGGGTGTGCCAGAGGCTGGCTCAAGCAGCTGATTCATATATTGGCTGCATTGTCGACAGTTGTTTTGGCCAAACTGTCTCCAGTTGAGATCTGGCCTTGAACAGCTATTGTGGAACTGCTTCTTTCAGTTAGCTCTCCAAAGGGATGCTTCATCCCACACTGAGAGCCCATTTGTGTGGTTTTAGAGCAGCCTAAACTGTCACTCCGCCTATACTCTGAGTGTAGGAAAGGCTCAGAAGTAGCCTAGAGAAGCTGTTGTGTTTATAATGAAAGCATAGAATCATAGAATAGTTAGGGTGGGAAAGGACCTTAAGATCATCTAGTTCCAACCATCTGCCATGGGCAGGGACACCTCACACTAAACCATGTCACCCAAGGCTCTGTCCAACCTGCCCTTGAACACCGCCAGGGATGGAGCATTCACAACTTCCTTGGGCAACCTATTCCAGTGCCTCACCACCTTAACAGGAAAGAACTTCTTCCATATATTCAATCTAAACTTCCCCTGCTTAAGTTTTAACCTCTTACCACTTCTCCTGTCACTGCAGTCCCTAATGAAAAGTCCCTTCCCAGCATCCCTATAGGTCCCCTTCAGATACTAGAAGGCTGCTATGAGGTCTCCACGCAGCCTTCTCTTCTCCAGACTGAACAGCCCCAACTTCCTCAGCCTGTCTTCATATGGGAGGTGCTCCAGCCCCTGATCATCCTCGTGGCCCTTCTCTGGACTTGTTCCAACAGTTCCATGTCCTTTTTATGTTGAGGACACCAGAACTGCACACAATACTCCAAGTAAGGTCTCACAAGAGCAGAGTAGAGGGGCAGGATCACCTCCTTCAACCTGCTGATCATGCTCCTTTTGATGCAGCCCAGGATACGGTTGGCTTTCTGGGCTGCAAGGACACACTGAAGCCAACTCATGTTCATTTTCTCATCGACGAACACCCCCAAGTACTTCTCCACAGGGCTGCTCTGAATCTCTTCTCTGCCCAACCTGTAGCTGTGCCTGGGATTGCTCCGCCCCAGGTGTAGGACCTTGCACTTGTCATGGTTAAACTTCATAAGGTTGGCATCAGCCCACCTCACAAGTGTGTCAAGGTCCCTATGGATGGCATTCCTTCCCTCCAGCGTATCAACAGCACCACACAGCTTGGTGTCATCAGCAAACCTTCTGAGGACACACTCAATCCCACTGTCCATGTCACCAACAAAGATGTTGAACAAGACTGATCCCAACACCGATCCCTGAGGGACACCACTTGTTACTGGTTTCCAGCTGGACATTGAGCCATTGACCACAACTCTTTGCGTGCGGCCATCCAGCCAGTTCTTTATCCACCGAGTGGTCCATCCATCAAATTGATGTTTCTCCAATTTAGAGACAAGGATGTCGTGTGGGACAGTGCAAACGCTTACGCAAGTCCAGGTAGATGATGTCAACTGCTTTACCCCTGTCCATCAGTTCTGTAGCCCCATCACAGAAGGCCACAAAATTGGTCAGGCAGGATTTCCCTTTAGTGAAGCCATGCTGGCTGTCACCAAGCACCTTGTTGTTTTTCATGTGCCTTAGCATGCCATCCAGGAGAATCTGCTCCAAGATTTTGCCAGGCACAGAAGTGAGACTGACTGGTCTGTAATTCCCTGGGTCATCTATTTTCCCCAAAACCCCTGACTTCTTTCACTTTAACTTCCAGCCTTGACAATCTTCCATTCAGACAAAAGATGGGACAAAGAAAATGAGCTGTTCAAGTGTTTATAGTGTTCTTATGGCTTTAGAAGGCTGTATATGAAACATAGTTTGAATCAATATCAAAACAATAAATAAATAAATTAATAAATTCAGAAACTTGCAAAACCATCCTAATCTCTGTTTTACAGCAACTTGTAATCAGTCTCCAGGCTTGTTGTAAGCTACAGGGTCTAAGTCCTCTTGGTTTAAGCCCATAAAACATTTTCCTCATTCCTATTTTGTTTTCGCCATTCATGCTCCTTACTATGCTATGGTTTCTACTTTTATTTTTTAAAGTATTAACCTTGGTACTCAGCTATGGTCAGGGAAATACCAACACTTTTCAGCTGCTCAGATCTGTAAGGACAGGAATGAAATAATGCCTATTAGAAACTAGCTGCAAATTCCAATTTACTGTGCACTGCAATGCTGCATTCCTACCACTGTGAGCATTCTGCAAGACTCTAAATTAACCTAATTAACGTGATTCAGGGCGATGCCTTTTTATCAAGCAGTAATCACAGTTTGCTTCTCTCATCTGTCTCTAGAAGTCTTCCATCCAGGTAAGAGCCTTTCTGCTGCACAGAGGGCTCTTTGTGCTTTTTGTAACTGGTGTTTGGTGAGAGAAAGGCAGATTATTGTTCTTAGAGTGTCTGATGTAAACCTGCCTTAGGAATCTGTGAGGCCCTTGGCATAAAAGCAGTATGTAAGCAAAGACCCTCTTGTAGTGGTTGCTGGTTGCCAGGGCTCCATAAAAGATAGATAGTTTCTTGGTGTTAATAGCCTAATAAATTAGATAGAGCAGTTCAGTCTCTTGAAAGCTGTTAAACTGAGAGGGCTCCAGGCAGAGGTTTTATTTGCACCTGTTTAGCTGTGGGCTTTTTAGGTATTTTTGGAATACCTAAAAGAATCAGGAATTTGGAAGAATCAGGAGCTAAAACGTTCCCTTTCAGTTTTTTCTCATTCCCACCTCTGACAGCTGTGTTTCCATAAATTATGTTTCTTTGACTGGGTCAAGATCATAACAATTCCTCCTTCTGATACTTCTCTGGAGCTCTTTGTTAACTTTCTTGGAGTGTCTTGGATGTTCTTTTTGCTTAACCTTTTAACACTCTCCCCATTTTTATTATCCTTTCCTCCATGGGAGTTCACTGTACTTCTGCAGTTTGGGATATACAACAAAATTGTCCTGGGAAGTCATGAGGCATTGCCAAGCATGAGGTTATTCTGCTTCATGTGGACTGTATTCCTTGTTTACATCCTGTTTGAAGATCTGCAGGATATATGTGGATTTTTGAGCATTTTGCCAATTAATATTTCCATAGAAAACCACTCAGATGTTACTGCATGGGGGACAAATCATGAAACTGCTTTCTGTAACCCTTTAAAGATGGAAATGGGTGCAAGGTAGGGAAGCGTGTAAGAGAAGAGTAAACACAGTCTGCTAGTTCATTAGATTATGTTCTAACATATTCCAGCTCAGAGTGTTCCTGAACCACATCATGGTTTTGGTATTTTCTTCTTTGGCCAATTCCTCTCTAAACTCATGTGAACTTATTAGCTTTGTGTATTCTGCTGCAAGGAATTCCCTAGCTTTCCTCTGCTTTCACAGAGAGTGTTTCTGCCATGCTTACTTTTAACCTGTTGCTGGTTCATCAGTTTGAGCTGGTGAACTCTGCTCCTTTTGCACTTCATCATTTCATAGATCTCTGTGGCAATGCAGCCTCAGCTGGACTCTGGATGTAATAAGTAATTTCAGTTGTTCCTTGTAACGGGAACCATTCTGAAACTGGCTTTAGGCAACTTCTGTAATTGGCTTCATCATTGTTTTTCTTCTCTGCTATCTTTTCTCAACTCCCTTTTGTTATGGGGAGGAGGGCAATAACAACACACAGTATTCACAAAGAGATATATGTGGTAACATATCAGTGTTAAATCTGGTAGGTGGCTCAGCCCCACACAGTGCTCGCTCGCTTCCCCAGTGGGATGGAGATGAGAATTGGAAGGGTAGGTAGTACTGAGAAAAAGAATGGGTTGATATAAAGGCAGTTTAGTAGATGGAGCAAAAGCTGCATACACAAAGTAAAATAAGAAATTAATTCACTCCTTCCTATCAGCAGGCACTTGTTCAGCCATCCCTGGGAAAGCAGAGCTCTATCATGCATAAGGGTTACTTGGGAAGCCAAATGCCATCACTCCAAATGCCCTTCCTCTTTCTTCCCCCAGCTTTTATTGCTGAGCACAATGTCATGTGGTATGGGATATCCTTTTGGCCAGCTGAGGTCAGATGTCCTGGCTGTGTCCACTCCCAACAACTTGTGTACTCCCAGCCTATTTGCTGGTGAGGAAGTGTGAGAAACAGGGAAGGTTTTGACTCTGCATAAGCACTGCTCAGCAACAGCTAAAACATCTCTGTGTTATCAACACTGTTTTCATTACAAATCCAAAACAGCGTAGTAACAGCTACTATGAAGAAAGCTAACTCTACCCCAGAAGAAAACAGTATTATTCTCTATTAATTTTCTCATTATTCTGAACATTTGTTTTGTTTGTTTGGCTTCTGCTCAGTATCATGCTGATTTTTCTTTAAATGATTTATTATAAACTGAAGATCTCAATCTGGTTGGGATCCAGCTCTGAACCCTCTCCTGCAGATGTAAAATGTAGATTGTTTTTCCCTACTTGCATCCTCCTACATTTATCTATATTGAATTTCATTGTCAGTGTTTACTAGAAGTTGCATTATAACAGCAAGAACAGCTGTTAGCTTGTAAACCTGTATGTGTGTGCACCTTTCCATATCAGAACTTTTCTTTCATGGTGGAACCTACTTAATATCAAATTGAATAAAGAGACCCGAAAACTGAATTACTTAGATGATTGTTCTGAGTCGCACAATAATAGTAATAGTGGCCTCCATGAGGGATTAAGGAAGGAGAAACTGTGGAAAATGATATAGGTACATGAGCCATTACAGGAGAATTGGGATGCTAGGCATTTAGACTTGTCATAGGAATATGGAGTGTATGACCATGCAGTTTTCAGGAGATCTGGATGCCTTCTACCTTACTAAAAGAAAACATAGCACCAGGTTTGTGCTGTGGTTTGTTTGGGTTTTTTTTTCTCTTATGAAATCCTGTCTGTTCATACTCTGTTATTCTGTGACTTAATGTAGAGATGGGAGTGGCTTGTTGCTCATGGATGGGGGTATCGCCATGAGGTACTGGAGGTTCTGTGACTAGCACACCTAAATCCAGAGGCATGTTTTCAGGCTCTGCTACTTATGCCAAGTGAACTCTCCAGAAGCATGAGCACCTGAGAGATTAGTGTCCTCCCACTTCATAGGAAAATAGGTCCTATAAGCATGGTGTCTATGTGGCTCAGCCTTCCTGCATGCCTGAGAATACCTTTGATCATAGCAGTGTGGCATTTGGCCTTGGAAACATGCACAGTAAAATTGAGTTTGTATTAATTACTGACATGGTAACAGCTTGACACTGTACAGACTGACATGATTTGTTGGTAAATTCTCAGAATGAAATGCTGCAGATATTGTCTTCAGATCTACTTATTAATCTGTGTTTCTCATTGACAAGATACATGGCAAGCTGTTACGGCACCTCATCTTGGTGCCTCATGCTGTGTGGTCTTTCCAACTCAGTCCACAGTCCTGTGATTTGGGAGTGCCTGCGGATGAAATGAAATCTGTAGTACTATGGTGGATCTCCAAGCACAGGAACATGCAGTAGACTGAAAAGCGGGGGAATATGGTTTTGGGGCATGTGTCTGACATCATGCAGTGCTGCTGATGTGCTTACTTTCACATGACTATTCCACTAAAAATGGTAAATAATTTGGTTTTAAAATGTTAGAGTGCCTTAAACTGACAAAAGAGAACCAATCGCAGCTGTCAGGATAGCCTCCAATAGTCTTGTATCTAGCACTATTTCACAAGAAAAATCAAATAATGTAATAAAGAGAATAAAAATTGGCCACCTGTGGATGCCATCCAGTAGTGAATACTCTGATCCTGGTGCAGCAAGGCTTTTGAATGCACACTTGTTTTTAAAAGCAGGAACAACCCTCCCAAGTGTTGTGGGTGTGCTACTAATGTGCTACCCCCACACAATGGGGTGCATGAGTTGGAAGAATGAATCCTCAATGTACGTCCTCTAATAAACATTCTCTGAATATCTTCTTATCCTGATCTGTTGTTGTAAAACTAAAAGTCTAAAGAAATGCCTACACCTAGCCCTCTCCCATCTGTGTTCAGTTGGTAAGGAGTGAAGCTGATGGGAGATGTTGCTGCCTCTTATTTCTCATCAGCAGTGGAGAAACAGCCTGGCTTTCATAAGGCTGCTCACAGGACACTATCTGCAGCTCTTTAAGATACTGACATTGCCTGAAGCCACCATACCATCCTTTCTGCTGGAAAACATTAGAGACAATAACCTCCAGCAGAGGGAGTGTAGCCCAGAGGCCAGGGAGGGGCCATGCCTACAGTTGGCCCAACAATCTGGGAAGGGTTGGTCTGTCGGAAGCAATCTGCAGGCTGCTTCCCAACTCCTGTATCCATTACCTGCAAGCTCAAAGGCTGCTGTAAAGTGTTACCACAGAGGGTCTAGCAGAAACTTTACAGCAAGGCATGAGATTTCTTGCCTCTTATAAACCAAGCAGAAAATAGGGTGATGAGATTAAAGCTGAGGAAAAGATTCAGAATTTCCTTTCTTTCTCTACCGGTAAAACAAAGCTTTATCTTAATTTCAGCCCTACACTCATGAGTTTAGTATTCAGGCAAACAGTTCTCCTGAACTGTATTACCTTGGTGCTGTTCAAAATCCCATAAACCAGAATGTACTAGGTATCATTCCCCCACAGAAAGCACAGCAGGTAATAAGCAAATAAAGTTGAAACAGATAAAGATCTGAGTATTGATCTCTGCTTGTGTTGCCTAATAGAGAGTAACTCCAAAGGAATATTGTAGTCACTGATGGAGGAGAAATCGAAATAATCTGGCTATCACTTTACACGTCTCTGTGTTAGACGGGTCACGTAGGCTAAAGAGTGCTAGGGATTTAGCCAAAGTAACAACAGATTTTCATGAAGCTTATAGATTTACAGAAGCCTCCAGGAACGTGATGTAGGAAGCACTTCAGTCACCTTAGCAGTGGCTCCAAATGGGCTAGCACAGCTGTGGTTTTGCTGTGACATCACAGCAGCTCTCCAGTACTTCTCTGCTTACACAAAATGCGTGTTATCTCACAGCTGCCAGGTATGGGGTGTCCCCCCAGATGATCATGCTGAAGTTAACACCGGTATTTTTCTGCTTATTTTTAGTGTGAAATTGCTTCCAGAGGTCACATGCAAAGGCAATATTTTTCTAATGTGACCATTTCACTGTATTTTCAAAAGTTTATTTTATATTGTTTGGGGCAGCCAGTTTCATTGTGCAATTAATTCATGGCATTTCCTGGAGTTGCAGCTGTATTTGAGAAATAAGACTAGAAATTACATTTTCTGACTCAGCAGTGATGGTTATCACTCTTGTGGATAAAAGGTTTTTATTACAGCTTTGCTTTTGCTCAAATCACAGAACCTGTAGTTATAGGAAGGCAAAATGGATTCCATCTGGCTCATACATTATCAACAATTGTTAAAGGAGCTTCAGTTACGAGGACAAATTGCCAAGACAGAAATGAAGACCTTGAGGACAAATGCAGTTTCACACCTGTAATTTAGAGTTCGATTTGGCTCACAAAATCTTTGTGATGTGCAATAAATGGGAGCCTTGCTTGACTTTCAAATCAACTTGAAAGTTGAAGCTTTCAGAGCCAGCAGCTAGGGGAAAATAATTTTGTGCTTGTAAACCAAAAAAATGCTTAATGAAAGCCCTCTGGACACTTTGAATGTGTAGCATGATACAGCTGCTTTACACTGTGCACAAATATCACCCTCATAGTTTACATTATTCATGCAAACAAGATGCTGTAAATGCTGTCTCCTCCAATGCTGCTCGGATAAGAGGCTTCAGTTGTGCCTTGGAAACCCTGGAGGCTCTCCTCTTGGATTTGATTTGCAAGGAAATAGTAAGAGTCTGCCTCAGTGTTTTGCTGAATGAAGACATATTCCTATGGCCATTTGTAAGAGCCCCGTTGAAGACACAGGAAATCTGTGTGGGCATGGAGTACTACCTACATGTACTGGAGTAGCATTTCAGAGCCTAAAAATACATTCAACCTTAACAGCCACAGAAGCTGTCTGCAGAACAGTGCTCAATGTCTTTTCAGCTTGAGAGGCTTATGAGAACAACTCATGTGTTTTATTAACTGAAAAACGTAACAAGTGCAGCATATTGATGGCATATGTGGTCGGTTTGCTGCATACTGAATTCATCCTGAATTCATCCTGAATTCCTATATATTTATTAATCTGTAATTCTCTTTGAGCACTGGAGTGGCATCCCTATTACTAAAACTGCGGTTTCTAAGTTGATTGTGTAGTGAAAGGGTAGGTGGGGAAGATGGGGCAAACAGACAAAGGTTAAGAATGAAAAAGTGGGAAGGCAGGAATAAATACCAATATCAAATCTCTCTCACTTTCTTTTTTAGTAATTTTTTTTTTTTTAATGCTAATATCTAACACTATAATCCTGTCACTTGCTGTAGACCTTAGTAGCCCTAAAATCTCTGAAACAGCTTCACACTAAGAACTGTGGTCAGGGTACCCCGCTCTTAGAATTTTTCTGAACGGGACAAAGTAGTGGGCCTTAAAGACAAAGTGGTTACTGAAAAAGTATTAGGGCTACTAACTGACCAGGGACCTGAGGAAACACTTTATCAAAAACTTAGCTGTAAATTTCTTCTTAAACCCCATTGTTTTAACATAATTTTAACAAGGAATGCACTGCTTCTGGCCCTATGGAAGAGCCTGTTGCTCCAATAGCCCTTTTCTCACTTCTCACAGGCCACATGCACTGCAAGAAAGTGAAGTCTATTTTTTTTCTAAACTGATATTGAAACATAGGTTATGGAATAACCAACTTTTAAATTGTATTTCATACACCATTGACTAGAAATTCTCACGGCTTCACTGCAATACAGATCTCTTTTATTAAAAGGCATTCTTTCAGTCCCAGTGTGAGATCCTTCCATATTGTGAATTATTATACACTAAATATGTGTGGTAATCCAAATGAAACTAACTTCCCTCGGGTATTTTTATAGCCTACAGTCAGTTGAATATAGGCAGAAGGTACAGAACCTGGATTAATGTACTGCTCTGTTTTGACTGACATAAATAATTTACTTATCCTGCTTCAAAAAAAAAAGTAAAAATCCAGAAAAAGGGGTTGGAAAAGATTGTTTTTACTGAAGCTGCTAGCTTTTTTTTCTAGTTTCCATTTTAAAAAATAATGATTTAATTTTTGTGAACATTTGCTTATGTTCTGTACAATGATGGTACACTTTTGTTCCTTACACAGTGTGGTGAGAGATTAAATTTGTGTTAATGAGGTGTTCATGAATGCAAGGAAGAACAATAGCCTGTCTCTTCTTCATGAACTGATTTGACAGTTTTACTGTGCTTGGGGTATGAAACAAAAAGGCTGTAGAGATATTGTCATTAATAAGATTTATAGCAGCAAAGGGTATGGTGACAGAGGCCTGTTAGGATTACAATTTGATGTAAAAGATCCTGCAAAAGAATACAATTGCAAGCAATTTATCTAATCAAATATGTGGAAGTGGCACTTTTCAGAGTCACACTGGGGAAAAGAAACCCTATTCTCCTGTGGTGTCATTTACATGCAGCGCTAATGGTCTTGGTGATTCTTCCATAGATACAAGCATACCTTTTTTCTCTGTCTCATATTATTTCTCCCCTTGTTTGTTTTGTATGTTGGTTTTTTTTTTTTTAAGTGGTGTTTTTGTTTGTGTGTTTGGTAGTTTCTTTGGGGGTTTTTGTTTGGTTTTTTCTTTTTTTTTTTGTTTTTGGTTTGGTTTGGCTTGGTTTGTTGTTTTTTTTTTTTTTACCTTTACCCTATAAATAAAATTACTGTGTATATGTTAAATGTGATAGAATTAGTTTATGCCGTCACTTGCATTTCAAGTTGTCTTAGTCTCATGCTTGCCTGGAGTACTTGACCAAATAGGAGAACTCTTATTCAACAAAATATTTTTAAAAGTAGTTCTGTAGAGTGTTTCTTATCTTGGTTTTGTTCATAAGGGATGCTTATTAATCCAAAATGATTGATTCTATCATGCTGAGTAACAATTGATTTCCCTGAGAGGTTTTCAGAAAGGAAAAACATTTTACATCCTAGATGTAGCCCCATCTGAGCATCTAATTGTTACTGAATATTGAATATTGAAATAGTTATTGTAATCCAAGAAGATTAATTGTTTTGTGAGTAAACAATTAAGATAGCTAAGCCTGTGTAAAAAAAAAAATATGGGAATTTTCTTCTTTGTGCTTCAGGGCATAGATTACGCATTTGGGGAAAAAGTATCATTCAGTTACATACTGATTTATAATTGGTCTCACTTTGGGTAGTTAATTTTTTTCCTTGGAAAAACTCAGTAATGGCCAGTACTGGAAACAATAGTCTATTTACACTACTGATTTATTCTGATGCATTTATGCATTTTTGCATGAACTCTACTCAAGAGGTCAACTTTTTATCATGATGATGTTGCATGAAGACTGGCTTTGTGTCTTCTTGTGCAAGGAACGCAAATTACTCATTGCATGTATATCTGAAAGCTATAGATTTACAAATATTGTTTTTGAAATAGATATAGATTTGCTAATGAATAGTTCTATGAATTTATGTTCTTTTCAGATGAAAATAGAAGAAAAAAAAAAATTGGCCTTCTCTAAGAAAATCCAAAGACTGTGTAGTAAGTGACTGGAAATCATAACCATAGATCATGGTCTAATTCACCTTTAATTGTAGTGAGTAAAAGTTTTTCACTGTCTCACTGCCATTGCCTTCTGTGATAAAAAAGTGATAAGCAGGTACTGAAGATATTTCTGAGTGAAGTACTGCAGCTTATGTTAAATGGGACACCAGATTCCTTATGCATTTTTAAACTATGAAAGTGTGAAAAATTAATTCACATTCCACTCAAAACTGGGAAAATGAAGATCTGCAGCTCAGTTTTTTCACCCAGTAATAAAATTTTGGGGCCACCATCTATATTCTTTAGACAAATTCTGTATAAGACTGTGCATAAAACTGCATCCCTAGAGGATATAGATTACCCAAAATGAAGAAGCTTCTTGAGTCATCTACTAGGAGTTTTAGTCTTTGAGAGCTTAAAGTTACCTTAGAAAATGAGTGCAAATGTGATAAACTGACATTTATCTCCCTTGAGTGGCTCTATAATTCCTCCCATCTTTTCTTCAGACCTATTTTTTTTCCAAAGAATTATGTCAATATCTTTTGATTCTTTGTGTGGATGCCCATCCACTATAAGAGTGTCTTCTTTCTTGGATTCATTTAAACCTCTTTCTAAGTTGTGTAAGTTGTGAATAAAATCAGTTGGGTTTATTTTTGAAAACCTGCGTATAAAGTGTCACACCGCTATAGCTGTTTGGCCTACGTTCACCTCTTCGTTCTGCTTTATAAACAAACTTTCCAAAATAAGAAAAATATTGGAAACCGTGGCTGCTGGGAAGTCTTTTAATTATAGAGCATTATATTTCAGAATTAAAGCCATACCTGTAACTCTGTGGAACCCACAGACAATGAAGTTGAGGTTTTTTTCTCATCTGCCACTAGCCATTTAAATGTTCGGAGACAAATGATTCTTTTTTAACATAAACTGTGCATAGGTTGTCTTGAGGGTTGTTCATTTATTTTTGTAGGCAGTGGATGAAGACTGGGCACTTCCAGAGGGGTATTTATCCCACGTATTTCTGATAAAATGAATTACCCTATGGAGCAGACCAGCTTTCCCCTTTCTAAATTTGACAGGGACCATTAGTGTCAACCATATGCCTACATTTTAGATGACAAAAGTGAGATCGGGGGAATTTCACACAGAGTCTATGTACTTCCTAAGGCAGTCAGTAGGAAGACAGTAATGTTAAACCAGGGGTTTGGATTTTCTTAAAGCAATGGCTATGCAGTTAAAATTGTTCTCTCAAGGTATAACCTGCTGACAGTGTAAATGTATGAGAATTACATGCAACATAAAGTAATACAGATCCTAGTATTTTATCTCAAAATCTAACTTTGACATTTTGCTTTTATGCCCTGTATAATTACATTCTTTTGAAAAATTACTTTCTATTATATACCAGTACCTCTTCTGACAGTGATGAGAGTGACCATCAACCTCAATACCTTTCTTTTGTCTACATTATTTTATGCTTCTTGTTGTTACATAAAATATGCAAGAGTGCTACAGAGAAGTGATGAGAGAGGTATTTTTTCTCATTTTCTGGCATCCCCTCCTTTTGTTTTGCAATTTAGTCCATGTTTGCATTGCCTGTATCATACCTGTTATCATAACCAGTTATATGCTAAATCTCTACAGAACTCCCTGCAGTTGTAGGGGTTTCTCTGTGTAAAGATCTATTTGCAAAATTGAAAGACCGGGGCTCAAACTGCTAAGATACGTCTGATTTAGAAGATAATGCCTGAACCCACTCTTATTAAATGTGACAGGGCCTGACAGAGCCTTAATCAGTTTCCACTCTTCTCTTTTGCCATGGTGATCAGTGGAAGATAAAAATTAATTGAAAACTGTGGTCATAAACCTCATGGAAAATGACAAGATGAAATATAGACTATGAGCAGCACATTAGATTTGTTATAATTCCATTTTTTATGTGTAGGAATGATCAAACTTCAGGTCAATAATGGTCCTTTAGCATTATTTTCACTTTGTAAGTAAAGAATAATATCAAAATTATGGCCTTTAAATATTGCGTGTTATGAAATATAACCCTTTTGACATAATGATAATTCAATAGGTAATATATCCACATAAAAATGTTGTGCTTTGTAATACAGTTCTTAACCTGTCCAAGTCATTTACCTTATGAAATTAAGTGTTTGAATTTGGTTATAAATATTTCTTTGTAAGGAACATATCAATAGCTTCCAGCATGACTACACTGGTTAGGTATATGTGAGAATTATAACTGGTAGGTAGGATTTTTTTAACATAAACTTATATGCAAGGGACATAGGTTGTGTATTTGCAAAGTGCACAGCAATGAAACTAAGTGATGAAACATCACCTAACCATGTAAAGTTTGTGTGAGAATTGTAGTAGAGGTTGATTTTTCTCATCTTTGGCCACTGTGCAGGTCCATGTTGCTTCCTGATAGACTAACCCATGAATTTATATGCTTTTCTTCTAGGAGGACTCTTGGTAATCCCTAGCTGTCTGTTGGAGGAGGAGGCTTATGGAGGCTTATAGCTCTCAGAAAACGCTTCTTGCTTTCACTCATTCCCTTGTCTCCACAATCCAGACATAGGCATAGGTTGCTCATTTTCTGTTTGGAGTATCCTAATATATATTCTTGCATTCAGTGTTGATTACAGTTCTTTCTTGGACTACCCAAGTTCTACGTAATGAATGGCCTCAGAAGGTGATCTTGTAGGGGAAAATCATAGAATGGTTTGGGTTGGAAGGGACCCTAAAAATCATCTAGTTACAACCCCCCTACCATGGGCAGGGATATCTTCCGCTACACCAGGTTGCTCAAGCCCCATCCATCCTACTGGCTCAATGGCATTCAGTTACATGTACAATATGAGATGGAGAAATTTACATGCTTAATCTTAGTTCTCATTCTGCATTTGACTTGTGTCCCTCTGCCCACAAATGCTTCTCTGCCAGATTTATTGGCACACTCCCTGAGCAGCTTCCAGCACCTGTGGTAAGACAAGACCATTAACGGTGCTGTAGTTGGGATGTTTGGCCATGAGACATCAGTTCTGACCCTCCATAATGAACTGAAATGAAAGAAAACATTTGTCACAGGAAGGGGCAATTTTAAGAATGTTTGTCATGACCCGAAAGGAGTCGTTTAGTATGATCTCCCTCCCCTTGGGACCAACAACCATGCTTTGTGGTATCATTGTACTGAATTAGGTGAAACAACACCAACCAACCAGTTTTATGTTTTATTAATATAAAATACAAGGCATGTGGTTAGATATAAGTCAACAATGGTTACCTTAATTGGATAATTAAGTCCCATGCCATGTGTTTTTACTTAGATTTAGTCAATATTCAGTAAAAAAGAGAGGAGAGGAGAGAGAAAGAGAGAGAGAAGTATCACCACCCATGGATCCAGTGATGTGTCATTGATCCTCTTCGCATAGAGTATCGTCATTGGTGGGAGCTTCACTTTGACCTGAGTCCTGCTCTTTTCTGTTCATTTTTTTGGTGTTGTTATCCATAATTTGTATACGAAGCATAGAGAGGTGGTAGTATGATAGTGATGGGCACAGTTTAGTGGAACACATGTGCAGTTCCAAAGATGGGATTTTCCTGAGGGCCTTCCAGGTGGTCGTTGTCCCTCATATTGCGGTGTCACCTATTTGACCCCATACTTTGAATCAGCTAGAGTTAAGCATTTTACACATTCTTGTGGAGGCTTACTATCTTTGAACAAAGGGGTCAGAACAATCTTATCTACGTGGTATTGAGAGCCAACATCCTTGTTATTTTCTTCATTTAAGCTCAAGGTCTTCCATGCTCAAATTTAAATGGTGCCTGGGACAAGCTCATTTTCTTGTCTCTGACTCTCACCTGATGGAATGCAAGCAGTGTTTGAAACAAGCTCAATGTCGAGGCTCTGGATATAAACCCAGTTTCACCTACTTCTCCAAACTTATCTGGGCCAGAAGTTCATTAGGTAAGGTGAGATTTCCAGCAGGAGTTGCTTCCAGATCTGAACAGTGCTTGGCTTGAGTTAGGCTCTATTTTAGGAGTTCCATTTTCTTCTGAGTCTGTTAGACCTGTGGCACTAAGAAAATGCAGCAATACAGGTGGAGAAGATGGAAAAGGCATTGGTGTCTTGGAGCATAGCAGGCTAGTTGACATCTAGGATGGCCTATAAAATTCTCTTGAGGTTTTGTTACTTTTAAGTAATGTAAGTAATTTTGAAACCAAACCTTTCAATTCTTTCATAAGCATCATGGGTCCTTATTTTTCATGCTTAGCTTCTGTCACTTCACTGAGCAATCAATCTTTTCCTTTCCTGGAAAGGTTTTGATGCTGCTCACTGAATGACCTTGTGTTAGAGAACTAAAAACAAGCACTTGTAATATAAACTTTTAAAGATCTTGGCATTTGTTGGTTTTGCTCATTCTAAGCTAACAAGTTTTTATCAAAACACAATATCAAAATAATTTTAAGTGCAGTGTGTAAATACAGTCCATTCTGTAGTTGGTGCATTGTAAGATCTTTCCCAGGTGTAACTCAGATATCTAGTTCCTTAGAGTGCTCCTTCCAGATTGTCTTAGCAGCAGCATCTCATCTCACCTCAAATCAGAAACGCTTCTCCATGGAAATATGAAAGCCTGGAAGGCTAATGCTTAAGGAAGATAGAATAATGTTTTTGTAACAATTGCATTGCCCATCAATGCTGAGTGAATGATAGCGGCCTTACTAACAGCAGCACTGAAGGGTTGCTCTACGGACACCGTTGATTGCAGGCAGCTGAGTGACTCTGCAGATGGGTAGTACATGGGTAGGCACACTGGTTGGCAGCTTCTCCCCCCACCTCTTTTTTTTTATGATACACATAATCTTTTCCATAGCTTTCCTGAGAATAACTCAGTTAAACTTCTGCCATGCCTGAGGCAACAAGGAGCTCCAGTGAAGCATGTGTAATGCAATGGTGAAATCGAGTAATTTCTTTTATGCCTTAATAAAAGTTAAACAGCTGGACAGGAAATAGGCAAAGAAACTTTACTGGTAATGATGGCTATCTTTCCCAGCTTTAATTTTGGGTAGGGAGTTGGCTGATATTTATGACTCAGCAGTTAAAATCTTCCTGCCTATACTAATAATAGCTGATAACTGTAACAAATACAGCAGGAAGGTGCCCCTCTTAGCCTTCAATACCTCAGCAAACTTGCTTATTTGTAGGTGGGCTATATTATAGAGCATAAGTGCCAACATTCAAAAAGGGGGTGCCTCTGATCTCCTTTAAGAAATCTTTTGTCTTCACTGTTTGAGGAAGAAAATCAGAGTTGTGTGCCAGCAGTTCAGCTTCTGTGTAAAGCCTAGCTGTGCAAAACAGAGCTTAAGTCAGGTGCAGCCTCAGTGACAGAAGATGATTATGATGTCCCTGATAAAGCTTTATAAATATTAGTCTTAAATTATAATGTACCTAGCTAATTTAAAAGACCCCCCCATGTTTGTGCACTTTCAAATGGAATAAAGTGAAAAAAAAAACCAAGCTATCTTCAGCAGTTACTTAAAAACAAAGTCTGAATATTCAGTCAGCTTTTATGTAGTAACTCATGCTTTCTTACGATTTCGTTTTGCATCATCTGTCCTCTATACAGATAGACTAATCAATGGTAGGAGAATGAGTGTCAGGTAGAAACTGTAGAGTGGTGAAGGACATGCACATGATTAAAACTACCTCTGTCGTAACAATCTCATGTGTAAGCATTTCAGGATTCATGAGCACAGTGAATGTGTGGACTGTATTGCTCAGATAGCCTTGGCAGAGTTGCTCAAAAATTGTTCTTAGCTCACCTGGGTGCCCAAGGACTAGTCACTGACAGCAGTGAGTGTAGGATCTGTGGATATTTCATTTAAAAATGCAGCAACTAAGAAGAAAGAGTATTGGTGCTTTTCTACATAAAACCTTGTACCCTGGAGTGGGAAATGTGGGTCAATTCCTTCCAGCCTGGCAGTATTCAAAGACATCTCCCAGGAGCATGCTATGAACACTGGGAGTGAGGTGGTCATGGGAGTATTCCCCAAAACTTGGGTTGCTCTTAGAGGTTTATATCTCTTCTATTTGAAAACAAAATGATGCCCAACATGGCTAGCATTTGTGTCTGGATTTGTGCAGCCACATTTTCAAAGATCCATGACTCAAGAGAGAGCATGTCTCAGCTCAGTGCCAAAGCTGCTAAAGGAGGTGAGAGAAGTGCAGGTCCTGCTCCCACTGTTGCTTCACACTTTGCCAGTGACTAATGCACGTTCTGACCTGGGATGTGACATACAGGTACATAGCACTGCTTCCTTATTGCTGTTACTCTTTTTTCTCCTTACAAGAAAGTGAAGAGCAAGCCAGTGATCATGTGTGACAGGAACAGCTCAGAGGAGGATGCTGGCCCTGGCAGAGGTGATCTGAACCGCTGAGGGCATGTCCCTCCAGCACTAGGGCATGACCAGCTCAGTGGGGATGTAAGCACAGCAAATGGCCATGGAGGCCAGTGTGGTACTAGCAGCAAGACTCATCCTGAGTCTCGGTCCTCCAAATGGTTTCTGGAACTGCAAGAACTTTTAAATCTCTTTGTAGCAGCAATTCTATTTTAATAAGGAAACTGTCTCTTGGACCATGTGCTCTCTTCCCAGCCATGTAGCTCATGCCTCTCTCTGGATTAACACAGCTTTTTTACAATAGTTGCAACAATTTTTTAAAGGGAAAACAGACATTAGAAAGCAGAGAGTGATAACATGAGGGACCTGTGCTCACATATCCATGTGTCTACATAAATATGGTCAGGTATTTAGGATTTTAATCCTTTGATTTAAAAAGCATAGTTTTTAAAAACATAGTTAAGACTACGATGCATAGAAGCAACGGGAGCACAGCTTCAGCTGATCACATTTGTCATGTTATGTAATTAATTTCCCGTTCTTCTAAAGACCTTATTATCTGCATCATCATTAGGGATGTGTAACGTTATTACTTAATGCTTGGAATGTTTGTTGCCCAGGGGCCAAGTCAAGATTGGGACCCCCCACTGTGCTAAGTGCTGTATAAACACGGACAATTTAAGGAAAGATGTGACCTGAAAAGAGAGACAAAGGAGAAAATAAAATAAATCTGTTTTGAGTTGATACACATTTGCACTGTTTTAACTGTTTCCATAAATTGCTAGATGGCCTTATTTGTGCCTCAAGCCATCATTAATTGCCTGACTCTTCTTTTTATAGGCAAAACAGCAAAGGTGGATTCTGAGCAGTGATTTGGGTTAAAAAAGGATATATGTTTTTATCTTGATTAGGGTATTCAGTGTTGAAGTAGCTTCTGGGGGGGAAGCTCAGGGACTTCTTGAGCATCTGGGTGCATGATCTGCTGCTAGAACAAGAAAGCAAGTGAGAAGCATAGCAAGACACAAGAGTCAAGCATCTATTTGATTTACAAAATACTGGGTCTCAGTGGAAGATTTAAGGGATAAATTCCAGTGTGTTGTAATTAGTATCATAGAATAGTTTGGGTTGGAAGGGACTTTAAAAGGCCATCTAGTCCAACCTCCCTTCAATGAAGAGGGACATCTTCAGCTAGATCAGGTTGCTCAGAGCCCTGTTCAACCTGACCTTGCATGTCTCTAGGGATGGGGACTCTGCTACCTCAGCTGGGAAAAAGGGTTAGAAAAATTACTTTGAAAGACATTTTCCCTTGGCTGGAGAGATAGTGCACATCACATTCAGACGTCTCCCAGAAGAGTGGATGAGGCTCACAAGTCTCCTACCACTGTGTTACTCAGTTCATGTCTGGTAGAAGTAAAGACCCTGTGATGCAGCCTGGAGTAGCTGCAGCAGTAAGAGTGACAAGGAGTATTGAGTTGAATTTTTAGCGGTGTCAGATAATATGGGGAGCAGAGAGGTTTCTGTTCTGGCAGAGTCATCCAGGGAAAGGTGTGCAGCAGTTAGGTAGATGCAAAATGGCAAGGAATGGTAGTGTTCAGAAACAATGCCATTGCAAAGCTTGAGAGCTGTATTGTATCAAAAGGAGAAATTAAAATTCCTGACAGCTCCACTGCAGACAAGTTCACGAGATTATCAATACCATTTAAGAGTAAATTTGTTTTCTTCTAATACTCCAAGCGTGAGTGAGCTAATTAAGTCTGGGAGATTATTTTGTTTCTTCAAAAATTTTAAATGCTTTATTTAGTTAGTTCCTGACATGAAAGTACTTGCAGACCCATATCGACTGAAAGGAGGGATTAAAAATTTGAGTGCAGAATTTGGATAGTTTTTGCAAGACTGCTTGTTACAATGACTGTCTTATCACAGAAAGATGGTGGTTACTTTGTCAGTCTAACTTGATTTTCACTTCTAACACACCCTGCAATTTAATTTCACTGTTTTCCACCAGCAAGAGAGACTAGTTAATTTTTAATTTTGTTCCATCTCTCCTTCTGGCTACAAATACATCTCCGAGGGGCTGTCAAAGTTTAAATGATCATGGTGTTGATCAGTGATTTCTTATTTATGGGTGTTTTTTCTTTTCCATTTGCCTGTTTCTTTCATTTATTAAATTTGTTTTTGTGGCTCATTTGATCATCTGTCTCAGAGACAGGAGCATAAATTAGGAGAGAAAACAAAACTGAGCTATTTGAAACAGAAAACCATGGGGTGTCTTTCTGGAAACATGGGAGAGAGGCTGAGATACAGGGACAGCAAATCTCACCAGCCTCTGTTAGTATTTCAAACCGAAGAAGTAAGGCTGACATATAGAACTTTTAACAGAAGATGCTCTTTTGTTCATTTTAACCTTTAACAAGGGTACATCAATCTGGGATAGGAAAAAGAAGAATTTTACTGTAAAATCTGCAATATTGCTGAAAATCAACTAGAAGTAGTGATGCAGAGAGCTACTGGTGATACAAGAAATCTGCTATGACTTAACTACTGATTCTTCCTTTATCTGATCTGTGGTGCCTGGCAGAGTTGATAATTGCTGTTCTGTAAAGAAATAATAACATTTTCTGTAAAAATTAGGAATGTCATCCTCTGATATCTTAGGTGAGGAAGCAAAGGACATTGACAGTGGTGATGTGTGAGGAGACAACAGTATGCTAGAAATATTAATAATGAAAAATATGCAAGTGCAGTACTCTATCAGTATAATGTTCGTGCTGATATTACCCAATTACATGTAGGAGTTTAATGTATGGAAATGGAGTTGAAAAAACAACAATTTTTTTTGGTGTTTTTAAAATATTATTTGAAGTGTTAACTGAAACTTATGAAAATTAGGTTCATAAAAGAAGTGCCTTCACTTTTTAAAATGCCAAGGAGATTTAAATTCTCGAGCCCTGGAGGTTAATATAAAGGATTTATTTGGACTTTCAAAGACTTTCGATATAGTGTCTCATAAAGTTGTTCAAAAGCTACTCACCTGAAATGCCATCATGGATCACAAATTAAAATCAACCACACACTGGGCTACATCTAAAGAAGTGTGACCAGCAGGTTGAAGGAGGTGATCCTGCCCCTCTACTCTGCTATTGTGAGACCAAACTTGGGTTACTGTGTACAGTTCTGGTGTCCTCAACATAAGGACATGGAGCTGTTGGAAAAAGTCCAGAGCAGGGCCACGAGGATGATCAGGGGGCTTGAGAACCTCCCATATGAAGAGAGGCTGAGAAAGTAGGGGCTGTTCAGCCTGGAGAAGGGAAGGTGTCCTGGGTTCATCTATTGCAGTCATTTTTCTTCTTCTTAGTAGCTGTGCAATGCTGTCTTTTCTGCTTTAGTCTGAGAACAATGCTGATAACACACCGATGTTTTAGTTGTGGCTTAGCAATGTTTACCCCGATCAAGGACTTGTTCAGTCTAATTCTCTGGCAGTGAAGAGGGGCATGGGAAGCCAGGAGGAAGCAAAGACAGAACACCTGACCCAAACTAACCACAGCTGTATTCCATACCACAGCACGTCATGCCTAGTATATAAACTGGGCACAGTTACCCAGAAGGCTAGATTGCTGCTTGGGTTGGGCTGGGTATTGGTTGGCAGGTGGTGAGCAATCGTATTCTCTCCCCTTGTTATTTCCGTAATCATCATTATTACTATTGGTGGTGGCAGTAGTGGTTTTCTGTTATACCTTAGTTACTGAACTGTTCTTATTTCAAACCATGGGTGTTACATTGTTTCAATCCTCCCAGGACAGAAGGCTGCATGGAGACCTCATAGCAGCCTTCCAGTATCTGAAGGGGGCCTACAAGGATGCTGGAGAGGGACTCTTCATTAGGGACTGTAGCGATAGGACAAGGAGTAATGGGTTTAAACTTAAACAGGGGAAGCTCAGGTTAGATATAAGGAAGAAGCTCTTTACTGTGAGGCACTGGAATGGGTTGCCCAAGGAAGTTGTGAATGCTCCATCCCTGGCGGTGTTCAAGGGCAGGCTTGATCAGGTCTCAGGTGACATGGTTTAGTGTGTGGTGTTTCCTGGCCATGTCAGGGGGATTGGAACTAGATGATCTTAAGGTTCTTTCCAACCCTAACTGTTTTATGATTCTATGACAAATGTAGATTAAAATATTGATTCTCAACATGATAAAACATTATCAATTGTTTGTCCTATGTTTCTATGATGACAAATACAAGTGGCCAAAATAATGGAAGATGGCTTTGTGAAGAGTAGTACAGAGCTTGCGAATCACAGAACCACACAATCACAGAATTAACCAGGTTGGAAAAGACCTTCAAGATCACCAAGTCCAACTGTTACCCTAGGACTGCCAATGAGCAAGAAAAACCCTGAAACAAATCAAATAGTCTGCTTAACCCAATGACAGTAATGCATTAGCTTTCATCGCTGGTCATACTGTGTTTAGCTCTAGTAGCCTCATTTTTATGAAGAGTTAAGAATGTGTAAGTTAAGGAAACAGTAAGAGGTGATAAGCTTTATGAGAGAAGACTATATTCTCTTGGTTTAGACATCTAAAACAAGTAAGAGATGTACTTTTAGTTTGGAAAGAAAACAAACAAATATAATAGAAACATACTCAGTAATTGATGCTATAGGGAAAATGAATTTGAAGCTCAAAATTAAAATCCAGGTTGGGTTCACTGTTGTAAATCATCATTCAACAAATAAACAAAATCCTCATCTTCCCAGATCTGTCTGTGAATAGCAGTGTTGTGAAGATTTTTTTGTATTCTCCACAAGGAAGGAGCTCTTTCCACACCTGATATTGTCAAAATATATTTCAAGTCGGGGTGAACTTTTGGATCTTGTTTTCAGAAGATTTGTTTAATCTGCTTTTAGCTGTAATTTTTATCCATCTGATTGAAGCAAATTCTGGCATATTTACCTATATAGGGTGTTTTGTTTCTCTGAAGCATCTGGTATTGGCCAGAGCTGGAATTGAGATCAGTGTTTCTCAGACTCAGCTGTGATGATTTTAAGCTCAAAGGGTGGTGTATGGAGGACCTTGTGGAGTTTTATGAGTCAATAGTTAGCAAGAAGTCAGTTGTTCCTGTCTTGGCAGGATCTCAACTCCTCCGGGACCAACTGTGGTGAATGGCTGCATGTGTGGAGAGTAGCCAGTAATTACAAAATGTATGCCAAGCGTTGCTGGACATGGACAGGAAGGCTGACCTAGTTTTACAGGAAAATATGGGGAGTTGGGTAGAGAACTGAGGGGATTTGTGGTGAGGATGGAAGATCAGAGAAAAAGGGGTGGACAGAGTAAAATCCAGAAGGATGAGTTTTAGAGAAAAGTAGAATCACAGAACTAAGGAATTAAGTAGTCCTAAGGAAAGCAGCACAGGAAGGCAGGAGGACAGATAAGCAGCGCTTCAGGCTCTTTCATGGTAAACATTTCGCTTTCAGTGAAGCCCTTGTCTCCTTGAACACTCTCCAGTTTCTTAGGACTTGCTGTTTGAGTGCTTTGAACACATTTGAGTAAGGTAAGGAGATGGAAATGTGACCTAAGCTTCTGTTCAGATATATTTTTAAAATGTTTTAAACACTCATTTGGGTCTTAATTGATTCATTAGTAACTTGTGGCTTGTGCTTAGTTCAGTAACAATCAGTAGTTCAAGGTCTAAATTTTAGGTGGACTGATCCTGAGATCAGTTCATGAACCATTATACTGTGTTTTATCTGTTACTCAAGAATTCCCAAGTTCTAGCTTTTCTGAATAGTGCCCTTAATGTTACAAGCTTGTTTTTGAAATAAGGTAGAAATGTCCTATCTACCTACTTGTATGGTAGGGCTTTCAGATACCTGCTCATCTTGTAGGTGTAAGTGAACCAAGTGAGTGGCTGAATTGGTACCTGGTGTCTCTGAGAAGTGTGTCTTGCATCATAATTCAATTTTGCAATGATGGCAACTTATGGTGCTCATCAAAAGTGCATTGTGTGCACTTTTTCAGTTGTCAAAATGGTTACAGCAGCAGTATTTAATACATATGGACATCATGTAGGACAACTGGACTGTAATGCTCAGTTTCTTGTATTGACAATTCAGTCATAACTTTGAAGGAGTGTCTCATGTTTAACCTGGTGCCTACAAGCACTTAAGATCAAGTTGTTGGTGTGGTTTCGGTGTTGGTTGATAGATATATCTGCATAGGAAGATCTGTAGTTAAAGGGAAAGGGAGGGAACAGACTACCTGAATCACTCATGTGAGAGCAGAATAGCTACTCAGTGTTTTCTTCCCATTTCTTCATGATGTTTTATCTTACTGTAAAAGACTGTAGAACAAGAACTTGCTAGGCCATTGTTGCAGATTAAAAGTTTACACTTGCAAAAACTACAGAAGACTATTAAAACTGACAGAGACTGAAATTCTTCTCACATTTGCATTAAACTTTGTGTAATCCCCAATTTCCTGAGCAAGGGCTTAATATCTTTGTTTTGACTTTTGTTATAGAGGGGGAAAAAAAGTAGAGGAAAAAAGATTTTATTGGTATATAACTCATAAAAATGCAGGCTGGTATCTCACATGTGGAAGAACAGAAAGGGAAAATGACTGCTACTACTGAACCCAGGACAGGGATATGAACTGGCTGCCTCATTAACTACAGCAAGTCCCTTGTGGTGCCTACAGCTTACGAGCAGTTAGTTCACTACCATATCAGTGCTAGCTTGATTTTAAAACTAGCATGGGTCATATGTGCTGTATAATCATAGCTCTGATTATAGGGTAAACCCTCTAGTTTATTGAGACAATGTCTAAGTTGTGTAACTGCCCTTGGAAATTCTTTGCATTATGGTGTCCTTCCAAATGATCATCCTCATTTCAGGCTATTGTTGGTTTGCTTTTTGTTTGGTTTTTTTTTTTATTTTTTTTGGTTTAATGAACTGCATCCATTTGATTTAAATGTTTTCCTCATAAACTCTAATGTGTATATTGATATTTATCTTTTGATGTATTAAAATGTGCCCTTTTCACTGCTTTCTTCACAGTAATAAGGAATAGCTTTGCATTGTTTTACATTATCATAAAGAGTATGAACAGTTTAAAGAGGTCTCTATTTCTGCAGCATTAGTGAAAAGAAGTTCTTGAGAACATTCTGTCAACAGACTCTAATAAAGTTCAGTCTTCTATTTTGTTATATGTCTCCACTAGCTCTGGGTGTTCATGTCACCAGTGGTTTACTCATGAGAAACTTCATGTATTTTCACCTGCAGGATCTTCATTCACATATTTATTCATGGGGAATGTTTTCTGTTGACTGCTGCCTGCATTCTCTGTTGTTTCTCCTGACACATAAATAATGTGTCATTTAGATGTGTCATATAGGCCACCAATCTCGACTTTAAATGAAAAATAGGCAATATTGCATAGTTTTCTGACTGACCAGCATGTTGAAATCTGTATTTTAATTTGTTAAAGAACTTACTGATAGATCTACAGTAATCATGACCAATTTGCAAATGGTCTGTGAACAAAAACTGGGCTTCCTTAATCAGGTAGCTTATTCATGATGTATAAGGCAATCTGCTTTAGTATTGTGAGGCAACTTATACTGATTATTACAGTGTGCAAGAAGTTCTCACTTGCCATAATAACTTTTTGCCTGCTAATATCTGTGTGAAAGAATATTGTCAGTTTAGCTGTAGTTATACTTTGAAAGAACAACTTAAAGGTGTAGAGGGAGACAGTTAAATCAGAATCATAGGCCAACACTGAGCAAAATAAAACCAAGGACAAGTATCTACAAGTAATTCCCAACAGTGATTTCTGAAGGTTACAGATAGCTCCAAGAGAAGTAGCTTGCATAGCTTGAATTAGACTGGGCAAGTAATTAATAAGAAGCAAATTGTACTAGCAGAAGAATAGGCAAGATAGACCATTATCATCTTTATTCAGGGCAATCTTAAGCATGTATTGCTGGTCTAAACATCATACGCATTTTCTGTTTTTGAATTACCTTGCTTAGACAAAACATTGTTTCTTCTTTAAATAACTTCAAGTTAAAAGCTAGCAATATTATATATTGTAAGCAAAGCCAAGTATCTGGATGCTAGAACTACTCAAAAGTTTTCTGTTATTATGCTACTGTATAGGAATAGTTCAAGTTTTGATTTGTTAAAAATAGATGACAACTTGCACATTTTATTACTAAAGTTTTGCTGTCACAGCACTTGGTATTATTCTTTGAACTAGTCAGTTACTATAGGAAGGAGTGAGATCATTTTAGAGGACATTAGATACTGTAATAAGAAAGAACTTGGAATATTTTTATGGGTCACTACAAGAATTATTTTTGCAAAAGACAATATGAATCCTTTTGAAAAGAAAGTGTTTCTTCAAAGGTTAAAACTGTATTGACAATTTCTGTGATTCAGTATGGTTTCTTTTTTGAGATAAAGCCTATGTAATTTCACGTATTGAATGATTTCCTCTGGATAAGTGAATGTAAAAATCTGGAAAAGGCTCATTTTCTAAGCCTAAATGGCAATTTTCTTATTATAATATCATATGGATAAAGTACTTGCTATTCTGAATTGTGCTGGCTCTTAGCAAAATTTGGGACGAGATTAATGAAATCAACCAAAATAATGTTTGTTTTCTTGGACATTCTATTGACATTCCTAAATGGCCTGTCAGATCTCTTTCCTTAGATCATTAACTTGGTGATATAGTTTGATCTGTTGTTTGAAGAATCCAACCTTGAAAGCTGCCCTCCTGCTGCCTGTGTCTTGCAGCACCTTCTGAAGGACCAGAGCCTTGTCATCAGAGCCTACTCTCTCAGTAGCACTCCTTTCAGGTGATGAACATCCCTGGGCACATTAAAACATTTTTGAGAATTCAGAAAACTGTATTTGTAACTTCAGGAGTTCTAGTAGATTTGGTTGATCAGGCTGGGGCTCCAACCAGGCATAAATTGAAGATATGCGAGATATGTTCATCTTGGCAGCTGAATGCATACATGACCTCACTGTGCTGCCTGGATGTTGCAGAAGAATAGGAACTGTATTCAGAATGGATCAGTGCCTACCAAGTAAGGCCAAAACGAAATAATGGTTTCCTTAAAAAAAAAAAAAAAAAAAAAAATGTATTGTCCTAATGTCTGTCAACTCTACAGGGACTTGAGACAGGCCAGGCTTTTCCTAGCTTCAGCAGTAAGGAGTAATTGAGATTAAGTCAGCCTCAACTGTTTGCTTGGATTTCATTGTATTTCTTCACTCTACCATTGAAAGTAACATGCATCTCTATACCCTGAGACTAAGACTGTCGTGACTTCTCAAATATGATGGCTATCAAATTTGCAATTTCATCCACCAGCTCCCTCAGAACCTGCAGATACGTCTCTTCAGGTCCCATGGACTTGTGCACATTCAGGTTCCTTAGATGGTCCTGAACTTGATCTCCTCCTACACGTAGGTGGCTCTTCATTCTCCCAGTCCCTGTCTTTGCCTTCTGCAACTTGAGTGGTGTGGCTGGAGCACTTGCTGGTGAAGATTCAAGCAAAAAAGTCATTGAGTATGTCATCATTCTTCATGTCCCAAGTCTCCTGTTTCCTTCCAGACAGGGTCCAGATTTTCCCTAGGCTTCCTTTCATCACTAGAATACTTGTAGAAGCTTTTCTTTTGGCCATTGATATCACTGGCCAGATTTAATTCCAGAAGGGCTTCAGCTTTCCTAGCCTGATTCTTGGCTGCTTGGACAATTTCACTATATTCTTCCCCAGCTACCTGTCCTTTCTTTTTGTGTTGAAGTTTGTCTAGGAGCTTGTTCAAACATCTGTGCAGGCCTCCTCGCATTTTTGCCCGACTTCCTCTTTCTTGGGGTGCATCTGAACTTGGAGGTGATCTTTGAATCCCCACCTTTCTTGGGCCCCTCTTCCCTTCAGAGCTTTATCCCATGGTACCAAGCAGATTCCTGAAGAGGCTGAAGTCCACTCTACTGAAGTACAGGGTAGTAAGCCTGCTGTGCACCGTTCTTGCCATCCTAAGTATCTTGAACTCCACCACTTCATGGTCACTGCAGCCAAGGCATCCCCCTCACCGCCTCAGGAATATCTAATATCAGTGTACACGTATGAGGCAAAAAATTTTATCTACAGGGTCTTATGTGATGCATCCCAGATAAGATCATGAGGCACAGGGAATCCATGGGTATGGATTCTTGCTCTTATTGTCAAGAAAGCATTTGAGGTCAAGATGGAACTGGAGATAAAAGTAAACTGTACACTGAAACAAGAAAATATGCATGGTATTATAAATTGAAATTAGAGCTATTAAAATTAAATTTGCCCTTTGACTATTGCTATTTACCACCATTTTGTTATGTATTTTGAAAGCTATCTCATACTTGTCTTACTGTAGTTCCCTTGTAGAGTTACAGGATAATGTGATATGAATCTTTTAGTGTGCTGTACCAAAGCAGACCATGATCCAGTATAGCATAAAATCTTCAGATGGAAAAACAGATATTCTGCTGTAGCAGTATAACTGATAGAAACCAAGGCATGGCATAAAAAAGCGAATCCAGTAATTTCTAGTTTTCCATTCAAATGTAATATAAAGACCAAGTTGATGCTTCGCTGCAGGGAAAGAACCCTATGTTTTGACAGGTTTGGGTATTTTGTGTATTCACATTTCTTGTTGAAGACACGGGGAGCCACGCATATGTTTGTGTTTGCACTGGCCTAAGGGCTTCAGTGACAGCCAAATAAAGGCTATGTTTCCTATTAGAAAAACTTTTTTTTTTTTAAAGATTTTTACACAATAGAAATATATTTTTCTAATTTTCTACGCAAGTTTACAAGCCTTTTTCCTTTGTGTTTTTATCTTTCGGACTTTTTCAGATCCTCTGAACTTTCTGATATAAACTGCAATTTCCCCAGAGTTTGTCTGTCTTTCCAGGAGCAGATGCGAGTCCAGCAGCTGCTTTGTCAAAACTGAAGATATAATTGTGCAAACAAAATGTGTATTTCAGTTACTTCACTACTTCTCTGATAGAAGTGTGTTTTGTTTTGTTTTTTTTTTACAGTAACTCAGAGTAACTATGAAAAGTTAAACCTTTCCCAGATGCTTCTGAGAATGAGTCTAGGGGAAGCAGAAGGAAAGGAGAGAACCCTTGTTTTCTTAATTTGTTTTCTTCTACTATGTTGCATTTGTAGGTGAAGTCTAGGGATCTGCATTAAAAAGCTGCTATTTTAGAAGGACAAGAAAGCTCATTCTTATCTTTGTGTCACATGAGTAGGTCTCTGCCAGCCAGAAGAGGTGTGTAGTCATACGTAAATGTAGGATGCATGCATAACGTGGTGTTATATTGGAAGTAAGAGCATTCTTGGCAGATATAAATTACTTTTTACAACATATGGCATTTATTTTCAGAAGGTGGCAGAACAGAGAGCAAACCAAACCGTCAGCTTAATGGAAATGGCAAGGCTGGAGTGGTGACCCTTTGTAACACAATGCAGGGCCTGGCTTCTTACAGTTGAGTTTAGTAAATAGAGGGCTGCAGCCTCACATACTGTGCCAGACTTCCCAGTGCATGCAAAGAGAGTGTGTGACTAATCCCACTGCTGCTGTGATCAGCATCTCTTCCCACTTTATGATGCTTTTTATGAAGCTTTTGTGTTGTACTAGTAATGGGAACATACATGGACAACCTGGCTGCAGTGCAAATAATATAACCAGACTTGTCCAGTAAGACTCAAGGTTTGGCTAATTACTGACTAAGGCCCATGTGAGTCTTGGTGCTGTCAGACCTCATCAGATGTTTCTCGTGTTTGGGGAAGGGCAGTTGTACTAGATTTCCCATTATTTCTGAATTTTTGAGGTATGTTTCATTTCCCTTAAAGCAAAGTTCAAAGTTTAGAGCACTGAAAAACAAAAGCAAAACCCAAACAAGGAAACTCTCCAATTCATAACTTGCAGCTGAAACCTAAGCCTGTTCAATTTAAGTAAGATAAACAAATAATTTAGCTAGATTGTTCTGATTTTTTTTTTTTGAGACCTTCTAGAAAGCTATTTCCTATGTGCACTGAGAACAAGACAAAACATTAGTGTGTTGATTTATCCAGGTTCCCAAGCTGTGTTCGCAGCAGCCTGCAGCATTACTGCAGCTGCTGCTCCACGGTGACTAGAGGTACCTTTTTGAAAGGGTAAAATGACACAGAGAGAACTGTGTGGTTTGAAAAGGCTGAAAAAAAAAGAACCAGGCAGCTGTCTGAGTGGAAAACCTCTTTTTCTTATTGAGTGCATAGGAATGGTCCTTGTTTTGACCTAACTTCTCTGAAGAGCGAGAGCTCTCCAATATATTCAAAAAAGAGTGTTTTTCCCTTCCCATAGGCTTGGGCATCTCACCTGAGTTTCTGTCCCAGCCCTGAGCCAAGATTGCAGTGATGGCTTGGAGGGTGGCAAGAGGTGGTGCTTCCCAAAGCACTGGGCAAACTTGCAGATGGGGAGCTTCTGGCTCCATCTTAATCTCTTTGCAGGTGCCACGCTCTTCTCCCTTCTGCCACATCCCTGCCTAGGCATCACTTTCATCACTGTGTACCGTCATCAGTAACGAAAACAGTTGTTAGATTCAATGCAATCTTTGACTAATAAAGAGTTATGGAAAAGTGAAATGCATAACATTCTTTTTGGCGTATTCAGGTGTCAGTGTGGTGAATGTCACTGGAGAGCTTCCCCTGAGGATTTGCTGTTCAATCAAAAAGCTCCAGCAGCCTGTATTACTCAACACTGGAGCATTTCTAGGGTTCCTTGTCTGACCGCAACCCCTAGTATGTCTTAACTTCATATTAAGATGAGATGTTTGTCTAGTAATTTTCCTCTCTATATTCCTTTCTTTCCTTATCTTCTTTCCTTTCTTGCCTCCACTTACTTGGGAAACAGCTACTGGATGCTCTGGACATCAGAAGAAGTGTCTTGATGCATTCAAAAGCAAATTCCTAAAAATCCCACCAAGGTTGATGCATTTTTCTCTGGCAATTGCAAATTCATTTTGCTCTCCTCTTTCCTCCTTCCAGCTTGTGTCATTTCAATCAGGTTTCTGTAAAATACTGTTCTAAATTGTTATATGCTGTGAGACTGATTATTGGTTACATGTAGAATGTGAGAAAGGAGAAAGGAAGCTGATTTTTACAATTGCCACAGGAGACTGTATCTAGTTTGTCTTAATCCTCTACACACAAAGTCACTAAGCAGAGAGTTATCATTTGATAAGCAAATTAGCTACAATATTGCCTTAGAAATGGCCAAATGATTGTAAGCTAAAGGCCAGCCATTTCATAACCAGACTGGCCCCATAGAATCAGCATTTAGAGGAGGGGCAGGCCCTGTTTTTTACTGGTCTGGGCATAAATTTTGTTATTACTTAAAATGTGTGGTTTTTGAATGCTAGAATGTCTTACTGAGTACATTCATTAAATCTGTGTTGCTGCCTCAGTCAGCCTCTAAATATCCTCAAACATCCCAGCAATCATACTTATACACAGCCTCTGCTTGCTGATGTGCTAATACTTCAGCTGTCATTTTGATATTTTAATATTAGTCACTACACAGCTCAAGAAATTTTAGATAAAATCCTTAATGTCAAACCTTCCTCCCACATAACAAATATAATTTAATATTTCTTATGTATTTGTTGTTCACTGCTTTAGCTCTTTATAAATCCTTATCCCAATTTAAAAATCATCTTATGTGTTTGTAACAAATTTCTAGTGATCTCACAATAGAAGTGTAATAATCATATTTATTTTGGCACATACAATCACTATTTATTTACTTTCCCTGCTGTGTAAACACACAGAGCTGGATTAGGAAGACTTCCTATGTATGTGCTTGAAAAACATCAGGTCATAACAAGTTGAAACACCATTAAGTGTTTACCGAAGTAATTAATGGGGACAGAAATTCTCTCTGCTGGGTGTAAGCATACAGGTCTGATGTAAAACACATCTCCCCCAAATGGCAGAACTCATCAGCAGTTTGCCTCCTAAGTTTTCTTGCCCCAGTGCAGAGAAAGGTTGTGAAAAGATGTGACCCATGATCTGGCAGTACACACAGACCCTCCAGACTCCCTAATGAGCAGATCGCCTGACCAAACATTCCTCTTCAGAGCAGTAGAGTTTGGTGCAGGGTTGCTCAGTGACCCTGAGCAGCAGCCACTTTGGTCCTCTTGAATCTTAATTAAGAGGGTTCAAGCCACAAGTGAGAGGTTGAGGAGATGAAGTTGCTAATGCAGCAGAGGCTGAGGGCTTTCAGTTTGTGCAGTTTTGCAGGGAAATGTATGTGTTGATGGCAAGGCAGCCCAGGTTTTTCAGAACTGGGTAAGGAGCCAAGAAAGTCCTACCTTTAAATTCAGTCTCTGGCATTTTCTCTGTACATACAGGCAGCCCATTTAGCCTTTTCTATGTTACTCACCCTAATGTCATGGGGCTAGTATCTGGTTGGTATTGTTACAGGGTGTGTTTGTTATCATGAGTGGAGATGAGAAAAGCCAAGTAAAAGTAGCTTGATTTTATGAAGATGTCCTGCTTCCTTCTCTATCCGAGATTTGTTTCACATGCTTTTTCATGCATACAAACCTAGATGCTTTTTCATGCATACAAACAATTTGCACAACAGAAATTTATAGTCTATTATAGAAAATTTACAGTCTGTTAAAGAACAAGGAGAAACATCTTGGTGTAAATTTTCCCTGCTGTTGTAGCAACATATTTGTTTGCACACATATACATCAGAAAAAATACAACTTTGTTTTTGTATGGTGTTCTAAGAAACAACTGGAGCCAAATACTGATAATTTAATTGAAATTTTTAGTTGCCAATTCATCAATTTTTTTTTTTTAATATGAGTGGAATAACCGATTCATCAATTTTCTTTATGACACAACAATTTTTATCTTGTAGTACTATTATTATTTACCAGTGTGCATGCCTGACTCCCATCTTAGTTCCTAGTTACTGCCATCTGGCATCTCTGCAGCATCAGGGGGTTCCACAATTCCACAACATTGTGACTTTCTTGTACGTGATTCCTTGACTTCCAATAACTGTTTTCTATACAGATGAGGACATATTATTAGTTATAAATTCTTTCAAGCTCTTTTAAATTTATTTTTGTTTGTAGTGATCTTGGGTGAGTATCTCCATATGTTTTCTTGTTTGTGTATGTTAGATTGTAAGTTATAGATGAAAGATGACATAACTTATTGGAAAACATTTCTATCCCATCAAAACATTCTCTGCATCTGCCCAAAGTAATTGGAAGAATTTATAAGAAAACACTGAGATGAATGAATGACTGAGGACAGATAAAGCATACTTTTTTTTTTTTATTTAATGTGTACATATACAGGATGATATGAGTGACATATTAGGCACAAATAGTTCTGAAAAATACCATTTGGAGTTCTTCTATCATTTAGTAGTGTAATAATACAATATGTAAAGGTGATAAAAAGGTGAAGGAACAAATTCTGTGAGCTATTCTGCTGAAAAAGGAACTACATGCTTCATCCTAATTTTCATCCTGATATCCATTCATATGGGGGTAAAATATATAATTTGAATCTTTGATTGAAAGTGAAGATAAACCAAAATATTTAGGAGTGAGGGAACTAAAGGACCAAGTCTGAGTATATGGATTTGAAAGGCCAGACCTCAAGAAAAACATCACTCTCTGCCTTATGGTTTGTATCCTGGATGAAGCTAGAAAAGCTACTGTTTTCTAATATTTCAAGAGCAAAATTATGAAATGCCATTGTAAGATCTGCATAAGTATCAACTTAAATTTTTATAGGTATTCATTGTAAGCAGAGTTGGGTTTCCTAAGTGGATGCATGCAGAAAGGTAAAAAGGTACCAGCATGCTTAAGAGCCCAAATAGAAGAGACCAAAATGCAGGGATTTGTGGAATTTAACATGAGATGCTCTGAAAGAATGGTGACTCCAGGTTTTGTGTACAGTCAGTTGTATAGTGCCCATCCTTCTTGTTAACTTCTGCAGTCAACCAGTTTGTACCTTGAAGCCTAAAGTTCAACTAACTCTCTTTTTTGTTACTGCACGAGTTAAAATGTCTTCATAAGATTATTGAGCCGCAGTACTCTACTCTTTGTCCTCTGATTAGTGGTATACTAAAATTTAAATACAGTTGTGCAAACAACTTTAGGTATATAGTACACATGACCATGGTTTTTTGAAAGTGTATAATGTAAGTAGCCCAAAGGTTTAAAGATGAAAGCTACTTTCACAATTACTGATAATGATGGAAATGTAGAAACACTAGAACAAGTGGCTGATGTCTGTAAAGTGAGAACTGGTACTTCATTTCTTGTTTTCTTTGTTATGGGGTGTGTACGTTTTCATGGTGGTGGCAGTGTGGGTATACAGTATCTAACTGATGTCGAAGCCTGCTTTTCCAGTGGGCTGAATCCTTTGGAAGAGGCACTCAGCATCTCTGAGTCAAGCTCTGCTCTCCAAAGGAAATGGTGTTGAGTTTTCTCTTTCTGTGAACCAGTCTCCTTGGGTAACATAGAACTGTGATGTGGGCCTCAGAAGAGACTCAGAAGTCTAATTTGCCCACCATGAGGCAGGATCAGCTGCCTGCATGCCAAGATGTTTTTGCAGTTTTTTTTTCTGAGGTCTAATCTGAATCCTTCTTGATGCAATCTGCATATCATTATTGCTTGCTCCCTCTACCACAAACACAGAACAGATTTTTCTCTTCCTCTTCACAGGAACTTTTTATATGTTTGATGCCACTCAGTCATATTTGATTCAGCTTAGGTAACCCTGGTTCTTTCATGCTTTCTGGTTACTTTTGTAGCTATTGTTTAGGTGCAGTCACTCAACATCTTTCCTCTAGTACCTGAAACTGGATACAGTGTTGCAATGACAGCTTTTGCAGCATTAAGCGGAGTAACACAACTGCTCCACATACCTTCTAGGCTGTATTTTGACGATTTCATCCCAGGAAGGTATTGGGTTCTTTCACAGCAGCATGATGGCACATTTTCAATCTGCAGTCCAAAAGCACCAAGGCTAGAAATAACAAGAGAAGACAACAGTGGTACTGGTAATAGAGAGCAAAAACTAGCTGGAGAATCATAACTAAAGCGCATCTTCCTGAGATACAAAACTAGATATGTTGTCAAACTGAGTCCAGGTAGAGAATGGAACGGAGATCCGCAAGTGCCATTCCTGAAAGGAAATGGATTCTTTCTGCAGCTGAAAAAGAGAACATGACACCTGATGATGTATTAGAAGCCAAAATCCAAATGTTAATAAAATTCTGTGACACTGAGCTGTTGAGTAAATAAATCTTTCTACTTCTTTTCCTACAGGCTACAAACTTAGATATGAGATGGGATGCTGTTGAGACCTGTGCTTTGTCCAGAGGAATACCTTGAGCCTTGCTCAGGGTGAATAAGGCCAGTCCAAATGAAATATCAGGGCAGGAGTCTTCAGGTCTAGGTCTCCCAAATCCTACTCCTATTTGCTGGCATAGTTCAGAGCTTCAAGAAATTAAGAATAACACCTTTGATTGTACCAATAGCATTCCTTACTGTGTGTGATTATCTGTTTTGGAGATGTTTTAATTCACATTATTTCACACTCAGCAGGCTTGGGGAACTGCTGTTTCGTAAACTGCTCTTGGCTCCTTCTTTAACTCGTCAGCTTCAGGACTTCTGAGATAAATCAGGCTGCAAGAGAACCACTGACTTGGTGTTTCCCTCTGAAAAAGCACAAGAAAGACAAATCCCTAGCCACATTGGTACTGGTGAAGTTGTGAAGCCAAAGTAAGATTGGGGAGGAGAATCAAAAGAATGTAAAACCTTCAGGTTGACAAAAGAACAGTTTAATAACTGAAGTACAGTATACTAGTATTACTAACTATAAGGGGAATAACAAGGGGAGAGAATGTAAAACTAAAAGGGGGAGGGGGAGTGTAGAACAACAAAAAAATACCAAACCAACCAACCAAACCCCCAAAACAAAGAAAAACCCACTGACAAGTGACGCAGAATCACTGTGCCCAGAGCAATACCCAGGCCAACCCAAGCAGCAATTGGTCCCTTCTGTGTAACTCACTGGAATGATGTGCTATAGTATGAAATACCCCTTTGGCTAGTTTGGGTCAGGTGTCCTGTTTTTGCTGCCTCCTGGATTCTTGTGCCCCTCCTCACTGACAGAGCATGAGAGAATAAGTGCTTGACCAGGGTAAGTGCTATTTAACAACTAAAACATTGGTGTGTTATCAGTGTTGTTCTCAGACTAAAGCCAAAACACAGCACTCCACCAGGTAGTAAGAGGAGAATTAACTCTATCATAGCTGAAACCAGAACAACTGGGTGGTAAGTGCAGTATAGGCATATTCTCAGGTCCCATAATAAAGTGATACATGCTACTGTAGATTTCTTGCTAGGGAGAGAACTTTTTTTTATTTTTTTAATGTGTCTTGGCTAGAAATCTCAACTTTAAAATATCCAATAAACTTCTCTGCTCATCTAGAGAGGAGTGATTGAAAAGGAAATGGTTTTTAAACACTGTTCAATTCATTGCTGTTGCTGCTGTCGCTGCCTGAAGATGATTGCGTCTCAGTTCAGATCTCAACAGGGTGAGCTCGCCCAGGCAGGTCTAACATGTAACAAGTTTTGGGCTTGTCAGTGCTGTCCATAGTTTCCATTACTTTTTATGAGAACACTAATTAATACTGCAAGAAAGACAGAGGCTGTACTCAAGGAACTTCTCCATAATCAGTGTCATCATTTTCGATCATGTTAGCACAGAGAGCTGGAGATTCTGGCTTGCTTGATGGCGAGATCCCACTGCTCAGGCACAGCAATTTCTAATTAGTTTCTGAATGAGAAAGGTGGATGAGGTGGCTGGCCCTCAAGGGCTTTTTCTCCTCTGCAGTAAAAAGTTATTCAGCAAATTAGTGCAATACACAGATTTTTATTTTTTTTTTTTTAGTCCCCAGTGATGTGTTAGGCATAAAATAAATGCCTTTCCTTTCACCTGTGTAGGATGGTCATTACAATTCGAGATAGAAACAGTATTAATAAAAAGAGACAGTTGTTGCCAACCCAACTGCTAAAAAAGCGAAGAGGTCAATATGGTCCTTTTTATATCACCATAGGCTTCTTTCTCAAGGGTATCAATACAAAGAAAAATGCAACTCTAAGTAAAATTTCAAATTGTTTTCCCCTTTGTTACTATACATGTTGTCATGCGCTATGAATGAAAGACCACGGCATATCTGTGAACGTCTATCTCTGAACATCCAACTGCATAGTCTTTTAACAATGATTCTGTAAGGTATTGTCTCCTACCTTGTGTATTGAAAACCAGGCAGTATGTTAGTTTTCTGTCTTGTTTATATTGGTCTGTGCCAGCTGCTGAAGTAATGTGTACATTTTTCCTCTTGTATTTATGCTGTTACAGGTGCTAAAAAGCACCGTGGGAGTACTCTCATAGTAGCATGGGAAGTTGAACAAACAAGTATCAATGTGATTTGAAGTTAAAAGTAATTTTGTTAAAATTGTCACCACCAATTTTCATGATAAAAGAATGAAATAAAACCCAAATCTTAACTTGCTGATTTGGTCAGTCCTCATGAGAAAAATAAGGGGTGCACCTATAATACATGCCAGTGGTGGCTTGTTTCTCTTTATATCCAGCTTTTCTAGTTTTGTCAAACATTCAGCATTATAAGTAATTCTGTTAAAGGAATAGACATGATAAAAAGTAAGCAATGAAAACCAGAGGGCTTTACTTTAGGTTGCTGGTTTCATCTGGATAGTCACGATGTTATCAACTGATGAATATTTGTCTGCCTCTTTGAAAACAGATGGGAGATATAGCCATGTTCCTTGGAGAAGAGTGTTCCCACTTCAGAAACTTCATTTGGCTCTTTGTATGAAAATAAAGGAGTCAGTTTAGATGATATCAGGAAAATATGTTACAGCACTAGCCTGGTGAGGTTGGAGAGTCTGAGCCAGAGGAAAAATTGTGAGGAAAACCTTACAGGATAAAAGTTGGAGAGATCTACTTGTTTCAATTTGTGAATATTAGCCAAAAGCTTTGCTCAATGCATCATGCTTGTGAAAGGAGTGGAATCCCCAGGTGTCAGGACCTTATCCAGTGCACCTCTCACCAGGACTCCCTCTTCATGAGAGAAGTTGCTTTGGAGTTTGGCTTCAAACCTGCAGTGTTCCTGTTCATATGGATTGCCCTTTCCCAGTGGGACAGCTGAGGGCATTGGGTGTCTTACCAGTAAAAGTTAAAGTTTTCACAGAAATTTCTAGCTAAAATTGTATTTTTCCCCCCCCCCCCCCCCGATTTTGCTGCAGATCTCCCAGAATCCTTGAGCAGAGACTTTTACACAATACCTGACAATTCTTGCTCTCTCAAAAGTCTTATCATGACAGAGCTCAAGCCATTTACAGTACAATCAGTGAGCCATGCTTCTAAATGCTTTTATGCAATAGCACATGACTGCTTTGATATCCTTTTCTTTGGGAAATTACACTACAAGCATTATTCCTCTACTGAGAGTGAAGCTGCTCAGCCCGACATAGCATTGCCTTCAGTTTTCTGCATGTGCACACAGATCTAGTTATAAACTGTATATGTAATGCTTTATGAGTTTTTATTCCATAACTTCTGAAATTATTCCTGTAGATGGTAATTGTCATGGGAGGCTTAGAGGGACTGGTGATTCCTGTATTATACAACCAATCTATTGCATTGTGAAATGTCACACTCCTAATCTCTTTCATATGTTTGGCAAAATGCTTGTTAAATTTGTTAGGTTTTCCTTTGTGTTCCTATGGGAAAATTGTTCTTGAACCTCAGCTCCTTAACGATTGAGAAACCTTCATCTAACTTCTAGTCTAAACCAAATTTCTGGCTAACTCATATTTTTTCTTAGCAGTTGGCCATCATTTTTGCACTTATCCCATTATGACAGCTCTGAGGTTTTTGTAGAAGACACAAATGACCTGTGCTCAGGAGTAAAGACGAACACATGTTTTCAGAGACTGAATCAAAACCATGGAAAATTTTTTTGTGTAACTTTTTGTTTGACACCTCTCCCTCCCCTAAAAGTTTAATTTGGTCCAGAATGAAATGCTTTTTATTGTTGTTGGCATTTCAGTTAAAACTATTTTAGCAAAACTTTCAGCTTTTTAAAGCAAAAAGTAAAAAAGTTGAAAACATCAAGCCAAAATATTCTAACATTTCAGAAACACTGATTGTAGAAATAGCATGATTTCCATTTTTTTACAAAGAGGTCAAATCTATATTTAGTTAATTTAGTACAAGTTATGAAATGCCTATCTGTAGTTAGAAATCTGCCATAGCCAGAAGTTCCCTCTTCAGGGTGTGGTGACAGTGAGTCTGAAAGTTAACTGATTGATGTTTCGCAGAATAATTGTAGATATTCCACTGTTACCTGTGACTGTTACATTAGCAGCTGAGAAACTCTGTTTGCAGCAGCCAGCTCTGCAGGTTATTAGAACTATGTTTTGGTAGATTTTACTGAGCAGGGAACGATAGAAAATCCAAAGTCTTGAAAATTTTTGTAAGTAATTTTTATTTTTTATATTTTTAAGCTCTTGGTATTTTTCTGGTACACATGAGGAACTTTCAGGCTGAAGGGATGAAAGGAGGAAAAGAATCTGAATGTACTGTAGTCTGCCCCAGGTTCTGAGCAACAATGTCATGTTTTAGGGGAGATAGTGCTGTGCAAGCCTCTGACAAAGTACCATACGCTTCAGGGAATTTTATATATGCATATGAATAAAAGCATGACTTTGGAGCTTTGCTTCAGAAAATGGCTTTGTAGTGGTTGCTGATATTTGATAATGTTCCATTTTTTCCTAACATCTGTGGCCTCCAACTTATTCTGGCAGTCCTAATGTGAAGAGTTCTGCGTGTTTGTAGGCAGGATATGGAATAGCTTTGCTCTGGGAAGGTCTAAGGTGAAGTTTAATGGTGTTGTCTGTCACAGCAGTGTTTGTGCCATCTGCTTTTGGGTTACATGTTATCAGAGGTGATACTGAAATAATATGAGAATTTCCTTTGTGTAGAGACAACTTTGGTGATTACAAAAAAAAATGCGGAGGAAAAAAATCGGTATCTTGAAAACAGCACAGATAATGTGGAAAATAAGGACTTTGGGAGCTCCATGTTTTTGTTTGGAAATGCTTGCTACTGCAAAGAGTGCATAGAGACTAAAATGACAATTAACCTCGTTTGGGTCAAGAGCAATCTTCAGGAGTGATGTGATCACTCCTGAGTAGTTGCTGGTAATTCGTTTCATTGGAATGTGCTATATTTTAGGGGCACTAGGAAAACCTTGCTGTGATTATAAGACTCTCCAGCCTAGTGTAGGCAAGACCTTAGCCCTTGTTGCAGTGGCAGGTAGCTTGCTTCTGCTCCCTGTACTGAATAAAACAAGACAGAACACAAGAAATTGACATGCATCTGGCACGTGACTAGATGCACTTCTCTGCTGGTAGAAGCCTGGCTTTTATATTGTATAATACTTGTGACAGCAGGAAGATCAAACTTACAGAAAAGATATTTATTAGGAGTGGTGAGAAGCAGGCACTTAGCACTGACTGAAAGGCAGTACAGATAAAGATGCTGCATTTGAAAACCTCTGATAAAACTGCATTGAACAGTAGGAAGCATTTAACAATCACTGGGCTTAACTGCGCTGTCACGGTTTACATAGAGGGCTGTTCAAAAGGAAGGAGAGAATTACAATGGGGGAACCTGGCAAAACCCCTAAAAGCTGCTCTTCTTTTAGCTTCCAAGCAGAAATGCATTTGGAATGTATATTTCCACATTGTCCTCAATCAGGATTTAATTCTGAATTCACATATGGTACTTAATTTGCATTTTTTGTACAGTCATTAATGCTTGGTGAACTTGAAAGGTCTAGAAAAGTATTCAAAGGATTGGATACTTCCCAGAAACATGATCATGCTGTACTGGCCTGGGAATCTGGCATAAAACCGGCAGCTCAGATGCTGACCTGGGATTTTGATTCTTTCGCTGTGAGGTATTTTAATAACAGAAGCTTCTTCTCAGGCTTGTTGTACATTTTAGGCTAGTTCTTGTACATGTGAATCATTTTGCTGTTGGTACAATTTTGATCACATTTCTAGCAGAGGCCAAAAACAGGGGAATATCAAGAACAGGGAGCTGCAGGGAACCAGAGATCAATGTACTTTGAAACTACCCTGGAAAAAAAAAGCAGCTTCCTGATTCTTAATCTAAGACAGAAGAAGCAGGTCTTGGCCACGATAAGGTTGACAGCAAGCTCCTGTCCACATGCAGGAACTGCAGTGGTGGCCACAAGACTCGAAAGGAAGGAGGAATGAGAGCTAAAATGCTCAAATGAAAGATGCTGGATTATTTTCAGAAGAATGCATGACATCACTGAGATTTATTGTTTTACTGTGGGATTCGTGCTTAACTGGGAAGCAGTGTGGTACTAGGCACAGTGCAACAACCTTGACCAGCAGCAGGAAACTGCTAGATGATGGGGAAGGTATCTCTGCTGGGGGAAGACAATCATTTCTTAAGAAGATGTGCCTGGCTGAAAGCAAGTCTTATGGTGTGTACCTTTTAGGGTGTAATCTTAGTTTTAGAAACCAAAACAAATCACAAAATATCATGAGGGAACTCATTTTTTTCTTCTCTTTTATGTAGCAATAAATGCTTTCAGATGCGAGGAACAGTGCGACAGCTGATGGCAGATGCAGGAAGACTTCCTCCTCTCCTCCCATCATGCCCCCACCCAGGGGCATTGAAGTGCAGAGAGTCTATTGTTCTGGTGCCTCTCTTTCCTTTTATCTGTGCAGCTGTGTTCTCCATCAGATACCATCATGCTGCCAGAGCTACTCTTCAGAGTGGGGGTAGGTGATGTTAACTGCTTGTCTTGGAATAAACTATTTGGTCATGCAAGTTATTTAGTCTGACAAAAGAACAAAAGAAAGTAAGTAATTGGTAATTATTCTCTCTACACCTTCTCTCCTCTCAGTTTTCAAAAAGGGATACTTTTACTGCAGTGTTGTGTACCTATTTAATCACTTACACCAGCTGATGAAATAAAAGCTCTTGTCCCTTGGCCCCTTGCAAATTATTCTTGTTAATTATTTTTTAATTATCCTTCCATCATTGCTCCTGGTGCTACTTTCATAATTTCTACATCAGTGGGTGCAGACATGACAAATATAAAAACTTATCAGAGGGAACTATTGCGTCTGCTGTGCTGGCTCCAGAAGAGGAACAAAAGGTGGAGCATGACCCAGGGACTTCCTCCTGGCTCACCTCCCTTTTGCGCCCTCTGCTTTGCTGTAGGTGAGAATCCATTGTTGGCACACTCACCTGCACATGCGTATCAACACATGAGCACGCTTGCATGAGTGTGTACAAGCTTATTAATTAGCTCAAGTTTCACATTAGCAAGTTAATATCTGAATGTTTTCAGGGTGACTGACAGCATATTAATCAGAACCACATTTAAACAGATGGGTACATTGTACCCCTCCCTAATCCAGACAGGTAAGAAAAGATCCCCAGTGTGGAAGAAGAGATTGCAGACTGCAATACTCTGCAGTTGGTTTCTAAGGGATAAAAAAGATGGCTTCATTTTTGTTCTCGGAAGAGGGCTGTGAAGATGTCAACAGTTTGCTGTACTATATACCTGCAAGTTTACAGAACCTGTGTTCACAGAATATAGGTCCTGGCACGGTTTCTCTGTCCCCCAAACCTTCCTATCTAAAAAAAAAAATAGTGACAGAATTTGCTGGAAGATAAAGATGAAGCAGAAGTGAAACCTAATTGTGGATGTACAATTGAGGGAAGGAAATGGGGAAAAAAAAATAAAGTGTCTTTACCCAGAAGCTAGAGATATTAAAACCAATGTATTTTCAGTATGTGTGATAAAATCAAGTCATGAGCAAATGAATAACTAGCCTCAGTATTTACAGCAAAGTACTTATTTATTCCCTGAACTACATTCCTCCTCTCTCTCTCTCTCTCTGCCTCCCCCCCCCCCCCCCCCCCCCAGTACTTACAAACATATGTCATATTTTACTGGTGTTCTTCAGAATTAGTTGACGGGTGGCTGAGGCAAGGAAGTTCAGCCTCTGGTCTGCCTTTTGCAGTGATTCACCACCAATGTGGACTGGGCTTGCTATGTGAGCCTTACTTTATGCAGAGCTTGGAGGTTTTGCTGCTTGATAAGCACTTCCACAATTTGGCTCATGATGACCACGAGGTGCTATCCTCCTCCTATTTGCATGAAGATTGTCTAAACCAGCAAATTTTACATCTGTGTATTTCCTATGTTGCCTTTTAGCAAACAGTTTTGTAGAGGATTCTTCGCCTTTCTGTGCTTTCCCAGCTTCAGACTCTAGAGGACACTTTGTATGACATTTTTCATAACCACAATAATTACTTTCCTTGGCACCTTATAAACACAAACTGGCATAAACTACTCTTACAGCTGACATTTTTGTGTTGGGTTTTGTGGAAATGGTAGGTTATTTCTGTTGTCCCTACAGTGCCTTTGGAGGCCATGAAAATATCACATCAGCTGATTTTAGCCTGAATAGTGAAGTCACAGGAGCAACTATTTGAAGAGAGCAGAGCTGTCTGCTGACTGCTCACCGTTACATGGTGCGTATCTGTGTAGAGCTGACTAACACATGGTCACAAGTGTTTTCATAGTGCGATATCAGGTGGAATGGGTGCTGCAACACTGTAATACAGCATGGCTTTAATTTTTGCTATGCAAAATGGTCATCTTAGGTTATTTTCCTGGTTAAGCTCTTCCATTAGTAAGATTTCTCAGTATTCAAATAGGTGATGCCCACATAACTGTGAGGTATGGCCTAAAATCTATTCATACTATCTCCAAGTAACTTTGCCTAGGAGATCTGTACCTAGATTTGCCTGTTAAAGTGACAGAGTATTTCTTAAATGTTGACAACCAGGCAGAGTTCACAATTTCCTGGGTTTTCTTGCTGCTATGAAGGATAAAGAGTTCAACTTTATACTTTCACAGCTCTCACTTTTTGAAAAACTTAGTGACAGAATCATTTCTCTCAGGAAAATCCCAGGGGGAAGTCCTACCATATATAATACAACAGAGGAACTGACAATGTTTAGACTTTCAGGTGGAAACTAGTTTGAAGATACAAAGCTGGGTAGTCATGGCTAGTTTCCATATAGGAAAAGAGAACAGTGATTGTGAAAAGCAGACAGAAGATGACAAAAATTTGAGGAGGTGAGCACAGAACATGAGTTAGAGGAAAACTTGTTACTTAATTCTGAAATAGTGTAATAAAACAACCTCTTATGGTGTCATGGTTTAACCCCAGCTGGCAACTAAGTACCATACAGTTGCAAAATTATAAAATGGTAAAACCTGTGGGTTGAGGTAAGAGCAGTTTAATAATGGAAATAAAGTCAAATATAATAATAGCAACAACTATAATAATAATGATGAGGATGGAAAGGAGTGGAAGAGAAATAAAACTCAAGTTAAAAAAAAAAACAAAGAAGTGATGCACATTACATTTGCTCACCACCTACTGACCAATGCCCAGCCCATACTCAAGCAATGATCAGTGTTTCTCAGTCAACTCCCCCCAGTTTTTATATTGAGCATGATGTGCTGTGATATGGAATACTCCTTTGATTAGTTTGGGTCAGGTGTTGGGTACTTGCTCCCTCCTGGCTTCTTGTGCCCCTCCTCACTGGCAGAGCATGAGAGACTGAAAAGTCATTCATCAGGGTAAACATTACTTAGCAACAACTAAAATATCAGTTTGTTACCAGCACTGCTCTCAGACTAAAGCCAAAACACAGCATTGTACTAGCTGCTAAGAAGAAAATTAACTCTATCCCAGTTGAAACCAGGACACATGGGTTTCAGGTTATAAGGGGAGGAGATAAGAGCACACATGGTACAGAAGAAACAGAAGCAAAATGTGTGATAAGATAGGGAAAGAAAGACTGTAATTATAAGTGCCTTTAGGTTCTTATGGTTTGTTGTTTCTTTTTTTTTGGCCTTTGTAACAATAGGCAATAAATGAAATGCGAAGGCGGGACTTAAGTAACAAATATTTATTGTGTAGCTACGATGCCTGTGATTCAAACCTAGGTTTGATCTAGACTCATGATCAGAATATTTTAAGTCCAACTAACTAACTCGGAGATCCTGATGTAATTACTGTTGATATCTCCTGATACTAAAAGACGTGTGCAAGAGCAAGATGCATGGCTCAATATAAACCTTAACTCTCTAGAGGTGATAATGGAAATGACTGAATAATTTTGAAATTCATTATTTATTTTGAATCTACACAGTCATTTTTTTTTCTTGGAGTAAAGCCACTCCTGTCAGTTTAATTATATTGGGAGTAAATGTGACCCTTCCCAAGCCTTCTGTAAGCGAACAGTTTCTAATAAAGTTGTAACAGATTAATCATGAAAAGGTCTTGGCAGAAAAATCAGTAGGTAGGTAGTAAAAAAGATAAAGGACACTGAAATGAATAGAGTGACATGCTGCGAGATATTAGCTTTATGAAGACAACTTTGTTCAATAAGAAAAGTTACGTAGTGGCATGGGAGAGGAACAAGTAGAGCACTCCTGCTACTGCCAAAAATCCTTGGTGTTGCTTTCTGATTATAAAATGTTGTGGGAATAGCAATGCTTTCAGTGAAAGATGCTCTTTCATCATTACAGTTGCTTAAACCAAATTAAATGGACATGTCGATTATGCAAAATTTAAAGATCATACATCCATCAGAAAGGTGATGGTTGGACTTGCATTTCAAGTGCTGAGCTGGGGCCCACAAAACATGTTTCCTGTTCTGAGCTATAGCATAGGCCAGTCTCTCCACAGCCACACCCTGTTGTGCAGTGAGCAGTGCTGTACTGTGATTTGAATATGCTGAGCCTCATGGAAATGCTAAATACAGGAAAGATCACCTTAACTGTATGAACTGCTAGTGCTTTGAAAACACTTGTTCTGCAGGAATTTGTGTGCACTTTTGCTGGCTGTGGAAGAACATGTCGTCCTTGTCATGCCACACACTCCATTTGGTTCTAGCTTGGCTGTGTGTATGTGTGAAGGGGAATATATCCCATTTTCCTGGAGAAGAGCTGAACAAATTTTTCTTGCACTTAGTTTGTTTGCAGCTGTGCTTGCCTGCAACTCACCACGTTTATTCTGTCCCCTGCATCTTCCCACCTCTTTCTGCTCTAGCTCTTTTTTCTTCTTGTGGCTTCCCTTTCCCTGTCACCACTGCTACCATTGCTGTTCTGCACTCCCATCCTTTGCCTTGCTCCCATTTGGTTTTCTTCTCTTGCATTCTCTACAAGTTCATGGAATCACAGAATGGTCTGGATTGGAAGGGATCTTAAATATCATCTAGTTCCAACTAAGTACCTCACTCTTATTCAAAACTAATAGGTGAACCCCCTCCATCATCTCCTGTCTGCTACTTTGTAGGTCTGAGAGTTGAACTCTGTTGTTTTGGAAGGTTACCTGATGGATTTTACACTGTTTTTCTTAGTTTTCCCTCTGTATTAGGCCATGGTAGGAGATACTGGGATTACTCCCTCCCAGTGTTCACTATGAACTACTGCTTACTCCTTTTCCTACTTCTTCACTTCCTCTGATGAGCACTGCTTGTGATTTTTCCTTATTGCTTCCTTCTACCTGGTGCTACAAACAGTTCACCCAGCTCCTCCTAATCAGATTTTCACCCTAAATTTGGTTTTGTCCTCTCCCTCTCCACATTGTATTGACTACTGTCATAACTAACCTCCAGACACCAGTAAGGCTGAGTTTCTGATGAAACTCCTGTCTTGCTGCATTTGCCTTCCAAGTCTGGTTCAAAGCTGTTTCTAAATCATCAGAAAAGATGCATAATACATATGAAGACACATTTCATTCTTTATCTGCAGTATAGCTGCAGGATGAAGCTTTAAAAAAAAACAGTAGGGAACAGTAGCCTAAAAACCCTGCATATGGAAAATGGAAAACCTGGTCAGGGATGCTTCTATTTTCTTTTATTTTATTGTTGGACTGTTTGATCTGCCTTGCCAAGGTGTCCAGACTGTTGTTCTTATGGTAATCTAAAATGAAGCCAGGTTACTGTGGTGATGGCACTTTTCCTTTCAAACAATACATTCTGACACAGTACACTCTGCCTGCTATGCTGCTGCTGTTCGATAATTTGAAAATGGTCTTTCTGGAATTATGATGAGGGAATGTAGGAAATGACAGGGAGACCATAGATTCTCTCTTATGGGAATTGATTCACTTTAAGAAAAGATAAGTGTACTGCCTAACAGTAGAAGTCATCTTTAGGAACCACACAAATGAAAAGAATTTCTTCTTTGTTTTGAACACCCAAAACTCAACTTAAAAAAAAGTATTTTTCACTCCAAAACCTTTTTTCCCCCTAAATTCCTTATTCAGTGAAATGGATGTGATGCCAAAATACATGCAACAAGGGCCATTACTGATACCTAAGAAAAGTAAATGGAAAATTCTGATCCTTATACTGGTGTAAATTGGGAATAAACCTATTGTTTCAAACTAAGTAGTTCTGTATTGCATTGGAATAAATGAGTTACATTTAAATCCTTATTTGCTAAAAAAGAGAGATACACAGGACTTCCAGTTGTCCAAATATATTTTTCCTTTTTTTTTTTTTTTTTTGGTAAGAATTTTCTTCTCCACAAAGCTCATTTCTACTGTTGTTGCTCTTTCAGTGTAGTTTTAATTATGAGTTTGTAACACTTATGTTCGTTTGGATGGCAAAGAGCTGAACTGCCACAAGAAAGCATTATGTTTTTGGAGGACAATTAACAGGAGAAAGAGCTGCGCCATAGGAAATGAAATCACTTCTTCAAACTGTCTCAAATATCAGAAAATGAGACAGAAAAATTGTGAACATGTTACTCTTTGTACAAATGGTTCTCTTCCTGCACCTTAGATTTATCTTTTTTTTCTGCTGACAGTCTTTCATTTCAGAATAATGCAATGAATTCTTTGCAGATTTATAAACTTACTTAACTCTTCAGAAGTGAATTGCCAACGCAAAAATAGAACTTGATTGTAAAGAAAAAAGCCTATTTAAGTCCTGATTTAGCAATGAATTCAAATATAGGCATACTACATTGTCTGAGATCTGAAAATCAGATTGCTGACAGATAAAGAGAACTATTAAGAGGCAAAGATGTACTTCCAAGCCCATTTTCACCCATTACATGGTGACTGAGTAAAAAATATAATAGATCTAATTTTAAATATATGTTTGCATTCAGTTGAAATAACCATGACCTTGATAACCCAGATGAACTGAGGCTAAAAACAGAGCTCCTGTTTTCTTTAAAATCATGTGTTTGACTTCTAAGAAAAAGGGAGAACTTTGAATGAATATCAGCTTTGCAGCCAAGTGCTAATTTTCATTTCTGTTATCTAACTTCTTTTGATTCAACCATAATTTACAAAACCCTGATCCTCTTAATACAGTAGAATTGCGTAACAGAAAGTAGTTTTCCTGCTTAATAATCTAAGCCTTCCTATCTCCCCGCTCCTTCTTGTCTCTCTGTCTGTGTCTTTTACAGACTGTTTTCTGTTAAAAAATCCTTTTAATTTTGTTTCTGGACCCCATAAGTGCATCTCTGCCTGTCAGGCCTTCTGCCACTCTCTGTGTTTATGCATCTGGCATTTTAGGCTTTGGCTGTGTAGTAACAGCTTCTGCAAACAGCAATCAGATCTCTGAATTTGCAGTATGTCCACAGTGAATAGGCCTGTTTCTTCCTCCAGATAGCTCAGTTTCTGGCTAGCGTTATCTGTAGCTGGCTTTATGGGCAATAGCAACCACTGCTTCCACTCACTTTGAGAGAAGATTTATTTGCCTCTCACATTTCTTCCAAACAGCGGCTACCGTTTTCAAGAACGGTATATGATCCATTCCCACAATTGCACATTTTCCAAGCGTCTATAATGTCACAACTGTGAAAGCTTTGTACCCAAACCGTAAACTGATTTAGTCATTATAAATATGGCTAGAAGGATCCTTGAGAGGTCCTATGGGTCATCCTTCTATTGAGACAGATTCAGTTATTCTGAGAGCCTTTCTCATGTTTGCATGCTATGTTCTTAAAAGCATTCCAGTCAAGTAGGTCAATCACCTTCCTAAGTGCTCCTCTATTCTGTTGACTGATTATCCTTCAAATTATAGATATTTTATTTTTCCTTGTCATGTTCACCTTACATCATCTTTTCTTACTTTAAACCCATTACTTATTTTCCTTTCACCAGTAAAGACAAAGAATATTTATCTTTAAAATATCTGAAAATTGTTACCATGTCTTTTTTAATACCTGATTGATCTTTAACTCTTCCTGTTTTTCTCTGGGGGTCTGTTTTCTCCACCTTGCTTTTTATATTTTTTTTTTGTTGGTTGGTGGGTTGGGTTTTTTTGTTTCTTTTGTTTGCTGTTTTTTGTCATGTTGTTCGCTTTAGAAACTTTTTGGTTAGTTTCTTATGGTTTGGTAGCCAAAAGGACACAATGATGTGTTGGCTGAGCTGTGGTCTTGTGCAATGTTTGCATGAAAGAAGCTCCATTTTATAAACATGTGGCATGACAGGGTGGTGAAATGATAATGTTCATTCTGGGCAGTTCCTGAAGCTTTTAATTCTGTGGGCCCTTTTGGACAGTGTTTCTGTTTAGATGACATTTCTCTAATTCATAATCATGCACCTGATTTTTCTTGTGTTAGAATAATGGTTTGCACTTGTCTATTGAGTTGCATGTTTTATATGTTTCTGTTCCAATGACTTGCATGTTTTTTACTCTAAAGACTTTTGATGCCTTAATATTTGAAAGTATTTGCAGTTCCCCATTCATTCATTATTTTTCTACCTAAGCATTTGAGGTCAAAAATACAGGATAAACAGTAAGAGGCTTGAAAGATTATGAGTTTTATATGAGATGAGTCTATTAAATTGCCAAAGTAGAGTCATAATTTCCTTGGTATGACTTATACTTGTTACTGGAAAAAAAGTTGGCTTGTACAAGTATTCAGTTAGATACAGACCAAAATCTTACTCTGCTTACTAAAGCACCTGCCCATTAGTCAGAGATGGAATGAATCATGATTAACTGTATGAGTTGAGTTTCTTAATCTCACAAAAAGTAATCTTTCAAGTCTGTCCCTCACCTAAGTTCATCAGTCTTCATGTCTCCGGAAGCAGAGGTGCCCTTCCATGCCCCTGGCTTCTTTTCCTCTCAAACAGCAGTGGAGCTACATTTCCCAGCAAGGTGGAGCTATAAGTACAGCTTTCCTAGTAGGTTTTTCACTTGAGTGCTTGGGTAATATTGGTCATTTTGAGACAACCACCCATTATCACCTAGCAGTAATTGTTATTGTGCTCTTCAGAAACCTGTTAATGCAGCATCACCAATCTGGGATCAGAATCTGGTCTTTAATCTCTGTTTACTGGAAAGTTGCAGTATACTTCTGTTTTCTAGGACTACTTTGTATCAGTTCTTTCTTCAACCTTACTATGAAGTGGAAAATTCCATTTCAGGGCTGTCAGTGGTATAGAAGAATTACTAAAAAGCTTAGCTTCCATCTGATCAGTGGGAAAGTATTTTATTTTTTTGGCTATGGATATATGTGTGGCTAGAGAAACAGCTTTTGTCTCATTTCCTTTGTACAAGAGGTTTTTCCATGCTTATTTCAACTCCTGTTCTGGACACAAAGCTCCTAGTAGTTCCTATAGGGGTATCTGCAATTTTTGGAGATCATTTTCGGTGATAATACGTATATTTAAACATCTGTGGAATCTCTCGTGCTGTGTATTTTGCTTCCAGAGTTAGGCTTTTTTATTAGCAAACCCATTAGACCTGTCAGAGATTAAAGTTCTTGAGGCTATTTACTGGAATAGGTGTAGAAACAAATGCAGTAAATGCTGAATTTTACATTTTGCTATGTAAGTTGATCGTGTGTTTCAGCAGCAAAATTGTCATTGCACTTGAAGGTTGAAGGAACTGGTTTGGAAACAAAACCCCAAAGAGCTTTCTGTAACAACAAAAAAGCTTACTGTAATAACATAAGAGCTTAGTATAACAACATAAAGCAAACCAAACCAGGAAAACCTTGCTCCCTTTCAAGGGTTCAGTGCAGATGCTGACACTTCAGTCCTCAAACAGGGGTCATAATGAACTGATCTATTGCAAATCAGATACTGCTGATCAGATTCTCTTTTCAACGCCTACACAGCACTACTCTGTATGTGTGTCATGAGTATGTGATTTATATCTTGTAATAGTACCTGCCTGATTGACATGACTTTGTGTATTTATACTACACTATATTTTAAGACCAATGGTGCCAGAGTGGAATATGTTTCCCCTGGAGTAGCATCACTACTTCCACTGCTCAGAACAAGTAACATCAAGCACCTGGAGACAACTTTGCATCTCTTCTAACAAATAGAAAGTTTGAATCTAAAAAAGTTGGTAACATTTTGCCTTGAAGCCTTTTCATAGATGGATTTTTCTTCCTGCTTAAAAGACAAGTCAGTAAAGATTTATTGCAGCTTCTCTCAAGAGATCTTATACTTCTGTAACTCACCTCCTTAAAGAGATAGTCACAGGAATAATGACTGCATTCTGCACAGGAGGTTTGGGAAATGATTGTCAATTTCTGAATTATTATCATGCATTGGATTTGAATGTATCTTTAGATACTAACCCCTTTACTGTCACATTACTTTTTATGCCAGAGGTCACCTCTAACCCTTTCAGTAAGCTAATGATTTTGTCTGAAGTAAAATCTTTGGGGGATTTTATAGTCACTTTCTAAATTCCACTGCTCATAGCAGTGTATTTATGTAAAGCAGAACTTTAGTAGGAGATGATACTGGGCATACGGGAGGAAGGAGACAAAGGTGAGAATTTTGCAGGTATGAGATTTAACAGGGATTTTCTGGGGTGAACAGAGCCACGTTCCTGGCATGTGCAGTACAGGCTGCCCTGTCAGGCAGAGCTTGGTAAAAAAAGCAGAAAGAACTGGCTGCTCCCTGCTATGGGGCAGTGAGCACATGCTACCTCACTCAACCTTTTTATTTGAGCAAGATGCTTGAATATGCTGACAGATTTCATCTTTTTCTTCCTTAGTTTTCTGCAATGGACACACAAGTGGTTACCTGTAAGGAGAAGAGCTGCATCCCCATTCTTTCTGGGCTATCAAAAGAGCATGAAGACATTCCTCATGCATTGCATGAAGGCTTGTACTACATCCATATGTCTTGGGACCACTGAGTTTTGAGCAAGTTTTTTATAGTATATAATAGTTTCTACAGAACAGTCTCAGTGTGGAGGGCAGTGCAGTGACTGCCTCTGGGTGAAAGTCCAAGTGAAAAAAAAAATCATCCTGTGGTCCTCTTTCTCTTTGGGTACCTTCTGCACTGAAGCCTATTTGTCATGGATAGTTCATCTTGGATCTTACTTCATCCTATCTTCTAGTCTTTACTGGCATCTGTTTACATGACTGCATTGGACTAAAGAACTCTTTTCTTTTTTAATTTTTGGAATTTTGTTTTTTTTTTTAGATGGAGAAAATAATGGTTTTATCATCATGAGTTACAATGACATATCTGAATAAAACAGTGACTCATTCATGCACCAGAAACTTGCTTTAAATTTCACTAATATTGTCTTCCCTTCTGTATTCTATTGAATAGTCTTTATTCTTAGACTTGTGTTTTTCTTCCAGAATTATTTCTACTGCTCTCTTGTGATGTCTTGCCCATTGCCCATTGTCCAGTGTCCAGACAAAACCTCTGAGGAACTGTAGGCCACCCATAAGGACTTTAACTGGGGTCTTCACAGAAGAAAGGCTGCTGGTGATTGCTTCTCTTTCTGGCTGTGTCCCAGCTCAGTATGGGCAGGCAATATCATGCTCTGCTGGAGCCGTCAGGAGTCAGGTGTTGTGAGGGACATGTTTTTGAGGGTGGTGGTTGTCCCAGCACTTTATTTTAAAAGAGCGTTCAAAAGTGCTTGTGTCAGGATGATTAGGGGCACCAGCATCTCTCTTGTCAACTGGGAAATGGGAAGGGCTTGTAGCCATAATAATAGAGGGGACAGAACTGGAGTTTAGGGTGGTTGTCTGATTTTCTTACCATAGCATGGCAAAGAATGGTTTGTGTTGGAAGGGACCTTAAAGATCATCTAGTTCCAAACCCTCTACCATTGGCAGGGACACCTTCCACTAGACCAAGTTGCTCAAAGCTCCACCCAGCCTGGCCTTGAACACTGCCAGGGATGGGGCATCTTTTAGTGAAATGGATTAAGATAGTGTTGCTTAAATAGTAGTTCACATTTCTAGAAATTATTTTTATCCTAAAGTTTGTGAGCTTTTGTGCTCTCTTTCTTTCTTTAGTATTCCTATGCATGTAATACATATTTACAAACTGTGTTTATAATTAACAGGCTTTTCTAGAGTAAATAAGCATGACATATTCATAAGCAATCGCAAAGTATTGACAGTCAGCCCTGAATGTGTGAAGCACTAAGGCTGGGGAATAATTATGGCCACTTCCAACCCTGTTGATTGAAAAGTACAAAGAGGAAAGACCATCTTGAGCAAGTCAAACACTCTCGTAGCATCATGACTCAGTTGAGATGCTAAGCAAGGTGGGGAAGGGAAAAGGCTTTCTTAAACAGAAGCTGTGTTGCAGTACTCACTTAGGTCTCCTTCTGACTTAAATCCTACTCACTCTGTGCCATGAAGTTTGGCTTGCAGGCAGTGTTGGCAGCATGGAGACTGTACTGGTGTCTTATCTGAACAGACTGATTCTGACTAAGACACATGCCTCCATAAAGAGATCATCTGAGAATAGGGGTCTGTCTTGCTCAAAGTTTCTCATAAGGAATGTGTGAGACTCCCTGTGCACACACAAAAGGAGAGAACACTGGACAATGTAGGGGTTGTGAAGAAGAAAAAGAACCTCATTTAGACCAACAGCTGTCCTCTAGGTGCAAATCTATGAAAGATATCTATGTGTGTGTTCTGTTTCCTAATATCTAAGTTGTGGCATTTTCTTTACTGCATTTACCCTTCCAAAAGCTTTTTTGGATACTAGTGACTTACAGTTCTCAAGGGATGGAGAACTGCAACTCAGAGACAATTTGTCAAATGCTGCATAAGGTATGTCTGTGCAGCAAAGTGCAATGGAAGAATAGGAAGAAACACACTCAGTTCTGATATCTCTTTGGCTTGCATCCCCACAGGAAGGCTACAGAGCTTGGAAGTGACTTTTAATGGTGTCCTCTGTGTGTGTTGCTCTTTCCGACAGTGCCAGTAGATATTCCCAGGGGTCATGGCTCTGCAAAGCTTCCTAGCATGGATGTGCACAAACTCTTCAGTCCCTTGAACTCAAAGTGTTTAAATTAGCATTGGTTTGTGTTGCCTGTTTTTGCATTTTCCAGAGAAATTACCGCTAGCTAGTGTGATTACTGTTTTGTCTCTTTCCTGGACCAGTCTGCAGTGCTTTGCAACTCCCACTGGTGCATTGAAAAAGATTAGCCTTCAATGCCTTTTGCTATATTTATCTATTAATTTAGTTAAGATAAAACTTTTATTACTGTAGCTGTTCATATTTAAGTATAGAACACCCAGCATTGTCAGAAATGCTATCCAGTCAAGTAAATCATGTTTTACCCTTTACAGTTGGCTGGAGTTTCCAAGGCTTTTTGTTACTCTTGCAGAAACTCTTTTCTAATCAGTTGTGTTTGAGGTTTGCTTCTGACATTTCTTAAACAAGTAGGAATGAAATGGACCAGCAGTAGTAATTTCTCTATGATCAGCAGGGGTTATGCTTACAATGTGAATAATGAATTATTAAAAGGAGAGAAAGATATTGTTCGTAATGAAAGTTCACTGAGAAATATGTTGGATGATGTGTCGAGTGATGAATGTGCTGGAAGTATTGCATGTGGGCAAATATTATCACAGTGCCTTAAATCAGGGAAAATACAGCATGGTGTAGCATAACCTAAGTCTTGGAATCCAGAATTATGTTTGATTCTTCAAAAAGCTGCCTTATTCTTTGTGCCTCATGCTGCTTGACTGTGTGTACCTTCTGCTTATGAGGCAGGATTTGGTCTGTGGTTTGGTGAGTAAAATTTACAGCATTTGCAGAAACATGAAACTGAAGAATGAATCTTTAAACAGGCATATGTTGCACATCTTACCAACAGAAACCATTTTCTAAGGCTAGAAAACCAGTACATTACAGATGTTTCTTAGTTGCACCTGAAAAACATGACAAACTGCAGAAATATTTCTGCCTATGTACCAAAAGAATGAAAAGAATGGGTATTGCAAACTGATAGAATTCTGAAGTTCTGACAAAGTCGGATCACTGCACAGTAATATCACTTTAATTACAAAAGTCTATACAGTCTGTAAGATCATTAGAATCTATAAGATCATTCTTATGTTTTAGAATCCCTACTTTCACCTAACCCCTGGCTGTTGAAATTAAGTGAGGGTTACAGTAAAGGTTAAAACTACTGGATTTCCCTCATCACTTTAAAGCAACACTTAACTAAACTGATATAGCATTCTCCTGGAACATAAAAAATGTATTCAACTGATAGCAAAATTGAAGGGCTCATTCTTAGATCAGCAGAGGCCTGCACAAAACCTACTTGTGCTAATAGATTTACAGGCACAAATCTGATTCTTTACACTGAGCAGTTTGTAAGCATGATCAGATTTCTTCATACTGAATATCCACAACTTAGAGAAAAGTCAGTAAAATACGTATTTTACATGCATGGTGCATATTATGCCTATGCATGCACACATTCAGGAAGAGTCAGGCCTCATGTTCTCCTCCTGGAGGTGCTGAATACCTGTACCCTTTGTCGCCAGTGGAAACTGAGGGTGCTTGATTTTTAGCTAACTTAGCTTGATTTTAGCTAACTAAGTTATTAAGCAATGAAAGGAGATATTTTTAGCTCCATGGGCTTTGCTCTGTAAATGTGGAGATGGGCACCATGAATTGAGGTATAAAATGTTAACCTTGCAAAAAGTGAATTGCCTTGGACTTTACACACAGAATTTAATAAAAAAATGTTTTAAAGAGAATATATATATCTGTCTCTATATACATATATAAATATACAGATATATTTTTTTATATATATTCTATACATTACAGCGTGCAATAAGAAATAATTCTCATTGAAATTGTTTTGTTTCATGAGCAACTTTTACAGCTATTGGGGTTTTTAATCTTTTTTAGTGCTTTTATTTTGTACTGCAGACTCCGTTAATAGGTTGCTTTCTTGCACTGGTAGGTCCTCAGATGTATAGTAAGAGACCTTTTTTGTCTTCCAGAAGTTTACTGTATGTGCAACCCGCCGAATTCTGCAGGATTTATTGTAGGGAGGTGCGTTGTGTTTGGTTTTAGAGAAACTAGTTTGATAAAAATCTATGTCTCTGTTGATACAGCATTTCTTTTATGATATAATCAAGCACCAAATTCAGAGCAACAGAAATTATGCCTTCTTGTAATACTTGTTAATTTTGTCCTGACTAATTATGGTTCAAATCCCTTTTTCTTGTCAAAAGTAACCCAGATATACTGTTTTGAATTATACAGTATGTACCAGATGAGCAAGTTGTCATTATATGGACTGAAATATTTAACATTATCTTCCTGGCCTGCAACCAATGATGTATATCAGTAAATTTATATTCCTGAGTAGCTCTATTAACTTTACACATGAATGTGTATTTTCAGCAAATGCTATAGCATACTTGTTCATATAGAAAATTAACGTATACAAATTTCTGCAAGCTTCCTAAAATTTGTAGCACCAAGGATATGGATCACAACGTTTCTAAAGAGTAAGTGTCAATTCTTCGTCAAATTTTTAGGTCACATCTTGTCTAAATAAGAAATACTTTGTTTTTAGAATTCATCTTTTGCTGACATATTTAAATCTATAAACTTGTTGCTAGTGTAGTGTAGGGTTTTTTGTTTGTGGGCTTTTTTTTTTTGTTTTGTTTTTTTCCAGGGTAAGAAAATTGATTCTTGGTTAAAAAAGACCTAAAAAAATATTACTAAAGCTTAGAAAAGCAGTAACGTCATATGTAATATAAGCCAATAAAAATTTAATTGGCACAGAACACCAATCACAACTGGTTTTTGCAGCCCAGCACAGATGATGCAAATTGAATGCCAACAGATAAAAAAAGGGATTTAAGAAACAATTTTTCAAGCTGAGAATAACAAAGGAATGAAATATCCCACCAGGCATTAGGCTCAAGTCAAAAAACACTGGGGTTGTCGAAAGGAGTGATAGAAACTTTCCTGTGTGACAAAGCAGCACTAAAAGAACGGGCCCCAGTAGATTATGAGCATCTTGTGTATTGCCTTGAAATTTCCCATTTTGCAGATATTGTGCTTTATACGAGAATATGAAAATGTCTTTAATTAATTATATTTTAGATGCAAGGCACAGTGGTCTTTTTGTCAGAGGACAAATTTGAAGGTTCATAATGGTTCAGCCTCTATAAAAATGCCAAGTTTTACAAACAATTAAAACACCATCCAGAGTCTAAGCATAAACTATAGAGTATCTAACATGGGATCACTGAGCACATGTTTTTATGAGCAATTAAGTATTATCTTGGGATGAAAAGTTTTCTGAAAACACCTTCATTTCCTCAAAGCAGACAGAGTCCTCACAATTATCTTGTCTCAACTTTAGAAAACATCTACTTCAAAGTGTACTATTTCTCCTCAGCTTCTGCAGCTGGAACTTTCTTAGTTGTTTTAATTTGTCCCCCATGTGTGGCCAACTGAGACAAACTCATGAATGATGAGCTTGTTAATTAGTAAGAGGCCCTCTCAATTTAAGAGTTAAGCATGCATTTAGATGGAGTGGACTCTAAGACAGTGGTACCAGAAATTTTTAGTATCCAAGGATTTCTTTCTTCATTGAAGAGTGGCTTGGGGTCAGTGGTGGGAATGGCTCTAAAATGCATCCTGCTTTTGGAAGGATCCTGAACTCAAGTGATTTAAGTGTTTGGTGGAAGGAGCTTCAGCCCATGTGTGGGCACATTTTAATCACAAAGGGTTTCTCTCCTGGTGTGGATTCTGCACTCTGGCTTTTCACACCTCTTCACTTTTCCTGCTTACCAGCTTTCCCTGTGTTGGGTGACAGGCAGCCAATCAGAAACAGCTTGGAGCCAGCTAATAGGAAAGCTATGTATATTTTGCTAAGGATTATTTTCTAATTATTATTATTCTTGATGCCTAGTATAATAACACTAAGCCAGGACTCAAACAGTTATGAATGTAGGCCATTTGAATCTGTATTTTGAAAGCAGGCATCATTTCATCACAAGAGCATTTCTGAAGAACTGCATTTTCAGAAATGTTTTTCCAGGGGTCATACATAATTTGCAATTTATCCAGCTGACTGAAACAGTTTGTCTAGGACTGTAACTGTTTTCATCCAGCAGTGGTAATTTTGTTCTTCCCTAGTTGATTTGATCTGTAGTTTTACAGAGCTTGTGCTCACTCCCATTCATTCATCCTGCATTATAAGCCTGCGTCTGAAGGATGCAGAAGTACAGGAAGTACCCATGGTTTGATTGAAAGTTATTGCATCTCTCGGGAGTAAATTTAATTTGACTGATACCTCCCATAATCCAGTGTGATATGACACATTAGAAAATAAAGCAATAACAGAATATCTAGAAGCCAGTTTTTTCATCTTATTTGAGGGAAAGAAATCCTAGCAAAGAAAGCCATGGAAATAAACTGGATTTTATTCTTTAACTAATACAGAAGTTCCTCAAGTCTTGGCTTAAAAAAAAAAAAAAAAGGAAAAGAGAAAAAGAAAAAAATGAGGCATTGATCATAAACAGACTTCTGTCAGCTCTTAACAATGGGGATTGGTGGTTTGGTACTGACATTATTCCAGGTAAATGAGAAGACAAAATTTTGAACAAAGGAAAATGTTTGATTTCCCAAGTGAAACATGGGCTGATGCCTAATATTTGTAGCTTAGTAAATCCTCATTAATCCAGTCTATTAATTTTTTTTTTCTTTTAACATTGGCTAAGAAACAGTACTAATGCAACATTTCTCTGCTGTTTCCAAGTGTTTTATTTGAGAGCTTACTCACTAACATGTATTTTTTTTTCCAAAGAACTCATGCAATTTTCACTTGGATCATGCCATGGAAAAGAATCACTGCATTTCTTAAACTATTAACAAATACTTTCAATGATGAAAAGCTACTGAAGCCAGAAGAAAACACAATCCAGCAATCACACAGCAGCAGCAACCTGAATTTTTTTTCTGATTTGGATTTAGTAGAAGAGTGGTGGTTATTGTAATTATGTCTTTAAAAAAAATACTTAAAAATGTTTGCCTGTTTCTGACATACCTGAAGACTTGTCCATAGGTTTAATAACCCAATTCTAACCCCCTTCTGTGTACTCCAATCAAATTTATTCTCAGTCTCAGTTTTCAATGATGTATTGGTGTTGTTTTGACCAGAATCTGTAGGAAAAAAAAAAAAAAAAGGTAACATTAACTATGAGAAGGGCACTATTTGGAGTTTAGTGTAAAGATCCAGTAGCAAGACTTAACGATAGTGTCCATAGTTTTGGAGATTTATGACTCAACTCAGTAGAGTTGAAGCACTGACAGCTTTTCCTTTGTTCTCAATGTAATCAAGCCCATGTGTCTCTTTTCAGTTTATGTCTGGACTGGTAGAAAATTATTATTATGAAATTTTTATTGTAAGGCTGCTGTATGCACAATGTTTACTGCAAAATCTTATTTTATAAGGTTCAAAGCTAGGTTTTCAACTGTTATTTTGGGGTCACATTTTCAAAAGGGTTCAAAAGTCAACACTGCAGAATTTGTGTGGATATAAGGCCTTAGTTTAGCACATAAAGTCCTTCAGTATCTTGGTGGAGCTCAACTGAGGACCAACAGTAAAAAGATCCTTTAGGTGGGTTGTATCACTAGCAGTAATGTATTCTGACGCCTATTGAAAGAGCTGAATTTAATGCTTCATTTACAGCTAGCATTTATATAATGACTGTAAAAATCTGGCTGAGATGTTGCTGAAAATATCTTTTATTTTGTAATCTTTTCTGTTTTCAGAAACTATAGTGAACTAGTTTGGCCACTTAACTTAGCCAGGTGATCTCAGTATTGACCTGTGTTTGGTTCTATGCTATAAAACCTGCATTTCAGCACCTTCAAGATGTTGCTTTCCTTCTCTGAGCCCTGTTCCATCACAGGACTGCATTTATTATGACTGTTTTGCTTTACTGGCAGTCACTATGCACTGGGGGATTCACCCAGCTGCTGAATGTAGCTGATGTACAAGCAGCATGTAGAAAGTGGATCTGTCTGCAGGGTGGGCATGTCCAGTGCCCCAATTATTCACCAAGATACATTTAACATTGAACTGAGCCTTAATGAAACACTGAAGAAAGCTGCTTGTTCATTTCAGAGTGTGAGGTTTTCTTAATTTTTTTTGAGGGGAATGGGAACAAGAAATTATACAAATTTCATTTTTAGATGAAAACTTCATTTTTTGTTGAAAGATAGTTTTTCTGAAAAACTGTCACCTGTCCTTAGTAGAGACTTCAGTGGACACTTCTGGAATGTTCCTGTCTATACCTGTATAAGTTAAACCCCCTTGAAACAAAACCAAAACCTCAAGATTTTTTATGTCCCCAGGAAAATCTCTGGCTTCCTTAAGCATTCTGCAAAAAATATACATCCACTTCAAGTAAGGATGCTAAAATTCTGGCTTTTGTCCTTGCAGAACAATAGAGAAGCAAAGCCTTTCTAAAATGTAGTCTGCTATTTTCTCAGTAAATATTCATGGTCTGTTATTGTCACTCATAAGCCACTTTCTGAGAATGTCATACAAGGTTCTCAATGTCATACAAGTTGCATGCCATTCATAAGTTGGAAAACTCAAACAGAAAGCTGGGAACAGTTCCTGAAAAGGTGAACACAACCTGAGGAGTTGGCGCAAACAGGTCAGGTTTTCCTGCCTACAAAAACCTTTGCTGGAACATTGATTGTTGTAGAGTTAGTTACTTAAAATGACTAGTAACAAAAATCTAGAAATGGCTTTCATTTGTGTCTGTGAGCTACAATCCCACTCATTAACTGCCTTCTGTGATGATGAAATGACTTGACTAAAAGTACTGAGAAACAGCAGAACAAACAGCAATTGCATAAAAAAAGCTCAGCATGATCAGGCGACCAGTTCTGTCAGGAAAACTTGAAAGTTTAAGGAGCCTTAAAATATATATGTTAAATAATTTGGAAGATCAGCAAGTGATAAAAGTAGCAAACATTAAAAACCTATGCTTTCTGCACAAGCTGAATTCTTGGTGCCATCTGGATTATTGCTGCCAGGTGTGGCAAAATTTTGAATGAAGCTTTTTCTCCTGGAAACTTCAGGGTTTTCAAGTTCTGCCCAAATTATCCTTGAGATTGGATGAGTTAGAGAGAAACCTAAAGAGACCTAATATAGGGAAATGTGGTTTTAAGGGGGTGGGGTGGGGGAACAAAGAAGGTGTAAAATCATTAGATTTTATGCCAAGAAATTTACCATTACATTCTTTTTATTTTATTTCTTTTTACACATTTCCCTTATTTTGGTAAGCTGTTAACTGGCTGTTTTGCAATTCGATATGTGATATTCGCTTTTGCTTTGAATACAGATGTCCCTGAGAGTTAAGGTTCATGCTCTAATTGTCTATTTAGCAACTGCATATCGCCTTTTAATATGGAGGCTCTGATCCCAATTCTGAGAATTAGATTTGTTTCTGGATCCTCCTTTAACAGTATCTTTGCAATTGTATCATTATTTGAGTTAAATATTCAGAAGAAATCTTAATTTGTCCATATTGTATTTGTCATATTTCTGAAAGCTTTGTTTCTTGGCAATAGTTGCAAGACTTTTATTCCCCCTGTGCTTGCGGTCACACTGCCTTCCTCATACTCAAGGTGTTATATGTAATTGGTAGCAGACAGCCTGTTTGAGTAAAATCTGAGACAGCGACCAGCCTAAAATTCACTTACTGGGGCAGCCAGAGCAATCACCTTGTCATGACATTGGGTGAGTTTTGTGTTGTGAACTAGAAGGGCTCCAAGGTGAGTAGCAGGGCTGATCCTGTGCTGGAGGGAGCCCCAGTGGTGGCAAAGGGCTGGGCCACCCCCTGCACAGTTGGCAATGCTCTCTCATTCAGCTAATTAAGCATCAGCTGCTCAGCTTTTATTGCTGGCGTGCTGGCTCAGGCTCACCAGCCCCTTTCAGTAGTGTAAGACTTCAACAAAAGAAGCAATACAGGCCAGGAGCCAGAATTACCCATTGGAGCTGCTGGTGCTTTGCCCTTCTGCAAGTGCTCCTTGAGCATGCGGCATATTATTGGGATTTTTCAAGGGACAGGCAGCTCTGGTTTTCAGTACTTTCCTTGTCCAAGGCTATATGCCTCTTCCAAGTATGGAAGTCATGCAGGTGTCTGTAGCTGCAGATTTCACAGGGACTTTGTGATGGCTGTGCTACAGGCAGAACAGCAGTCTGTATTTAGGTGCTGACTGAGGTGCACAATACATGAAGGGTGGTTGTGGAGAACAGAGTTATGAAAGTTTAAGATAATTGTGTGATGCTCAGTGTGTCAGAAAGGAGGGAGAATAGAAGAAGAGAAGGATTATAAGATTGGAGAGGTCAAAACTTGAAATTGTGTAGCTATGGTTGGACAGAAAATCGTTGCCACAGTTGAGGCAGAAGTGTTTGTACTTTTGGCAGTGTAAAATGAGAAGCATTTTTTGAAATGGAAATAATGGAGGTTAGATATGTAATGCAGAAAAATATGGTAGATACATAGTTGGAAACTGGAGAGACATATTTTTCATATTTTTCCAGTCTCTCCAGACTGGAACTGGAGAGAAATAGTTTTAGAGGTGAAGACCTAGTATGATACCTGAATAGAAAGTGGCCTTGAGGTGCAAGATTTTATGACAGGCAGGATGAATTATACTTTGCACAGAAAAAGCAGGTAGTGGGGGTAGTTTTGGGAAAGATTATTTTGTCCATATTGAGCTTGGGTTATGCTGTTAATTTGGCTTGAATGTCTATGTTCAATTCAAATAGTCTAAAGCTGAGTACCATTATTGCTAATTTCTCCCAGAACCTACACTTTCCTGCCAAAATACAAATCCAGATGTGCTGACACAGCAAGTTTCCATGCTTTGGTCTGGAGCCACCTGATATGATACATTTGGTGCCTCTGAGGAGAGCCAATTTGTTGCTGGCAGGTGATGGTTTCAACAGGGTTTCACAGAAGACCATATATCAGAGGTAGCTTGGAAAAGGCTCTGTCTGAGCTTCCCTTGCTCCAGGCCTGAAACCCCTATGAAGGAAATGGATTCAAGGTAGCTAGTTCCAGCAGACTTTCTATTGCTACAGCTAATCATCTTTTTTGAGCCAAGGGTGATTGTGTTACTCATCAAACACAAGCTTTGAGGGCAGAGTGCTCCCTACTACCAGGAGATTTCACGTATTGAACTTTGCACAGGCTCAAACTGGTGCTGGAGAGAAACGTGTGTGATTTTGCCTGTTGGTCTTTGGTGCTCTGCTGTGTTGTGTGCCTTACTAGCTCATTTTCCTGCCTGCTGAACAACAGGGTGAGGCGGAAAGCTGAGTGCCAGCCAGTGGGCAGTAACAAGGGAGGTAGATCTGGCTGGCTCACAAAGTGCTGCCAGGCACCTCAAAAATATATTAAAACCAGAATTCTACTGTAGCTACACAGTTGTCAGATTTCAAAGTACATTGATCTTTCTGCTTACCTAAGGGAAGGGCGGATACAAACACTGCAGTGGAAGGCTAGCAGTTATATGGGCTGCTGTGCTTTTGGCAGGGTCACAGTCCTTTTCTTTTTTTTCGCAGTGCAGTGCCATTTGGCATGAAATACAATAGCAGCCTGATGGTGGTTATTTAGAGAGGGAAAACCACTCAGAGCTGTAGTGGAGTCTGGCTCTGCCAGAATTTCTCCAAGGCTCCATGAGGGTTAGGCTGAAGCTTGAACCACATGAAATATTGATGCAGGAGGGCAGGGTGTCAGTGTGCCTGCCAGTAACCCTGCAGCTGGAGGGATCTGCTGAGGGACATGTTCCACAGCATCGAGCTGCCTTCCTAACACTCTACTGTTTCCCCTCAAATGCTTGCTTTGAATAGCTTCTTAGCCTGGCAGGTGCTGCCCAAGCCTGTGCCCCCCTACTCCCTCCCAGGAAATGCACAGAGTCTGGCACTCATCAAAATGAACAAATACTTGCTTCTGCTCCACCACTGAAAGTGAGAGCACATGGCTCCTAGTAGCAGCAGAGCAGAACAGGACACAGGGAACCCCAGGCACTAATAATATGCACTTCATCAAGTGCTGCGTGGAAAACAAAAACAAGTCAGCAGTGACAACAAAGCCATCCAACAACTGTCTTCTGCAGTGAGCTGCTTCTGACTTGGCTTCTGAAAATAATTTCCTGTTTGTTGAGTTAGTAGCTGAGAGTCTCTGACAACAGAGCATAAAAGAATAGCCTTGGTTTGGGGACATAAGCATTATAAAAGAGAAGCTTGAATCAAGTTTTCCTTTCTTTCTGTTTTCTCCTATTTTGTTTGTGGTGAATATGAAACAGTAGTGTTTTAAGCATCTATGCAAAGAACTAGGTCTGTTTCCCTTCTCCATGCTGCTTACACATCATGGCCCAGTCATTTCCTGCTCTTTTAAGAACTATTTTGCCCAGTAAGGTAATTCTGGATGTTCGGTTGTGTGGTGGGAAGTAGGAGCTGGTGGAGCACAAAAGGGTTCCAGCACCTCTCAGTGTGGTCAGAATTTCTATGTTTGAGATACCAATGGCATATATAGCACAGCACTCCCTTCTAGCACGAGTCCAGCTTCAGCTCTCAGGTGCCTCACATACAACAGTTAAAAAGGGGAGCAGGGGAGTGTTTATATGCATTATTTGCTCAATAACTGCAGTGTGCAACATCCCTTGACACTGATGGCATACCTGTTAATGGATTCTGTAGGGGAATGACTGAGATATATGTAGTTGACCTACTTGCTGTCAGCTGAGGATTAAATTCGGTAATTTGAAGGCAATATCTCCATCAGGTCCAGTACAGCTCTGGCTGCACAGCCCCCTCGCAGAATTCAACTCCCAGAGATCCGGCGTTGAATTCTGAGCCAGTTGTAGTTTGGAAGTACTGTGGTGCTGGGTACAGGGTTTTCATCCTCATGCCTCTCACTAGTTTACTCTTCCTTTGCTTCCTGTGCTTGAATTCTAGTTAATCTTGCCCTGTCTTTCATTTAACTAAAAAATAAGGCTCTTTGTTTCTTAAACTCTTTTTCATATCCTATTGACCCAAAATCTAATTCCCAAGTCAATATGCTTCATGCAGACAGTGAAGCATTCTGTACCTACATTGGTGCAATCATGGGCAAATAATACACAAGTAAACCTCTCAAAAAATATCAGTGTAGATGTACTGTGGCTGCGCAAATGTTGACAGGCTGATATAAAAGAAAGGCTATGGACTGAGCTTTATACATAAATGTGGAGGTGGTATCCATCCTGCCCTGCTCTTAGGATGTGCACATATCTTCCCATTCTGCCTTTTACAGTAGTGATAGTTCATCTTTAATAAATCAAAAGCAGCTGTTTCTTGCTTGCATGCTCTCTGAAGGAGAGAATATCAAATAATACCCTAAACAATTTTGACACACAAATAATGTCTGGTGAGAAGTGTTAATGGTAATCTTTTATTTACAGATGTGTTGAGAAATATGCATGGTAATGAGTTTATCTTCGCTTTTCCTCATAGGAGGAGAACAAGGTTAGAGGCACATTCTCCTTTTGTCCTCTAGTTCCAAAGGAGTCTGGTTTCCTCTCATCCCTCAAAGAAACCTCTTTACACCTGTCTAGCCAGGACAGTTTCTAACATGCCTCTTGTTATGCCTGGGCACCCTGGTGACTTGGCTGACACTGATATGAGCGTTTCTCTCTCCAGTCTGCCCCTGCATGCCTGCTGTATGGGCTGACGCCTGTCAGCTGCCCGGAGTGCTGCTGCTGGAACACCTCCCGGATCAGTGGGCTCCTGGTCATGCGGTGAGGGCTTGGCAGGAGTTGCAGGCTGTTGGCATGTTCCTGGTCTTGATCTGAAATTACTTGACATACCTTGAATCTTTGGAGATGATGCCAGAAGGAAGAACAGGAGACCTGTGAGATAGCAAAGAGCAAATATGATGTGAAATCATCCATTTTGGAATTCTTCAAATGGAGAGGTTTGATTTTTCTTTTACAGCTTGGTTTCTTCATCTTGCAGCAATAGAAGTTTCCATTTACAGCTTTTGTCTCAACTCTTGCTGTTGTTTCAACAGCTCTGTGGGTTTCTTTAGCCAAGAGAGGTTCAGTACTCTGTGTCGTGATAAAAGGCTCTACATGCCTCGTGCAGCCTTACCTTGTAGTACTGGTAAAATGGCCTTGTCACAATTGTGAAAACTACTGATACTGGTGCTAGGTTTTTTAAAATGATCAAAAGAAGAGTTGGTTTGTTTTTTTCTGTTTTTTTTTTTTTTTTTTTAAATTAGGGTCCTGGGTGTAATTTCTTTGAAAGACACCTCACAATTGGAGTATTACATAAATACTATACCTTTTGTAAGGGCATACTTGTATAAGGTGTCCTCATTTACAAAACTGTAACTTGTTTCAAAGATCAAAATACTTCATTTGGCTATTTTTCCACCCCCTTATATATATGAAACCCGTTCTTGTAAAGCTCCTTTTATTTTCTCTTGATCTTAGCGCTGCCTTCTGCAGGTCCTGCTAACTAAATTACTCAAAACTGTTCAAAAACCCTGTGTTTTTCTGTTCTGTGTCTCACTGAAAGCTTTACAAATGAAGACAGCTGAAGACATAAACAGTGTGCGAAGAGTACATCTCTGAGATTTGCATATGCTAAGAAATTTACCAGTCTTGTTTCTGAGAAAAGTAGGGATGAATCATCCTCTGGAGGGACCTTTTTCTCTCCACTGACTCTAGAGGAACTTTAGCTTCGTGTCAGGCAGCTGAAGTTATAGGTAGCATTCATCTGATCCAAGAAAGAAAAATCCTTTTCTGAAAGAGAGACCAAGGTGGTACTCAAACACAGAGTAATTGGAAAAGTGAAATGTGCAGATACCATATGAAGGGCAGAGGTAGGGACTAAGAACCAACCATGTAAAGTAGCTTGGAGAGGTATGGTAACACTTCACAGGGGTATGAAACCAGTTGACTGGCAAAAGGATGATGTCTTTTTCATCACAATGCTTGAAAGTAGAAGGGATGTTTTGCATCTCTTAATCAAGATCACAACTGAAACTTTGTTCCCTGCAGCTGCTGTCCTTGCAGCCAGGAGCAGACAGCTCCCTCCTAGCTTTGTCCCTTCTCTGGACACCTAAGACTCACTGCTCAAATGATGTATGCTAGCTCCAGTCCAGAAGCCATTTAAAAACATTTACAGAACTGTGACAACATGACTGAATCCTCTTCTGTGCGTATATGAATGCAGCATGCAGCTGTCTGCAATTCATAGACTCACAGAGTAACTTGGAAAGTACCTCTGTGGGTTGTCTAGGCAAGCCCCTGAGCAAAGCAGGGCCAGCCTAATCATGTTGCTCAAGACTGTGTCCAGTCAAGTTCTGATATCGCCAGGGATGGAGATTCCTTAGTTTCTTCGAGCAGCAAGTTCCAGTGTTTGATCATCCTCATTAGTGGTGAGGAACAGAAATATTCTGCTACCTAGTTGGAATTTTCTTGTTCCAGCTTGTGCCTGTTGCCACTCAACTTATTGTTGTGTACCTTCCAGAAAATCCTGTGTTTGTCTTTTCTAAACATTCTCATTGCAGACAGCAATACGATGCCTACCTGAAGGCTTCTCTTAATGCTGAAGAAGTCCATCTCCCTGACCAGCTTAGTGCCCTGTCCTGGGTTCAGCCAATAATAACAGCCAATGAACTCGGCTGTATGCTGTTGCCTGCTATGCAGCACTTTTATAGCCCACCAACTAGATGTCTTCAGGCCACCAGCGACTGGCCCTGACTTCCTTCTGACCATCATCCCAACAAAGAATGAACTTTGCTGAAACCAGATGAGTTCTGCGGTGTCATCAGCAGGCAACAATCCAACACTGCACACACTCTCTCCTGCTCTGAAAGACTGTTACAAGAGATAGAGCCTGACATCATGGACCGGATGAACTCAGCAGCTTTATAGGGATTGGTTCATGCACTAAGGAATGATCTCTCTCTCTCTTTGTGTGTGTGTGTGTATGTATATATATGTATATAGGAGACAAGAGTGATTGTATATTGAAAAAATGTGAGATCTGAGCATGACATGAATGGTATGGAATAAGGGGTGGATACTGTCATGGGTTCAGCAGTAGCAGTCATTTTTCTCCTTAATAGCTGGTGCAGCGCTGTACTTTTGACTTTCAGCCTGGGAACAGCACTGATAACACTGATGATTTTAGTTACTGCTCAGTAATGGCCAAGTTACTGCTCAGTCTGGCCAAGGACTTTGTGAGTCTCATGCTCTGCCAGGGAGGAGGGGAAGCCGGGAGGAAGCAGAGACAGGACACCTGACCCAAACTGACCAAAGAGGTATTCCGTACCACAGCACCTTGTTATTTCCCTTATCACTATTATTATTGGTGGTAGCAGCAGTGGTTTGTGTTATACCTTAGTTACTGGGCTGTTCTTATCTTGGCTGGTGGGAGTTAACATTCTTTCGATTCTCCTCCCCATCCCTCCGGAAGCAGGGGCAGGAAGGGGGGGAGTGAGAAAGCGGCTGCGTGGCTCTGGGTTGCTGGCTGGGCTTAAACCACAACATGCCTTTTGCTGGGCTGTGGTATGCTGATGTCTGTTTTGTACTGGGGAAGCTAAAACTGAACACAACAATTCAAAACTGGTTTCACATGTACTGAAGAGAGGGGAAGGATCAATTCCCTGGACCTGCTGGGTAATGTAACTCAGTATGCAGCAAGATTTAGCTTCAAGGATACCATGCTGATATATTTAAGTTGATATGTAGTAGATATGCCATCTATTCACCTAGTTAGAATAGAAGAAACATAGGGAAAAGACATAACAGTATACATACAAAGCTGGAATCAAACTCACAATCCTAATGAACAAATCTCTGATGAATCATAACTAAACTATATGAAAAAGTCTGAGTACAGTTGCCATCACACAACCTGCTGTTCTTAGTGCTTATTTAGAAGTGCCTTTTCCATAGTCAGCTTTTTAAAATTAATTTCTCGTGTTCTTTCCAAATCCACCATAAATGAGGATGAAAGATAGGTGTGTTTGAACAACATCCTTTACCTCTGTGTGCTAGAAACATAGTTGGAGGCATTAGTGTCTTTAGTTTACGCTATTTCTGTTTGCAAACATCAATTTAAATAACATTTAAATCACACACAAAAAAAGGCCACTGGTAAGAAGAGAGATGATATTAAAAAGGCATAGGACAACTTTTATCCAGTTTGTTTTTTATAACTTTTATATATGTCCTCTACATAAGAAAGGCCTTGGTCCCTAAGTGGGCATTTTGAAAACGCCATTTAAATGATGCAGACAGAGACACTACAAACATTCATTTATGATTTTAGCATTTAATTATTTATTGAATATTTTTAAGAAAGAAAGGCTACTCTTATCCTTAAGACTTCCAATTGCAAATATATAACTATCTATTTTATTAGGAGAAGGTTGTGCATTAAGATTTTGGCTACCTTCCTTGGAAGTGGTGATCAAAATATTTCATAGCAGTTCCAGGTTGCAAGAGAGGCAGTATCTTTCCATTATTAATAATAAAGTGCTAATGATAAATCGGTAGTAGTAATAGGCTAAAGATTTGAGTAAGGCATGATCACATTATATATGCTGATAAAAATATTGAATTAGGGACTATTCTTACAGAAAAAATTCATCTATATCAGAATTCTTCTCATTTAAAAACCAGACTGGAATTGATAGTAACCATCATTCTAGTTTATAATAGTTTTATATAGGGATATCCATAAGTCCAAATTTCATTTAATATCACCATCTATCTTCTATTTTGTTAATTGAGGAATAGAATAATCAACTTTAATAATTGGTTGGCAAATAATAGCTTTGGGTTTTGCAATTACATCTGCTATTGGCAGGAATTTGTATCCTGGTATGATTAAAAATTTAGAGTTGCAGAAATGGTTTTGTTTTTGTAGTAGGCTTAAAATAAACACAAAAAAAAATACATAAGCATTCCTTAATATAAAATATGTTGTTATCCTAAATGAGTTCTGAAAGATTAAGTGAAGTGAAACTGGCAATATAGGGGAAAGTTCATTTAAAATATATTAGGGAGTCCAAATTAATTCTTGGAAGAATGTAATATATTTGTCACCTTCAATTAAACTATTCTGACAGTTCAATATACTAACCAAAGCAGCAATTAAAGCACCTCAAATAGAAAGTTCTTAATGCTTATCCTCTTTCTGAATTATTTTACAGTTTAACCCATTTTATGTCTATTGGTATCTATGTGGTTATACAGATTTACTTGTGAGAAAAATATCCAAAGCATCATTTGTCTATCACAATGGACCTTTGACAAGCTAATGTATTCTGGATTTAAAATAAGAATTTTTTATCCTTTTTTTTTCATTTGCTGTGTAGCCACTCATAAATTGCTCAGAAATAGGGAAGATATGATATTTCAAGGGGTATATTGGTTGAAACTCTGCCATTTATTTGGTGAGAACTCACTGCAGCAAATTATCTGAAGTGTTTTTCTTATCCTTCGAATTTCATTTGAAAACAAGCATAAAAGGTTGTCCTTCTATTAGTGCCAAGGGTTAGGAAAAAATTATTTAAGCAAAACAGTGATAGAAAATATTGGCTAAAATTCCTCTTCAAGTCTTTTTTTTAGACCACCATAATTTATTTCAGTTTTTCAGATAAATTTATTTAATTACTTTTGACTCAGTGTTGCAGATGAAAACTCCCTCCATGTCTGTGGTTAAAGCTATAATTAGAAAATATCAAAGTAAAGGGGCAGTCTAGGGTATGAGAAAAAGTTAAAGTGAATGGATGACAGCTTTTCTGAGACAGTCCACCAGTAGATTCTGCAAAACAACAGGAGGACTCTAGAGGAGATGAGAAGGCAGTTGGAACATCACAGGAAGATGGGATAATGTCATCCATAATATGGAGAAGAGCTATCACATATCTTTACATGTGGATAGACTTTGGCTTTTGCATTCATTTGCTTTATGGTATTCCATGGATACAGTGTTGTACCTTGTTCCCTTTAATGTGTGTTTGCAGGTAACTTTTTGTTTGTGGGAAAATATATTGTTTCCTTAGCGTTTCTTCCTGTGAAGGAACCCAGTGTTATACAAGCAATAGGCCTTAGGATCTTTCCAATATGTAAGGGATGTGTCTTAGCTTGCTTCTTGAGGCATTACCTCTCTCATACAGGGCTTTTGGTTCCACATACAGACTGAGTGGTTGAAAAGGCATTAAGATCTCAGCAAACATTAGAAGTTCTATTGTTTTCTATTGGAACTGGACATGCAAAACCCAATGAATTGGATGTTTTAAGATTCACAAATCTTGGCCAAAATGACCTACTGTAGCAAATTGCTAGCAGAGGTGGAGATTTCACTGCTCAATCTCTCTAGGCTTGTGATTCCCAAATATTCTCAGGCCTTCTAAAATACTCAGTGTTCAGTTTAAGGAAGCATGGACAACTTTTCTTTCCAGTCCCATGAAAACCTTTCACATGTTTGATACGTGATAAAGAGCTGTATAAGAATAGGTCTGGGGGCTGACGAGCTGTGTCCCTCCCCAGCCTCTCTCAGCTGCTACCATTCTAGGGTTCCAGGAGCATAACGGCTACCTCAATGAGGAGGTGAGATTGTCTAAACAAAACTATAGCAAATAAGTCCCCCTGTAACATTTATTAATAACTGGGGCTTCCTTTGTGCCAATGAGAGTGATTATTGTGTTTTACTTCTCATTAATATTCATGCGTTTCTCTGACTAAAGGCAACATTTTCTCTAAGCAGACTATGAATTTCCTAATAAAATCAGCTAGACCTAGTTCCTTATTATTCCTGCATGTCTTCATGGCTGGTCCTATCTCTTTTGGCTTAGAAAGGATGATTAATTATTCTACTTGATCTTCACTTATCATGGGAGTACTATGTAAATTATTTCCAAAATGCCCTCTTTTAGATTTCATTATTTATCTTCACTATAACCTGAATTATGAAATATGAGAAGTGCATGGCTTTCTAGCAGAATTCTTAGATTTGAAAATTTAGCATGTATTTTTGTTACAGGTCTTGTGACCTGTCATTTACTTTGTCTGTTAGCAATATACTTCTATGTCCCCTAAGTTAATTATCCTGGCTTCTAACTAGCCAGCTTACTATCATTAGTGTCTGAAAATATATTCCTTAGCAATTCAGAACATGCATATTTCTTAGCAATTTAAAACATGCATTTAGAATGTAACAGGCAGAAGCAACAGAGATCCTTTCTATCTTATACACATATGTATATACTTTTTTTATTTTTTTTCAAGTGTGGAGCCAAACTCCTCGATGAGATCTGTGGACCCCATATGTTTGTTTTAGTCTCATTTGTGTGAAATTTCAGTGATGTGAGTAGAATTTTGGCTCACAGAAAAGAACATACGGTGTGACGGAGAGCTCCAATATACCTTGGAGGGGCACAGCTTTGCTGTTGAAAGCTCATGTTGAGCGGTCTCTGATGTTTTCCCAACTTTTCATCTATGAATGTGCACTAGCCTACTCTGTTCCCGAGAGTGTTGTTTCAAGTTGATCACATTGCACCCCTTTAATATAATGCTTTCTGTCATTGTGCTACTAACAGAGTGTATTGCTCTTTGCAGACAGTTATATTTTATTTTTTGCCCTGAAAAAGAATAACTTATGCATCAAATGTTTATTAATTTATCAAGTTGAAAATACAAGAGAGAGAATCTGAAAAATATTTGTATTCCTTTATTCTTTTGCTTTATCCTTAAAATATTACCAAATTATGTATTCCAGTGAGAGTTTGTAGTATCTGAACAGCATGCTTAAGAATGTATCACGGATTTTTAGTTTTCAAATTTTTATTGCTGTCAATTTTAATTTACAAAAATTCTTACAGAAAATATCTGAAAAATAACGCTTGTCTCAGTAGTATCCACTTTTGTCTTCTGCACTTTAGTTTGTTAAAATAGCAGCAAAATAAATACATTGCTTATTGTTTGTTCCCTCTTAAAAGGAGAAAGTCTTCTGAATTCACAAGGGATGCACATTTAGAACTGTTACTTTTACTACTTCCTTCATCATCTAATGCTGTAGAAGTTATGAGAGTAATTCTATATTTAGCACCTTTTCATCTGTTTGCTTAGGAAAGTTTATGCATTTTAAATTACATATGTATTGGATAAAATATTGATAAATATTCTGCCAGAGATGCAGCAGATCTGGTCTATCCTCTTAAACTTTTATATGAAAGCAGATTTATACTCCATTTAATTTGTTCATTAACTGGTCCTGTGAATTTTGTACTCCTGACCATTCGACAATTGTGTTTCAAAGCCTCCTCCTTCAGTATCCTTCTCATCTGAGAAGTGCTGCTGTGTGATTAGATTTCCCATTTGTTTGGTAGGTGTTTAAACCATTAGATTACCACACAAAGGGTAACAAAATCCTCCTGTTCTTTTGACTGTATCTCTGAAAGAGCACTAAGCAGCATGTCCAAGGCATGCTCTAAATATGCTTTCCATATCAGATCTGTTCTGATCATAGTTTGGGGTCTACATTAAACTAATATAAGGACTTCAGTCTTACCAGGGAGGGTCCCCAAGATAGGAGGTACAAGAAAGTAGGTTACCTGGACTGACTGCAGGGGCACAGGCAATTTAAGGAAGATCAGAAATTTCTCCTGTTTGACTAAATAGGTCCATGATCAAAGACCAAGAATATTTTAGTCTCTTGAGATAATTGAGGTTAAATAACTCTGGAGGAATGATCCTTCTCCAGGGTCTCCAAACACTTTTTCGCAGAAAATGGTTCCTCAGGTTTTCTTCTTAGCAGGTTTTTGCTTTATACTTGTTTGGATAATAAGTAAATAAGGTTTCCTGCCATGAGATAATTGCACTGTCACAGTACCCATTAGTTAGAAATCTATCTTCTTTTCTCTGATGTGGCAATTGTCTGGGCATTTGAAGAGGCAGACAACAGTGTGAGTGTAGCATGATGAGAAGAGCTGGAAGGAAGGAGAGGCCTCCATGCTCATAGGTGGAAGAATTCAGTACAGCATGTGTCAGAACACCAGGTACTCCTGTGGGCAAAGGAAAATTATGACATCCAACGAACTTGTTTGTACCACTTCAAAAGCAGAATATAAACTGCAGCCTGATTTGAAGTTTGAGCAAATGGAAAAAACAAGTTTAAACAGAAAATGGAATCTTTATGTTACAAACATTTACTTACATTATAGGTTATATCTTTTGATACTGTAGTGAACAATGCATGAGCAGTGAATGGATAGGCCACTCTTGCATTCAGAGACGCAGGCTTATCTGCCTGTTCTGTTGGGTTGGGGTATGTCTGCACTGTAGTCAGAGGAAACTTCTCCTCATATCTTTCTTTTAGAATAATTATTTTCTTTATTCTATATTACTTTTTTAATAAATTTTTTTAATTATATTTTCCTGCACTGCTTCAGGAAAAAAATCAAACCTCAAAACGTTTTGGTTGGACTCATTATCCTGTAGGTTGGGGAATCCAGGCCCAGCAACCATTCAGCTGCCTCCGCAACACTGTTCCAAGTCAGTTTCTTTTTCAGCAGTTACGTCTTGCAAACCCTCTACATGCAAAATGAGCACGTATCAGGAAGCATCTCTCAAAGAAGTGGTGGCTACTCCACGAAAGATCAATTGTGAGGAAATATTTCCTGACTTGCTCTGGGGCAGAAAAGTTGAACCAATGAGCAGAAGAATGAAGGGAAGGAAAAAGGTACTGCAATCCATTTCTGATTAAAGCAATTTGGCCCAGTAATTTCTTAGTTCTGAAGAGGTAAGAGAAAACAATGAGAAGGAACCACTATGATAATAGAAAAATAAATCTGGTGTGTGCTTCTGTGACTTTGAAAAGTGAGAGGTGGTGACTTTCTTCTATTTCTCTCTTCTTAAACAGCTTGGCTATGAAAACTTGTGGATCTTGTTATTCTGTCTTTACACTGTAATTTAGTTTACATAATAATTTTTAGGAAATTCTAGGAATCCTTCCTCCCACGTGTTTTTAACTGGAGCAGATGATAGGCACAGTTGGCTGCAAATTCAGTTTTTCAGACAGACCTTCCTGCTTGGGTGAAAAATCCAGCAGGTAATGTTTATCATGGTCCTCTACCTTTCTCTTGCAAAGGAGAACAAATACTGCTTAGACATCAGCAGAAGTGAGAAGCTCTTTGGTGGTAAGAGGGGAGTATGACCTCCAGTTGTCATGAAAATTATTCCCTGCTGGCATCTGAGGGGCAGGATAGGAGATCCATGATTGAGCTTTGTGTTTAAATGAGTTTCCTACATGTTCTCCACACCATAAGACTGTGCAGTTATGTATTACATTTAATAGTAGTGCAATAATTGCACAGAGGGATTGAATCAAGTCTGTTTCAGATGCTGGAATTCAAATATATCTTTGGGGTAACATGGGTATGTGATGCAAAAAATATGATCTTCAGGTGCTAAGATGTAAACAGGGATCAGGTGGAAGGAGACACACATTCCTTTCTACAGACATATCAGGTGTATGTCACTTGGTACAGCACTGAATGTATCCAGTAAAAAAACTTCAAGGACCAGAGACATATAAGTGTCTGACCTGTGTATAATCCGTAAAAATCAGCCCCTACTTTTTATTTAAAGGTGGCATTCACCAAGGAAAAGCAGAGACATCAATATAATTGAGAAAACAACATCATTGGTGAGCAAACACCAAGAATGAACAACCTAAGAGAATTAACAACTTAACAATGACAGGAAAAAGAGACGGCGGTTCACCCCAGCAGGATGCCCGCTAATTTAGGAGGGAAATTCAGGAACTGAAACAACAGGCACCCTCACCATTTGCTAAGCTTGTGAATTCAATCTCAGAAATAAAGCAAAGCTTAATAAAGAAAGATGAGGGGGCAGACCGACTGGAGGAGCAAATAGGAGAAAGAGAACGGAAAGGCGCATTAAATCTTTTTAATTGAAGTAAGAGAGAAAATTGTGCATAAAATATTCTAACTTCTGAAGCTGATTAAGAATGAATAATATAAAGATTTATGAGTAATCAGAAGAAAATTATTAAAAGCCAGAATTCATATCTTTAAAGTAAATGATAGAAGTAAATGAGAATTTTGATTGCATGCCAGCATAAAACTAGAGGGCACTGATCTCAAGGAGACAGAGTTTTTTTCAGGTGTTGTATGGGTGATAAAACTCGTGAACTGAGTTTAGTCTCAATTAAAATGTTGATTTTCCTAGATGGTTCCTTTACTTGTTATACTTCATTTTATTAAAAAAATAATTTAGTTATCTGCAAGTGAAAAACTGAACATGTTTCTTTACCATACTGCAAGATTATATACAGATCCCAGTCAATATGAAGGGAAGGGAAAAAAGACCTGGACATATTGTAATTTGTGCTATAAATGAGTGTTGTTTGTCTGGGAATGTATATTGTTAATATACCTACATATTTCAAGATAGCTCTAATAAAAATGAAATTTGTGCTTGCGATGTAGTTGGACATGTGCAGTATACTATGAAAACCTTTCTAGAAAAAAAATCAATTTAAATAATGCACTGATTATCACGCATATCCCAGAGTCCTGCTGTTAGTCATGTAGAGCTGAATGGAGGTAAGGTTCTGTATTCTTTTTCCTAATACATATAAGGTCGGTACTTACGTTTTTTGCAGCTCTAACCAGAAATACTGGATGTGTTACTGACAGATATAAAACCCCTAATTCACTGTAAAGAAAACAGCATGATTTTGTTGTTTAACTGGTTATTCTTTGCCTGTTTTATCTAAATGTTATTTCTTGTGATTTTTTTTCTTGAGTTATAAATTTTCAGAATACCTCAAAACATTTAAAAAGTACTGCAGACGTATATGTCTTATAACTTGGATTCTTTTGTGATGTTGTACTCTTTTTCTGGTTTTTTTTTTTAGACAGAAGAGTGGTCGTATAAACACAATAACAGAGGAATCTCAGAAACAAAATGAGGAGGATTACTGGTATCCCTCCCCCCCTAAAATGCACGTGTAGGAAAACATTAGGATACTGATGGGCATGCTATATTACTGAAAGTACATTAAAAGGAAACTAAAGAAGTATATAGTTTTTCTCACACAAGGCCTTGTGAACATCCTGGATGTATCTTCAGGAATTAATGTATCCTTCTTAAGCAATGCATCCAAAAAAATTGTTTCAGGTGCATTTAACACACCTTTTAAATGGTTGTCCTGAGGTTTTGTCCACTCTCATCATTTTTCTCTCCCCATTTAAAATGCTCTTAAGGGACTCAGATATATTTAATACACAAAACATAGTTGTAATGAATGTTGCACGTAGTGAAAGTGAGGTGTTTAGCTTCCTTTTCCTTGGAGACCCAGAGGCAGAAAAACACTATAAAATTTCTATGGAAGCGACTTTGCTAGGGTTACAAGAGAAAACCACAAATTTTAATTGGCAGGAACAAGCAGGCTTTTCACTTGATTCTTGCTGTAGGCAGCAGGGATTTGGCTGTGGTATTCTTTTCCAGTGTTGCAAGCCTTTTAAAATAAGGATGCTTGTTTCTGTTTCTGGCTCTTGTCTCTCTCAGACATTTTCTTCTCAGTGAAGTAAGCTGTGAAATGAAGGTAGATTCTCCCATTTCTTTGGGAAAAGGATTTTCTTCATTTTTTTTTTTTTAACTTTGACCAAACCAATATTCCTTGTTTCCTGCATGTTTTCTGTTTCTACCAGGTGATAAGTGCTCCCCATTTAGCCCAGCTGCTGAAAGAGCTGTGATTTGTGCTGCTTCACAAAGACTGAAGCTCTCAAATGCATCTCCTCTTTTTATTGGTCTTTAGGTGAAAATATTTAATACTAGTAACAGAAAGAGGTCTTCATTGTTGCACTAATTATGAAAAAAAAAAATCCTGTTAAAAAAACCCCAACAAATTAGTGTGAACAGAACTTGGCAAGCTGCAATAGGATGTGATTGGATCATCATGGGGATTTTGCCAGTTGAAGTAAGTAGAACTGCAGAGTCAAACTTTTGGAAATGTTGTCCAATGTTTTGTAAGTACTGCTGGCTCCCACTTTGCTATGTCTCATAATGTTTTGTAGCTTATCTGTTACAAATAAGAACTGAAATTAGGGAGGTAAAGCAAGCACCACTTTCTGGAGGTAATTGATTTGCATGAGAAATTTTGGCAACCAGACACACCAGTTTTGAAAACCAGGCCCCATATTGGCCTTTATAGAGGGCAGTCTTATGTTTCAGTATGTATAGGGATTGATCAAATTAACAAACACATGTTGTGCAGCCAGAGTGGGCTACATAACAATCTGTGCCCTCTGAAGTGCCTGTCACTGGCAACTTTCCTAGATCATTTCCTCAAATATCAATTTTGCTCCTCCAAAGAGTTTTGAATTCTTGCTGTTCATTGGAAGTATGAGGTAAAGTACAATCTTTCATGCCTGGATTGTGTATTACACTATTGCTTCATGAGCAGTTTAATCCAGAATATTATGGTCTTGTCATCAAAAGCAAAAGCATGCATTTCTAATTACCTACTGCTAGTCAAGCACTTTTCTCCTCCTTCGCTCTGTCTGGGCAGTGGGCAAAAGGCTTTATGCACCCATGCAGGGATACCTACGAGTGATCTCATAGGGACTGGACTGAACCTGGCAAAAATACTACCCTGGAGATTATGTTTATCTTGCCTCAATAGTCAGGATGGGTTTGACTGCTTGAGTGATGGAGTTGAAGTATAAAGTAGGGAGAATGAGAGAAATGAGAGCCTGGCTGCATGGGGGAGGACAAGACTGCCCATTTTCGGAAGCAGGGCTGATCTGTGTTTGTTGAAACTTCTTATGAAACTGCAGTGGGAAAAATTTGGAAACGCTGGGAATCTGCTGACTATCAGGTTCTGAACAGAAGCTATGGCTGAATACTGAGTAGGTTGGTGGCTGATGGTAACTGCTGGTGGTTGGTGGAGTGGGGTGGTGGTAACTGTTTTATCCAATATGGTTCAGTGAGTTTAGCATATAAATGGTGTTTGCTTATCATTTAAGGAAATGTTTATCAATGGCTGTCAAATTATTAATTAAAAGTCGATTGAACTTGTGACATGGTCAGAAAACTGAAAAAAAGCTAACAAAATAATCATACAGTGTGTACTGCTTTTAACAGTGACTTCTCTGGGTGCCATGAGGAACAAAAATATGAGAGAGAAGCAGAGAAGTAATTTAGAATAAAATACTAACATAATAATACAATAAAATCACAGATATGTTGCATTTGCTGTCCCTTGATTCTACATTAGAAAAAAGAAAGGCAGAATCTAGAAAATACTTCTTAAGCAAACTTTGATAGGGAGTTACAGCATCTTCTCTTCTACATGACTGGGGGCTGGTTTTGTGTATGAGATGGGGCTTCACATTCAGTCAGGCTTAGCAATACTGTATCTCAGCAGATTCCTAGATTCTAAAGATGTTTCTATTGTAAGTTCTGTATTTGTTAAAGTGGATGTTTGATAAAATGCACAGCTGCAGCCAGGTGATGGTGAGAAAAAGAGAAATCAATCTTCCCAGTGATGTCTGGGAAGTACCCCTTGTTCTGGAGGTGTTATAAAATGGTGGAAGTATTGTCTCAGTGCTACAGGGGAAGGGATTGCCTTTTGCAGTTGTTTTCAAATATATGTATCTCTGTCTCCATGAAAATTGCTGCTTTAACCTCCCATTGCTACCCTTGCACAGAAAAACTTTTCTACCTTGGTTTCCTGTTGTCATCTTAATATAGCTGCCTGTGATCTTTGCCACTTCCTCTGTATGATAACATAACTGATGTTTTTTGGTATTATAGAAAGGCTAAAGTTGAGGCAGCTGCTTTTATTTTTGCTTCTAACTCAAGATGGGATGCAAACCAAGCTCTGCTGGAACGTAAACCTAATGAATCAATCCACTGTGTTGTTTCATTGAGCTTTGTTTCCCACTTACTTACCCTGTAGCTGATTGTTGAAATGTGCTTTATGCCACTTCTTTTAATGTTATTTACTGCTAAAAGGAAGTTTAAATTTTCTGTTTAGTTTCCTTCTATGAGCTGAACATCATGTTTTCCCCTCTCACAATAATAATTCAGGTTGTAGACAAACATGTTTTGGCAGGAACATCATACATAATTTTAAAATTAAGAGTTGCAGAGCTCATGACTTATATAGTATGACAGTTTTAGGCCTTGTTGTTCCTAAAAGTCTGGGTATGCGAACAAGAGATTTCCTTTAATTAGCTTTATTTACTGTTCCCTATAATGAAACAGATCTTTTAGTCTGCAGTTTTACATGGGCTGAGGGAAGGTTCTACAGGCTGTTCCTTCTGAGACAGTGTTTGTATTACAGGTTACTGCAGTATAACACCACTACCATCACTGGGAAATATAATAGCAGCTTTACTTGCCTGTTTTATCAAAGTGCTTCCATTACTTCTAAAATTTTTATTTTGTCCCTCTTTTAATTAGACTAGCACTGCAACTGTCAAGGTGACAAAGTGGCAAGCAGCACTTGAAAACTTCGACTGGTTGCTTCCTAATAACAGTTAGGTGAGGATTTTAATTGTGCGTACTGCTTGGTTTTCTGTTTGTGTAATCCAATGATCATGCATATTTCCCACTATTAAGTCTTTGTTAATACTAATAATAAACTGCAGAAAGCTTCAGAAATGAAGCCAAAGTGAACAAAATGAGTAAATGGGATAAACAGGAAGATTATAAAAATGTCAGGTAGGAAAATGTTTAAAGAACAAAGCATTCAAAGACAGTGTAGTATCTGATATCACAGAGTAAAAGTGCATTCCTTGGGGTGGGGGAAGTACTTCCCCAAGGCAAAACCAATAGGTGGCCTCCTTAGCAATCCTGTGAGAAGACATTTCCAAGTTAAATGCTAGGAAATTTTGAACTGATTTAATACTAAGCAGCATTAAAAAAAAAAAAAGAAAAAATAAGAAAAAAATACCTCCTCAGAACTGCTGTATGTGATGTTAAAATAAAATGAAACCACTGGCAGAAACCAATGGTGCCAGCTGCTGTATATTTTCCTCTGGGAAATAATTATGGTCTTTTTGGTCTGTAAAGGGCTTGTAAACTGACCAGGCTGCAATCTGGGAATGAAATTCCTGAAGGGACTGGAGGAATGTTTAAATTTAACAATCTTGAACCTATTTGGAAAGACCCTCCTTAATGATTAAGGTATAATCACAGAGAGGTATAGAAAGAAAATAATAATCAGTAATATAGAAGCCCAAGTGAAAAAGAGGAAGAGTTTAAGCACAACAAGGACCTTATTTTATTAAAGATAGGAGTAAATACATCCTAGAAACCCCATAGATATTGTCAAAATTAAAATTACCCTTGAGGTAAAAAGTCCCAGTGTGTGTGAAGAAAGAAGTTGTTATGCTGGCACTGTTGATGCTGTTGTGTGCAAGTATGGTTGTCAATGTTTCTCTGATGTAAAGTTTTCTGCAACTTTGTACGTTTTATTACAAGAAAATTAAATTCATAAATAATTAAAGGTTCATAATGCAATCAGTTCTAATCTTCTGACAGAGAGACAAATACTCTCCCAAGACCAATATTTCTGTGTTTTCTCTACTTTTCTGTTCTTGGTCTGTTGGTTTTTTGATGATTGTCATGGTATGGGGTTTTGAGCTTAAGTTTCTGTCCTGGGTTCAGCAGTAGCAGTCATGTTTCTCCTTCTTGGAAGCTGGTGCAGTGCAGTGTTTTGACTTTCGGCTCTGGAACAGAGCTGATAACAAGGATGTTTTGGTTTGGCCAAGGGCTCTGTGAGCCTCATGCTCTGCTAGGGAGGAGGGGAAGCCGGGAAGAAGCAGAGACAGGACACCTGACCCAAACTGACCAAAGAGGTATTCCATACCACAGCACGTCATGCCCAGGATGTAACTGGGAGTGAGCCAGAAGGGCTGGGAGTCTGCAGGGTTGGAGGAGGTATGGGTCGGTGCTTGGTTGGGCTGGGGGGCGCAAGTTATTGGTCGCTGGTACTGAGGTGTTATGCTCTCTTCCCTTGTTATTTCCTTTATCATTATTATTATTGGTGGTAGTAGCAGTGATTTGTGTTATACCTTAGTTACTAAACTGTTCTTATCTCAACCCGTGGGAGTTGCATTCTTTTGATTCTCCTCTCCATCCCTCCAGGAGTAGGGGGAGGGAAAGAAGTGGGGGGGAGTGAGTGAGCAAGCTGTCTGGCTAGGGTTTAAACCACAACAGTTTCCCAGACACCATAAAAGTGTTATGTTGTCCTGCTCCCTGCTTTCCCTCTTTGTATCATTAATTAAATATTCATGTAATACTTCCCTCTTGTCCCACTCTGAGAGTGACCTTAGAGTCAAGCTTTTTGATTCCTTCCACACCCCTCAATGGTTATTTAATAAAAATCCAAAAAGAATTCAAACTGATTGCCTGTGATAGAATAGTTCCTTATTTATTTAATAGGAAAAATCTTACAATTTTCAATGTTTACCCTTAAGACAGAGCTTTGCTGATGCTCTCTGAGCAGGGGTACATGACACCCACCTATATGCAGTTAGACCAACATACACAGTTGGTCTGGAGCTTCATGTGTAAAATTTATAAAAACTATTTCTGTTGGATAAACAAAATTTCCTTTTTCATAAAACCACAGGCTTGGCTTTCCTGAATCTGCCTTAGTTTCCTGCCTCTGATGGTCATCAATGATTCTGTCACTAAAAATTAGGGAGAAATACAAGAGGCACACAAGTATGCAGTGATATTTGATCCAAATATTCTCTAAGCAACCACTGATCTGTGATTTTTGTAGCTCACAAGTCAAAATTGCTGCCTTGTATTCAATGTTGTTAAATAGATTTTTTTTAATGTAAGATTTTTTTCTGTCCCCCTTTGAATCCAGGTAACCTTTATTGTATCCAAAACACAGCTGAATTCCATATGTAAGGGACTATCTCTGTTTTGAATCCATCATTTACTATTGCCATTCATTAAGAAAGAAGACGAAAGACTGAACCTTTCCCCACTGCACCCATTGTTTATGCACATCCATATTCCTCATGATTCATGTCACCTCTTGGATGATCTTGGTTGCCCTTCTTTAGTTCTTTCCTTGTTCTGTTAACACTTCTCTATAACTTTTTTTTGATGTGCAGCGTTTGGGTTTTGCTGCTGTGCCCAGCCATCCCTCTGAGGAGAGCATGGATGAAGGACTGGGAGAGTGACTGCCTGGGTTCCTTGTTCAGATGAGGACAGGAAAGATCTGACATTGACAGCAGCTGTAGGTGGGGCTGGGATCTGTTCTTGTGAGAGCAAGGGCCAGAGGGGAAGCATTGACCTTCCAGGGAGGGCAGAAAGGATTTCCCGCGGATCAGGCAAAGCAAGCAGAGTTGTATGTAACTCAGACAATCCTAAGCTTATATGAAAACAAGGACTTGTCTGCAGGGGAATACTGGACAGGGAAAGCATTGCATAAAAACTGCTCTCATTTTTTGATTCTGCCCCCCACTGCTGCTCTTTCCTTTCTCCATTTAAAAAAAAAAAAAGAATATCTAATTATGTTACTTTGCGTTCAAATTAGGTATGGCATTTTAGTCATTGTTGAGAGGAAGGTGTCTCTAAGTTGTAACTGTGTTGGGATCATGCTATCCTTTTCAAAACTAAAGGATCCTGCCCCATTTTCAAAAGCCTGGCTTCCTTCTGGATGCCCCTGAACACCTCAGTTGTAATGGGGGGACACTCTACTGGCAGCAGGGTTACATGGAGTTGTAAATGTTTTCTGCTGAGAATTGCTATGACTGTGTCTGTTGATCTGGCCCCTTGTCTTCTCTGTAGTGTAACTGTCATGATCTGCATCTCAAGAACCATCTCAATCTCAGTGTTCAGACCAGCACAGGATGTCCTGTCATTGCAATGTGTGACTATGGGCACTGAGGTGACATTATGCTGTGCTACCGAGTTCCTCTGTATTAAGAAAGACAGTTTTGCTGCAACATCTCATAGCTGTGAATTTATCCTTGTGACACTGATGGAAGCCTAGTGGACAACAAAAAAGTGAAAATCAGCAATGTTCAGATGAACATGCTGAAAGCATGGGTTAGGTGGTCACATCTTTCTCCAAGTCCCCTCCCAAGCTGGTTTGGGCTTTGCCTTTGAAAATAAGAGTTTGCTACTTCTATCACACTATTTGTGTCTTCCCAGGCAATTGACAGGTATCCACTTTCCACCTCACTCTTTAATTAGTGACCTGCTGGCTCCCTTTCCTCTTTCTTGCCCCCAGAAACTCCAACAGAAAAGCAGACATGTCTATCGTGTGTGAAAAATACTGCAGGGCATAATTTGTCTTAGTTATGTTGTCTTTATTGACACATCCACTACAATTTATAAGCAAGCTCAACATACCACAAAAAATTATTCTTCTGCCCCCACAGTGCAGGCAGATTGTAGGTAGGTATGCCTGCAGAGTACAAGGCTTGCACTGTGCCAGTGGATTTGGTGGTGATGCAGTTTAGGAAAGTTTTCACTGGGGTGGCTTTAAATTGTGACACCTCATATTCTTCCTGAAACAAATAATAGTAATGCAGTCTCAAATTGCAAAAGTGACCCCTGATTGCACAAGAAACCCTTTCAGATATCGCAAGGTGTTAAAAGCAGAATTATCACTTTATTATATGTGTAAAGATGTAGGCTGGATTGTGTTTTCTGTAAAGCTGAGCTTAAAATTCATATGATCTTTCTTCAGATTTTTTTTTTTACAGAGGAGTAACTGATATTACTTGCATGTAGTTTGGCTTGTGAGAATTTATAGCAGAAGTATGATTTGAGAGGTGCAATTAGCTGATGTCTGCATAGTATTTTTTGTACAAACTTGCAGTAGAAGCTTTATGTTATGCAATAAAGCTCTGAAATGAGATATATTTTAATTAGGTTCTAAGAGCGATAACACAAAGCTTTGTTTATTAAGTAGTCATAAGGTTCAAATGAGCTGTGAATTTCGAAGAAGTCTTTGGCAGGAGATGAAAAACACGACAGCATAGTTGAGAATTACTTTTAGTCTTGGTGTAATCTCATGAGTGCTGTGCAAAAGTTCAAAATGAAATAAGGCCTCAAGATTCTGTAGGTATTTACATTTGACATTTCTATTCTGGGAAAGTCTTAAAAAATAAACACTTCTGTTTTTTCAAACTCTGTAAAAACATCTACCTGGGGAGGGAAACAAGATGCTAGAAAGAAGGAACAAATTAATTGCTTGTTTTCTAATTGCTATGGAGACATTATGCCTGAGTTCTCTACATAATTTCATCAGTTTATTTGGCCCCCAACTCTTGAATGTGTAAGTGATCTAGAAAGGCTTTTCTGTCTCTTTTGCTACTTTTGCTTTTTTATGTCCCTGTTGCTACATGTCTTCTTCTCTCTAGTGTGATGTAAAATTTATATCCCTGGAGTGTCTACAGAGAAACAGTTGTACCTAAAGAAGGATAAATACTTATGAAGTAACTGTTAAGTTATCAGAACAACCCCTTCTTCCTCTAAAATATCCTCAATGACAAAAGGAATTACTAGAGTCCCCTAGGTCTTGTGTTGAGTATCAATGACAGTAATAGGGAAGAGCAAATAATCCAAGAGGAGCACCTATCTGTCCTGTGTCATATTTCCTGCGTATAATTGGCTTTTGTCTTCTTCCTCATCCCCAGATGATTTGATCCCTGTTCCTTCTCACCTATTTACGAGTTTTTGCAGCTCTGATTCCCTCACCTTGCTCCTCAGGTTTCCTGCAGGCTATATGAAGATGTGCATTAGCCCATGATTTTCAAATACCTGGTCTTCTGCATGGATGTGAGCTATCTGATATGTAATTTACATGCATGTAAATACAGTAGGTGTGTATTTCCAGCCAGTCAGCAGCAGGTATTATGGCCTTTCCTAAGAAATGATAGACCGGCAATGATAATTGGCTTTGTCTTATTTCCTTCCTTGGGATCCTGTTAGGCATACTACTATTAGTAAGCTTGAGAGAGAAACAACCTTACTTAAAAAAAAAGTGTTGTTTCAAAATTAGCTATTGCTCCTCAGAAAATAGATCCTGGAATCACCATGGACAGGTATGTTGACTGTTAACTTGGTGGTCAGCTGTGGAATGGATGAGAGAGTATGGGAAAGTAATGGAGATCTCATGAAAGCCAATGCACCTACGGCTCTTGAGAATTGGTGTTCACCCTTTCACTATAAAAGAATCAACTAGCAACTAGTTTACACAAAGAAAGAAAACTCTTACTAAAACAGGTTAAAAATCACTGCATAAATTCATGGAATAACAATAAAAAATCCATCACATGTTATTAAACTCAGAGATGTAAACAGTGGCTTACTGCGACCTTAAGCCATGGATTTCTGGAAATTGAGAATATAATGCTTATTGCCCTCTTGTTTCTGACACATCTGTTCCTGTCCACTCCACTGTCAGACTTGATGCTGGATAAAGCTAACTTTGTTTGTTTTGAGCAACATAGTAATTCTTTTTTTTTTTTTTTTTTTTAAATGTAGAAGAGGAATATAAAAAAATGTCTGCCTGCCCTCTCTTTTCCTGATCTCCAGGCATTTGTAACCTGATAGTTGTCTCTTTACAATGCTGAAATAACAAAACAAGTGTATGGGAAGGCAGTATGAATAAAGAGATCCTTTCAGTTCATTTGCTTTGTGGACCAGCTTTTCTCTCTAGCACAGCAGAAAAGTTTTGCAGCTTCTGCATGTACAAAAATCATTTTCCCCCTTTTTTTTTCTTCTTGATTGCATTAATACAAACAAGTGATCCCTAGGTAGCATTCTAATGCAACCGTGCATTTGAGGAATAGAAGTTAACACTTTCACAGCTACATAAGAGTGTTTTTTCCAAACATGCTGAAAGGAAAACAATAGCGTTAGTCACAAACAGTATGGGCATGAAATAATTCAGAAACCAGCTAGAAAAAAAAATGCCTGTTCTCAGCCAGTGTCTAGTAAACTACTAATGAGCCACCTGGAGCTCTCTGAGTAGTGTAAACATGATTGACTGGCAGAAAAGATGGATAAGAATGAACCTTGTGCCCTCCAAAGGCACCACAAGAGCAATTAACCAAACAATGGGAGGTCCAAACTGCCCATCTTTAAACTGGTCTTTTTACTATAGATGAGGAGATTTACAGTGACCCTCTGGCATTGCTACTTTTGACTTATATTGCCAATGTGCATTTTTGAATTATTTGCTTCTATTTTGTGGGAAAACTAATGTCAGCCACTTTCCCCTCTTCTCAGATGACTTTGACACATCCGAAAATGGGCTTTCTGAATCCTTTAGATTAAAGTATTCACTAAATACCAGTAAAACTGCTGAAAGATGGGAACTGAATAAACATAAATGCTCTTTTGAAGCTAGTCCCATCTGGCAAATAAAAGAATAGATATGTCAGCAAGGCAAGTTTAGCTTAGTTCAAAAAGACAAAGTGTGTTGCTTCCAAACCCAAACTAAACCAGAAACTTCAAGCTTGAATTAAATGAGGAATAATGAAATGAAAAATAAAATTTCTCACAGAATGTGGAAACAGGTTTTCCTTGCTGCTTTAGCTTTTCTATTACAGCTCTGAGGTGCTCTCTAACTTAGCCTGTGAGTGCTTTCTTCCCTTTTCCAATACAAAGCCACAGGTTGAAAAGGAGCCAGACTTCAATCTGGAAGGCAAAAGTACTGTGAAGTATGTGTGCTTGGAAGAATCATTGTAGGTAAGAGAAGAGGGATGTAATTCTTTCCTCATCGGTATGCCTGGACATACTAATCCTGATGTTTATTAGACACACTTTTCTGGGGGCTTTCTTCTGCAAACCTTTTTCTCTTCTCCTGAGTGCCCTGGCCTTTTTGAGGACAGCTTTAAAATCCTGATGTTATTCTCGGAGAATAGGAAACACCTTTTGCTGGTTTCAGTTCAGATCTTTGTCTCGATGTTTCTGACTTGTGACAAGTTTTAAGAAGCTGATAACTTCAGAGTTTAATTTGTTTTGATTGTTCCCCAAAGCAACTTCAGTGTAATTTCCAGGCTTTGTAGCCAAACAGAGAGAAGGAATCATAACACCATATGAAAGTATCATGTTTATTAAATAATGTGGCTGCTGCCAGCCATCTTCTTGGTTGCAGTGTGATAAATCATTGATTCCTGATAAGGAGTGAGGAACACTTCCAGGTACAATCCTTCTCTTATTGTCAAGATTAGGACAATTAGAAAATCTATCTGGAGCTCCAAATTGAATATTTACTCTGCTTGCAATTTTTTGTTATATTCAAAATTCTAATTCAAGTTCAGTTGTAAACCTGAACACTTTATGCTAAACAACACAGTGAAAACACCCTTTCTACAGAAACTATTAAGAACAAAATGGAAAGGTCAGATATGTTTCTGTGCAATACACTGAAGATATGTACTTATGCAACTTTCATAATGATAAATTCTCTTGTGTTTTACATGGGTGAGTAGCTTCTCAGATATTGCTTGAAACTAATCATCCATAATTGTGTCTCTCACTTGCCACTTCCCTTTTAGTGGTAGGACCTCTAGATTGCTCTTCTTCACTTTACAGCTTAAAGACTAATAATTGTGAAGAGAGATATTGGTCACTGGGTATATTCTGTATGTACCCATCCTTTTCTCTGTCCTTAAATACAACTTTTCTTACTGTTTGTGTATCAACCTAGTTGAAATTCAGCTATAGCAGTATGTGTGCTGCCAAATCTAGACTGTTAACCCACAGGGGACTTCATTAGTAGATATCTTTTTTTCAGTTCAAAGATTGCACTTGAGAGTTTTAAAACTCTCTAGTTTACTAATTAGCTTACCTCCAAGGACTGTATTTAAAAGTGTACAAACCTTTTTTATTGATGTGGGCATTTGCACATATCTCCATTCAACTTAGAGTTATCACCATTCCCTGTTACATTCAAGGGCAAATGCTTTTAAACTTTGAGTGTGATAAAAAGGCTTTCTCTGGTCTACTATCTCTGCTTTTGGGGAATGTTTCTTTTCTGCTTACGTACATGATGATAAATAGTCCAGTATTAAATAAATTAGTGCCATAGAATCATAGAATAGTTAGGGTTGGAAAGGACCTTAAGATCATCAAGTTCCAACCCCCCTGCCATGGGCAGGGACACCTCACACTAAACCATGCCACCCAAGGCTCTGTCCAACCTGATCTTGAACACTGCCAGGGATGGAGCATTCACAACCTCCCTGGGCAGCCTATTCCAGTGCCTCACCACCCTAACAGGAAAGAATTTCTTCCTTATATCCAATCTAAACTTCCCCTGTTTAAGTTTTAACCCGTTACCCCTTGTCCTGTCACTACAGTCCCTAATGAACAGTCCCTCCCCAGCATCCCTATAGGCCCCCTTCAGATACTGGAAGGCTGCTATGAGGTCTCCACGCAGCCTTCTCTTCTCCAGGCTGAACAGCCCCAACTTTCTCAGCCTATCTTCATACAGGAGGTGCTTCAGTCCCCTGAGCATCCTCGTGGCCCTTCTCTGGACTTGTTCCAACAGTTTCATGTTCTTTTTACGTTGAGGACACCAGAACTGTATACAACACTCCAAGTGAGGTCTCATGAGAGCAGAGTAGAGGGGCAGGATCACCTCCTTTGACCTGCTGGTCACGCTCCTTTTGATGCAGCCCAGGATACGATTGGCTTTCTGGGCTGCGAGCGCACACTGAAGCCGGCTCATGTTCAACCCCCCCAAGTCCTTCTCCACAGGACTGCTCTGAATCTCTTCTTTGCCCAACCTGTAGCTGTGCCTGGGATCGCCCCGACCCAGGTGCAGGACCTTGCACTTGTGTCGTGGTTTAAACCCAGTCAGGTAACTTGTTCACTCACTCCCAGTGAGTGGTGCCGAGCTGACAACAATCAAGGTCCGTGTCCGTCTCCCCCCCCCTGCACCGGGGCTCTCCCCTTCCCCGCTCCCGGAGGAACGGGGAGGAGGATCGAGAGAGTGCAACTCCTACGGGTTGAGACAAGAACAGTCCAGCAACAAATCACCACCGCTACTATCAGCTAAAACAATGATAAGGGAAAATAACAAGGGAAGAGAATACGATACCACCGGCCAAGAAAACGAGTTCCACCCGGAAGCTCCTGTCCTTCCGGGTAACTCCCAGTTACCCCCCACCCCGGGCATGACGTGCTGTGGTATGGAATACCTCCCCGGCTAGCCCGGGTCAGGCGCCCCGTCTCTGCTTCCTCACAGCTTCCCCTCCTCCCTGGCAGAGCATGAGCCTCACAGAGTCCTTGGTCAGGGTAAACATCACTTAGCAACAACCGAAAACATCGGCTTCACCAACACTGTTCTCAAACTAGAAGTCAAAACACAGCACTGCACCAGCTAACACAAAGGAAAAAACATGACTGCTACTGCTGAACCCAGGACAACTTGTCATGGTTAAACTTCATAATGTTGGCATCAGCATCAAATGTGTTGAGAATGAGAGTTATTGTGGCAATGCAAGAGATTCCTCACATTGTTTCATGTTTTCGAAGTCCGTGTGTAAGTTCATTCTCATAATTGGAATAATCAAATCAATCCCTAACAGAATACTAATCACAAGCCTTAACACAAGACCTTATTCACAGCAAGTTATTCTGTGGATTGTACACTCTAGGCTGAGTAACTTTGCTGATCAGGTCTGCATAATCAATTCCAGTCTTCAACAACCTTAATTGTATGGAAATGGAAAGATTTCTTTTGTTCCATTAGGAGTCATTGTGCAGCCGTCCCAGGCCACCCCTCAATTACAGTGTTTCAGTTTTTCTGCTGTGCAAACTCTGGGTAGGTTTATGTTCCTAGTCTTGTTGCCTCACTCTATTTTCCATTAGCCAAACAATGCTGGAAGACAGTTTTTGTATTTTTGGTGGGATGCCCTGACAAGCTGGGTTCCCTAAGAGTCAGGATCTTCCCACAGGTTGGTATTATGCAGTCAGTAATGTTTGAAATTTTGATTCCTTTGCTTCCTGTTTCAAAGAAAATACAATCCTGGAGGATAGTGGCCTTAGAGCTGTTGATGTACAGAATTACGCACAATAAAACAGTATATGCATACTGATTGAAAAGCAGTTTATTGTATTGTTGTTTTAAAAGGTGGTTTGTTCTAGTTTCAGTTCCCATGAGCATATAACCAGTTCTTAGCACATGTCTATAGATCTCTGCTGTCAAGTTTCAACTGACCTGACTGATAGACATTTTGCTTGAAGATTTTCCATAGTTCAGTCAGAGATCTGCTCAGGAACCACATCTGTACTCCTGAATTCTCAGTCCTCGTACTGCATCCTAATATTCATCTTTGCACTCACTGGGAAACACGTATTTAGATTGAACTGTTAGATATATCCCAATGCAAGTGCTATCTAAAACTAGCATTTCTTCATGCATTGCTTTTCTACTGAAGAGATGGGGGAGAGAGTAAGTCCTTTCTGCTTTTCTGATTAGGTAAACACTACTGATCTGACTTCAGTAAAACAGACTTACGTCTTGTTTGCCTGTTTGTTTTTTTCTCAGAGATTACATCTGGGAGAGCTGGCATCTTTAAATGCTCTGAATTTTGCATTCAGAGCACAGGCTAAAATATTTTGATTAGTTTCCAGCATTAATAGTAATTATACTACAAATCTCCCCTTCTCTGATAATTGTCCCCATGTTTAATTCTTTATATGTACATGGACCTTTAAGCTTACCTTGCTTCACAAATGCTGTGCCAGCTGGCTCTATGTCCTGAGCTGCTGGAATACTAATGCAGTGGTAAGTTGAAAGTGCTTTGTTGAATGGTCATGAAGTCACCATGTGTAGTGTTAAAAGTAAGCTTTTCTCCTTTGGAATTTATCTGGGCCTCTGAAATAGCAGTTATCAAAGTGAATATACTGCACAAAGTTTGACGAGGCTCATCGTTTGATGTGATCTGAAATATGTGTGGATTTTCTGTACTATGTGTACCAAATGTTTAAGGAATACACAGTATTTTATGTATCTATAGGTGAGTGATGTATAGTGAAGACACGCAGTTGCTCCAATGGTAAGTTCTGTGGCTGGGTGCTAGATCAAGATATACGGGGGGTTCCTGGAGCCAGGGAAGCCTGTGAAAGAGCAGAGGGCCCTGCCAGGAGCAACCACAGGAGATTTAAATGGGCCTAGGAAGGGCAAGTGACCAGAAGTGTTGCAAGCAGAGTGGGCAAACATGGATTGAGAGGGCACAGCAGTTTGTGCAGAAGGGTGCATGAGAAGGGCCATGCACTCTGTGTGTAGGTCCACCAGCTCAAATTGAAATTGCCAGAGATGTCAAAAACTACAAGAAAGTGTTCTTCAGGTACTTAAACAGCAAGCAGAAACAGAAGGAAAACATTGGCCCATTGTTGGCAGGTGAGGGGAACTGGTCACCAACACTGAAAAGGCAGATTCTCAATACTTTCTTTACCCCTGTCTTTACCAGCACTATCAAGCCCCAGGCCTTGGGAACAATAATCCAGGTTCTTGCAAACACAGACCCACCATCAGTGAAAGAAGAGCTGGTACATGAACTACTCCTACAGGAGCTTGACCCTTACAAATTGATGGGCCCTGTGGATATCCACCTGAGGGCGTTCAGAGAGCTGGCTGATGTCATTGTGAGGCTAGTCTCCATAGTCTTTAAGGTATTATGGGGATTAGGGGACATTGCAGAAGACTAAGAAAAGAAATGTCACCCCCATCTACAAGGAGGGTTTAAAGGAGGATCCAGGAAATTATAGGCCCATCAATTTTACATCAGCCCCCAGGAAATTTATGGAGTGAATCCTCCTGGGAGAAGTTTGGCTGTATTGTGGTCAGTTTTACTTATGTGTATGCTTATGTATTATTGCCTTAAATTGTAGTTTTTGTTGTGGAGTATGTATTGAATCATAGCAAATGCATGACACTGTTCAGGTTTACTAATGATAGGCTCTAGAAGCTAAGGCCTGGTAGCTTAAGAATCATTATATTTGATGTTGAGTCTATGCATGAAAAGCAACAGTTTCTTTTGTGATTTTTTTTCCTTCTCTTTCCAGGATATAAATGATGTAAGCAAATTCATTTGTCATTGTTCTACAGATGCTTAAGATCCAAGGCCAAATTTAGTGAGCTGTGTCTTTCATGAATTTTATAGTGCTGTTATTTCTTCTGTTCTTGAAGGGGAATACTTTAAGAGCTAGAAAAGAGGTTCAAGGTAAAATGAACACTTTTTCACTGAAGCATAGTCCTTGCGCTTCAATCCGATATGACTTTCTAAACCTGAGATGCAAACCAACATAAAGCAGCAGGATTTATTTCAAGTTTGATATTGAGAAAAGATCATGTTGACCCCTAGTTCTGATCACAGGTACTATGGCACAGTCTCTTGTTGCCTCATTGCTAAGAAAAACAATGAACACACAATAAAATTAGCACAGAAAAACGGAGACAGTGAAGTTAATGCCACGTTATCCACAGTTACCTTTTTTTTTTTTCTCCAATATTGTTAACATATTCTTGAAAGTATTCTTTTTACTGCTTTATGTGCAGGTTTGAAAACTGGTTTTCATTTATGATTGTAGAACAGACTTTGCAAATCATCTTCCACTGAACTTGCAGATAAAGCTTTGCTATTCAGGAGTTTATAGAAAGGAAATACAGGTGGTACTCTGAATGACCTAAAGAATTAAAACAAATATTTACATGAAATGCTTTATGTTATTTAAGTAGTTTAATTGTATTAAATCACCACTGCTTACTGAAGGATTAGTTTCTTTGGATTTGTTCTTACTTTTGGATTTACTTTCATTAAGTGGTTCATCTGTCTCCTAATTCAGTCTCTACTGACATAGAACTGAAAGGCAGCACTTTAGAGGATTTCTCATTAGACGTTTCAAGCAATATTATACCAGTTTAATCTATTTCTGATGACAGATTTATGCAAACTCATCATGTTTTTGTGAGTATATTAATTACTTGAAGGCATTCCCTAATGTAGTTTGGATAAACAATTTTCAGAATGGGAGTAATTTGAGAAAGGTTTTTCATCTGCAGCTCAGACTTCCTCCTTCATGCTTATACTTGCTAGAACATACCAGCCTGTGGGATTAACAAACATTTGTCATGAATTTGTATGCATTTGGAGGGAAAAAAAAAAAAAGGACCATTTCAAAAAGATATTTAATTTGTGAAAATACTAGTTGAAAATATTAGCCATGGAAACTCCTTTATCTTGTAGAAAAGTGTCTGTGGTTAGCTGTCCTACATGAACTAAATCAAAGTGTAACAACTATAGTAAAGGCTGATAAATTTCTCCTGCTAGGACAAATCTCTGTTCAGATACAAATATCTGTCCCAGTCATGCAGTCCTGATGTATGTAAACGGTAATCTGCTCTAAAAATCTTTTCTGGTGCCATATGCCGGGATGCCACATTGTTACACATAAGAAAAGACTGTGTCTTCACCTGTTTTACCTACCTGCCTGCCAAATCTCATTGGAAGCAATAGGGATTTTATTCAATGGGATGCTACTACACAGTAGTAGTTGAAAACTGTCTTTGTGTTGAGTACCCTGGGGATGTCAACCTTCTTCCTATACGCCCTGGGCCACCCACATTAAACTCGGTTTGTTACAAATGTGCCTATGGTGTTTCTTTAGGAACCAGCTACTGCAAAATCTAAAACCAAGTCTAAACTTGTTATACAAAGTGTAAGTTCCAATATTCTGAATACTACTATGCTTTGAGGTTGATATACCATTATCTAGGAGTCAACTGAGCCTGTTATATGATCTTTTTTGCTGTCATTTGCACCTATTCCCCATGTTTTCCTAGCAACAGTGAAAGACAGAAGCAAAAAAAATGACATTTCTAGAATTTTTTTTAGGAATTACAGTCTATGCCTTAATCTTCACTGAATTACTCAGTTGTAGCTCTGTATATTCCTTATATTCCTCTGGGCCACTTAAAGTTTGCATGGTTAACCAAGGCTGCTTTTTGAGAAAGTGTTTCTCTTTGTGTTTTTATTACTCAGACAGCCCTGTTTCCTACAATCAATGAGAGTGGTCAGCTGATAACTTACTTTTCTTTTCTGGCAAATCTATTCAAATAGCTTTGATCAAGTGGAAGAAGTCATGTGGTTCCAGTGCTTGACTGCTAGAGAGGCATCCTGCAGCAGAAGAGGCATTTTCAGTATTGTGCAGGCGGTTCAGCTAAACCCATTACTGCATGCCACGTGTATCCTAGAGCAACCATCTGACTGACTTGTGGGCAGACTCCACACCATCTGAACAAATGGGTATGAGTGTAAGCTGACAAGGGAGCCCATATGTTTCTAAACCGTGAATGCTGAGGAAGGGATTCTTAGCCAAGAATGTGCAGATGATTGTCCAAGTCTTTTTGATTGTCATTAAGAAGAGACAGCACTGCCAAGTGGAGCTTACTCCTTGGAGTTGACTTTTGCAACAGTGCATATGCAGCATTGTGGCAAGAGTTTCTGGACAGTCTTTTATCCTGTCTGAACATTGGGTGTCCTCAGACTTGAATCTTGCGGAAAACCCACAATGGTCTTTAAACAACTCTTTCAAGTCTAGCCTTTGCTAGTCAGGAAAGTACAAACATCTCTTCTTTACCCATCATTTTTTCCTTCAGAGGAGACTGTTAGCATTTGAAGTTAGGACGAGAAATACCTCAAGGTTTATTTTCTGTCACATGATGCTCAAGTGGTCATGAAAAAACACAGATTAAAATACCGGTCTAAGTACCTGATATAATTCATTAACTCAAAGTAGATGTTGGAATACTTGAAGACAGTTGATATTTATAATAACTCTAATCTGATTATTATGGATAATGAATTTTATCATGCTTGACTGTATAATCAGTAATCAAAGGAGCAGAAAGTAGGGAAAAAATCTTTAAAAAATGACACTATATATAATTGTTTTTTTTAATTGTTCCACAGCCAGATAGGTAACTATAATCAAAAATATTGTAAATATAAAAAAAAAAGAGTGACTAACAAGGAGTATGAGTTTTTGAGGAAAAAATTATCAAGTTCTAGGAGAAATAATATGGCTTATTTAAATAGCAGTTATTCTTTTGATGTTACATGAGTGGAAATAATTTATCCTCATCTAAAAGAATGTTTATTTAACTACACATAATTTTGCCTGCTGCCATAGTAACTTATGACAATAAGCTAAAACTACATGATGTTGGATTTCTATTTTGATAAAACCAGTATTTTCAGTTAAATTAACAACAGTGGTGCTGTTACCATTTAGTGTTTCTATTACTGAACTGCAAAAAGAAAAAAAGATGTAAAATGAGACCAGTATAGCAAGATTAGTTAGAAAATGTAGAACTAGTCTATGAGAAAAGCATAAAAATGTTGTACATGATAGCAAATCTCCTGCAAGTTCCCTGTCAACAAATATAGGCTAGTATGTCTTATTGTCAATACACTTTGAAAAAATCAACCCCACAATTCACTTGTGAGGAGTAAAACCTTCACCTTGAGAGAAAAAAGTGGCAATTTGAGCTACAGTTGAGTGACTTGGCAATTAGTCATTAGTGGCAGAAACTTTTGATGTGTTTGTATACAAACATTGTGTATGAGCACTGGTACAGCACCACATTTCTTTGAAAAATCACGTTTTGATTTCATGATTGGCCAAGCACCATCTGGTGTCTGCAATGCCAGTAGGGTCCCATGTAAATCAGCGCATTCCCAAGTTGCTTGATTGGAGCTATAGTAAAGCAAATGGTAATATCTCAGGCTGAATGCCTGCATTTGAAAAGGCATTTCTTTCCCTGATTTGTAGTTTGTCATTAATAGCGTGCACTGAGAGCTGAAACTGGATTTCTGAAGACTTCACAAAGATGCCTGTTCTTGCTCAGATCTAATGCTGATGTGTGAGTAATTGCTAGTTAGCAGCATGAGCATTTCCAGGCTGCTGACACTGTGAGGTTGACAACTGACAAGTTTCACTCCCATGTCATAAAAACCTACAATGAAATGCAAAGCAGGCAGTGAAGATTACAACTTAAAAAAATAAAAAAGAAAAAAAAAAGACAAGACAAAAGAAACGCTAGCAAACCTTTGCTCTGTACTGTTGGAACATAACTATTTTAGTTTAAGGAAGAGTGATTATGGGCAAGAATAAGATTGTTGCTAAAATAAGTACAGGCATACTTGTCTCAAATCTGGGTTCTTTCACCTGGTGTGCAAGGAGCCAATAAACACACATGGTCAAGGTATTTAGACGTTTCATTTCTGCAGAGATGGACGCTGGGTGGTAATTCCACAAAGCTAGCACACCAATGTTTCTCAAATCACAATTATTTATACACAAAACATTAACATATTCAATTTTCCAATACAGATTCATTACTACTCTCTTAGATAAGTGGCTAAAACTTATCTAACAAGTAGATTAATATGCATGCTCATTACAGTTTTGAAGATTTTAACTTCTGTAATCTTTTGAGGAGGTGGTGTACCTGGGCTAGGTGGCTTATGAGTCAGTGAACTGGTAGGTCCTCAGATTCATATCAGGATTGTCAAACTGCTCTAGACTGTTGTACTTAATGACATGGTTTTGCAATCTTTTTCTTCACCAGTGAGGATGGTTACTGGGTTCCTGTTGCCCTTTGTTTCTCATTCATTTTACATCTTTAAAAGAAAGAGTTCATCTTATATCAAAAGTGTCATTTAACTGTAAAGCTCAGTTTCATGTCATTCAACCTCCAAAACGGGAAGTTTAAATAAGTGCAATTGAGCTGTGAGACTATTTGGATTATAATAGTAACAAAGGGAACAATGATAAAATTTTGCAGAGTGATCTTAATTTTTCCAGGAGATCTTTGGTCCAAATATAGATTGCAAAATGAGAAATTGCAATCTGGAAGAGGGTTCCGAAAAATGATATAGAGGTCATAGACCACGAAGGAAATCAAAACAAGCTTCTCGGTTATGATGCAGCAGACAGGGGCATTACACATGCAAGTGTGTACAGCAAGAGCAGTGAGGTGATTTGACTACCATACGCAGTCCTGATGAAGTACATGCTAAATGCTTAAAACAACTGATACTAGAGTTTGAATATTGACTAGAATTGATCTCACTAAAATTCAGCCTTCTGAAAGCTGGGTGTGCAGTCCAGCTGTGTGGCCTAGATTCCTGCTGTAATCCATGGAGAGAGAGTTACATCCAAATTATTATTAACTGATCCCAAGAGAGGTGTCTAAGAGATAAGTATGGATTGCTCTCTGGAGTTGCCTTCTGTGCCCTGTGGCCTATAGCAGGACCTTGCAGACTTGCCTAGGCTAGGTGCCCAGCTTGTAGACAGCTAAAATTGGTTGAGATGAATTAATATTAAAAGAAGCATGCTGAAAGACTCAGAACACAGAAGAAACTAACATAAACAGTATGAGGGCTGAGGATAATGTCAGAATGAAAGACAGAGAACACAGTATGGTTTGGTTTATTCAAAAGATGATTTACATGTAATGTGATCAATATGGATAAGTGTTTTCATGAGAAGAAGTTGTTGGGTACTACAGAGCTTTTTAATCTAGCAGGGAGCTGCATAACAAGAGCAAACAGCTGGAAGCCAAAACTAGACACATTCCAGCTGAAAATAAAGCGTGAATCATTAAAAGTAAGGATGATTAAACTGTGAAATATGATCTTGGAAAGTGCTGGATTGCCTATACTGCAGGCTTAAAGTCAATATTGGGCACGAAAATGTTTAAACCATAACTGATATTTTTGCATGCAATATAAACTGCTAGGTGTAGGGTATCTCATTTATAATACCAGCAGGTTAGACTAGGCTTTACACACTTTCAATTTAATGACTAATCACACCTCCTTCTTTGTCATATTTCTGTTTGATATAACGTGTAGCAGAACTCTTCACTGTGTTGTTCTTCGACTCCTGTGATTTATTCTTGGTTTAGTTATTCAAACAAGCTGTGATGGAGGATTTCATTTGTGTTCATGCTCTTTCTTTTTATTCCTATAGAAGATATAGCTAGGAACTCATGAAAGTGTGTTTTCTGTATGCTGTCAGCTAATACCACTATACTTGCTTTGAAAAAAATTTCAATTTTTCATTTTAGAAGTAATACAAAAAACTTCAAAGCCAGAATGACTTTGTCCTAGGCCTGTGAGCTAGAAAACCCCACCCATCTAAGCAAGTCAGTTAAGCAATCTCAAGTTAAGAACAGGTATAGCACATGGCTTTGTTTTTTTTCTGTTTTAACCTGAATGTTGTCTCAGATCAAAAGGTGAAAGTCAAAAGGGCTCTGCTGTATTTTGAACTTGCATCTGTGTGCTGGTCAAATAAGTTGTCCTGGGTTTAGCAGTAGCAGTCATTTTTCTCCTCTTAGTAGCTGGTGCAGTGCTGTGTTTTGACTTTCGGCCTGGGAACAGAGCTGATAACACTAATGTTGACCCAGGGAGTTACAGACCAGTCAGTCTCACCTCTGTGCCTGGCAAAAGCTTGGAGCAGATTCTCCTGGATGGCATGCTAAGGCACATGAAAAACAACAAGGTGCTTGGTGACAGCCAGCATGGCTTCACTAAGGGGAAATCCTGCCTGACCCATTTGGTGGCCTTCTATGATGGGGCTACGGAACTGATGGACAGGGGTAGAGCAGTTGATGTCATCTCCCTGGACTTGTGCAAAGCGTTCGACACTGTCCCTCACAACATCCTTGTCTCTAAATTGGAGAGACATCAACTTGATGGATGGACCACTCGGTGGATAAAGAACTGGCTGGATGGCCGCACACAAAGAGTTGTGGTCAATGGCTCAATGTCTGGCTGGAGACCAGTAACGAGTGGTGTCCCTCAGGGACTGGTGTTGGGACCGGTCTTGTTTAACACCTTTGTCGCTGACATGGACAGTGGGATTGAGTGCGCCCTCAGCAAGTTTGCCGATGACACCAAGCTGTATGGTTCAGTTGATACTCTGGAGGGAAGGAATGCCATCCAGAGGGACCTTGACACGCTTGTGAAGTGGGCTGATGCCAACCTTATGAAGTTTAACCATGCCAAGTGCAAGGTCCTGCACCTGGATCGGGGCAATCCCAGGCACAGCTACAGGTTGGGCAGAGAAGAGATTCAGAACAGTCCTGCAGGGAAGGACTTGGGGGTGTTGGTAGATGAGAAAATGAGCATGAGCCGGCTTCAGTGTGCACTTGCAGCCCAGAAAGCCAAGCGTATCCTGGGCTGTGTCAAAAGGAGCGTGACCAGCAGGTCAAAGGAGGTGATCCTGCCCTTTACTCTGCTCTCGTGAGACCTCACTTGGAGTATTGTGTACAGTTCTGGTGTCCTCAACATAAAAAACGACATGGAACTGTTGGAACAAGTCCAGAGGAGGGCCACGAGGATGCTCAGGGGACTGAAGCACCTCCTGTATGAAGATAGGCTGAGAAAGTTGGGGCTGTTCAGCCTGGAGATGAGAAGACTGCATAGAGACCTCATAGCAGCCTTCTAGTATCTGAAGGGGGCCTTATAGGGATGCTGCGGATGGGGAGGGACTGTTCATTAGGGACTGTAGTGATAGGACAAGGGGTAATGGGTTAAAACTTAAACAGGGGAAGTTTGGATTGGATGTAAGGAAGAAATTCTTTCCTGTTAGGGTGGTGAGGCACTGGAATAGGTTGCCCAGGGAGGTTGTGAATGCTCCATCCCTGGCAGTGTTCAAGGGCAGGTTGGACAGAGCCTTGGGTGATATGGTTTAGTGTGAGGTGTCCCTGCCCATGTCAGGGGGGTTGGAACTAGATGATCTTAAGGTCCTTTCCAACCCTAACTATTCTATGATTCTATGATTCTATGACTCTATGATTCTATGATTCTATGTTTTCAGTTACTGCTCAAATGTTTAGGCTGACCAAGGACTTTGTGATCCTCATGCTCTGCCAGGGAGGAGGGGAAGCCGGGAGGAAGCAGAGACAGGACACCTGACCCAAACTGACCAAAGAAGTATTCTATACCACAGCACGTCATGCCCAGGCTGTAACTGAGAGTTACCTGGAAGGGCTTGTGGACTGCAGGGTTGGAGGAGGTATGGGTCAGTGCCTGGTTGGGCTGTGGGGGCGAGTTATTGGTTGTCGGGTGGTGAGGTGTTGTATGCTCTTCCCTTGTTATTTCCTCTATCATTATTATCATTGGTGGTAGCAGTAGTGATCTGTATTATACCTTAGTTACTAAACTGTTCTTATCTCAACTCAGGGGAGTTACATTCTTTTCAATCCTCCTCTCTGTCCCTCTGAGAGTAGGGGGCAGGAAAGAAGGGGGGGAGTGAGTGAATGAGTTGCCTGACTGGTTTTAAACCATGACATAAGTAAACATTACTTTCCTTGTTAGAAGTTCTCCGAGTACCTAAGCATTAAAAATATATAAAAGTATTTTATGTCATCAACCCTAATGTGACATTTGCACTAACAATTTCTTTAGGAAGATAGCATGGAGGCATTTTTTTACTGTCTCCTGATATCACAGCCTCACAAATCTTTTTCAGTATGTTGCTTATTGTTGCTACTCAGTCGGTATAGCCCCATTAGTGAACTTCTAGTTAGGTCTAAAATGCCAGTCCATAGGGGTTCTAGCATGTTGTAGGTAGAAATCTTCTATTAACATGTACTTCATATTAAAGCTTTATGATGTAAATAATAAAGGCTTTAGGTTTACAATGTATAGTTACACTTACTTATCCAGTAGGTTTTCCCTGTACTTCACATCCCAATGGAATAATGTTCCTCTGTCTGTTTTTTTCTCAAAGTTTCCAATGTTTCTATGTTTTCAAGCTAGGTATTCTTGCTCTTATCATCTGTTTTCTTGCTTTATCTGTGTAGGAGACATTTTAAGTTTGTTGTAGCTTTTTTAGCTTTTTTTTTTTTTTTTTTTTTTTAAGTGATCTAACTATTCACAAATATTTCCCAGTTAATTTTTCCCAGTTTTCCTTTTTTCTATAAAGATATTGGATACAGATAAAGAAGTTTTGTGACTCTATCTGAGGAGCTGCATCACCACAGACTATGCACTCTTTGGTAATTCCCTGGTTGAAAATTCCTCCTGATCTTTCACATTTCATCTTAGTGTCCTATGTTTAGGAGTAGCAGTCATTTTTTTTTTCCTTCTTAGTAGCTGGTGCAGCGCTGTGTTTTTGACTTTCAGCCTGGGAACAGCACTGATAGCACTGATGTTTTTAGTTGCTGCTCAAATGTTTAGACTGGCCATAGAACTTTGTGAGTCTCATGCTCTGCCAGGGAGGAGGGGAAGGCGGGAGGAAGCAGAGACAGGACACCTGACCCAAAATAGTCAAAGAGGTATTCCATACCACAGCACGTCATGCCCAGGATGTAACTGGGAGTTACCCAGAAGGAAGGGCACTCTCCTCTCGGTCGGGCTCGTTTTGGTAGGTGGTGAGCCGTTGTATTCTCTTCTTTTGTTATTTCCCTTATCATTATTATTATTGGTGGTAGCAGTAGTGATTTGTGTTATCCTTAGCTACTGGACTGTTCTTATCTCAACCCGTGGGAGTTACATTCTTTTGATTCTCCTCCCCATACCTCTGGGAGCTGGGGGTGGGTGTGGGGGGGCAGGGAGTAGAAACTGTGTGGCTGACTGGGTTTAAACCACAACACTTAGCTAAAGCCCTACCTCCTGGTAGTCTTTAGTTGCAAATGTTTCCACAGGTTCTAAAGAATTTAACCTCTCTTCTTTACAAAGTTTCCATGAATAGCTATTGTACCTCTGACCCTACATGTGATAATAACTTTGCAGTTGGTCCTGCTATCAGTGGGTCTTAGTTTTCAGTTTCCTCCCTGGTGGTCTTCTAGGGGGTCTTCTAGGAATTCTTCCCCTAGAATCTCTCTCTTTGGTTCTCTCTGTGTTACACATATGGACTGCTTTGCAATTCTTGTGGGCTACTGCAAGCAGTTTTTGCACATCTGTCCAGACTCCCAGGAGCATCAAACCGTTACTGCGTCTGCAATTTCCCACAGTTTTTTTTTATTGCCTGATCTCTCTTTCAGCCAGAACCTTTATCTGATTGACTAATTGTACAGTTAAACCTTTTTTTCATTCCCTGTCCCCACCCCACTTTGATTTATGGATTATGTTTTATCCTGATCAACCCTTCCTTTTTCTCCACTACTTGCTGAGTCTTACAGTATTTGCTTGTATGTATTTTATTGAATTCTAGTGACTCCATTTGCTTTTATGTGTAGACTTGAGGCAGTTGAATTTCTCCTCTCTTTTTTTGATCATATGATTTTAACTACTTTGCCTTGTTGACACCACCACTTCCTTCAGTGTGTGTTTTTTGTCTTTTCACCTTCTTTTGCTTCCAGTCATTTATTAATCCAAAGTGTTTTCATATCTGTTATGCTTTTTTCTTAAATGTTGACAGAAGCAATGGATTTCAGAACTCTCTTAAAAGTTCTTCTCATAGTTTATTTGTTTTAAATCACATGAAACTTGATCCTGGTATGTAAGTTAGCCTGGTATTGCGGTTGATAAGGAAAACCCTGTGTCAAAAGAACGTTTCTCATTAATTCCTCCCAAGGATCGCACAGCTGAAATCTTCCTCAAATGCAAATAACATATTCCATTGATTCATCTGTCAATCCTCACTTTCTTATTGACCCCATGCATTTTCCCCATATTGCTTTGTGCCACATTTCTAATGGTCAGAGCTATTCTGGATTTTGTTTCAACAGGAAACTGGCAGGATCATTTGTTCCAATATGAAGGACAAGTAGGGGAGTTCTTTTTGTGCTTTCCTCACCCCCATTTCTTATCAGTGTTAATTCTTTCCTCAGGCACATATCATACCTTTTGCTCATGGCAGATATCATACATCTTCCTTGGCTGTAACAGTTTGAGTGACAGACTTGTCGATTCTTACAACATAGCCCATAGTCAGTACCTTTTCTTGCTTCTGGTGTAAATATTAGGCTTTCTTTCTGTTGTCAGTGGGTCATTCTGCTCTCCTTCAGAGAACAGTAGGTCACCCTTATTCTCTTTTGTTATGGCCCCTTGCTGGCTCACTTCTTCCCCTGCTCTTTTCCTTGTCTCGTCTGCATTCTCTTATTCCTCTTCTATGCTGCATTATTCAATTTCTTTCTCAGTCTTTCTCAGGTGTGCAATGTGGATTTGACACCTAAGGGGATATAAACTGATTCACTTTTTATTCTCCTTAGCCTTAAATTTTAAAGATAAATAGGCAAAAATTGTCCAGACTAACACACAACCTTTTTTTTTTGCTTTTATCCCTGACTGCTGGTGTGTTTTTGCCAGGGTCAGTCCTTTCTTTTTGTTAAAATTTGGTGTTTCTCAGCCTGTGGAAGTGATAAAAACAATGAGGTGAGCTCTCCTGGCCTCTCTCTGGTTACCACAAGTGCTACTGAGTAACAGGGAGCAAGATGCATTCATCTAAACCAAATCATATGATTAAGTAGGCGCTCCTTCCTCATCAAGGAGTTGAGTTTGTATGCTGTTGCTGGCTGAATCATTTATGAAGAGAACCACAGTTCCTTTGAGGATGTAGCTTGAGTGAGTAGCAGTTAATCTACAAGATTGATACCATTTCTGAGAGGGAGAATATCACAGAATCACATCAAGAGGATGTACATACTTTATGAAACTTCTTCTCGAGACATATCCTTTTGGACTCTGCAATCCTGTACCAGTGTGTGTAGACTGTTATTGCAATGTTTCTCAATTTTGATATTTTCTATGAATTGATTTTCTGCTGTTATTTTGCCCACACATAATGCCAATAAAAAAGAAAGAATTACAGTTGAAAGGCCAATCACTGAAAAATCCAGGAGTGTCAGAAGTAAAATTATAAGAGTGGGTCATTCCATTTGGGTGCTTACCTAGAAGCCTTTTTCTCCCCCACACCACGAACATTATATTTTCAGTGCACAGACATAGTGTACTCCCTTAAATGATCTAGTTTGCTTTCTCTGCTCAATGAGTGACCATAAGCCTTATTTACTGATAGTCAGCAGTTTCCAGAAAGGAGTCATGACCCCAGGTGAAGTTTTGACAGGATAAGTGGGATTGTCAGTCTGACCCTTTCTGCCATTATAGTGCACGGGCTTCACAACCTGACAGAAGAGGACAACTAGAAATGGGATCACAGCCAAAACAGAAAGGTGAGTTACTTATACTATGCAATATTGAAATACAATTTTGAGAGCAGAGCCTGGCACAATGTGGAGATTCCTCTCCCTTGCCCTGTGCTTTGTCAGCTTGAAGACAGGTCTGGGAACGCTTGTTCTGCTGAGTGGGACTCCATCATAGTTCCTGCTGGTCAGCCTCCAGAGGGTTGCTGCTCCTCCATTGCTTCTCAGACCTCAGACAGATATGGAAACAGGCAGAGCTGAACAGGCAGCAGCTTCTTTTCTATAGCAGCAAAGGAATTTATAACTACAAGAATACTGTCTGGCATTTGTGCCTAAGCATCTCTGGCTGGAAACAGCAACCATTATCTCAACTGCAGGGATAGACTGCTTCTCAGCATTCTACCCCAGCAACTAGTGGGAATGGAGGGCACTGAAGATCTCATAAAAGTCCCCTAATTTTCATAACAAGACTTTCATCCTACTCAGTTGAGCTGAGGAATTCTACAATGCTAACAACACCTTTGAAGATGGAGTAGACACCACTACCTTATACATCCTTGTTAAGTGTAGAATCTGTATTACTGGTGTATTGTGCTTGGTTTCCACAAGAAGCCAGAGGAGTATAATAACAGCTGGCAGGCTATGCCTTTTATGTAATTTTTTTTCCTGTTGCAAAGAAGGAGTTTTGTTATAAAGAATGTTAACTTGTCTGGCTAGCCAGCCATCTGGTCAACTTACTTCCTAGTCAGAACAGGGAGAGGAAATGGGAAATTGGCAGCCTAACAAACTGTGATCTTGAAAAGGTGATGCTGTCCCCAGCTAGTCTAGACTGAAGGTTTTTTTTTGGTGTCCATAAGCTTGAGAAGCTGTAGTCTAGATTTTATCCTACAGAAGGCTAGATGGGAAAAGCAGCCAGTTTTGCAAGAAAAACTTTGAAACTTTTAAGAGGAAGTCTTGAATATGCAATTTTTGGAGCATGACTTGGGTTCAGCTGTGTGCAGTAGCACTTGAAAGACAGAATGTGAGTAGGTGGTAGAAAGATGTCCTAGATTGCCTCATGGGGAGTTACCTGGCTAGCATAGGGTGATTTGCATTGCTAAAGTTTAACCCAAGAACTACACTGTTCTTGTTCTTATCTTTTGACATCGTGTTTCTGTCTGTAATCCAGATCTTGATCTTTTGTTTTGATGGAACATGTTTGCAGTATTTTTCACTCTCAAGTACCCCTGCTAGAATCAAGTCCAAAAGGAAGCCTATCCTTTGTACAAGCTTCTTCTTCTGAGACAGATTTAATCTAACTGGTGAATGTAGATGTCCACAGGTTATCATGTATAACCATTTACTGGGACATACTGAGAAGATTTAAAAGTTAGAAGTGCCTTTTGCCATGTTATAGAGGCAATACAGAGGATATTGTGGCCAGCTTCTCGATTGTCTCAGATCTTTTCTTGCAGAGGGAAGGGATCTCAAGGCAGAGAAATAACTTAGAGTTTCCAGTCTTCATAGAGACCCTGGGTCATTTAAACACTATTCAGTAAAAAGAGAGGAAGAGTGTTTTTTTCCCCTTAAAGACTGAGAAAGACCATGTAAGTAAAGGAAGGCTTTAGCTTAAACGCCTTTAAGATAAGGATAAGCACTAGCCAATATAGTATATATGTAAATATATTCCACAGTGTAGTTTAATTTGCTCTTTTAAATTATATTTTGAATGAATAACTAAATGAAAGCCTCTTATTCACAGGCATGGAGTGCAGTTTGCTGGATAATCTGTAACACTTCTTTTGCCAGTAAGCAGGATGGCAAATCAGAATAAAAAAGGCCAAGCCACAGATACGTGCTAACTCCTCTAGCCACAGCAACACACAGATGTACAGCCACTGATAGCAACCAACTCCTTATTCCTTAGAAAAAACACCAGCCAGATTTAAAGGTTGAGAATTCAAATACATTCATGTATAAATATGCCAAATTTTCAGGATAGACTATTTTCAATGTAGTAACTCCTGTACAAATGCATTTGGGTTCATGTTTTTCCTCAGATGAGCTGTAGTTGTAAATCTCTCTTTATGCTTCTTGGGGATGGACAGACTCTTCACCATGCTTTTAAAAAATAAAAAAGATGCTTGGTCCCCATCACTTCTGTAGCTGTTGTTAACTGTGCCACATCTTACTGAAATGATGATTTCTGGACTGTTTTCCCCTGTTTCCTTTACAGGTTTTCACACCTCACTTTTTTCAAGTTTCCCTCCAAAATAGCTGAAGTCTTTGCCAATGCTGTCAGAATGGATAATGGCAAGTTACATCTGTGCCTGAAGTCACTTGAAAGTCACTATTTACCTGAGACTGAGATACCTGAAAGTTTAAGGACCTGTCTTTACCTGTTAATTATCAGAATCTGTTTGAATTATCCTTGCTTCTGGGACTGAGTTATTAAAAGCCCTGACCTAGGCAATGAAAAGTGATAAAAAAACCACAGTGGAGCTCAGTGTTACTTGTCTGCCATTGCAAGTTGCTAACTTGCTGGCAGGAGTATTTTCCCTGAATTGGTCCTCAAGGGAGGATATGTGCCAGGCTTTTTAGATGTTTGTATTTAAAAGATGATCCTGCTGTGTTGCTCAGAGGCATGTACCTGGGAAACTTCACCTTGATGGGTTTGTGGACTGCAGCACAACACACCAACACCGTTTTCCCTTTCCTCACCACTCATGAAGGAATATTTTAAAGTTACCTGTAGAGTAGGAAAGCCAAACTGAATTATTCTAGCTCTGGAGATTTGTTTTACCTGGAGAATTGCCCAGGGTCATCAATTTGCTGCTGCTTGTGGCTGAAAAATGAGATTTTTGCCCTCCATCTCGAAACAGGCACTGGTATGTGTTGTAGTGGATTTGTGGACTACATGTGAGACTACAGTGTTTGAAGTAAGTGCAGATATATGTTACCATTCGCACAAGTGGTAGCCATGGCATGGGACCTTAGGAGAGTGTAAAGGAATTTCTGCTACGGTGACAATTTTCCACTTCTCCTTGGCTTTTAATTTGTTTAATTTGCCTTGCTTTCCTTCCCCTCCGAAGTATACACTGGGACTATCCCACAGTAACTTTCCCTGGCCTTTTGAATTCAAGAATATTATTACTATTTTGATGTCAGTTAAATATTTGTATTGGCTGTGATTAGGGTAAGGCTGAGCTGGTAGCTGCTGGTAACTATGAAGCTAGGTATGAAAAAATGCATATGCATGAGAAAGCTAAAATATAATGATTTTCCGAAATGAAACAGTGAAGATTTTAGGGCAGATTTCTGGATTAATGCTATTTGGAAGAAATATATCTTTGCATTTTCTAATGCAAAAGTTTGCTGCCTTTATGTTTTGTTGTGGAATTTTCCATCCTTTTTCCAAAGTAAATTTCTGCAAGCTGGTTTAAATTTTGGGTGTGGTGTAGATTGTGTGTGTTGTGTTTTGCTGTTGTGGTTTTTTTTTTTTTTTTTTTTTTTAAATTTTATTATGCTATCATAATCTGATGATTTACTAGCTCTTTGGAAAGATACCATTATTTTAGCAGTTTTGTGATCAGTTGGTCCTTATTGCTAATAACTATGGAAAAAAATCCTATTTTTGTGGAGAATGTTGATGGAAAATGATAGAGATTGTGTTGATGGATCTAATTTACAGATGTTATACATTTATAAAGCTTGGTGCACATACTGTAAACTTTGTCAGGTAGTGCAAAAATAATCTTTTAAAGTAACTTGTGGTATCACCAAAATCCACCTTTCTTTTACTTGTTACTGCTTTAATTTTGCACTCCAATTTTACCACATAAGTGGCAAAGCCATTTCCTGTTTTTGTCCTTTTCACACAAAAGGTAAGAACTGTGATCCACCCAGCTCTCAGATTGATTAATCTTAATAAATCCTATGATTTCTGTTGATTCCTCTATGGTCTTATTGATATTTTGAAATTTATTGTCCACTATTGTATTTTTTTGGCAGCTCTTATCCACAGTTTTTGCCAGCTAGCTCAAACCCTCTGGGAGGCCCTGTCTGCTGAAGCACCACCACTTTTCTGCCAACATGTTTTTAGATGAATGGGAAAAAAATTTGCAGTTGTTTTATATTTTTCTTACTTTATATTCTGTTGCTCTGTTGCTCAAGGCTAGCTCTGATATAGACTCAAAGGGAACAATAAGGAATATATACTTCTCACAGGAAAGGAAGCAGACACTACATAAACGACATCTCACCTTAGTCACATCCATGTGCTGGAGCTGAATCATGTTGCCTCTTTTGTCACAAGTCTCTGTTGTAAAAGCAGCACACAGAAAATTTTTTTGGTAAGTTTTAGAATTTGCTGAATACTCTAATGCTTTCTTCTCAGAGACATCTCTCTAATAGCATAAACATGCATAGTGTTAAGGAGAGCTAAACCAATTGTAGCGCCACTTTCATCCTGGGAGTCTCCCAGAGAATGCTGGTAACTGAACATTGATAACCTGGCAGTTTCTGGCGTTGCTTTACAAGGCTATGAAAAGAAACCAAGCAAGTGTGCATGTGTGATTATCAATAGTTCTCTGTCTAATTTGAAATGTAATTTTGGGACTGAATGCAAAAGGTTTCTGCCTCGTGTTAGCCTCCTTTATGTTCTGCTACTAGAGATCACGCAAAAGTATACAAAGATGGCTGTGGATTTGTTGATTTATTTATTGTGAACATAAACCTAGCTTATCTTTGTCACTTTATTATCTTTACAGAATACTAGGGATGCCAAGTAAAGCTATAATTAATCACCACACCAGTGTTATTCAGCACGATAGATTGTAGTTTTAATGCATCAACAGCCAAGTGACACATCAAAGGAAAGACCTTAGGAACAATCTGGAGGAGAATAATGAAGGAGTTTCTTGGATGATTCACTAAATTCTTCCTAAGATGGAAAGCAAAATAGAAAAAGAAAAGTATGTTTGAAAATTGAAGCTATCCAATAGGCTGATTAGAGTGAACTTCTTGCAACTGAATACGAGATTATCGTGAGGAATAAACTATGTTGTTAAGAGCCTGTAGAGAGAGAGAGTAAACAACTGATGTACAATGTAGTAGAAGACAGACCTGAAAAACTGATTCAAAGGGATGTAAGGATTAGAAGAAATGATCACCAAATATGATTACTAACTATATGTAGGATAAAAGCCGCAGGAAAAGTCTGCAGTATTTGAACTTTAGTGGGACCTTGGAGATGAAAGGGCTGCTGATCCATAGTTAAATATATTATGGAGAGAGAAGCTGCAACATGTAGCAATGATGTCATTGCCAGGACTAAAGAGGTTCACTTTGAAGATTATGCTTTCTTTATACTCAGTATAAGATAGAGTAGGATGACAGTACAAGTGGCTGTTGAGATATAATGTAATGATGAAGGTTTACAAAAAAATGTTGATAGAACTTTTATAGGCATTTTAAGCTTGATATGAAATCAGTTATTAAATTAGGTAGACAAGATTAAATATAGAATTTCATACAATAGGTCTACAGAATGAAGGTCTGAAAGAGGGTGTTACATTTATGATTGTAGTTGAGTTTAGTCATATCTAAAAGGGAAAATTGAAGGAAACCATCAAAATTTGGAAAAGAAAGAGATGAGATCTTCTAAAGGAAATAATGAATATGTGGGACAAAGCTGTTTGCATAAATTATTTTTGGCACCTCTGAAAGGCTAAAAAAAGCAATATGACTTCTCATGAGTTCAAAAAAGAGAAGTTTTCAGTCTTGCTGGTGAAGTAGACTTAAATTTTAAAATTTATTTTGTGTTTGTTCCTTGTGATTCAAAAGAATATTTTCTCTGGATAAATTTTTTGACAATTAAAAAAAATAAATATATTTACAAGTGGAATCAGTTTAATGTGAAAGATGGTTTCATGCTGAAATTATTTTAATAAATAATGTTGAAAATTTCTACAAAATGTCAGCCAAAAATTAAAGGTGATACAAACATACAAATATTCTTTACTGCTCTAACTGAAGACAAATAAAGGAAAATAAGATCATATTAGGAGACCATACTGTATGAGGCTGTGGCATCAAGGAAGATGAAACTGTAGCACGGGTACTGAAAACTGGATAAATTCTTCTCTTTGCCAGTAGGTCACCCATTTGTTAGGGAATATGCTGCTCCTTTGATGTTCTGAGGATTAATCATATTGACTGGTTAGGCAGAGGCAAGCATTTTCCAAAGGAAAGTTAAACTTCTTAGAAAGAACTGATTGGTTAAAGATGATATTTTTTTGCAAGTGCCTACCATATTTGAGAAAAAATTTATATTCATAGAATCATAATCCAACCCCCCTGCCATGGGCAGGGACACCTCACACTAAACCATGTCACCCAAGGTTTTGTCCAACCTGCCCTTGAACACCGTCAGGGATGGAGCATTCACAAGTTCCATGGGCAACTGCTTCCAGTGCCTCACCACCATTACAGTAAAGAATTTCTATATTCTATTTTATATTCTGTTTAGAATATCTACTTGCACCGATGGCTAGTCAACCTCCAAATTATCAGCTGCTTCATGGCCAAAGCACTGATCTGGAACATGTGTGGCTCAAATTCAAATTTCTTCTCAAACTTAAAAAAAAAAAGGGGGGGGGGGGGGGGGAATGTGCAGGTAGGTATAGCAGTGGGTATAGTGGTAGAATTGGAACCTCCTTTCCCAAACCAAAACATCTTCACTGCCAAGCTGTCTGGATGCGCATGGGGTCATATTGTCTAACGTATATTTTTAGAAAAATCTCAGAAAGGTCTTTATTTCTATGGCAGATTATTTGAATCTAAAAGCTGCTTCTTTGCAACTTGTTGCATAGTTTTAAACCTGCAAGCCTCAGAACAATGGAATCTAAGAATATTAGGTATTAGTAGAATAAGATGTTTATTTACATGGATCTGTACACTAAATATTATCAACATTACACTTCTACTTTCCAGAAGATTCAGTGAGAAAGACATTGAAAGGAGGAAGTTTTGGAATACAAACTAATGACTACATCTATATTTATCATACATCAGCATATCGTACATGTTGGAAGAAAAGCAGCTGTATGCAAATTCCTGGGTTGTTTCTGTTTTTTTTGTTCAAATTGGCTTGTGAATTTTGGTTTTATTTGTAGTGTTCATGGAAGAATGTAAATGTTGTGGTAGTGTAAGGATCTTGAGGCATTGTATTCAATCAGTAACTTCTGTGGTGATTGTGCCAAGAATTTCACCCATGCATTTGCATGCAGACACTTTGCAAGGGACATGTTATTTCTACATTATAGTTGAAGAAACTGAAGGGTAGAGAAGTTAAGAGACCTGTCTAAAATCTCAGAGTAAGTCAGAGGCAGAGGCTGAAAAAAAGTCTAGGTTTATTTCTTGTTTACTCCTTTATTCACTGGACTGTAGTCTTGCTCTCAAATTCCTAATCCTTTTGTAAGTAACTGATGAGGTGACTGTTTTACTGGTTTGGAAAGCTGGCAGGCATGTGTTATTTGAGTGAAACTGCATTTTCCATACTCAGGTGGTTAATAAGGTAACATAGAATAGAATCATATAATCATTTAGGATGGAAAAGACCTTTAAAATCACTGAGTTCAACTGTTAACCTAGCACTGCCAAGTTCACCACTAAACCATGTCCCTAAGCACCACATTTACACGTCTTTTTAATACCTGTATGGATGGTGACTCCACCACTTCCCTGGACAGCCTGTTCCAATGCCTGACTACCCTTTGGTGAAGAAGTTATTCTTAATATCCAGTCAAAACCTCCCCTGGTGCAGCTTAAGGTCATTTCTTCTTGTCCTATCACTTTTTACTTTGAGAAGAGATGAACCTCCAACCTCCTTTCAGGTAGTTGTAGAGAGTGATAGGTCTCCCTAAATCTCCTCTTCTGCAGACTTCTGCAGACAAACCCCACAGTTCCCCCAGCCGTCGCTCATAAGTCTTGTTCTCCAGACCCTTCACCAGTTTTGTTGCACTGCTTTGGTGTTGTGGTTTAAACAAAGTCAGCCATAAATCACGCAGTTGCTCTCTCACTCCCTCCTTTTTACCCTCCCCCTGCTCCCAGAGGGACAGAGAGGAGAATCGAAAGAATGCAACTCCCCCGGGTTGAGATAAGAACAGTTTAGTAACTAAGGTATAAACACAAATCACTACTGCTACCACCAATGATAATAATGATAAAGGAAATAACAAGGGAAGAGAATACAACACCTCACCACCAGCCGACCGATAACTCGCACCCCCCAGCCGACCGAGGACCAACCAATACCTCCTCCAACCCTGCAGTGCACTAGGCCTTCCAGGTAACTCCCAGTTACATCCTGGGCATGACGTGCTGTGGTATGGAATACCTCTTGGGTCAGTTTGGGTCAGGTGTCCTGTCTCTGCTTCCTCCCGGCTTCCCCTCCTCCCTGGCAGAGCATGAGGCTCACAAAGCCCTTGGCCAAACCAAAACATCATTGTTATCAGCTCTGTTCCCAGGCCGAAAATCAAAACACAGCACTGCACCAGCTACTAAGAAGGAGAAACATGACTGCTACTGCTGAACCCAGGACATTTGGACACATTCCAGCACCTCAATGTCTTTCTTGTAGTGAGAGACCCATAACTGAAAACAGGATTCAAGGTATAGCCTCACCAGTGCCAAGTACCAGGTTCACTGCCCTGATCCTGCTGGCTACATTATTTCTGACACAAGCTGGGATGCTGTTGGCCTTCTTGGCTGCCTGGGCTCAAGCTAGCTCATGTTCAGGTGCCTGCTGACCAAGACTCCCAGGTCCATACAGAGTGTCTACTCGACCTCCTCATCCAGATCATTGATGAAGATAGAACTGGCCCCAGTATTGAGCCCTGGGGAAACCTACTTGTGACCAGCTGCCAACTGAATTTACCTCCATTCACCACAACCCTTTGGCTCAGCCAGGCAGCCAGTTTCTTACCCAATAACCCATTTTTTTTTTACCCAGTGAACGTCTTGGTGGGAGTTTAGTTTCTATAGCCAACGAAAGTGAGAAGAGAGCCAAGGAAACAACTAAATCCTTACACTGAGGCAGTGAAAATTCCAATTCTTAACAGCTCTTCCTCAAATCCTTTTTTAATTTAGCTTTTATTTAAATTACAGTAGTAGAGATTAAAAACTCACAAGGGAAATAATTAATAGAAACAGAAAAGTACATATTCCAGTAGCAAGGAATATCATTAGAAGAATTTTATACCTAGCTCCTGTGTTCGTCGCCAAGCTTGTGAAAGTGCATCCTATACGTATTTATTTAATCTGTTGAAAACTGCTGCTGTTAACTTGTTTCAGCCTCATTCTTTGACAGCTAATTTAAGAATCTTTAAAATGAGATAATCCAGTTATGTTCAGCTAAGATATGAATGGTAAATCTCTGTTTAGTCATGCTAAAATTCTTTATTTACTGGCAATATCCCTGCTCATAAATTTGAAAGGGTGCAGATCTGGGCATGAGACTTACCCATAAAACTGACAGATGGTCCCTCACAGCTGCTGGCCCTGCCTGAGTACAGCTGGTCAGACCAGTTCCAGGACAGAACTCTCACTCAGCACTTTCAGTGCTGTTATATGTTTGGAAACTACAAGTTTAATAATATTGACCATGGCAGTCCGGGCTTTTAGTCCTCTGGGTCAGCCACTGGGTCCTGATACAGCCTGGTTTGCTATTGTTGTAACCATGTATTGCATTACCCGCAAGACAACCAGAGCTCAACAGTGATGCAGATTTGGGAGCTACCCTGGAAAGAGCATATGGGAAATCATAGAGAAATCACACCATCTTTGAGGAATTTGAATTTTGGTTACTTACAGAATTATTGATAATCTCTCCATAGAAAAAAGCTGTGGGTTTTGAACACTAAGTTCTCAGTAGGAAGCACTGATTACTCTAAAGATAGTCAATTGGTTAACCCAAGCTTTAAAGGAAGTGAAAGACAAAAAAATCCCTGTTATCAAGGAAAAGTTTATGTGGTAACTAACAACTCTTTGGAAGCATGTTATCAGTATAATCTGTTTATGTATTGCCTTTCACAAGAAGTGCAGCAGGCCAAACACCTGGAGCTGATTTTATTGATAATAGATGTAGTGACATCAACAGAAGATTTGGAAAGACATTGCATTCAGACTCAGCATTACAAAATATTGCAAAACTGCTGTCTTTTCAGAGTTCACAGTAAAATAGGAAATAATTTAAAATTGCATGAAAAGCAGAAAATAAATTTTAAATAAAGAGATTATGTATGATTCAGAAAGATATAGAATGCTGCTTTAGAGGCAGGAGCTGAAAGGGACCAGCTTTTCAGCCTGGTTGTGAGATGGTTTACAGAGAATGATCTTAGGAAGCAGACCCTAGAGGAGGTGATCAGATAATAATGAAAATTCATGGGCATTTTTGAAAACCTGGCTTCTTTTCAATTTGTGTTCAGAATTTCTCAATAATAAGCGTAAGCACATCTATATAAATTATAGTAAAATGATGTGTTATGCAGTTAAGTACCAAACATATATTACTTTTCCTGGAGTATAAAGAATTGGGATGTAAAGGTCCATTTACTTTTTTATTTTCTTTTCTCTTCCTTTCCTTCAGGCCTGGAAGAATCAGTAACCCTGGAATTCACACTTCCAAAAAGACATAATTACAAAGTCTTTTTCCTATTTTGGGCCAAATGGTGTGGATCAACATAACACTACTGAAGTCAGCTTTCTGTATAAGCTACTGATAAGAAATAAGTGGTTAATAAGGAGTAGTAACTTCAGAAGTGACTTCTAGGGACATTAAACCCTAGCCTCCTCAATTGCAGGAACTTTCAGAACAGAAATTTGGTCCAAAAAGCTCACAAAAATGTTTGCTCTGCTCAACTCATTTCCACTAAATGACTCTCTCTTCTCAAATTGGAAAAATGGCATTGATAACAAGATGCTCAGTGTTTCAGAGAGATGTCAAAGGGAGAAATCAAGACCATATTCAGCGTTGTAGGATGCTTTGATATCAAGAGATTTGGAAGGTGAAATTTCCAGCTATTTGTAGAAAGCTGGTTTTACCTTTCAGTGCTAAATTAGCTCTCCCTTTTTCCAGAAGGAATGTCTTTTGCTCACATTTCCAAAGGAAGGTTGGCAACCAGGGTCTGGACCTTCTTAATTGTTTCCCTTTCCCCTCACTGTCAAAAGATACTCCCTTCCCCAAAAGAGGAAACCTTCAGTTCTTGAAATTTAGTAATAAGACCTGATTTTTTTTTGCAGGACTAGTAGCCTGTTACATCAGTGTCCATCTTGCTGCATCACTGTAATATTGTTTTCACTATTCCTACTTACCCTTTTAATCTAAACGAAACTACAGAATTTATAGCTGAGGAATTTTTAAAAGCAAATCAAACACCCAAACCAAGCTAGTGAAATGTTTCAAACACTGCTGTTGGAGTCTCTGAAGGAAAATTTGCTGCATGCCTCAGAATAAACATGCTAGCACTCTGCTCATGACAGATCATTTTGTAATTTTTTTCACCATCTGTGTATATTTGCAAAATCAGTGGCTCTTCTTTTTATTTTCCAAATGATGACAGAACAATTTTAAAAGCTGGCATTTTCAGAGTAGGCTCACCCCTCTAAGCCCTTCTGAAAGGACATATTCAGTGTATTTTCTTGCTTTTTGCTCATTTTGAAACTTAAGGGTATACATGGATAAGGTAAGGGTATACACTGAATACTTGTTACCTCTAGATGTCTTATTTAAATTTGGCTTTCTAAATGGATATATAAATAGCCCCTAGTTACCTAAGGATTATCAATGATTCACTGATGTTGGAAGATATTTTAACCAACATCAGCAGTGCAGCATTTAAAAATAAATACATAAAATCAAACTAAATAATGGATTGTTGACTAGCTGCACATGCATCCTGCAAGGCTGAATCAAACAGGAATAATTTATCATTCAGTCTGGAGAGTTTACCTATGTTAGATTATAGCACAAAAAATAACTCCAAGAGCTAAAACTCTACAGTCTCTCAGAAACACCGCCCATTGCATTATTCTGGGAATTAATCTGAGACTTAATCTGGGAATACTTGAATAATAGTAATTGTCTAGATTTTGTACTTTGCATCATGATTTCTTTTGAAGGCAATATGAATTGCTGCTCTCACAGGAGTGAAAAAAGTTGCATACATCGGAGGCCTACCTTAATTCTTGTATACCTTATGTGCAAATATCTACAAGTATTCTTTGCTTCTACCCTGAAAAAAAAGGAATGTAGAACAGAAGGGAATGTGTCATTTATTCTAACTTGCTGCTATTACTGGCAAATTTATTGAGCTCCATCTTACACTTAATTAAGATTTTTTCCCTCTGCTCTCACTGAAAAAGCCTTCCAAAGCTCTGTTTCTATTGTTGTTCAGAAGCCTTCTCATCTCTGGTTGAAATTTACTCATGGTCACTTCACAACCATTTTCTTTAGCATCCACATTGTCTCTAAGTTTGAATAGTCCCTTTTCCCTCCCTTCTGTTTACCTTTTGATGTATTACTAGAGAGCTTTAATGTCCACTCTCAGCCTTCATTTCTCTGGGTATATGAGATAGCCTTCTTTCAGTCTTTACTAAAATCAGCTCTCTGCTTTCTTGATCATCTTAGAAACCCTTCACTGCATCTGTACTGGACTGAATTTTTGTTGCCTCTGGGAGATAAGGGTTGTACATAGTATTCAGAAGAAGGTTTTACTGGGGCCCTATAAAGGAAGATGATGCTTAAAAAACATTTCTGTTGCTACAGTATCTACTTTTGTCTAGTAAATGTCTGCTTTTGCTAATACTATTTAAAAATGTGAGCCCAAATACACACAATATATGTGTTAATCTATGGTGGTTAGAGAGGCAAGAGGAGTTTAAATAATTTTTATTAAGAATGGCAGTGTGTTCCTCTTTAGTAATTTGCTTTCATTGGTGCAAGAATATATTTAACAACAGGAATTTATTCACTATAAATTGAAAACTCTCAAAGTGAAATTCAGATTGTGATTTTTGTCATTACAGACCTTGTTGTAATAAAAAGAAGCATCCACAACCCAGGCTGCTGAAGTCTGGACTATTAGTTTTAGTTTTATATATGTCAGGAAAAGAAAGAATCCTGGTTTCATGTGGGATAGAGTTAATTTTCTTTCTAGTAGCTGGTGCAATGCTGTGTTTTGGCTTTAGTCTGAGACAACGCTGATAACACCAGTGTTTTAGCTGTTGCTCAGTAGCACTTACCCTGATCAAAGACTTTTCTGTCTCTTATGCTCTGTAAGAGAGGAGGGACACAAGAAGCCAGGAGGAAGCAGGATAGGACACCTGACACGAACTAGCCAAAGGGGTAGTCTATACCATAGCACTTCATGCTCAGTATATAAACTGGGGGAGTTGGCTGTGAGGGGCTGAATGCTCCTCCAGGATGGGCTGGGTATCACAGCTGACGAACAACTGTACTGTGCATCATTGTTTGGCTTAGGTTGTTGTTTGTATTATTTCTTTTAATGTTTTTTTCTTTTTTGGGGGGTGAGGATGGTGGTTTATATCTCCTTGACATTTCCCCTTTCATTATTAGCAGTAGTATTAATATTGTATTGTACTTTATTTTCATTACTAAACTATTCTTGTCTAAACACGAGTTTTGTTTGTTTTTTTTCTCTCCAATTCTCCTCCCCATCCCACTGGGGGGGGGTGGGGGGGGGTGGGAAGAGAGGTGATAATTGCCAGCTGGGGTTAAACCACAACAGAAAGAAAACAAAAACTCTTGAGTTTTCCAAATTGTAGTGGCATCTGTATCAGAAGAAAGAAGAACTAATACATACATAAATGAATACTATCAGCATATGAGGACAACTCCTAGATCTGTTTTGGCATGAGAGTAAAGGAAATAAGGCTAAAGAAATGGTCAAGCTAATAGATAAATCTGTTTCAAACAAGCTCAGCAGGTAATCACTCTCTGGGTTTGTTGCATGACTTTCTTTGTTTCTGTGTTTTGACTTTCTGCCATTTTCTTTGTATCTAGAGTGAGGAACATCAGGTGAGGCTCCTGGTTATTATTATCATGCTCTTTCCTTTTCACTCTTATGGAAGATGTTTTCTCTGTCGAATGGCCTATGACCTCCCTCTCTAGCAGGCTGCTTCCTCTGCTGACCTGCAGGAAGCAGTTAAAAGATAAGCGTTTAATTCATCTGCCCTTAGATCTGTGCACTCTGGTTAGAGCTGAGGCTTTCTCTTGCAAAGAGGATTTTCTGGGCAGTCCAACACAACCCCATTCCAGCAACCTTCAGGGCATGAAAGTAAAGATTAAAACCCAGCTTTATCCAGCTGAATGAAATCCCTGCAAACCTCTGGGTCAGGAGAGTATGCATAAGTAGCCCACCTTTTACGACAGGGCCATTACCTATATGCCAGATACTGCCTTTCTTTTGGGGATCTCCTGGTTCTGTGTTGATTGCATCCCTTTGAGACATGTTTTTCGCTCATAGCCTGCCAGGCACTGCCTTATAGTCTGGTGCTGGAAAAAGTTCTGTCATCATAGATGCCACCCGGAGGGCTGCTGAACCTCATTTAAACAAATGCCTTTATTGCTTTTAGTGTTCCACGTCTTCACACAGGGAAGAGGGAGAGAGGGAAAGGAAGGAAGGGGAAAGAGGCCCTCTTTCCTCCAGGTAGCAGAAGCAGTAAACAATCCTTATCTGTAGCTGCTTTTTAGGCTGTCACCCCATTATGTACTCACTTCCATCAGCAGGCAGAAACAGGGTCATCTGACCTGCTTGCCTCTTACCTCACCAACCTTCTGACTTCAAAGTGGAGCTGCTACTTTGTCAATGATTAACTGACTGAGCTGTTTTTTTTTCACCCTACAGCTGGTGAATGCTGAACGTAAGCCTAAATTTTGTTAGCTTTCTTTCCTTTCTGCCCTCAAAATGACAGGCTCAAATGTATAAAGACCCTGTAACTGGGTATCTAAGGTCCACTCTGAATTCTTTTTGAGGTTCCAAATGCAATTCTGAGAGTATGCAGAAGTTAACCAACTCTTACAATTCACATTTAAACAACTGCTGCCTACATTCGCCCTTGTAATTCATTATTTCAGACAAGAGTTGGGATATTTTTAGGCTCCCAGTGCCTCAGGGTAGGAGCTTGTCTAGTGGGACATTTATGAAGGTGGTCAAGTGCTGATAATTTTTACAGGAAAGCCTAGGCTTTATGCTGGCCTAGATGCCTTGAAGTGCTTATTTTGCTGAGGTGTTTTTCTGATACGGGAATGCATTTCTGAGAAATGAAAAATCAAGCAAAAAATCAAACTGTGCCCTGAGATGACATAATGGGAGGAGAAAAGGAAGAGATTTCATGCTGCTGAACCTCAGAAACTAAGATGAGGTGTTGAAGTTAGGTTCATCACACCAGGCTCCCTGTACCGTCCACACAGAGTAGAGGTGCTAGCCTGTCTCCTCTGAATGTAGTGGCACTGAAAATTAGACTCTGCAGTTCGACACCTAAAATTAGGATGGCCCCTTTGAACCTCTGTCCTTCTTGCTTAGCAGATATGTTTTCCAGAGGCAGGGGGTCTGTCTTTGATGCAAAGCTGTTTTAGCTTCACCTAAGAGAGTGTGACTGCAGGGGAACTGAGGTTTAAGCTGTAGATGCATCACAGTAAGAGCAGAGGTTTTATCTTAATGAAAACTATAATGTATTTTATTTAGCAGGCCAGCCAATTTGTGGGTAAAGATTTAAAATGTCATCATAGGTAGGTTTTAATATGTTTATATGTTTTTTATATGGACAAGAGATGTGTTAATAGAAAGATACAAAACTGTAAACTGTATACACATTATGCAAACAAAACTTGGATAATTTTTCTTGTTCTATTAATTTTCAAATTAATTTATGCATTAATTTGTAGGAAGACAAGGTAAAGGTGCCTTATAATTTTCTCCAGGACACTCATAATGCTTAGGGTTAGAATTATCCTTGTATTGTGAAAATGGACCTTGGAATTACGTGCCAGATCCCTTTGACTACTTGAGATGTACATAGTGCATCCTTCTCCAAGGCTTCAATGCTTTGTATAGCCGCTTATGTTTGTACAAAATAGGTATAGCCACTCAGACCATAATGATTATTGTACTCGTTTTGCTCTGATGCAGACTACTAACATGAAGTGTGAGGCAGCAGAGAAAAATCAAAGCAGCATGGTGGCAGTAGGATCAGAGGTTTGTTACATGGGTCAGACACTAGTATACTGAGCTGCTTCTAGAAATGGATTTCTAGATTCTGAAAGGCTTTCAAGCAGGTTGCATTTCTGGTGAGGAAATAGTCATGAACTTCAATGTCCTATTAACAAAGCTGAGTCAATGTCAGAGAGCTGTACAATACAAGGAGAGAAGTAATTAATCCTAAAACTCTAGGGAGACTTCTGTTGTATCGCTGTCACCCTCAAAATATGCATTTTCATTATATATGATTGTGATAAAGATGTCCTAGACTGCCACCTGAAAACATGAAGACTAAGGAGAAAATATGGTATTTGTAATTTGAGTCTAGGATCTAATGTGTAACCGGGATAGGGAGCTTCTCTAGAGAATCCACGGTTACAGCTTCTCTTTTTTCTTTATTATATATATATATATATATATATATATTTTTTTTTTTTTTTTTAATTATTGTTGTCCTTTTGCATTATACCTTTTGAAAGACTGGCTTCAACTACTGTTTGTCTGGATTTGTTCCATGGTTCCCATGGTGGATGAGGCACCTGTCTGGCTTTATTTAGTTGAAAAAAGAAGTGTAAAATACTTAGATTTATATGCTGACAGCTGTCACAAGAGAAAGAAAACAAATGTTATTTTTATTAGTAGGCAGCTCACTCTTCCCGTGCAGCGGCTCACACTTTCTGGTGTGGCTGCTGGCTACTGTCAGCCCTCCCAGCAGTGATTCAGGATCTCTTAGTCACAGAGCAGGGGTGGGCTGGGGATTTCTGCTGGCTGTTTCATCAGAGCTGAAGGATTATATTTGACTAAGACCAAGCTGCTTTAAAATGTCAGACATGCAGGATGATGAAGGGAAGCTGAACAGTGCTTTTTGAATTAATCAGAATTCAGAAGCAAAGATGGAAGATACGGGCATGTTATCTGTAACGGCTTGATCAAAATCTTGCACCAGGTATAAACCTAACCAAATTTGACCTACTATATTGTCAAAGCAGTATTTTCTTCTAGATCATAAACAAACAAACAAAATCTTTGCTTCTAAAAATCCTGCAACTTTGTTATTATATAATGAATCTGGATGGTAAGGACAGTGTTAAAGAAAAAAATCACATTGCTACTTAGCTGTGGCTAGTCTGGTTCCTAGCTGAAGAACGTATTTTTCATTTGGACTCAGTAAAAGTCCAGTCAGAATTCATCTAGGGGATGAATTTTTCCTAATGGATGCAGGAGGACTGTCAGATTTTAGCAGCTTTGGAGAAAATGGAAAGAAATGCCTCCCATTTAAATACTGGTTATTTGAATAAAGTCTTTGAAAATTACTAAGATATTATGCTTCATAGTATCAAAAATTCTGGAAAAAATCAGGAGAAAATGAAGGTCCACGGGGCCAGATTTCTTTCCAAATTCAAGTGGTGCTTAAGGAAACTGAAAGTTCTGACAGTAGGAATAGTCTGAAGTATATGTATAAATTTGGTTGCCTATGCCTATATCCTCAGAAAGAATTGGAAAGCCTCTCCTTTCAACTGGGTGGTTTTACTGGCATGGCAAAATGATAAGCACAGGTATTTCTGCAGTTTCAATGGGCTGAATATAGTCCAGTGTATGCCAGACCTGAAATTTTGTTTGGCTTCATGGCCTGCTAGTCTGGATGTTAGCAATGAGGTCCAGAATCCACTAATGACGGAATCACTTTTCCACTTAACAGCTTTTAAACTTTAGTATTTCAGGTAGGATATAGTATTCCTGCTTCAGATTTACTGTAAATAGTTTATGAATCAAGATTGAGTTGTGTAAGTATTTTCTAGTAAACTTCATTATTTTAAACATAAATAAAAATGTTTTAGGCAGAGTTCTGTGACTTCTCTAAAGTTTTATTTTCTTAATCTAGCAAACAGCTGGATGAGTAGTTACTGTATGAATGTATTTTGCCTTCCTGATCCTATTGACTGTTTTCTATTATGCATAATAGAATTAAAGATATAGTAAGATGACCATCAAATTAGTAAAATTTCACTACATTAATCTCAATTGTGTCCAGAAAGAAGGCTTAGCATCCTGATTATTATGAGTGACATTAAAAAATAACTGCAGATATCAAAGGAACATCTAGAAACTGCATCAGCCTTAATAGTCACTCCCTATTTTGCTTTACTTTTCTAATGTTGCTTCAGTAGTAATTCAGGTTTTGTAATAAGTGACAACAGAGCTGTAAGCAGATGCCCTGCAATCTTTAGCAGGTATTCAACAAGAGAGATGCTTGGGAAGAAATGGATTGAAGTAATTTCCAAAATATGTGTTAGTACCATAAACTTAAGCCCCAGATGAATCCTATGATTTCCATAACCTTGCTTTTAAGAATTTCAGGTGGGATTGTGTCAAGTATTTAACCAAACGTAGCTCCTTTAAACATAAAACTAATAGTTAATGGAAGATGACATATGGCATCTTTAGTGAAGTATTTTTATCATAGTTTTATCATAGAATCATAGAACGTTAGAGTAGTTTGGGTTTGGGTTGGAAGGGACTTTCAAAAGTCATGGGGTCCAATCCTCATGTTTGTTATCCATTTTTGTTTCCTTATTTTTTCACTTACAAAGTATAGCATAAAGGGAAGAAAACATATTTTTAAAAGACTGAATTCATAGAATCATAGAATCATAGAATAGTTAGGGTTGGAAAGGACCTCAAGATCATCTAGTTCCAACCCCCCTGCCACGGACAGGGACACCTCACACTAAGCCATGTCACCCAAGACTCTGTCCAACCTGCCCTTGAACACTGCCAGGATGTCGTGGTTTAAACCCAGTCAGGTAACTCGTTCACTCACCCCCCCCCCTTCTTTCCCTCCCCCTACTCCCGGAGGGGCAGAGAGGAGAATCGAAAAGAATGCAACTCCCACGGGTTGAGATAAGAACAGTTTAGTAACTAAGGTATAACACAAATCACTACTGCTACCACCAATGATAATAATGATAAAGGAAATAACAAGGCAGAGAATACAACACCTCAGCACCAGCTGACCGATAACTCGCCCCCCAGCCCGACCAAGCTCCGACCGATACCTCCTCCAACCCTGCAGTCTCCCAGCCCTTCCGGCTAACTCCCAGTTACATCCTGGGCATGACGTGCTGTGGTATGGAATACCTCTTTGGTCAGTTTGGGTCAGGTGTCCTGTCTCTGCTTCCTCCTGGCTTCCCCTCCTCCCTGGCAGAGCATGAGGCTCACAAAGTCCTTGGCCAAACCAAAACATCCTTGTTATCAGCTCTGTTCCCGAGCTGAAAGTCAAAACACTGCACTACACCAGCTACCAAGAAGGAGAAAAAATGAATGCTACTGCTGAACCCAGGACACAGGGATGGAGCATTCACAACTTCCCTGGGCAACCCATTCCAGTGCCTCACCACCCTCACAGTAAAGAACTTCTTCCTTATATCCAATCTAAACTTCCCCTCTTTAAGTTTTAACCTGTTACCCCTTGTCCTATCACTACAGTCCCTAATGAAGAGTCCCTCTCCCCAGCATCCTTATAGCCCCCATTCAGATATGGGAAGGCTGCTATGAGGTCTCCACACAGCCTTCTCTTCTCCAGGCTGAACAGCCCCAACTTCCTCAGCCTATCTTCATGCGGGAGGTGCTCCAGTCCCCTGATCATCCTCATGGCCCTCCTCTGGACTTGTTCCAACAGTTCCATGTCCTTTTTATGTTGAGGACACCAGAACTGCACACAATACTCCAAGTGAGGTGTCACGAGAGCAGAGTAGAGGGGCAGAATCACCTCCTTCAACCTGCTGGTCATGCTCCTTTTGATGCAGCCCAGGATACGCTTGGCTTTCTGGGCTGCAAGCGCACACTGAAGCCGGCTCATGTTCATTTTCTCATCTACCAACACCCCCAAGTCCTTCTCCACAGGGCTGCTCTGAATTTCGTCTCTGCCCAGCCTGTAGCTGTTCCTCGGATTGCTGCGACTCAGGTGTAGGACCTTGCACCTGTCACGGTTAAACTACATAATGTTGTCATCTGCCCACCTTACAAGCATTCACAAGCAATTCATATTTTCAGGGTTTTGCGTTAGCAATCAGGAAGAGCACCACAGCAGAAAGAAAACCTGAGAGATGTTTGTGTACAGCTTTTATTTATATGCTCAGAGAAAGCTAATAAACATGCTTACATAAAAAAAAGAAAAAAAACCAGGTAAATATGTAAGATGTTTTTTTAAAGGCTATCAGTGGTCTTCTAAATGAACCAGTATTTTAAGTCTTCTCCTTCTAAATTTAGCTAGTTAACCTTCTACTCATAAATCCTGACATAAGAATGTTTTATAGTGTTTTGCCTGATCAGACCAAAATGTCCACAGTGTCTGGATATGGAGCCAACAGCTTCAGGAATGTAATGAGACAGAGAAATACACCTTTAATTAAACAAGCTTAGGAACATTATACTGTCATCATTAACAAAGTCATTTAAGTATTGCTTGAGAAATGGCCTATGTAAAATAAAGAATGAACTCTCATGCATTTCTTAAATTCATGTATGACATTTCAAAAATGCATTCAGTGTCATGGAAGGTATTAATGACCTCTAAAACTATCACTATGACATTTCAGCTATCTGACACTGCTAATTTGTCTGCACTGTCAACAAATAATGACAGTAGTCTTGCAATTATTATTTCTATTGTTCTTTTTTGTGATTTAACCTGTATAACTAGGGAATGAAGGCTGTTTAACTGTATTTTTATTAGCCTTGTTTAAGACAACTTTATGAGTTTCTCTGATGCCTGCTGGAAGTTTTTTGTTGCTTGCATTTAACAGCATTACTTTAAGTCATAACATCCTACAATATCCAGGTGAATACCTTGCTATGTAAATAGCACACAAATTTATTTATTTTCCTCACTAGATTTGAGGTTGACAGTCTTCCTTTAGAGGTTGATTGAGTGAAACAGAGGTATATAGAGTAGATGGGGAGGAAAAAAATATGTCAAAACTCTGGAGTGGTTGGTGAAATACTGATCCACAGTTTGTCTGTACCAGAAAAGAATCCATTTCCTTCACCTATTTCCTATGAGTTAGTCTGAAGATGTACTGGACTGATATCTTCATATTGAATACACACTGTGGCTAAACTTCCATTTTATACTTTAAAGTTCTGTAATTTCCTCAGCTTTATTATGAATGATTTATGGAACATTCTGTTAAAGTAAACCTTGATAACATCAGGTAGTTCTTTCAGCACAAAAGAAAATGATCATATTTCTGTTAAAAGTAGATGGAAATAATAAGGCGGCAATATTAGAAAAAGAGCATCTTCAGTCATACGCTTGCCAAACTGGTGAACAGGGTTTTAAACTAAAGTTGCTGTGGGAGGGGAACCTCAGTCCATCCCACTCCTACCAGTTTGATGCCAGTGACAGCAATAGTTGACAGTGACAGGCCCATAGCCTGGACAGGGTTCCGAGGTCAGTAGGAGAGCACCTGAAGAGCAACACAAAGGAATTCCAGCCTGGAGCGGCATGGATTTGACAGATGGACCACTTGATGGATAAGGAATTGGCTGGATGTTCACACTCAAATAGTCATGATTAACGGCTCAGCGACTAAGTGGAGACCAGTAACAAATAGTGTTCCTTGGCTGTCAGTATTGGGACCAGTTCTGTTTAACATCTTTGTCAGTGACATGGACAGTAGGATTTAGTGCATCCTCTGCAAGTTTAATGATGACACAAAGCTGTGTGATGCAGTTGACACACTTGATGGAAGTGATGGCATCCAGAGGGACCTTGACACGCTTGAGATGTGGGCAGGTACAAACATCATGAAGTTCAACAAGGCCAAGTGCAAGGTTCTGCACCTGGGTAGGGGCAATCCCACTTGGATCGAGGCAATCCCAAGAACAAATACAGGCTGGGAAGAGAATGGATTCAGAGCAGCCCTGAGAAGGAGTTGGGAGTCTTGGTTGATGAAAAGCAAAACATGAGCCAGCAGTGTGTGCTTGAAGCCCAGAAAGCCAATCATATGCTGGGCTGCACCAAAAGGAGCATGACCAGCAGGTAGAGAAAGGTGATCTTGCCTCTCTACTCCACTCTCATGAGTCTCTACCTGCAGTATTGCATTCAGCTCCCCAAAGAAGGACATGGACTGGTTGGAGTGAGTCCAGAAGATATCCATGAAGATAATCAGAGGTCTGGAGCACCTCTCCTATGAAGAGAGGCCGAGAGAGTTGGGCTTGTTCAGCCTGGAGAAACCAGGGAACGCTTAGAGCAGCCTTCCAATACCTAAAGATGGCCTACAAGAAATATGGAGACGGACTCTCTATAAGGGCATGTAGTGACTGGAGAAGGGGTAATGGCTTTAAACCGAAAGAGGATAGATTTAGATTAGATAAAAGGAAGAAATTATTTACTGTGAAGGTGGTGCGACACTGGAATAGGTTGCCCAGAGAAGCTATGACTGCCCCATCCCTGGAAGTGTTCAAGGTCACGTTGGCTAGAGCTTTGAGAGCCTAGTTTAGGGGAAGAGTCTCTGCCTATGACTGGGGCTTGAACAAAATAATCTTTAAGGTCCAACCCAGACTTTTCTAGCATTCTATGATTTGCAGCAAATGCAAACCAAAACATTTCATTTATGTATAAACATATTTATATCTAGAATATATTCAAATCCAAATACTGTACAGAGTAGAAATGAAAATATGTTATAAGTTATGGACTTTTTTCCTACATTTCTAGAAGGCAATATATCTTACAGATGCAGTTATTATCTATCAACTAACACCCTTAATAACACCTTTATAGGGAATCTGGAAGGATGTTACAATGAAGCAACTACAACCTTAGGAAAGGGTAACCTCTCAGAAATTAGAGATATTTATTACATTCCTCAATTACAAGTGAGCTTTCTGGAGTCTTCAAATCAAATAAACTAATCAATGTCAGTGAACAGAATATTAAAATAAGAGAATGTTGGATTTAATTTTTAAGTCTGCCTCACAGGAAGAAAATGGCCTTGTGTATGATTGTAGGCTGTGTTTGGAGCTTACGTAACTTGCAGATGATGATGTTATGAGAATAAGGGTGGCAGGCAGAAAATGTTCTACATAAACTATAGAAGTTACAAAACTAAATACTGAGATAATTAGGTGAACTATTTATTTGGAATAGAGGGAAATATACTCTGGAAAATACACTTCTGAAAACCTAAAACCCCTGCCCCCCCAAGCCACTTCCCAAGTGTAAGACCAGTACATTAAATGGAGAATGTTCTTCTTTCTGAAACTGGTGAACATGGAACACTGCCAAATTTTTCAAGGAAACAAAGATTCTCTATAGATGTGTATATTTATATATAGGGATATACTTATATGTACATGTCTTTGTGTGTCTGTATACATGCATGTCTGTTATTTTCTTTAAAATTTTTAAATCCAGTGGCAAATGTCATTCACAGTTGCCACAGGAGAGCCAAAGATGTCATTATCCCTGCAGGTTCTTTGACAGTAGGTGACCAGGGAGAAGCGAGATATTATAAATGTCCATTTTTTCCCATCTTATTTTCAATAACTTTATGCACATATAACTTATTTCAGATTGTTTTTCAGATATTCTCTATTACCAACTGACAGATAATGAAATTCAATATCCTAGTTCAGAGCTTTTGCCCCTGATCCAGTTTTGGATGACTCTTTTGAAAAAGTATGTGTCATGGGATCTTGTCAGTGTGGTGGAATTTAGACACCTCAGTGAGTCTGTGATAACTAGTTATGGATGCTGCTGTCACAATTATTTCTTTTTCTTTCGAATTCAGCTTAAGCAGCGTATAGTTGGTTATAAGAACTGCAGTTTGGAAGAGCATTTTGAGGGCTTCTTGGCATGTCTAGTGATAAAACAGACTACTGCAAAGTGTTAACTACATATCAAGGAAAAATACTGAATGCCCCTATTGTTTCATCCTGTGCCCCTTGACACACAAATTGCTTGGAACAAATTGTCCATCTTTGCCTTTTACATCTTTTACTTTTACTCCTTGTCAGGCCATTCCCTTCACTTTCATCTCCCATTTAGTTCTTTATGCTGCTATGGTCCTCAGGTATATGAAGGAACTTTACAACCATTATTATATTACTTGCATTTCTGTCAGAGTAGATGCACTCTGAAGCAAATATTTTGTCTTCAGGAATCTTTGTGGGTAATACTTGAATATATCAGACTTACGGTAATATTTCACTGAAAAAGATAACAAGATAAATGTTTACAGCATATGGCAAATGCCAAGAAATCGTATCTATTATTTAATTCAGGTTACTTTAGACGTGAGACCTGGGGACCATGCAAAACACTAAAATCAGTAAGTGAACTTTCCTAGATCAAGCATCTAAATTAGGTGCTTAAAATAGTACAAATACCACTAATCAGGTACTAGTGCTGGGCAAAAATATCATCCGGGCATCATAAGACAAAGAGGAGTTAAGATCCTGCCATTGCCAGACTTTGACATGCTGAGTTAAATAATATATGGAAATATAGCCTTAGAATCCTTTTAACTCTGTTTTTTCAATTGTAAGGCATTAGATAGCATACAGCATGTATTCAGACAGTAAAAGATGTGGACCAACTGGAGAGAAACTCGTGGAGGAAATGAGAGTGGTCAAAGGTCAAAGGAATGTGATTTTGGGGGAAAGAGTAAAAGACAGCATTGTTTGACTCAAAAAGGACTAGGGAGACTAAGGTCACAAATGAAGTTCACCTTTAAGAAGGAAGGAATAAATTCCTTTCTCTACTTCTGATGGATTGCAATAATAAAGAGCTTACACTGTAGCTCTGGAAAATACTTTTACCTAATGCAATTGATTACATTGCCCTTGGGGCTGTGTGGTCTCTATTAGTGCACATCTTTTATAATCAGTCTTTAAAAAAATATGTCAGGACTGTCATAAGTTGTTTGTCAGAGAGCTAAACAGATGACTTCTTGAATGCTGGTTTGATCCTAGAAAACTCTGAAGGGCACCCCTTTCCTTAAACAAAACTAAGAACTACACACGCACTGTATGTGGGACAGAATGATTTTCCTTTGCTGTGTTTCTCACATTTTTTACTTCTGATTTAGAAGATTTCTTTATTTGTCTACTATTGCAGTTTTCCAGCAAGGAAAAGCTTCTATGCAGTTTTCCGCACTAGGAAAGAGCAGAGAAAGTTGGAACAAAATGTTTATTTCACAAAATGTTTGCTTGAAACTTTGAGGTTAGTGGTTCCTAGTTCCTCACAGTGAGCTGCTTTTGTGGTATCATGTATAGTACCATTTTTGTGATATTTAAAAAGTCACTGGAACAAGCTGTAGAATTAACTTGCTTGTGAGGAAAGTAAAATAAGAGTCTGGAATATTAAAAAAAAAAAAAAAGGCTTCACTCTGCAGCCCTTATAGAAGTATTATGTGTCTATTACAACATTTGGGATGCTAGCAGAGACTAGTCACTAGACATCAAAGTGATTTGACCCGGCCACAGATTGTTTCCTAACCTGTCCTGTTTCTCACTAAACCCTTAAAATGGACCAGGTGCTGCAATTTAAGTGAATTTTGTATTACTTCTGAATATAGGCAGCTTTAAGAATATTTTGTCTGGCATAAAATACACTAGTTCTTGACTATAAAACAGGTTTACTTGGGGTCTTGTTTCCTGCCTTCTGTGAAGGACATTCATAGAGGTGGTCACTCTTGCTTTAACAACTTATACAGCAATGTATTCTTTATGGGTTATAGATGAAGACATATTAATTAATACATGAGAATTTAGGAAAAAGGTTGCTCCCTAGACTGGTAATTCTATGTAAGTGGAGGAATTAGCAGACTTCACTGGGCTGTGGTTTGTTTTCCATGTCCTGCTGCTGTCAACAACAGCTAGCACCAAAAGCTAGCTGTTCTTTAAGAACTTCTTGTAGCCAAGATAGGATATTTTCCAACAGCTCTGACTAACTTGTACTACTCTTGTTGTCTGTACAAATATTCAGGTTTTCCTTGAATCTTTTAAAATTATTGATATCCATAAATTTTTGTGCAAATTATTTTCAAAGTATTAGAATGTGAAAAAAAAATAGGTTTTTCTTCATCAGATCGTGTCCTGGTGGAAAATTCTTGCTATCATGCCTTGAATCCTACCTAATTCTGAATTGCCCTTTTTGGAATAGGGTACATATTAATCCAGATGAAATTACACTTCTGATTTATAGAAAAAGTATTGTAACAGTTTCAGAAGTGTTTTTCCCTAGTCCATATAAAACATCTTATTTCTCTGATTTGACTATAATTGCACATTTACTAAACAGCTTATCTTTTTTGTAATGACAATCAAGTCCCCTTCCTAAACTCTGACAATTCAGACTTTTTACAGTTTCTATAAGTGTAAGGAAACCGTGTTTTAGAAGCAATTGTCTTTCTGAACAGTCAAGTTAGACCTTGACCTTAAAAAAGAATAAAAAATTAAATAGGTCCTAAACTCTGCCATTAATGTTATACAAATCTTGCAATAGCCTAGTGGAAAAAGGACACAGTTATGCAAAATTCTATTGTTTTGTTTGCTTCTTTCCTTATTTTACAATTCGCAATTTAACTTCACAGTGAGTGGTATGAGCTCCGTATTTCTGAAAATATCACTATTTTTCTTGGGAACACATTTCCCAATAACTTGGAATGACACTAGAAATTGAGCTTTCATTCCAGCTAGTTTTCACTAACAGTGATATGAGTGTTTTGAAAATTGTACCAGCCACAATTTTTTTGTAATCCAGAAACAGAAAGAGCCAAAAGAATAAGAATAATCAGATTTTTTTATCCCCTTGTGTAATGTGAGGCATTCTGAAACACATGCAAAAAAACCCCTGCATTATTTAACTATTTATAATTCTTCTGAAAAGTCAAGTTTGAGGACAGATCTGGGCCTTGCCCGGATTGTCCTTTAATCTGACTTAATCTGGTTCCTTGAATTGATGGGGCCTTATTCAGACATGTAAAAAACAAGATGCAGCTCCCTGTGAAATAATGTCTCTCAAAGCATCTGTAAGGGCCATTATTTTTATTTTAAACCCATGTCAAGTCATGGGAACATTAGTGTATTATTAATGATGGCAAAAAGGTGAGAATAATAATCTTTACTTCATGTTTCATTTATATGCTCTTTGGGAATCTTTCCAGGTTTGTCAGTTTCCCTTGTTCCTATAGCAATTGTATTAGCACCCTAGAAACACTGCAACAGACTGCAAAGATGACCTTCCCAAACTTTATAATCTCTTTTTTTGAAAGGAGCTAGAAATAGCACTTCAAGATCCTAATCTGCTGGATTTTCTTTTAAATGGCTACCAGCATAGTAACTTCAACTGAATGATCCAATGTCATTATTATAAGAAATTAAAGAATGACTAATATAATTCTTTCTTTTCCCATTTTTCTTCTCCTTACTATACTTTTCTACATTTGCCTTCTTTCATATTCACTGTGGAGGCTCAGTAATCCCCAGTAGTGGAAGCAAGACTGAAAAGTTTATGCTTTCTGAAGAAACATAAACATGTTTGCTCAAAAGTGTGATAGGCAATTATGTGAGCTCAGAGTAATTAAAATAAAAAATAAAAATCTATTTGTGTTTTATTTGGAAGAGGGACTATTTGTATCTTAGAGCAATATTAATCATTTCTGAAAAGTGCCACGAACAAGAAACCTGTTAATCATTAATTTGAAGAATGTGAAAGTTGAAGAATTGATGCTGTGAAATTAAAGACCATTCAATTTCTGCACTGGACATTTATATCTGCTATATGGTTGCACTCTAGCTGCGCTCTCTACTGGGGATGTGACCTCACAGCTGCAAGGATGTGGCCTGAAATGACTGGAGATGTCCTGCTGCAGCTGGGAAGGATGAGAAGAGGCAGAGAAAAACTCCTCAGCGGTGCTTTACTGGAGAGTGGAAATCCTCCAGGATTTCAGAGGGCACAGATAACGTGGTGTAAAAAATAAGCACAACATCTTCAGCAAACTTATAATAGAGTTATCCTGAAACCTTATAATTCATGTTGTCTCTGCATAAATACTTTATACTGTCTTGAGCCCATGCAAGTTACATTGTATTTGCAGGGTCTGTGATTGCTGGAAGTGGCAGTAGTTGCCATTTGTTATGAAATGGGCTATAAAAATTTGAAAAAAAAAATACTGAATAGAGGATAAGATGCAGAATTAATTTAGAAGTCTTGGAGTCGCTGTGGCATTGATTCCTTTCTCTCCCTGCCCTCTCCTCACTCATCCCTTGAGTCTATACAGGAATGATTCTGGGCTATTTAAGCACTAAACTCTATTTAAGGAATAAGAGAATTAAAAAACAAAAAAGACCAAAAAAAAAAACCAACCAACCAAGCAAAAAAACCCCCCACAACAGATAGAGGAGAAAAGAATGGAACGAGGAACTGAGAAAGTCCAGGGATGGAAAGATTAAAACAGAACCAGAAGAAAGGAAGAAAGGAGGTAGGGATGGAAAAAACAATTATGTCTTTAACAATTAGAGACTAGATGTTCTCTCCTTTCCACTTCAAGTAGAAAAAGAAGCAAAACTGGTAAAAGACTTTTCCTTCAACTACTTAACCTGCTTATTTTTAAAATGCTATTTTTTTTTAAGTGTACAAGTAAGTTTTAGACAAAAAAATGTTGAATCAGCTGTGTATTACATTTTATTTCTTTTTTTATTTGCAAAATACAACAATGCTAAACATATGATAAAATTTATGTTAGCAGTTAGACTTACATAAAATAAATCATCTCTTTCAATTATTACTTAAGTATTGTCACAGTTTCAAAATTCAAGTTCACTGTTAATTATTCGTACTCTATACTTACATAGTTTCTTTGATATGAGGTCCATGAATGATGGAAATTGTATTGCAAATTTATATTAGATGGAGCTAAATGGCCCTAAGTAGCTCAATTGCTTGAAATTTTTCTTGAATTTGTTTTGAATATAACAGATATTTCCATCTAGTGGTGCTTCCCTTTTTGCCTAGTAGATTAAAGGTTTGAATCCTCCTCACAATTAGAATTTTTCAATCATGCTACAGACTAAGCAGAACTGAAGGAGTGGGTGCATTTATTTTGTATTTTTGCTGTTTTGCTTTGTATCAGATATATAAATATTCATTCTGCTAATGAGATATGCTGTATTTAGACCACTTTATAAAGAGGTGAGTGATCTCAGTTTGAATTTACTATTGCAGCTGCTGCTTCAGACCATATCCTAAGCACTGTCTTGTATTGCATTGGTGAATGGGCAGCTCTTGGTACTGTCTGATGATGCTGTTCTGCTACATAATGTACTTTATATTCATGGTGCAAGGACTACGAACAGGCATGTACTTCATTGCTGCAGCCACTAGGTTATAATGTCATTCCTTTCTTTGGTTCAGTGAATATTCAGGTACCTTGTGCAAAGGTGGAAGATACTCAGCATCAGATATTGGAAACTGCCCCTTCCCCACACTTGGTGACATGGATTTAAGCTTTTCAGGAATGGGAAGAAATGCCGACTTGGTTTTCAGTAGAACAAGATGGGTGCCCAAATCAAGTGCTCTGTTGTTCACCATCAGCTCACGAGATTTTGTGGGGAGTGACCATGTCCTCCCCATTTCTGTTGCCTTCTTTTGCTGTAGATACCTCAAGCAGTAAATAATTAATTTTATTATTTTTATTATTATTTGGGGAAAACCTATGAATGACCTGAAGCTCCAAGGTAAAGGTTCTCTAAAAGTGCATAAACATGCGGAAGCATGCTCAGGAATGCTGTAATGAGGAAGCTAATTTCTAACGAAGTGGGGTTTTAAGTGCAGCTGAAGCAGATACAGGTTAGGAGATCTTGAGGTTGTGAATAAAATGAGATAAAAGGAGGAAGCTGGCAAGATAAGGTTGTTTATTTATGCAAATTACAGTTCTGCTATTTTGTAGTGTACCTGGGTCTGCTTCTTATTTCCTCTGACAGAGCCTAAAGTTGTCTTTTTTCCCCTCCTGTTCTCAGTCTCATCTTCTCCTTCTCATTTTTGTACTTTGCTTATGAAGTTTTATATCCTCCTAGTCTTTCCTGTCATTCTGTTTACCTCTTGTGAAATAGGTTTCTGTGGGCTTATTTGAAAATTCCGTTCTTTCTGTAACTACAATAGCATAGCAATAATCTCCTTTAGGTGGAATTTATGGTATTCAAATACTCTTGTAATTTTTTAACCAGCCTTTATATCCAGATTATAGCAGAATTTCTGCTAATGCCTTTGTATTAGCAGTTGAGTTTGCTTCAGTCAGATGTAGTTTGTTTATCCCTGTAATTGCACCCTTTTTTAATAATCTCATTATTTTGTAGCTTTGTCCTTGTGATAATCATACTCTTTTTTTGAATTTCTGAAATATTAATGACTGCTGTTTGTCTGGAGCAATTTGTGCAGGGTGTCATCTTGTCAGAGTTGTCACAAAGGCATTACTAAAGTATAAATCCATTCATGCAGTTAATATTATATATGATCTAAACAATAAACTTAGGTTCTACACTTAAGTTCTATTTCTGTAAGATCTGGTTCTGTGCTGTGTTCATTTAAAGTTGCCTCTAGTAGCCAACACTCCAGAGACTAGTAACTGAGACCATTCACATCATTTTAGGTGATGACAGCAAGTCTGTATTCCTTATTTAACACATTTTTGTTCATTAAGATATTTCTAGAGAATTTTGACACTGTCTCACATGACATCCTTATCTCTAAATTGGAGAGATATCAATTTGATGGATGGACCACTCGGTGGATAAAGAACTGGCTGGATGGCCACACACAAAGAGTTGTGGTCAATGGCTCAATGTCCAGCTGGAGACCAGTAACGAGTGGTGTCCCTCAGGGATTGGTGTTGGGACCGGTCTTGTTTAACATCTTCGTCGGTGACATGGACAGTGGGATTGAGTGCGCCCTCAGCAAGTTTGCCGATGACACCAAGCTGTGTGGTTCGGTTGATACGCTGGAGGGAAGGAATGCCATCCAGAGGGACCTTGACACACTTGTGAGGTGGACTGATGCCAACCTCATGAAATTTAACCATGCCAAGTGCAAGGTCCTACACCTCGGTCAGAGCAATCCGAGGAACAGCTACAGGTTGGGCAGAGAAGAGATTCAGAGCAGCCCTGTGGAGAAGGACTTGGGGGTGTTGGTCGATGAGAAAATGAACATGAGCCAGCTTCAGTGTGCGCTCGCAGCCCAGAAAGCCAACCGTATCCTGGGCTGCGTCAAAAGGAGTGTGACCAGCAGGTTGAAGGAGGTGATCCTGCCCCTCTACTCTGCTCTCGTGACACCTCACCTGGAGTATTGTGTGCAGTTCTGGTGTTCTCAACATAAAAAGGACATGGAACTGTTGGAACAAGTCCAGAGGAGGGCCACGAGGATGATCAGAGGGCTGGAGCACCTCCCGTATGAAGACAGGCTGAGGAATTTGGGGCTGTTCAGCCTGGAGAAGAGAAGGCTGTGTGGAGACCTCATAGCAGCCTTCCAATATCTGAATGGGGACTATAAGGATGCTGGGGAGAGGGACTCTTCCATTAGAGACTGTAGTGATAGGACAAGGGGTAACGGGTTAAAACTTAAAGAGGGGAAGTTTAGATTGGATATAAGGAAGTTCTTTCCTGTTAGGGTGGTGAGGCACTGGAATAGGTTGCCCAGGGAAGTTGTGAACGCTCCATCCCTGGCAGTGTTCAAGGGCGGGTTGGACAGAGTCTTGGGTGACATGGCTTAGTGTGAGGTGTCCCTGTCCATGTCAGGGGGGTTGGAACTAGATGATCTTGAGGTCCTTTCCAACCCTAACTATTCTATGATTCTATGATTAGTTTCACCTGATATAGAAACCTAAACATAAGAGACCATTTGTATGGCCACGATGGGTTCAAGATTGAATTTGAGTATCCTTACAAAACAGTATTCAACCTATCAATAGAATTTGTATTTAGTGTTCATTGATTTCCACTAAGTTTTGTCTTTGCAAATTAAGTTCTGCTACCAGATGTAGTTTTCATGTCTCTTTATATGGAACATGTAAATATATGCATTGCTACAAGAGGGTCTTAATCTCAATTCCACTGAGTTCAAAACTGGCTTTGTTTTTATAATTTGGGCAAAAGCTACATGTGTTTCTTTTTCTTTGTGAAATGTAGATGCTAGCATGCTGTAGTTATATAGTATTTGTAAGGCTGCATAACACAGTAAAGCTAATGTTGCTGTGGAAAACTAACTTTTTTTTTTTTTGCCTTTTGTGATGTCTACCACCCCATCTATAATATTTCATTAACATTCTTTAATCTTTTGATGTACCTGGTGATGTTGACTTGTCATGTCAAGACTCTGAAAATCATTCAGGTCATGGCCTACATCTTTCTGTTTTTCCTGAAAATATTCAACGTTCTTTTGGGAATTGTAAAAATAGTAGGTTTGAATTTTACATCTAATATGTGTTAAATTTATCATCAGTAGCAGATCCACCATCTATTTCATCTAGGTCTGGCTGGTTATATAGGAAGCTGCTTCTATTCCATGTCACAAGCTTCTATGCTATTTTAGTCTACACAGACTTTTCACTGCCTTCCTCATCCTAGAGGCTGAGTATCTAGCATCTGTTGTTTTTCACTCTTTCTTTCACTACGTTTTCATGGGGTAAATAGCCTGCAAGGTATAGTGTATTTCTTGGGTAAGGTTTTTATTAACACATACAGATTTATTTATAGATACATATGTGTATACATACAGAAACGGTACAGTTGATTTTTCCTCTCTTGCTCACGGTAGAGTTGACAACTTCCTGAAACAACCAATGGATCACCTCCTCAAAACTTCATAGCATTAGGAGGAGGAAGACAGAAAAGTCTAAAAGAAGAATAGGATGCGTCTTCTTGCTGCCCATCAAAATATTTTTCTGTTCTAAATCTCTTCTTTACATACAACTGTGTTTTTTTTTTTAACAATGAAATTCAAGTTGGTTTATCCTCTAAAGTACATTCAACAATGTGGACTATGCATGAATCAGAGCTTTGAAAATTTTAGCAACATTGTTTGAAATTCACCTCTGCCCCCCTTTTTTTATAGTGTTTCATCAGTTAGGATGAAGACAGTACTGATGTAACTGTTTGGACTGAGTCACCAGGTCTGTTACCCGTCACTACTTCAAAGTCTTTGTGATACTCAAGTGGTTGCAGACGATGCTGCAAAATGGTTTTCTTGTTACCACTGCTTGTGAGGGACTTTTGTGAGGTCACGCAGTTTCCTCATGCCTCTGTTCCTCTGCTTTTAGGACCACCCTACTCTTCAGTGTGAATTTGAGAAAAATGTGGTTATTGTACAACAGGTGGTTGATTTTTTGCATTCTGTTTGCAGTACTTTAATAATATAAACTCCTTTTCCACGAAAATTCTGCATCAATAGAAGTATTTGTATCTGCTGCTGTTGGATACCTTTGAGAGGGTATGATTCAGGCTAGCATGTAGTCAAGGAAGGGTTGCTGTGAGGTAGTCAGCCGTGAGTACAAATATGAGCATTTGAATAGACAGTTGTCAACAAGAAGGTCAATAAAGTCTGATTCACTTATTTGCGTCTTTCTTCTCCCTGGAGCATGCTTAATCATCAGGGTGCTCTTTACCACTTTCAGTTTTATTGGTCATGCTACATAAAGCAGCCACAGCAGCAGCTGGGGAAGATTTAAGTTTCAAAATGGGGAGAATGACAGGTGACTAGGGATAGTTGGACCAAACAGGTGACTACAAGTGTATAAAGTACTTGAAGCTGGTGCAGCTTGACAGCAGTCTCTTTTGTACAAACAAGTTGTTATCAAAGTTGCAGCAGCATTAATCTTCATACTTTCACATGCGGAAGGGCTTTTTTTTTCATGACTGAGCTGCTGTTTTAACATACATGAGAACTAAGAGGGCAACCAGCAAGGGTCTGTCCATATAATAATTTTGATTAGATCCCAGCATCAGGCTACCTGTAAATCCATGAAAGCTATAATTAGTATTTATTAAAAAGATTCATTTTCTGGTTTTACTTTCTTTGGGATGTTTTTGACTTACATTTTGGCTCTATTTCCTCCACCGTATTTTATACAGGTATACCCATTCTGAGACAATGATACAGATAGCCACTGTGACTGTAATGTGTAGATTGGTGATATATGTTACCATGGTAAAACATTGGAACTTACTACAGGTTGCAATTTTCTGCAGTGGGAATTAAGAATTAAAAAATACATTGCTCTTCTGAGAATCAGACTCAGTTATCAGTGCCAAGTGTTGAATCAAACCAACTAGCCAAGTGTTAGAAAATTATCCTTGGAAGTTATTTATACTATCACTTTGTCAAGCCTGACAGAGAAGTCATTTATTCAGCCATGAGTATGACAGTAACTTCTATTTAATTTCTTTCCTTCACTATGCATACCTCTTACAACCTAAATTCTCTAGTGATGCTCTCTAAAATGCACAAAAGTAGCACAGACTCTTGATTAGATTCCACTGGCCTAAGGACAAAAAGAACCCATTCTTTTTCCCTGTAGCATGTTTCCCTTTTTATTTGTGCATGGCTTTTGCTACTTGCTCAGCCTCTGGGACACTAGATGCACCACCATCTTGCCCTTCCTTATTTCAGATGCTGTGGGTGTAGGATGTTTTTATTAGTGGTTATTTCCTATGAATCTTTTTGTGGGGTGATTAAGTATAAAGTTTTCTCTCCCAGCTATGTAGTCAGGTGAATGTGGCACACCTACAAAGCCCAGCAACAAACTGGTAAAGTTACTGTGGGTTTTGGTATATAATCTTTCAGTAAGGGTATTGATTGGTAGGTGGCATACAATTTTGGAGAAGTAACTGCCGTAACGTGTTTTCTCAAGTAAAAAGAGAAGTAGCAGATCAGGAATGGAGACTTCCTCTGTAATATCACAGCATTCAGAGTAACACAAGTCACATTCCTAGATGGGTATTATTTGATAGTGTGTTTAATGAGCATCTAGTTAAGTATAAGCACCTGCCTGAAGTAATTTTAAAAGCCATTTGTAAGGCTTTTCTGTCAGTTTGCAGGACTTTCAGTTAAGCCTTGCTCATAAATTCATTGGGTACTGGTCCTTCGGTGACCATGTCAGAATTACCCCTTCCAAGAAAGCATGGTCTATTTGTACTGTGAAAGTTATTGATGGCATGTCTTTGTGGAATGCTGACAACTTGCATATCACATAACGGTATACATTTGCATTAAAAGTGGTTCATAAACTCAGCTTTTCATTCTTTCTTCCTTGCTTATTGTTTTGAGAGGGTTTTAGCGGATCAGGGAGAGAAGCCAAGTTCTTTTTCACTGCTGTCTTGGTAAGCTGTTATAGGATCTGAACAATAAATTTGTTGATTTTTTTCCAGAAGAGTTTCTGTAAAATTTATGCATCAATTGCTTTATGTATTGTATATTAAAAAGCCTAAGAAAATAACTAAGATATTTTCCACCAAGGGTATTGTCTTTTGCTTAGCTTTTTAAAGCATTTCAGAGCCTTTCCCTCCTAAAGCTATCTCTCTGTAAATGAGATTCATGGTTAGCTGAATTTATTATTATAAAAAGGGCATTTGGTTCTGCTTGTTTAGCTATTGTGAAGCAAGAACTAAACATTCGGTATCAGTTGATTGAGAGAAGAAATCTTAGTAAAAGATAAGCTTTGTTTTGTTTGTTACCAAATATTTGTTAATTTTCATTGTGATGCTTGCTTATATTTGTCTTTGTTATCAAATGGCATTCAGACTTTAAAAGCCAACCCCTCAAAGACATTAAGTACCAGCTTGCCATTTGTTTTCATAAGAAACTGAGAATCTAAATAAATGTGAGGATCTAGCACTCTTCTATAACTGAATGGAGTACTAGAGGGAGATAAAGCAGGCTGGGTTGGAGGGAGAAATGCTGACAAGAAAGCTTGAGGGAAGCAGTACTGATTTATTCCCTCTAGATTAAATGATACAGTTGAAAATGTAGTCCTTTGCCACTAGGTTAACTCACCGATTCTTTCTCTCTGGAATAGAGAAGGAATTCTCCTGCTCCCAATAAAAGGAAAAAGCTGAAAGGCAGTTGTGAATTCTGACATTTGTGTGCCTCCAAAATAAATTGTGTTACCTGAAAATCCCCTTTGTTGTATGTAGTAGAGGCTATGTACCTGCATACATGAATACCTATGTACACAAGTGGTTTAGTTGTCTGGAAAATTTATGATTTAGTTTAGCAGCTTTAGTTTTATAGATAGTCTGACATTTTTCCAGGCATATGCTTGGTTGGCAAGGGAAGGAAAGGGCGGCAGCAACAATAGTGTTTGAGGGTCTGAAAGTGGTTGTAAAATTCACCTTGGGATTCTCCTGGTCACCTGGCTTGGAGCTGCAGATGGTACTTGAATTGGTGCCTTACTTCCAGGGAGCTGGATACAAGCTGCAGTTACAGGGAGCTGTTATCAGAATAGCAGTGCAGAATTTATGTGAAAAACTAACCCATTCAGCTGATTACTGTGTTTTCCAAGGCAGACTTGCCATGTCCCCAGGTCATTTGTTGAGCTGGGAGAAAGAAGAATAAGTATCTTCCAAAAGTATACACAAAACAAGATTTCAGTTTCCCATGGAAAGAAATTTAAGTATGCCTCTAGATGAGAATTTCAGCTGAAGCTTGTGTTTCATTTAGAAGAAACCCTAGACAACTTGATAGACATATCCCTTGTTAAATGCTTTAATTGCCGGTGCTCTACTGCAGCCAAGAGTATGTGGATGAAAACACTTCATTACAGGAACCCACTGTGAAAAGAGATTTTGCCTGAACTCCAGAATGGACACAAGCAAAGTGTACCTTATTCTGAATGGAGGTACGAACCGAAAAATACAGGTTGCTAGAAGTGGCACTTCTAGTTCTATGTTCAGTCCCAAGTCTTTCAGTAATTAACTTCCAGAGTGTTTACTTGTCTCCTTTCCTTTCAGACGTAGAAACATGTGACTGTAAGTTTCATTGTCTGTGATACATATTCCCCAGCAGTAACAGAGCTTCAGCAGCATGTCTGCGTCCCATGAAGAAAGCAATGCCATCATAGCAGCACCTTAATTAAGACTCTCTGGCTAAATACTATTTCTATTGAATTCATATTAGCCTTACCTGAAAGACTGACTTTTACTGGGGAAGAACAACTCCATGTGCCAGTGTATGCAGGGTGCCAGCCAGCTGGAAATCACCTTGGCAGAAACAGACATAGGGGTTCTGGTGGGGACCTTGGGCATCTTGGGTTCTGGTAGACAACAGGTTGAATACAGGCCAGCAAAGAGCCCTTGCAGAAAAAGAGGCAAATGGTACCCTTGGCTTCATTAAACAAATTACTGCCAGCAGGCTGAGAAAGGTGATCCTTCTGCTCTACTCAGCACTGGTGAGGCCACACCTGTAGTACTACGTACAGTTCTGGGCTCCCCACTACAAAAGAGACATAGAATCATAGAATCATAGAACAGGTTAGAAAGGTTGGAAAGGATCTTAAGATCATCTAGTTCCAACCCCCCTGCCATGGACAGGGACACCTCTCACTAAATCATGTCACTGAAGACTCTGTCCAACCTGCCCTTGAACTCCACCAGGGATGGAGCATTAACAACTTCCTTGGGCAACCCATTCCAGTGCCTCACCACCCTTACAGTAAAGAACTTCCTTATATCCAATCTAATCTTCCCCTGTTTAAGTTTTAACCCGTTACCCCTTGTCCTATCACTACAGTCCCTAATGAAGAGTCCCTCCCCAGCATCCCTATAGGCCCCATTCAGATACTGTGAGGCTGCTATGAGGTCTCCACACAGCCTTCTCTTCTCCAGACTGAACAGCCCCAACTTTCTCAGACTATCTTCATGCAGGAGGTGCTCCAGTCCTCTGATCATCCTCGTGGCCCTCCTCTGGACTTGTTCCAACAGTTCCATGTCCTCTTTATGTTGAGGACACCAGAACCAAGCTCAACAAAATGCTATAAGGATGATTAAGGGACAAGAGCACCTCTCGTATGAGGAAAGGCTGAGTGAGCTGAGACTGTTCAGCATGGAGGAGAGAAGACTCAGAGGTATCTTATCAATGTATATAAATACGCTAAGGTATTATATAGGGTCCAAAGAGGACAGAGACAGGCTCTTTTCAATAGTGCCCAGTGACAGGACCAGAGGCAAAGGGAAAACACTGAAATAGCAGAGATTCTGCTGGACATTAGCATTTACTAATGCTTAGTAAATGCTAATGTCCAGAGGAACATGCATTTTTTACTGTAATGATGACTGAACACTGGAGTAGGTTGCCTGGGGATGTTGCGGAGTCTCTGTCTAGACACAGTCCTGGGCAACTCGCTATAGGTGACCCTTCTTGAACAAGGGGGTTGGGCCAGGTGACTTCCAGATGTCCCTTCCAACCTCAGCCATTCAATGATTCTGTGATTCATGTCTTCAGAAAAACTGACCTTTGTGTGCCATCTTGTTTTCCCTTCAGTCTGCAAATACAGTGTCAGAAGCATCCTTGTTTCAGTTAATATCGAATGTGCATAACAGCTATTTTTGGTTATCAACTCAGCTACTGCCTAGAGGTTGCAGCTGCTAAAATTGTACTGAAGTGTTAATGTTTCTTCAGGATTTCGTTAGGAACAGCTGGTATTTTTATAGGGTTTTGTATGGATTTATTACCAAGAAACATTTTTCCATTGAATATTTTTTTTTTTAATGGCAAGCTAATTTGCCAAACTGAATAGACTATGTGCTAGGATTTCTTTTTGTTGTTGTTCTTGGTTTGGGTTTTTTCATTTTTATGTTTTGTTTTGTTTTGTTTTTATTAGTGGGCTAGTATTAAACAAAGAAACAGTTAGCTGTGTCAGCCAGTGGTAAAAGAGAAGTCCAGGATGTATGAACGTTTAGTGTGGTACTGGGAGCTGAAAAATATTATGCTTTTGGTCAGAAATGTGCCTTAAAATCCACCAGAATTTGGGGGTTCTGATAAATGAAATCAAAGCAATAAGTTTGTTTGCTTGTCTGTGTGAAAAAGTGGTTCTTTTTTAACCCAATCATTCTATAGCTGCATTGGGAAAATTCTCAAAGCATTTTTCTCCTGGATACAAATACGTGACTCAGTGTTTTGAACAAGTACTACTTTTCATTTCATGCAAAATTCAGCATGTGCCAATTTGCTGTTCCTTCTTACTGATTTTGCCAGAAACAAGAATTGTTTCGTATAAAACTACCATCAACTGGGATAATTGCGGCATATACTCCTTCCTTTCTAGCATAAACTCAATATGTTGCTCTCACCGAGACCACCAACTGATGATACGTTCAGTTTTGCTTGTTACTTTTTATTGCAATATTCTCTTACTTTTCCAGAGATTAGGATGCTATACATATATATGTATTGAATTGTTAGAAGAATTGACTTGAGGCTTGTCAGCTTTGTAGGCAAAATAAAGTGATGGAAAACAATGGAATCAATAGATTTGAGGTTTTTTTTTTTTGCTTGGGAGGTATGGTGTTGCCAAAGAAAAAAACTCTTATGCCTTGACACTTTATGTCACACCATTGCTACCTTTCAGTACCATGTTGCAAAGAATGGGCTCATAGGGGAGCAGGTAATTCCTGTAACTCCATCCCACAGTTCCTCTAGTTAAACATTTAGACAAGACAAAACCTACGCAAAGATTACAGCAAAGTCTATTATTTTCAGTACAAGGCAACTACCTATTTGGCTTATGCCCTAAGCTGTTGATGCTTGTCAGCAATGTCTGGTGATGACAGTGTAGGAGGAAAAGAGCAGGACACCTAGGGATTACTCCCCCAGCCCTACCCATAACAAAGCTACAAAGCTGCAAACAAATGGACCACTTACAGCTAATGTTAATAGATTCAGCTAAATTAGGAGAGGGTAGCATCAGTATTGCCAGCTGGAAGTGCTCAAGAGCTGTCTAAATTCTGACATTCTTTGAAACCATGACTTTTGTTTTATTAAAAAAAAAAATCTTTTAAAAATAGAAGCCTATAAAATTTACTTTATGAGCCTTTTCTGTGACTGTGAGAGCTAAAAATAATAGATCCTTAAGCTAAAGCTTTAAGTAAGACAAATAAAATATTGAGACACTTTTATAGAGCTGAAGCAATCACTTTAGAGTTAGACAGGGACATCACCACCCTCTTTTCATGGTTAGGAAAGCAGCCTGGAATCTGTTGTCCTTTAAACTGAAGTTTTACTGCCAGAGGGTATTGGGAAATATTGCTCTGGGATGGAGAGTGACATTTCCCATTGTGGCAGGGAGTGTCCTGGTATCTCCTGTCAGTTCGTGTAAGAAATATCAGTGTTGTAATGTGATTTTTCTGTGTATAAACAATGCTTGTTGACTCTTGTTTATATTTAAATCCATAACTGGCACGAGACTTTTCATTCATCCCTACATTGTCAGTTTAGCCTAATGAAGCAGCCGGGCAGTTCTCCTCACTGGAGCTTTAAAATCAGAGGAGCTTTAGCAAGCATTGCTTACCTGAAGCAGTAAGATAAATGTGAAACCCTTCCCTATGGTTGAACTGCGAAGCTTTCATAGACGTAGAAATGTTGCTTTTGCTTTAAAAGGAGACTGACACAAGGTTTATGCCTGCGCTCCCTCTAAGGGAATCAAACTGGAGATAAGGTGATAAAATATCCCCCTTGCCCTCAAAACCATGTAGTTTCAATTTGCCCCCTCCTTTCCCCTCTTTTAACTGTATTTTCTGTCTCCTGGCTGCAGAAGCACTGATGACCCATGTAGAGAGTGGGAGATGTACTCCCGCCTTTATGAGGTCACACCTCCAGAAAGGAGAAATTAATGAAATAAATTGAATAAATGAAGGACTGAAAATGCTGGAACAGACATTCTCTGCGCCTAGACTGTGCCAGCACCAGCAATAGAAAGCAAAATCTTTTAGAAAAAGCAGAGGCTTCCAAAATGTTGCTGCTCCTTCCAAAATGGTCCTCAAAGGGAAATATTAGTTAAGGGAAAGGGATAGTTGGGTCTGATCTGGAGGAAGGAAGAGGCTGAAGGTTAGTTGCAATTGTTAGACCTTTCTTTGCAGTGGAATAACATTTCTTGTTTTAACCTGTTGTCTTTGATCCTGTTGAATGTTAATTGCTCTGCAGGGTTGGAAGAAGGTCTTCTTCAGTGATCCCATGCACCCTCCTGGTGTTCTCACACCAGATTGCTGTAGGCTATATTTATGCTTCCCAGAGGGTCTGACAGGTCTATGAAGCTTAAAAGAAAATCACATGGCAAAGAAGCAATATTATAATTGCTAGTGTGCGGCTTGAGTCTTATGGCATCAAAAGTCAAGATGAAATATAGGCAGGATCTGAGCTGTACAAGAGGTGTTGAGGAACTTGAGTTTTGTCACAGGGAGTGAGAAATCAGCATAGTTTGCTTAAAAGATAAGGGATGACAGAATGCCAGGAAGACCTGAATAATGGAAATTGAGAGTTGACCATGGAAAAATTACTATAGCTCTAGAAGCAGATGACTTCACAATTTCATTTTCTTAATCAGAAAATGGAAAACTTAATGGAAAAACTGAGGCAGAGAAGGTGGCTTGACACAGATGCCACCATAAGCTAGCTTCAAAAGCAAAATAATTTCCATTGTGAGCATCCAGGAAATAAAATGGAGCTTTAGTTTCCATCTGGAGATGCTTGAATTTAGATAAATGGTTCAAAATTATACTTGGAACCTGAGAGTTTAGTCCAGTACTTGAGATGTCTCCTCTCATGAAAATTTGTGAGCACTCCGAATGTGCCAATTGGAATAGCTGGTCTCTTTCTATTATTTTGTTGGGCTGGGAAGCAGAAAAAGGATTGGGTCAGAGGAACAGATGTTTTGGGTTTTTAAAAAAAAAAAAAATACAGGGAAAATCCATTTGTTCATTCATCCAAAACAAGTACCTGTTTTGATAAAAAAAAAAATTAAACATGTTCGTCAATTATAACAAAAAGCACAGGCAAAGAGGTTTTACACAGTATATTCATGACAACTTTATGCCAGCTGAATTGTTGCACTTGAATGCATTTATTTTGCTGTCTCAAAATAATTGAAGATTTTGTACATCCGCTTGGATTAGAGGCCAAGAGAATAAAGTTTCTAGAACCGGAATGGCAGAAACTTTCAATGTTTTCGTTTAATTCTTATTGAGCTGATTTCAGCACCTGTGTCTTAGGTAAAAGAAAAACAAACAACAATATAAAAGCTAACAAAGCCCAAATCCAATTCTGCAGCCCAAAACCAGACAGTCTACTGACCATTCTGCATGTTGAAATCCACTCTGTTTTTTGTAACCTCTGGCTAACAACCCTTAATTAACTTTTCTTTCTGAAACTAAGGCTTACGAACATCAGTTGCTACAAAGCTCATGGAAGAGTGTTTTTAGCAAACGGACTTTAAAGGCTTCCTTTCTGTGCAGTAGAGGACATGAAGCATGTGACAACAAGAGATACCACTAGGGAGCCAAGTAGTATAATAGTGATAGTGCATGTAGTACATACTGATTTTCCTTATGGATTTTTCTGTATGCTATTACATATTGTATTACTTTTTCCTGTGTAGCATTAGTTTTCTTACTGTCCTGGATTTGGAGAAAAGCTTGCAATCCTATAGTCAGAAACCAGACCAAGAATCTGAATTTTAGGGGTGAGAATGAGGAATGGTAGGTCCCTAGTGCAGGGTGAAAGTGCATCTCTTTCTGTTTTGTTTCTTCTAGACACAGACAAAAGACTGAGTGAATGATATTTTTTCTCTCCATTAAATAATTTCTTAAAAAGGCAGGGTAGGAGAGAAGGTTTTTTTTAGTTAACTTAAGAGGAAACAATGTTTAATTTTAATTTTTATTTTTTACATTTTGTGTTGCATTTTATGCTTGATGGTTGGAATGTATAGATACGTTAATTGTTATTGTTATTTTGTGATTTTGTTATTTTGTTATTTCATTATTTCATTATCATTACTGTTATTATTACTACAGGTTTTTCCAGCCTTGAACTGACTATAGCTATGTGGCTAGGTGATCTCCAGCAACAAATCAAAAGGAGGTGGAAATGTCCAGCAGGAATAAAAGGGCAAGCAAAGCAAAACTTGGCTTGGAAGAAGCTTTAGACCTGCAATTTAAGGAAGTGGAACAAATTCTGTAGTTCTTGTCTCCATATACGTAAAACAGAAAATAGGTATTTATTCAAACTGTTTTCACTGTTAAGATAGAAACTTCTTCTGCAAACATGATTCTGAATCATTAAAGTGTGGGCCAGGTTTCATAATTCAGAGGCAGACATATGGAAGGGAAAGTACATGGAGAAAGCCAATGAAAATGAATTAGTTAATAATGAATTTCATACAAACTTGGTGAAAACAGTTTTCTCCCTTTTGCTTCTGCAGTTATAACAATCTACCTTTACATTGAAAATGCTAATGGAATTAAAATACATTGTTCAACAGAAAACTTTATCTGCTTACTAGATAATTGGCTAGAAAAAATGTATGCAAAAATTTGGTCGATTATCAAAAGCTGATATTATATCTTTTACACAAATACTTGACAAGAACCTAACTATGAATCTCTGCTGAGAAATATAACACAACTGACTTCTTCAGAGTTCTGTGATGCACAACAGGAACTCTTTCTTGCTCCCATCTTTTAGACATTATGTGAAGGAGTGGTCAAGTCCTCAACATAATGCAAATGGACAGATTTAAAGAATATGACATGATTTTATTTTAGTACCTTTCATGTCTCCATTTCATAAAAGCACTTTTGAAAGCAAGAAACTAAACTTTGGTCCTTGAGTCACTGTGTCTTGAAATGAAACATCATTTTGCACTCAGCCGTAGACTGAAGGGAAACTTGAGTACAAGAATAAAATTAGGGCCAGAGAATCATTAGGGAATTTGACAGCTCTGTTCACCCTGTCTAATCTGTAGGTGTTCTTGCAAAAATGGCCCACTATCTAAATGTGATACAATCTTTATTGAGATTCTGAAATGTTTTGATGCATTTTACCTTTATTATTTTTATAGCCCTTGAATTTTTGGGAGCTGGCCAACACTGGAAGTGCCAAGACACCTTGAGAGATGCTGCTGTTGAGAAATTTCCAGTTGGAGCAGAAGTGTTGAGAATCTTGAAAGACAAGCGGTTCTTGTATTAAATCTACTCTCATTTGCAAACTTCAGCGGTCTGAATTGCATTTATTCCTGCCTGAGTCAGGAGTAGTGCTACTGAATTCAGTAGGTGTAATGCAAAGTTCAAACAGTGCGAGTGAAATCTAAATCCAGCCTTCAAAAGGTTGGATAATTTTTTTAGAGATGATTTAAAATTCAGTGTGTTTATCTAAACTGAAATAAATGCAAAAGTTTTTAAAGTTTTTCTGTTATGTAGAGAGCTCTGTTTCATGAGACAAAAGCTGGAAAAAATATAAGTGTTATCCATAATAATAAAAAAAAAAACTTGGGGAAATTATATTCTTTTATTTTTGAGTAGTCATTTCTGCCTGGAGAAGTACAAAGTTGCTGAGTTAAATTAATCTAATTTAATTGTTGGTTCTTGGTGGTGTGATTAGGTTTTACAGCAATTTTCCAGAGGTGAATATGGAATCTGATCACTGTTAGGAAATACTCTGTGTTTTTTTTCATTAGCAAAGTATCACAAAAAATATACAACCATAGTGTATCTATGAACTCGTAAGTGTTGTTACCCCATGTACAGGCACTGGATGTGGAGTAGTCTAGACATTAAGGATGATTAAGGATCTCACCTAATCTTAGCTTCTTGTCAAATGGCAACTTTTGCTTCATTTGTACACTACTCCTATAAGACTTTTTTTTTTCTTATGATCAGCAACCTTTCATGTCCAACTTCATTCTCTTTCTCAGTTGCCAAAATGATGTAGGAATTCCATTAAGATGCAGGAATGATCAAATCAGCCTGGTTTTATATCCTCTGCATTTGAGGTCAGGACTGTTTGAGGTCCCCTAGAGCATATTCTGTGACTCTGATACAGGTATAGATGTCAGTTCAAACTGATGGACCTGTTCTGGGTAGTCCTAGATTGTCTGGACTCTACTCAGAACTTGGGTAGAACACTGATTTGTTCAAGTGTTGTTGCGCTGGTATAAACATTCCATTGTTACCAACTGCATCTCCCTTTGATGGCTGTAATATTTCTTTCAGTTTAACATACTGATCTAATCTTATCAGTGAGCACTACGGCTGAGCTATCACAGCTTGATACATTTCATCATTCCTATTTGTCATGGTCTTTTAGCTATTTTTTAATTCATATAAGATCACTATCCAATTTATATGAAGCAACTTTTTAAGATATTGAAATAAGTTAAATGCTCACTAGATTCAAAACTATTATTTCTTGTATGTTTTCTCCATCAACTCTTTTTGCACATCCTAAGGCAATCATGCTCACCTGCAAAAACTGTTCTTTGAGCCTACGCACCTTATTTTTTAGCCTATCTAAATTTAATGATTCTTTTCAATGAAGTGTCATGACATGATTTCAGGATGGATAAAATTTCCATTTACACCTTTTTGGAGGTAAGAATTGTAAATAAGGGCCTGAATGCAGTACCTGAACAGCTGTATGAATGCGTAGAGCTCGTCAGCTGCTCACTGAACCCCTTTCAGTTTATCAGTGCTCCACATCACTTTAACAAGTTCAGATATACCATATTGCTATTTAGGAATTCCTAGGTCAGTGATCAAATTTCTAAATACAGTTTTGGTGTTCTCCATGTGATCCTATGTTCCACTTCTTCCAAGACCTTTCTGAATACCTCATCTGAATACTGCATTTGATGCTAGGAGAGTGTAAAAACAAAAAAAAATCTTCAGGTTTCACACATTTTTCATGCCTTTAAATTTATGTCACTATTACTTTTTTCGACTGTCTGCAAGTGGATCATAAGGTGTTGTAAATTCTTCATACTGCATTGCAATATTTGCATTTACATGCTATTTTTCCTGATAAATGCTTAGAAGCACTTAATGCAGGTAAAGGTGTTCTTTGTCCAGGATCTTTTTGCTTTTTGCTTCACAGGGTTATTCTATTTGTGAAAGTGCAATGAAGCACCAATGATTTTCCAGCATTCTTGTTTCTGTTTGGTAAGTACAAGAACCGATAGAAACCTATGCTAAACCTCTGATTTGTCAAAAGGCTATGCTTGATAATGCCTTTCATAGGGAATTATATTCACAAGCTGCACCTTAAGCCTAGCTGCTATAATTCTTTCTGAATGTCACAGGTGCACTTGTCAAATGAGTAAAATTAATTTGTTCCAGTAACTACTGCTGTACCACTGTTTCTGTTTCTGTCATCACTAATGGTGGCCATAGGTGGCAGTGTTAAAAATTGCTATAATAGCTTTAGTGTTTAAGACAAACTCGAGCATACGAGAACACTTTTAGGCAGAATATGTATGTTTTTCAGCATTGTACAACAATGATCCTAATCTAGACTATTGGAAGTATGTAAAGGAGAGTTTAGGCTTAAAAATCTGCTTACTCTAAATTGTTCTTGTATTTATGTCGATACATAGACATGAACCCATTCAACTGAATGAGGTGTGATATGGTTTGTTTAGTAAAAAGGAAAATAGTCAGAACAGTTTAGATTGTTCAAGTTGTTTTTCACTAAAAATGAAGTAGAATATTGAAATGTAATAATGCAAGAATAGTAAGATGATAGTAAGATTGGTCTAAGGATACAAAATAGATATATGTAGCTAAGAAAAAACATATCTCAATTGATATGGCTAACAAATGACTATGAAATTATACGACAAGTAGATAAAATACAAGTGGGAAGGATGATTTTTTTAAAACTGTCTCCCAGGTAATGTCTGTTCTTGCACATGGGACTAATTTGAGCAGACTAGGCTCTTCATACAGGAAAAAGCACTTCATTTAAGGAAACAAGGAGAAGTTGCCGTGCACACCCTGAGCTATAGTGCTCAGATCCCACTGTACGTGCAAGTAAATATTTCTCCTCCTTTTCTTACTCCTTTGCCTCCATAAATGGCTATCTGCTTTCGTTGGCTTTCTATGCATAATCTGATTTTGGTTTTTTTTCAGGTTTTTAATAACTGTAAGTGGGAAAACACATTTGAAATTTTGCATATGAGAATACACTTGCTATGAGCAAATTTATATAAATGGCATCAAGCCAGTTACCTTAGAGGATGAGATCACCTGGAGGTTGAAGTTTCAGAGGTTCGTTCTAGCACAACTCTTAAGACTCATGCCATCCCGCTTGTTAGGCCGACTAATGGCAAGCAAGAAAACAATGACTTCTACCAATACAGTCAATTTCCTCTTGATTTCAGTAAGCCCACGGTTTTCTATATTTTAATAATAGTAGTGCAAGTTAATTGAATTTACCTTAATCAAAACTGAAGGATGATAAGATAATGATGGATGAAAAGCCTCTAAAAAGGCTGCTCCAGATTTCACTACCTGACAAGCTAGAAACTAGATTTTTTCTGATATCTCAATAACAGTTTTCATCCTATTACCTGTTTTTTATACTCTAAATTAAAGCATCCTTTTTCTTCTTTTGCTTACAAGTTCCTCCTGTTCTTTGATTTACTTGTCTGAAAACAAGCCAATTTCTTTTAACCTCTCCTCATATGATGGGCTAGTCATTGCTCAGACAATGCCAGTACTAATTCTCTCCATTTGTTCTAGTCTGAGTTCCTTGTATCTAAGTATGTGTGGTGAAAGCTGTATTTTAGATTAGGCATCACATAGTGATGCACACATCACATTTGTATTTACCTAGTTCAACTAGAAACAGCTTGACTGAAACACTTAATGTTTTTCATATCATAGCTGCTTCTCTTTGCTGATTATTGGTCTTGCTGTGATTACATTTCTCTCTCCTTCGATTGTAGCTGATGCATTTAGAACTAGAAATTCCTGTAATTTCTTCAGTTCAGGACCTTGTATTTTGTTTTACCATTAAATTTCTGTTTCTTCATGTTTCAAAGTCATATGGTTTTTTTTCCCAGGCATTACTCCAGTTGGCTCTCAAACAGATTATCCTTCCTGCTTTGTGATGTTAACAAGTTTCTTAATTTGGTCATGTTTTTGTGCTAAAGAACTTAATGAAAAAAATGAAATAATGCAAATTCTAAAACACTGAGAAAAATTAGTCAATGAGCAAATTTTTTGAAAGCTGCTTTCTTCAAGGCAATGCTCTCCATACCTTTCCATTTTTTTGCCTTTGTTTCCACTGGCTATGCTGTCTGTAGTCCTACCTTCTGCATCACTGTCATTTCTGAAAATGGGCAAAGTAATCTGCTTTGTAGCATAGTGGCTGAACTTCTTGCTGATTGACCTTTTTGAGAAATACAATACCTCCTCTGACAGTATATTAAGACATTTCAGATCAGTAACTTCAGCCTCCATTTCAATAAAATATTGTCTAGGACAATATAAATTTAGTAATTTCTTAAGTTGATGAGCTATATTTACAACAGCAACTGGATCATTCATTTTTATTTAATGTAGAAAAAATCAGTTAATGAGTAACACTTAAGGCCTTTCCACTTTCACCCCATTACTAGATTCTGTCTTAAACTTGTCTTAGCTAATTCTGAAGTTTCCACGCTGAACAATTTTGCTTCTTACCACTTAATGTTTTGTTAAATGATATATCTCAGCAGGAAGTTCCTGAGTTGAAGTGTTTTTTTTTTACACACTTCTACAAAGCCTGTCAGTCAGAATGAAATCAGTATAATTTCTGGTGTTGCCATGCAAGTTCTGTATTCATATAGCTGGGTTTTCTCTTTTCTGGTCATTAAAGAAGATAAATTTATTAAGTTCTTAATTTGTTACAGGCCAGTTTAGCCAGCAGATATACATTTAAAAGTCAATTCTGCTTTTTCCAGAACATAGTTTATAGTTTAGCTTGAAGATGAAAGATTGATCCAACGTATCAACTAGGCATTACACCTGTATTTCGTCATGCTGTGGAGAGGAATTTACTTTTCTTTAGAGAAGTTTCCTTCATGATAATGACAAGCCATTTTCATGTATTTTCGGCTATTTTTATGCCTTGCAATTTAGCATTATATTGAACCTGTTCTTTATAAGTGGTGGCATATTTCTTAAAATCAACAATAACAATTTTTTTGTAGGAATAATACTATGCATTATCTTACTAATTTCTACATACTTTGATGTTTTCTCCTATTTTTTTTCAATTTCTTTCAAGGAAACATGTCACTTGAAATTTTCTTCATAGAATCATAGAATAGTTAGGGTTGGAAAGGACCTTAAGATCATCTAGTTCCAGCCCCCCTGCCATGGGCAGGGACACCTCACGCTAAGCCATATCACCCAAGGCCTCGTCCAACCTGGCCTTGAACACTGCCAGGGATGGAGCATTCACAGCCTCCCTGGGCAACCCATTCCAGTGCCTCACCACCCTCACAGGAAAGAATTTCCTCCTTATATCCAATCTAAACTTCCCCTGTTTAAGTTTTAACCCGTTACCCCTTGTCCTATCACTACAGTCCCTAATGAACAGTCCAGCCCCAGCATCCCTATAGGCCCCCTTCAGACAATGGAAGGCTTCTATGAGGTCTCCATGCAGCCTTCTCTTCTCCAGGCTGAGCAGCCCCAACTTTCTCAGACTATCTTCATGCAGGAGGTGTTCCAGTCCCCTGATCATCCTCGTGGCCCTTCTCTGGACTTGTTCCAACAGTTCCATGTCTTTTTTTATGTTGAGGACACCAGAACTGCACACAATACTCCAGGTGAGGTCTCACAAGAGCAGAGTAAAAGGGCAGGATCACTTCCTTCGACCTGCTGGTCATGCTCCTTTTGATGCAGCCCAGGATACGGTTGGCTTTCTGGGCTGCGAGCACACACTGAAGCTGGCTCATGTTCAGTTTCTCATCGACCAACACCCCCAAGTCCTTCTCCGCAGGCCTGCTCTGAATCTCTTCTTTGCCCAACCTGCAGCTGTGCCTGGGATTGCTCTGACACAGGTGTAGGACCTTGCACTTGTCAGGGTTAAACTTCATAAGGTTGGCATCAGCCCACTTCACAAGTGTGTCAAGGTCCCTCTGGATGGCTTCCTTCCCTCCAGGGTATCAACCGAACCACACAGCTTGGTGTCATCGGCAAACCTGCTGGGGGTGCACTCAATCCCACTGTCCATGTAACTGACAAAGATGTTAAACAAGACCGGTCCCAACACCGATCCCTGAGGGACACCACTTGTTACTGGTCTCCAGTTGGACATTGAGCCATTGACCACAACTCTTTGTGTGCGGCCATCCAGCCAGTTCTTTATCCAGCTAGTGGTCCATCCATCAAATTGATGTCTCTCCAATTTAGAGACAAGGATGTGATGTGGGACAGCGTCGAATGCTTTGCACAAATCCAGGTAGATGACATTAACTGCTCTACCCCTGTCCATCAGTTCTGCAGCCCCATCATAGAAGGCCACCAAATTGGTCAGGCAGGATTTCCCCTTAGTGAAGCCATGCTGGCTGTCACCAAGCACCTTGTTCATTTTCATGTGCCTTAGCATGCCTTCCAGGAGAATCTGCTCCAAGATTTTGCCAGGCACAGAGGTGAGACTGACTGCTCTGTAATTCCCCGGGTCATCCATTTTCCCCTTCTTGAAAATGGGGGTTATATTTCCCTTTTTCCAGCTGTCGGGAACTTCACCTGACTGCCATGATTTCTCAAATATGATGGCCAGTGGCTTAGCAACTTCATTCGCCAGCTCCTTCAGGACCCGTGGATGGATCTCATCAGGTCCCATGGACTTGTGCGCGTTCAGATTTTTAAGATGGTCTCAAACCAGTTCCTCTCCTACAGTGGGCGCAAGCTCTTCATTCTCACAGTCCCTGAATCTGCCTTCCAAGACTTGGGTTGTGTGGTCAGAGCCTTTACCAGTGACGACCGTGACAAAGAATTCATTAAGAACCTCAGCCTTCTCCAAATCCAGGGTAGTCAGCTTCCTGAGGGTGCCTATGTTCTCCCTAGTCTGTTTTTTATTTGCTACGTACCTATAGAATCCCTTCCTGTTATCTTTCACATCCCTAGCCAAGTTTAATTCTAACTGGGCCTTAGCTTTCCTAACCTGGTCCCTAGCTTCCCGCACAACATCCCTGTATTCTTCCCAGGCCACCTGTCCTTGCTTCCACTTATTATAAGCCTCTTTTTTCATTTGAATTTTCCTCAGGAGCTCCTTATCCACCCAAGGAGGTCTCCTGGCCCTCCTGCTGCACTTCCTTCTGGTTGGGATGCAACACTCCTGAGCTTGTAGCAGGTGATCCTCGAATATCAACCAACAGTCTTGGGCACCCCTGCCCTCTAGGGCTATATCCCACGGAACCTTACTAAGCAGGTTCCTGAAGAGGCCAAAGTCTGCTCTTTTGAAGTCCAGGGCAGTGAGCTTGCTGCACGCTCTTCTCATTGTCCTGAGGATCTCAAATTCGATCATCTCATGATTGCTGCATCCAAGGCTGCCCTGGAGTATCACATGTCCAATGAGCTCTTCCCTGCTGGTGAGCACGAGGTCAAGCATGGCACCTCTCCTTGTTGGCTCCTCTATTACTTGTCAGAAGGAAGTTGTCTTCTACACAATCGAGGAACTTCCTGGATTGCTTGTGCCGGGCTGTACCGTCCTTCCAAACAGATGTCAGGGTGGTTGAAGTCCCCCATGAGAACAAGGGCCTGTGAGCGTGAGGCTTTTCCTATCTGTCTATGGAGTGCTTCATCCGCAGGTTCTCCTTGATCAGGTGGTCTGTAACAGATCCCCACAGTAATGTCTCCCATAGCTATATTCCCTTTAACCCTGACCCACAAACTCTCTGTTAACTGCTCACCTGTTCCCAGACAGAGTTCCATACTCTCCAGCCTATCCCTAACATAAAGGGCAACTCCCCCTCCCTGCCTGCCAGGCCTGTCTTTTCTAAATAGCCTGTAACCTTCCGTTCCAACACTCCAGTCATAGGAGCCATCCCACCATGTTTCTGTGATGCCTATTATATCATACCCCCGTAGACGTGCACACATCTCTAATTCCTCTTTTTTGAAGCCATATGGTATCTGGTATGTAGGAAGGTCAGAAGACACTTCTGTTACCTATGCTATACCTTAGTAGTACAAACAGTTAAAACTCAGGTTCCTAAAGAACGTTGGCATTGTCCATACAGGTGTTGTCCTATCTCTTCTGCCTTTTGGTGCAGAATTCTGAATGAGATGGCAGAACTGTTCTCTGCCTCCAGCCTGAGCAGGCAATGGAACTGACTGGCTGCAGAGGCAGAAGTTTAAAAGGAGTTTAGGTCATCCTTGACTGGAGACAAATAAAGGACTCTGTGTTATGAGTAGATCTTGAAGTTACTGGAATGATTTGGGGTTTTTTGAGTGATAGCTCAAAACAGATGAATAGATCCAAAGCAGCCTCATTTTTTAATACTTTAGAGCTGGATCATAACTGTAATTTATTTATTTTTTTTTTAGTTCTTTAAAAGCATATGACTTAGTAACATTTATATTTAATTAACTTTGATTGAAAGCCATTATCACTGACTCATTTTCCCATAATTATATTGTGTCAGTGACACTATATAATGGTCTGTGGCGAAACACAAAGACAGAAAAGTACTGTTTGTGCATGGTTGGTCCTCCCTGTAGGTCCCACTTTAGAAATGCACCAAAAAGTCGCGAGCCTTGGAGACCTTTGTAGATATTGTTGGCCACTTCTTCTGACGTAGGCTAGACCCTGTGTCAGAATGAGTGTGCATTTTTGTTACTATAAAAGCCCGAGCCTCATGCGATGCGGGGAGGCAGAACCTCATACCACCCAGGTCAATGTTGCCTCTGTGGGAACACATGCTAAATTTGAGCCTCCCACCTCGCACTGTGATGATGTTTCTTGGAGCTGGTTTTCTGATAGTCATTACATGGTCCTTGGGGTTGGTAAGATAGCCAAGCATCAGAGATATCCTTTACTGTATCTTTTGTTACCTCTATATTTTCCCTATATATCCCCTCTATATTAATAAATTAGTCATGATTCTTTATTGTGTTGCGTTTCTCTCAACCTGGAATCCTCGAATTCCAGAACATATATAAATCCTGGATGTTGACAATGAGTACCAAAATTGCACCAAGCCTTATGTTGTAAACAAAAAATACAGAAGATATAAGTAGGAGTCTGCTTCCTGCTTCCTGTTGGTAGAAATCAGAGGCTGCTTACATAACTTACAGGTGAAATATTAGTTTAAAATACTGTGAATCACACATGGCAGAAGCAACACTATCTGTAACATCAAAATTTGGTACATTTGGTGTGTTTGAATGATAAACAAAAAAACCACCCATTTAGGGGCAGTGAACCCTGTTCCTGAATCATAAAACCTCATAGGTTATTTCAAATGTGCAGGACAAGGAATTGTTATTTCACATGAAAATATTAATACTCAGAAAAATTAATAATTCAGGGCTGTTAATTCATACAGGTTATTCTGTTCTTTGTATCTTCCTTTTCCTGGGGGATAATTGTCTGTAGATGAAAAAAGACAAAGTATTTTTTACATTTGCATATGTTCTGCTGGGTGTTTATTAGGAGAGTGAAGGTCAAGGAAGTTGGTTTTGCAGACAGAGGGTAAGGTTGTGGGGCTTGCATTGGATTTTAGGTCTTCTGAGAATGTTTTCAACAGTTTTGGACTAGCTCCAAGCAATGTTTTGTCCAGTAAAGAGCCTTTATTCACCTGATAAAAGGCAGCATTTTATTTGTTTACCATGGTGGTGTTCTAAGGAAAATATTTTTTTTTGTTTATTTTGTCTTAAGGGATGCCCATCCTGAAAGGTGACTTGAGATGTTGATCATGATTGGGAATTATGCAGGGAGACTAAAAGGCAAAACTGAGTGAGACTTGTGGTTCTGTGGTAAGTTAGAAAGCTTTCTGCTGGATTTCAGCCTTGGCTGTAGTTTCTGGAGTTCTTACCTCAAGAGAATTATCCAAGCAACTGCAAACAAAGTAGAAGTATACAGTAGCTAAAGCTCTGAAAGGTAATGGAGCAGAAGGCTGTACAACATGTGAAATACCTCCTTCAATGGCACACTTCTGTCTCATGATGGAAACACTAAGTGATGCAGAAAGATCCCAGCAATAGAGGAATGAGTATTAAACTTCTATCTATGGGATAGTAAACAGCATGGCTAATGTATTTTTAGTTCTGGATGTGGTTTGTACAGCATCAAAATTACTGATGAATGGTTATGTGAGTTTTAAAAGCAGTTCTCTGAAATTACTGAAGAATAGAAAGAGTAGTAGCTAGCCAATGCAGATGAATTTCTATAGGGATTAATCAGAGGTCGTATACTTATTGTTGAAAGAGAATATAAAGATTTCTTCATGGAATGAGAAGGGTCCATGAAAAGAACTGAACGACTAATATTTTCTGAAAACTTCTTATATGTTATCTTTATTATGTTATGGTTAAAAGCAATAATTACTTGGTTTGAAACTCCTGAGAAATTTGTCAGAATTGGTTTGACAAGCATCATTAAACATTTCTTGGCAGTGGTTGGTAAAAGAGCTGAGCAACACTAGGACTTTGAATCCCTTGAGGGGAGTAGTAGTTTAAGATGTAGAAGATAAGTAAATGAGAGAATTTCACAAAACTTTAGTGCTTTTCCTTTCTTTGCCACAGCTGATTTGTCTAAGGCATCATTGCAAGAAAAATTAGGCTACTGCAAGATTTATTGGTTGACTGCATGGTTTATTTATTTCTTTTTAGCATGCTTACTTGAAAGAGTGAATAGTGAAAGAGGGAAATGAGAAATGTTTTCATGTTTTTCAGGTCATTAGAGCTTTGAGGCTTCTATGCTGGAAGCAACCAGAAAGGGAACAATGAGCTATTGCAATGGGTAAGGTGCTCAGTGGAGACAGGGTCCAAAACTTGCATGCAAGTTCACCTACAACCCTGAGAATCTTGTCTCTGAGGTTACAACTAACACATAAGCCCATCTTGCTGCTGAGAAAATTTCTCGACAAAGAATAAGTGTTCTGAAAACAAGAAATTTTAGTTTTGACAAATTCTGATGAAAACCTTTTTCTCACCCAGGCTGCTGTCTACAACCTAGAGATAGCAGAAATGTGCTACAGAAAGTGTGTGTTGAGGTTTCTCTGTATCGTTTAATTGCTTCTGGGACTGTTATTTTTACTGAAGGCTTGAGGAATACATAGGCCGATATTTCAAGAATATCTAATGAAGATATAATAAGCCAAGCACACTTACTTGATTAGCTGTCCTGTAATCTCCTAACATTGACAAAATAAAGCTGAATGCTTGCACATGGCCTGAATTGGGGTATGTGTTATTGTTGACTTGATAGAAAATAGCTCATGACCAGAGGCTGATGAACTTCTTTGGAGTTTTCTGATTGGACAAGTAGGAATTATTATAGTCATGAGTGATAGGACTCAAATCCATCCTAGACTGAGACTAGTATTTTCCAAAACCCACATGCAGTGTGTACATCTGATTATCGTCTTGCATTCTGCTTTTAAGGTGAGTAATTTGAAAAAGATAAGTTTAGAAGTTTCTACCTTACTTTTCTATAGTCTCCGTAAGTTTCATGGGATGGACAATCATAAAGTAAAGTGAGCCACTAACACAATATGATTTATAAATAGCAAGGAACCAAGTAAGCAATTAGTTTCATTCTTTTGGATATCTATACGTCAGAAAAGCCAATATAGGAAATGGTCATGAATTGTGTGCTGTGAATTTCTTTTTATTAAAAAGTACTTTCAAAGAATGCTTATTTCCAGATGTATCATCTACTATCAAAGCAGAAAGGAGTTTGAACTTCTGCTCTGAGACAGCTTTTCCACCATTTTTGCAGGAGCCCATCTCAGTTAAGAGAGGAGAAACTTGAAGAAACTCTCAGAGATATATATGGCAATATATCTAGGAATGGTTTGGATGGGAGAGAGAGTTTTTCAGCAGAATGTGTAAAGCTATTATGAACAGGCACAGACAGACCTAGACATCTTTTAATGACAATGGAAAGAAAAACCCTTGAAGTTAAAGTAATAAATTGTCAACAAGTAAAAGTAATAGTAAAATTGTTAACAAGGAAAAAACAAATACATATTGAAAGTCAGGTCTAGTAATCATAAGCAACAACCAAAAAGAGAATAAAAGAGCTATTCTAAACAAGAAAGCCTCTGCTTGATTTATTTTTTGCAGCTACAGTGTTACCAAGATAACATAAATATAGAACTTTCTTTCTCCTTTCCTCCCTACGAGAGTACAAGTAAATGGAAGCTTAGGACATTTTCAATGTTGTCGTGGTTTAAGCCCAGGCTGTAAATCAGAACCACGGAGCCCTCTTGCACATCCTGGAGGGATGGGGAGGAGAATCGAAAGAATGTAACTCCCACAGGTTGAGATAAGAAAAGTCCAGTAACTAAGGTATAACACAAATCACTACTGCTACCACCAATAATAATAAGGATAAGGGAAATAACAACGGAAGAGAATACAATACCACCCGTCGACAGGTAGCCCAATCAAGCAGTGAACCAACCCTTCTGGGTAACTCGCAGTTACATCCCAGGCATGATGTGCTGTGGTATGGAATACCTCTTTGGTCAGTTTGGGTCAGGTGTCCTGTCTCTGCTTCCTCCCGGCTTCCCCTCCTCCCTAGCAGAGCATGAGAATCACAAAGTCCTTGGTCAGACTAAACATTTGAGCAGTAACTAAAAACATCGGTGTTATCAGCACTGTTCCCAGGCTGAAAGTCAAGAACACAGCACTGCACCAGCTACCAAGAAGGAGAAAAATGACTGCTACTGCTGAACCCAGGACAAGCGTGTTTTAGAGAGACCTCCACTTGATACAAAGGGTCAGCTTTGATGAAGGAGGCTTTGGAGAAAAGAACTCAGCCCAGGTGTCTACAGACAAGCCTACAAACTAAAACGTAAGGATAGTATAATTGCAGAAATCATTGAAGCACTGCCAAATGCCATAGAAGGAATCTCCCTCAGAACCACTGGAAACATAACTCAAAATTACTCCTGGCATGTGTGTGAGTGACTAACTGGTCTGGAAAGGTTCTAGTCTCAAACTGAAGGCAGTAAGGAGGCCACTGAATGCAGCTGCACACAGAAAGTGTCCCTTTTCTACAGCACGTCTATCTGAAAGACCTATCTTAATCACTGCATTCATACTTACATCTGCAGCATAAAATGGAGGTCATATGTTATTGGCTGGGCCAGCTCACAGTTAAAAAGTATCCTTTTAATAAAAAAAATTATCTCCTGATCCTATTTTGAAAAATCGGTAGACTCCACAATGCCACTGACTTCAAACTAAGATGAGCTTAATATCATCATACTTATTCTTGCATTGTTCAATTTATATTGTATATAACAAAGATGAAAAAAGAAATTAATGGCAGCTGTTACTCATCCTAAGCCTGGTAGACTATTCAAAAGCCATTTGTGGCATGAGTTAAGTATTTCTATTTCAGACAACTGAAATATGTCTATGCCCTTGTGAAATAAAGTGGGCCATTTAGAAGCATTATTAACAAACCAAATCTCAAGAATAGATCATTTGGCCTTATTTTACTGGAGTTATATGAATGACATTTGTTTTCTGAATGTACTGAAATGTGAAATACAACAATAAACTTTCTAATCAGAACTACTAAACAAGTAGGTCTTAAAAAGTAGAAGTTAAAACCAAATGTTTTGAAAATCAGTGTAAAAATTCATTGTCCTAAAACAGATGCTCTAAAATCTGTTGATGAGTTTTCTGACCTGGGCAGCATCATTTGTATCCATACAATACCTCTGTCCTGAGTATGTAAGGCAAGCACTATTTTCAGAGCCTTGTTTCACTTTAGCAATCCAATAGCATCAACTACCACCTACTAGTCCATAACAGCAATGCATTTCATGTACTTTTGTTTGGTTCGAGTCATCAAAGTCCTGCAAGTTCAGCCCATGGAGGCTTAGCAATAAAAGGCAAATAGGAAGCTAGAAGATAGGTGATTTCTGTGGGAACTCTCTGTAGTGTGACAGTGGCTAAAGGACTGTGTATAGCTTTGCACATCTTTTTCCAGTTATTGGTCTCCTCCTGGTTTGTAGAGCATATGCTGACCTTATATAAATAAATCAGTCTGTGTGTTAAAGATCTTATTCGCTTTCCACTGGCACAGTCTTGGCAACTCAAATGCATTAAAAATGCAAATGGACACAGGGGCTTTAAAGCAGCTTTCAAGCTGAAATATAAAGTTTGGCAAAATAGTCTCAGTCCTACTGCTCTTCCAATGGTGTCCCTGTTCTTTCCTTCTCTCTCACGAGGCCAATGGAGTAGTTTGTTGGTTTATGATGGTGGAAACTGGCATAAGTAAGGGCTAGATCGGCATGGCGACTGTCTGCTACGTGTGCTGCTCCTGGTTGATAGCTGTTTCAGCATTGCCATGCTGAGTGACGTGCAATGTCATTACAACAAGATGGGCCAACAGCTGGGAGAAAAGTAGAGCTCTGGGCATGGATCCCATGACACATTAGCAGTATTTCACTGCTCTGGCATCCCTGACAGAGCAGACTGACTGAGAGGCCAGAAGGGCATTAATTACATAATTGCCAAACTGCCTTTGAAAGAAAAAAAAAACCCAAAACAAACAACAACAAAAAAAAAAAAGAGGGAGAAAAAGAGAAATCTAAATGGCACAAACATTTTACTTATGCAAACCTATTTTTTTCTGTATGCTTTTTAATTGTTCAGCTTTTAAAGAAAGTGTAAACCAAGATAATTAGGTGAGTCATCGATCCTTCTCTGGTTTTACTTTTATTTACGGGTTCTCTCTCTTTTCACCCTAGACTCTAATCTGATCTTCAATTTGTAAAGCTTTTATATTAGAAATTTCTGAGTAAGTTGGCTTTCTACAAGATCTCAAAGAAAATAAAATCTTGTGTTCTAAGTAGTTAGATTTTGCTTTGGATATTTTGTTTTGTCTGTTGTACATTGTGCGTTACATGCATACATATTTTAAATCTTTGAATAACCTTGAACTTACAGTTCTATCTATTACAAAGTTATTACTTTGTAATAAATACAGTAATAAATTGATAGTTAAATAAACACATTTCCATTACCAGCATAACCATCTGAGGCAAAGACTATAGGTTGTCATGTCTAAAATTGCCCTGTCACAGCCTGACTTAATCAGAAGACTCTTTGGTATATGTAAGTGAAGCTATATATAAATGTTGTTCTTTTGCATGGCCAAGAGCAGAACTAAAATATCCAAATTAATGCACACAGGACAATGCGTTATATTCTTTTTGTGCTGGATTTATGCATTTATGGCATGTGTAAAGGGATAGAATTGTGAAAGGAGGCAGGCCAATCTCTCGGGCTCATAAGCAAGCCAAATTCTGTCTCTCTTCCCCCTATCTATTTTTCTATCTAGATATAAAATAACTTAGAAAACTATCATGTTTTTATGTGATAGAATTTTCATTTTTCATAACACATTTCATTAGCAGTGTCATATTTGTTCCACATAATGTCTGATACAATGCATTAAAAGGAATTTAATTACTTCAAAGAAGTATGATGACTTACTCCCACACATTATAGGAATACATAGGAGAATCTTCAAACCTCTATAGACAGAATGTACAAATATTTAGTCCTTATTTCTTTTGTAGCCCCTTTGAATGTATTTTGTCAAAGGACTGCAAGCAGATCAAAGATATTAATTTATGCTGTAAGACATTCTGATATTTATGATTGAGTGTAATTCAGAAGTAAGGCATCTTCAGGGATATTAGTTATGCTGTCTCCATTTATTATAAAGAGGTTTCCATTTATTGATAATCAAATGCATGCACAATGAGTTGACACTGTGGTCCCTGTTTGGTTGATATATTGAAATGCCCTAGGGTAGGTGAGGCATCTGCATAGCGCTAGCAGATATTATCTGGTTCTGTGCCCTTCTGAAAGAGAGTCTGGAGGCCAGATCAGGCCAAGCAACTTGGCCTTAGATGACACATGACATCAGGTGTCCACAATATCTAAATACAGTTGTCTATAAACAAGCAAGGTGCCCAGACTCCTGCTATGTCAATGGAGGACAAGTCTGTATAATAATGGAAGCTAAAGGATGATTATCATCAACCTTATGCATGGGCTGCATAAAAAGAAGTGTGGGCAGCAGGTCAAGGCAAGTAATTTTCCCCCTCTACTTTGCTCTTGTGAGAGTCCACCTGGAGTACTGCATTCAGCTCTGGGGTCCCCAGAAAAAGACAGACATGGATCCCAGAGGGGAGATCCAGAGATAGGCAATGAAAATGACCAGAGGCCGGAAACACTGCTCCCATGAAAAAAGGCTGAGAGAGCTGGCATTGTGTAGCTTAGAGAAGAGAAGGCTCTCAAGAGAATGTATTGTGGCTTTTCATTATATAAAGGGAGCTGGAAAAACACTTTTTCTCTGGGTTCCGTAGTAAAAGGAGAAGAGACAACAGCTTTAAACTGAAAGAGGTTATATTTAGACTGGATATAAGGAAGACATTTTTTATTAATGAGGGTGGTGAGAAACTGAAACAGATTACCCAGAGAAGCTGTGGATGCCCCACCACTGGAGGACTTCAAAGTGGTATTGAACAGGGCTTTGAGCAACCTAGTACAGTGGAAGATGTACCTGTCCATGGCAGGGGTGTTGGACTAGATGATCATTAGAATACTCTTCCAAATCAAACAATTCTATGATTCAAAGCAGGCAGGTCAGCTAAAAATTATAGGTTTCCTTGACTATCGGCTAAATCTCCACTGAGTGCTATGGACACTTCGGCCTACATTAAGTTTATGTGCAGATACATATATTTAGGTACCTTTACTTTGACTTGAATTCTACCTGGTTGAGTCTGGACTGGTGCAAAGATCTGACAGCTCATGAGCCGTGTCTATGCAGTGAGGCAGATATATTCAGTGAGTTGTACCCTGGCCCGGGTCCCTCCATCATTCAGACCAATACAAATCACCAAAGTTCCCTCCCTGCTCATGGCCAGGATTTCCTTCCAGAGAACAGACTGAATGACAAGATGCAAGGTACAATGTCACTGATCATACATCTGTGGCTGTATGTTCTACGGAGTGCACTGCTATTTGGTTTAACATTTGTGGGGATAGAAAGAAGTCAGCAATGTAAACTATTTTGTCTGTGTTTTGTCAATTTATGAGCAGAATAGTGGAAATGCAGGACATAATATGTAATGAAATATTCTCACTCAAGAAACATGCTTTTGCTTTTTCCATGATCTATCTAGATTTGAGTTTGATAATTTGTAAGTAGGAGGCACAAGATTCTAAAGGATATTACCATAGGCTTGAGATCAAAATTGAAAATTTTATCTCTAAAGAAATGTGGAGGAGAATGCAAACCATCTGGTTATTTAGAGAGAAGCCTGCCCACTCACCCTCCCCATTATGTTTTTTGCCAGGAAGAAGAAATTGTTTTTTCATTTCTGTGGAATTATGAAATCATGGAATCATAGAATAGCCCAGGTTGGAAAGGACCTCAGAAGATCATCTTATCCAACCTTTTGTAGGAAAGGGAAACTAGATAATATAACTTAGCACCCTGTCCAGTTATATCTTGAAAATCTCCAGTGATGGAGTCTCCACCATGTTCCTAGGGAGGTTCTTCCAGTGAATGATTGCTCTTACTGTAAAAAATTCCTTTCTTATATTAAGATGAAACTTCTGCTGGTGCAACTTTTACCTGTTGCTCCTTGTCTTCTCCATGTGTCTCCTAGTGAAGAAAGATCCTCCATCCTCTTTGTAGCTGCCTGTTAAGTACTGTAAAACTGTGACAAGGTTATCCCTGAGCCTTCTCTTCTCAAGGGTGGAAAGACTTAACTCCTTAATGGGACAGGTTCTCCAGCCTTTTTATTGTCTTTGTGGCCTTCATTTGGACTCTCTCCAGTCTGTCCACGTCCTTTTCTACTTGTGGGGACCAAAACAGGACACAGTACTCCAGGTGTGACCTGATGAGTGCTGAGTAGAGTAGGACAATCACACCTCTGTCTTTGCTAGCAATGTCCTTGTGGATGCAGCCCAGGATCTGATTTGCCTTTGTTGTTGCAGCAGTGTAATGCTGACTTATGTTCAGCTTGTTGTCCACCAGGTCCCTTTCAGAAAGGCTGCTCCCCAGCTGTACAGACCGTAGCCTTTACTGGGCTCTTTGGTTATTCTGCCCCAGGTCCAGGACCTTGCACTTGTCTTTGTTAAACTACATACACTTCTTGCTTGCCCACTAAAAGTTCTTTGTCTTATCTTGGTGTGAAACAGGGAAAAATTCAGAACCTCAGAAAGTTATGTGAGAAGGGAAATAACTGACTGTCCTTTTCTTCCCACGTGCTTTTACTTTTCTGGCTTTGCAAGTCTTATTTTCCCATTTCCTTTTCTTCTTGCCTCAGGCCTTAATGTTGAGCTGTCTTCTCACAGTAGACACCAGAGTGGGGACAAAGGACAAAGTCATATTTCAGTGTAATCTGAAAAAATTCAGTAAGATAAGATTTGTTATCAATGCATATTTATTAACGTTTTCATTTTTCACTGCATGAGTCAAGCTGAAATATAGTTACAAGACTAACATTTAGGCAGGCACCAATTTGATGCATCTTGCTGTGTTCAGCTTTTTGATCTGCAAGCTGATGTTATTTATAAAACAAGACATTTAAAAGTGAGACATTAAGTAAAACATATAAATTGACGAAATGTTTATTCTTCACATTTACTGATGAAACTGCTTTTCCTATAACCATATCCTTGACCTGCCCCTTTCTTTTCTACTTGATGTTGATGGGGAAAGGGTAAAAGTTATAATAGTGTATGCATCATGGAATTATTTTTTAAAAACTTAAAAAAACTGAAGTCAAGCTGTTAAGTGTTAGGCTGGGGAGCAAAGAATTGAGAAAGCACTCTTCTTAATGCAGGAGAGTGATGGTGAAAGGTAATCAGACAAAAAAGTAGGGAATTATTTCTAATCCTTGTCATATGCTGTTTAAACCTAAATTACCTTAAGGCAAATTGTTCTTGTGATTTCATCAATAGTCAGATCAAACTGTCACTAACTAAAAATAAGATGATCTGTCTTTGCATGTGTGTGTGAGAGAGACCTTGTATCTAATTTTCTTTTTTTGCATTAAAATAACCCTCCAAAGTACTTCATAAGATAAGTTAAACATTCCAGTATCTCCGTGAGGAATCAATAACTTCATTTTAAACAAGATAAAATTAAAAGATGTTAAATGAGAGTGTGTCTCACAGGGTCTGCAGAAAACTGTAGCAAACCATAAGTATGATTTCTTGTGCAGAGATCTTAATTCCCAGACCTATGGTTTTTAAACCTAGACTTTTTCTTTGCTATGTTTCTGAATGTTAATAAAATCTTTCTTTGATGTGTTGTTTGGGAGAGGACAGTTAAAATGGATATTTCATTTATTTATGCCAACACAAAATATATGCCCCCAAAATACACCGAAACTGGATTCTGGGAACATGCCATTAACTGCAAGCTTGCTTATGTAGAGAAGTTTTGTATTGTACAAACCTGGTACAACAAAAGTGAAGATGACATTAAAAAAAAAGAGACTAAAGGAACTAAAAAGAAAAATGAACAAAAAAGCTTCTCTCAATTTATTAATGTGATAATTTCTTTTGGTATGTCATTTAGTTTCACTGTCTACTTCATAAGCTCCTAAGATGGTCTTCAAAGTGACTGGTGTTCAGTAAAACAGAAATGAGGGTTTCTGGGTTTTTTTTATTCAGTTTTTAGATTAGTAATGATAATTGAAATTGTTGGTTGTGTCAGTGACTCACAAGCTTTTTTTTTTTCCCAGGAAAACACTGTTGGGTATCCAAGAAGTTATCCCACTGCTACCTGCTGTGTCTGCCTGGTATTTTTTTAATCACTTGTTTCCATTTGGTGATTCTTATGTTATATAAAAATTACTTATTTTACTTGTAAAATGAAATGATTTTGCTGTAGCCTTGATTTCGAATACGGCTAGTAAAGTCACTTTAACACACTTTATATTACAGAGGAGCTATTTGAATAGTGTATAGTTTATAGTACAAAAATAAAATTGTCCATTTGGGATGATGCAGGGCAATATGTTTCTAAAGCCTGTAGATTAATTTTTAAATATGTAAAAGATTGGATATCTGAGATGCTATAATTTTCCTGAGATGCTTAACATGATATTTGATTAGTCATTATTGACACAAACTGAAAAAGCAGAATTATTTTAGTTAGCTGCTGAAAATATATTTTTGCCCTGCAATCTTAATTCATTTTTGTATTTTTTCTTTTTCTTTTTTAACTCAGTACTTACTTCCAGTGAAGCATTTGTATTGTGACTATGAAATTTCAGTTACTACTAACAATCCAGCTATGAAATTAAGCATTTTTATTATTTTGTGCATTGCTTTTGGAAAAATGTGATTTTGAAATACTGATATTTCAGTATTTCAAATATATACTGATATTGATTTTGAAAAAAATGTGGCGAAGTTTGAATTACTTTTGTCTTTTTTGTTAAGATTTTCTTTTTAAAAGATTCTTCAAAATATTTAGTGAAACTGCTTGCTTTCTTATTTTTATCTGACTATTCTTCACAAAGAAATTAAACTAATGGTACTGAAATCTTCAGATTTGTATTTTTTTATGTGTGTTTTTTCTTTCATGTGTATAGCTATGTGATTTCACCATTGACTTAAATATGTTCTCCCAGTAAAACCTCTAGTGAATACAGAGTATCTCACTCTTAACAGTCATATGTTCTTGAGTTTCTTATGGAGACAACTTTATTAACTGATCAAATGTTCCACCATTAGCCTACTTTTAAAGAACAGCTGTCAGTGTTCAAGCAGCAGTTTCAAAAAGGATTTTTCTTTTTGTTATTTGAGAATTCTGGCTCACTGAAAGTAATGATGTATAGAATCATAGAATAGTTAGGATTGGAAAAGACCTTAAGGTCATCTAGTTCCAACCCCCCTGCCATGGGTAGGGACACCTCACACTAAACCATGTCACCCAACGTTCTGCTCAACCTGACCTCGAACACCACCAGGGATGGAGCATTCACAGCTTCCTTGGGCAACCCATTCCAGTGCCTCACCACCCTAACAGTAAAGAACTTCTTCCTTATATCCAATCTAAACTTCCCCTGTTTAAGTTTTAACCTGTATGATTTTAACCAAGTTGTAACCCAGAGGGTTTCTGAAGTCAAGGGAGAGAAGCAAAGTTAGGCAAAATCAAGGAAAACCTTCCTAACTTTTAAAGGAATGGGCAACACGTTTGATGCTAGATTGCAGGTTGTGCTTCTGCAAGTGCCTCTGGGGCTATACCTATGTAAGTTGTAAAAGCAGAACAGGGGGAGAGAAACTGAAGAGCAAAACTGTTGATATTGTAGACACGGCATCTAATCTATGTGTATGTCAGAGGTTTTACTTCAGATCAGCTCCAGTCTGGTCCCATGGATCTATTAGTGGTTAGGGCTTATTAGGAGGGCCTGAATATCCTGGCCCATGGCGGAAGCTCATGCAGGAGAATTCTGTATGCTTTTCCGTTTCTGTTTTCAGAACCATAACAACAAAAATTTACTCAGGAACAAATGTGTGTATCATTTCCTACCCATTGCCACTTTGGCCCTTTACTCCTTAAGTTGTCACTTCCTATCCTTTCATTGTCTGTCTTTGCTTCCTCAATAGCTACCTTCTCTTCCTCCTTTTTCCATTTCTCCTTAGTTCCCTTGGCCTTCTTTAAACTATCTTCTGTTGAGAATTTTATTATTTCTTACTGCTTTTCCTGTAGTCCTATTCCTTACTGCAGCTTTCTGACATATCATATAACATCCTCACTTTGCATTTTACCAGACAGAAGATAAACTTAACTAGTGATAGGTACCAGAAACAGGCTCTTTTGCTGTTAAAGATGGAAAGTGTATTAAGCATTTTCTAAATCCTCTGGAACTTCTAATTACTAGTTATTTGGTATAGCCCTTAACTAGAACACTGTTTCAGACAAAGCAGTGACACAAGTAATGCTTTGAGTTCTTTGGCATACTCATTTTCTATCTGCTGGTTGCACTTCCTGAAGTTTTTACCCTAGTTAAGATGCTTGCATAAGTTATTTCTAGCTGACTGTAAAAATCATCTTCTGCTACATTTCTTTTTATAATGTTTGCATTATTGAAACTTTCAACACATACCTCATTCCTATAAACTAGCAAATGCTGGAGTTTAGATTAATGAACTCTCATTAGTTAATTCTTTTCCATATTGTTTCCTGTGTAACTTTAGAGATGATTGCTAAAATAAATTACTTGTATAGGCAAAGGCTTTAAGAGCCTTTCTGTTTCTTTCCTGCTGTGGTGACAAGTACCTCATTCAATTGTTTCAAAATGAATGCCTTAAGTGGCTCTTCTCCTTTTTGAGTGTCCTCAGTCTCAGTTACAAACTCCACTGAAGCTAAAACTTTGATTTGTAGGATCATATCTGTCCATTAGGATTTACACCAGGATCTTTTTTTTCCTGAAAAGGTAATAAGTAATTGCTTTAGTTACATGGTCTTGAAACAAATTACAAAAGCAACTTTTAAAAACCTTATAGAATTAAATGTGCCAAGCCTACAAAATTACATAAAAAATATTTTTGCCACTTATTTTAGCGATAAAATGTGGACAAGTCTGTATTCTGAGGAGTGCTATCTCCACTGTAATAAGAATGACTTCACCTTCTCAAATCCAGGGCTATATTGAAAAAGAATTATTGTCATGCTACTTTAATAAAAATCCTGCCATTTCAGACAGTATCACAAATCACAAGCAACAATGAAATAGAACATAGAAGCTTGTAACGAGAATTTTTTACTCTCTGGTGTCATCATGTTTATGCAACATGTTGCCAAATGCAAAATCTTACATTTACAAGTAAGTGTATTTTAAATATTTATAGACAGTGAATAATTCCTTTCAGTGTGAAATAAAAAGGACTTCTGATCTTTTAGCATGCCACAATTATAAAAGCATTATTCAAATTCATTAGGTATTCTAGCTGTTAAATGAAAATCTGCAATTTCTTTTATAACTTATTGAGACATTTCTAATGTAGATGATCAATTCTGACAGGTTTATGAGATTTGAGTGGTGGCAGCTGAAAAATATGAAAGTAAATTTCTATTTCTGTCATCATGAATCCTACCACTGGAGAACATGAACAGTACTTTGCTAGTCAGTGTTTTCTAAACATCTGTAGTCATGAGAATACTTTAAAAGCTGGCTTTTATAAAGTAATAATACATTGTTCTCTTCACGTGGTTTTCAGATTTCACTTTGCTATTTCAGTACAACAGATGCATATTGTGCCAGGAATTTGCTTCTTTTTCTGACTCAACATCTGATCTTCAACTTATGCCGAAATCATGATTTGGGCGACTTTCTGATATGAAAAGGAATTAAAGAGGAAGAGATTTTGATATTGCTGTAGCATAATTAAGAAAAGGCTGGGTAATTATGAGTAAGGATACGGGTAAATTTAATTTTTTTTAAACAAAATTTGACTGACTTCTGATATTTTGTATATTAGTAATTAGATGTGATGAGAATAGAAATATGATAATCAGCAGCAATGTAACACAAGAAAAGGCCAGTGAATTTTTTACATTTTTTTAAATTTCTCCAGAATGGTGTTCTCTCTCCACTTACATGCCTTTTTTGTTTTGTTTTGGGTTATTTTTATTTTGTCATTGTAGTTTGTTTTCTTGGCATTTGTATTGGTTAGACTGGGTTTGCTCAATTTAGTTTTGGCTAAGCACTGCTGTTTCACTTTAAAATAATTATGCTATTCCTTCCTAGTGTCATTTTGGAGCCCATTTCTGCACGCTCATCCATCTGAGCTGTTCTGTGAGGAACTCCATTGGTTTTATGTAGGCATAAGAGGCTAACTAATAGACTAGACTGCAATTAATACAAATTTTTAATTTGTATTAAAAATTATATTTCAGATATTTATCTGCTACTTTAGGGGGAAAAAAAAGAGAGATAATATTTATACAAACAGGGAAAATGCAGGGATCATGTGACCAAGAAAAATTCCCTAGTGATACATTGCATCAGTAAAACTATTTTTTTCTGCAACTTCTGCTCTTTTCATCATGGTTATTTCACATCTTTTCCTAATACCATGATAGAACATTACCCCATTACGGTTTCAAATGCAAACATTCAATAATTACCTCTAGTATCAATGGAACTAAAAATTACAGACAGCATAAATTACTTTAGCTCAACTGGGCTATTTTTTAAGCTTGCACTTGTATTAAAGTTTCCCTTTACAATTGAAATTATTTTAATGTGACATAATTAATTATAATTAATATAATTAGAAATGATAAAATATTATTCAAAGACTGTTTATTCAATAGAACTTGTTCCCATAGAAACAAGGAGCTAAAGATTCAATTTATTCAGGTTTTATGGCAAATAAATATTCTTCTGCTGTGCATATTTAATGCTCTCACATCTATGTTTCACAAAAATATCACAAAAAATCTACAGGCAATTGAATATAGAATATTTCCTTCATTCTTTTAATGGACTTTTAGTTGTATTCATTGTAAAAACCAAAACAAACCCAGAGTAAATCTGTGTGCATCACAAAGAGCCACAGATGTTTTCTTGGTATTGATCTTAAGCAATAATAATTTTTAAGCATTGAAGAAGTGCATATGGGGATTTTGTGTGAAGGCCAAAAAAAAAAAAAGCTCAAAAGCCAACAAAACAAGTCATAGAAGAAATAGGAGGCTAAAGATCTGCATAAAGGCAACCAATAGTCAGCACATCTTTCATCTTATGCAAGAACTGTAGTCTTGTGTTTGCAAAATCTCATGATTTATTTAGAATTTTAATTAAAGAAGTTATTGGAACAGCATCCTAGCAGTACCTAGCATCTGCCAGCTGTGGCTAATGACTTTTACAACCTCATCTGCAAGCACTCCATTAAAGAAGCTAACCATGACATGTTATAACTGAATCAAATGAGTAAAGGAAAACAAACCTTGTCTGCAGCTATCACTAACAGACAGAATAAGGGTAAAAGAAAAAACACTATTTGCAGTGTTGAGACAATCTCAATCTGAAGTCCTCAGGAAGAATGATCATTACATACTCATGAACATGTGAAGCCTTTTGGCTCTGAATGCTCTCTTGAAACCTTTTTCAGAATTTCATTATTTCTGATTTTGACAGAAAAAAAAAAAGGCCCGCTACTTCTTATTTAATCGTAGCTGCCATTTGGTCTCTCTATTTGTAGCTCTTTAAAAACTAATGCTTTGCATTTGGTTGGGATTTCAATGTGCAACGTACAGCTTTACGTATAGCAACTACTGGGGACAGAGGCAGACTATGGACAGAAGTGGTTTTGATGGGGAATACAAAGGGAAAATGTGGCTATAACTTCCCTGCTCAATAGCTGCAGCTTTTCTCCTGTGCTTAAGTACTCTATCTTCATCTTGGCTTCAAAAAAGTTAAATATTGCAGCAAACTGGATCCAATCAAGATTCTCTTCTCTAAGTACCCCTTTGGGGATTTAGCCTAACAACCAGCATTTTCCTTGGTGAAAAAAAAATAAAAAAAGAAGTAACTGTTACAACGTTGGCTAATCTATTTCAGATTTGTTTTGCCCATCTTCCATATTTGTTGGAGGTAGCAGAGAACTATTAAGTGTTGCCACCCTTTCCCTTCCAGGGCAGGGTGCTTTACTGCATTATAACACAGTAATACCATCGCCATCCTTATACAGTGCATTTACCTCTGGATAACTGATAGAGAAGTTCTGAACCTCAGATTTTACTCCTCTCCAGATCAATCTGGTGTATAAGGACAAACACCATGTGTGAATGTGCAGGCACACCAAAATGACAGTAAGTGTCTGAAACATCAGTAAAGCTCCTTCTCATACTCAAGAATGTGGTAAACAAACAGAAAACCCCCAAAGGTTGGAAATTGTGTATTTCAGAGTTTAAAGTTGGCTAGAATAATAGAAAGCTTCATTTGACAGAGAACATTTTAATGGGCAATAGCTGAGTCATTGTAAAGCCTGACATGTATTTTCTGCAGTGTATCACAAGTGAAAAAATATCCCCCTGCTGCTACTTAAAGTCATTCTATAGCTTGGTGTATTTAATGAACATACTAAACTTGTGGGTTATAAGAGACTGTGTAAAGTGTAGTGATACAAACAAAAGAAACAAGCTGAATTTTTCATCCCCTGTTCCTTTCCAGCAGTGGGAAAGTTTCTGATCACTGAAAATGACTATAGAAAAAGAACTCGCTCTCTTTTGAAAAACAAACAGACTCCTTAGGGAATTGGGGCTCTTTTCCTGGCAGATTTGATTTTTATTCCAATCCCAAGAACAGTGTAACAGTGTTTACTTATTGTTCTGGAAGAAAATATACCTGTATAATAAGTGCTTTTGCAGTTAATACAATCTCTTCACACCAGGCATCTTTGTTAGTTAGCATGCACTGGGTTTCACTCTATTGTCTCGCTGGCAGGCTTCAGCTGCTTTTTGTAATACTGCAAGCACATATCAGTCTTTCTACAGCTGAAGCAAAAATCCTTAAGCTTTCTTTTGACTGCCAGCTATTCTCTATGCATTACATTTTATCTAAATACTATAATAAAGTTTATTTTTTCGTGTTCCACATCTTCTCAGTATGTTACCTTTAAAGCACATCGGTATCATGGAACTGATTTCCTGAGAACTAGTGGGATTTCAGAAATGTCCCCTAAGGAGATGCTTCATAAAATGCTGCATACAAAAACATTCAGAAAATTCAGCTGAACTTGTATGAGATCATAAAAGATTTAAAATATCCTATATCGATTTACAGAAAAGCCATTGGACTTATGTTTCTTCATGCAACACCGCTGACACCTTTCAGACAGACAACGTAATTTGTACTCAACGCAAAAAAAGCTGTATCTTCTCTTATTGCTCATCTTGCAATTTGTTAATGCTTCAGTTAGGAAGCTGACCTCAAGCGCATTCAGACTAAGTGGTTTTATGTGTGAGTGAAGTGGAAGAACCACTCAGAGATTATAATGCATCTGTAGGCTCAGGTCTAAAATCTCAGATTTATGCATTTTAAATTAGTAATTTTTGCTTAATAAGTAGAAGCTGAAGATATTTGATCTAAGTTTTAAGTATCTGCAGTTAACACAAAATTGAATGGGGATTTCAGATAACCCTAGTTACCTCCAGATACAGTTGCAGCAGCTCTGAAAAAGCAACTGTCAAAACATGTATTTTAATATTTAATTTTAGACAGTTGTAATTTTTGTGGTTCATTGGTTTAGTTTTTCTCTATATGAACAACATCTCATTCAGAAGACCTGTTGCATTTAAATCCTGCTTTCTGGGTTCTGCACAGCCTGATCACTCTTAGCTCAAGTGTTTCAGGTGGCCAGAATTATTCATGTCAGCCTTGTGCAAACAGCACAGAAACAGAAAACATGTCTGATTCTTCTATTTGTTTCATTGCCTTTGTTTGATTTGCTTTCTAGGCATAGATTGATGGGCTCAAACCAATTCATTTTTCATATTCTTAGATAAATTGGAGGGGCCAAAGTATCTGTCTCTATTGCAAGAACATATTTGAAATTGAATTATTGTGAGGCAATAGAAATCTGGTTTTAAAACAATTTTTCAAACTATTGCATCACTTTTTAAACTTAAAAGTACCATTGTTTTATTGGGTCTAATTAGATATATAAATTTCTAATCTCAGATTTGTGGATTTCAGTATTTATATAGTTCAAGCTATACATTGAACATCCATGACAGATTCTTTTACATGTCTGCTGCTTTATAAGGGAAGATATAATCTATTGTCCTTGAAAAAATGAGTTCTCTGCCAGAGTAGCTCACAAACTGTGTTCTAAATAGGTGTCTCTTGCTGTTCTGTGAAGGACTTTAGGTCCTTGTAAATTCTTGATGGATTATTTTAGAGTATTGTAGAATATGCTAAATGGGTTCCCTAATGCTAATTTCATATATACAATTTTAAAAATTACTAACCAGGTGATAAGCAATTTCAAAACAGAAAGGAGGATGGTTCTAGGAAATATAAAATAAAGGTAGGCTAAAATAAGCCAGCCTATAGGAAAGATAATCATAGTGATTTTTGTGGAATTTTATTTAGATTTTTAAAAAATTAAATCTAAGACCATTGAAATTCGGGTTTGCACTTGGCCTTTTTATGGGTAGATAGTCCCTTGCCTTTATCTAGAGACCGGAAAGAGCCAAACCCCCTGTTTTTTTCCCCCAGCATGTGCCAAGACTTTTGAGTCTTTGCAGAACAGTAAGGTAAATTCAGTAGGTCAAATTTTATTGTGGGCTATGGAACCAATCCTGGCAATGCTTTATGTGTATTAGCACACAACAGCACACCAGAAAAATTAATACACTGCATAGCTGTACCAGTAGTTCTGGTCCAAGTGACTTTTCTTTTACATTGACTTAACATGGTTGATGGGAAGATGAATTCTTTATTTGAAGTCTAAATATAGGACAGTATGCTAACCAAATGTACTGATGGTTTATGTTTATGCTTTTATGCCCTCTGGTCCCTCACTTTTTTGCCTGATATAAAGCACACCTGGAGAATCCATTTGGCTTTTTGATTGGGGATGAGGATCTGGCACCTAGGATTTTTGCATTTCTCCTGGCAAATTTCATTGTTTGATAGATACAGGAGCAGTGGGCAGCACCACCAAACATAGCTTCAAGAAACTGTGAAACTGCTCTGGTGAGAAGGAAGTATTATTGGCATTGAGGCTGCCTGCAGTGTTTTGTTCACAAAGAATGGGTGGATTACCTATTTTGTCTTCTCTTTTGCTCTGCTGGCATATATATCAGGGGGCAGAACTGCAATGTAGAAGGTTGATTGGCAATTAATAGCCATTATCGTTACATAGAACCATCCTTCTATCCATGCCTCTGAAGTGATAGTATGTTTTTAAAACTTATAAAACACAAAATGTGAAATTATTAGATAAGTAAGAAAGAATGTCTTGGACTTAAAGTTTTCATATTTTTCCTGACTTTTTAAAGTTTAACCTTCTGTAAGTGTGTAGTAGAGGCTTGAATTGTCTTGAATTTGACAAGAGTAACTAAACATATTACATGAAATGAGCCAGTCAAGGCTTAATATTTGAAATTATTCTTGTGGTGGGAAAACTATGTGTTACAGCTATCTATGCTATTACTAATTGATTTTGTAAGTTTGCTGATGACATCAAGATGTGTGGTATGGTCAACACACTGGAGGGAAGGGATGCCATCCAGAGGGACCTTAATTGGCTTGAGAGGTGGGCCTGTGCCTCATGAAGTTAAAGTGCAAGCAAGGTTCTTGCATGCATGTCGAGCAATCTCAAGTACAACTACAGGCTGGGTGGAGACTGGATTGAGAGCAGCCCTGAGGGAAGGGACTTGGGCATGTTGGTAAATGAGAAGTTCAACATGACCCAGCAGTATGCGCTTGCGCCCCAGAAAGCCAACTGTATCCTGGGCTGCATCAAAGCAAGCTTGATCAGCAGTTGAGGGAGGTGAGCGTGCCCCTCTATTCTGCTCTCTTGAAACCCCACATAGACTGATGTAACTGATTCAGAACAGAGTTGGGTATTTCTAGATTTCGGTTGGTGGCTGAGTTTGCTTTGTCTTATACTGGTATGACCAGACCTCTAAAAGATTTTCCACTGATGCCAAAGACATTCAGTTTCTGCAGCAAGTGTGCCAACAAGGTGGCTTGATTCCATTGTTGAGGGTTAAGGAGTGGAAACTTGCAAAGGCCTAGTAATTATATACATTGGCCAGTGATCTACTAGTAAATGAAAACATGGGCAAACTGATGTTTCTGGTGTCTCAAGCTTGGCAGCAGTATGAAAAAATCTTCATCACTTTGCTTTCCTTGCAGCCCCCCAGTTGAATGAATTGGTGGTGTTGACTCCCTGTTACCTCACTGATCCCTTTTTAGTGTCTGCTCTCACCTCCACTGTCCTGTGAATGAAAGTACGCGAGAAATTTAGGGACTTAAAGTCCAGCAACTAAGGAGGTACAAGAAGGAATAGAAATCTGAAGATAAATTCTGGAATGTTCTCTTATTCTTTCGCCCTCAGTTATATACTAAAATTTCCAGAAGACAGAATAAAGGGATGGGTCAAGTCTTAAACTCCAGTGTGTCCTCCATACTGGAAAAAGGTAACATAACAACCCATTAAGAATGGGTAGATGCAGAGTGTGTGCTCAGATGAAAAGAGACATACATAGAAGCTCAAACCATTTATCACCTCCTCCTGTGACGTTGATCTGTGATGGTATTATCTATCTCTTTGATTCAGTGACACTGAATAGAATAAAATGACAGTAACAGTGCAAAGGGCACATTTTCTCCAATTTACAGATAATAATTTTGGTAATGTATGTGTTAAATAATCTCTGTAAATGCCTGAAAATACAGTTTAATGAATACCCACTCATACACTTGAACATAAATGATTACAAAGATTCCATATTACTACAGGCAATTAACTTATATTTATTTAAGATTTACTTTTTCATGGCCAGCAGGGATACATCCCTCCTGGGTTGTGACCAGATGTTTAAACATGAAGACTGTAATTTTAGCTTTTATAGCAAGTATATGCCTCAGTGGTAATGCATTTGACTCTTTCCAGCAAGCATCTCAAATCCTGCAATCTGGTGGCCAGCTTAAAGGAAAAGAAATGCTCTGCAAATGAGTAAATACTTGTCTGCCTCTCATACCAGTGGATCCTCTGGAGCCAGCTGCATAACTAATGGAATCAGCTGCTGGCCTTTTCAACTGTGGGGAGCACATTCTCTCTTAATAAAATAACTGCAATCCCACAGCCTGATGTAGTTTGGGAAGAAGCGAATTTTGGACTCACTGAAGCACAAGTCTTTCAAGCAGAATGTTTGGTTAGGAGTGAATGAGTCTAGCGTTAGAGCTGGTAATCGAGATGCAAGATGCCTAGAGAATCTATTTGCAGCTCTGACATTGATTCCCAGCAGAGGCACAGATGCATTCAAGTACTTGAAACTCATTCTACTTTTTTTCAGTATCCATCTCCAGCAAGCTCTGTTTAATAAACATTTGTTTCTGCAGTGCCCCTACCCCTAGTTGTAAGTGCTTGTGAATCTAAGGCACTTATAGATACAGTTCCTAGGGCTGCCTCTTCTTTCCCTGCCAAAACATAATACCACTTAACAAATGATATATGATTTGGAATAAGTACAAGAAATCTGTTGTCCAGATTTAGAAACTTTTATTTTTTATTTTTTTTTAATTCATGCAGGATTCTGCATCACTGTTCTGCCTTTTTGAAATATCAGTCTTACTCATTATTAATACAGTGACTAGACTGGAGTGAGACTATATTTGTATCAGAGCTTTTGAGCCTCAAATACTGTATCAAGACAACAGGTTTCACATATTTTCAAGGGAAAGGAAGGTCATGCATACTCAGGATTTCAGAATCGCTGTAAGCTGTGCTAGAAAAGTAGGGCCTTGAAGATAGGACTTTAAAGTCTTAAGTACACACCTCAGTGAGAGACCACCTGCTACTCAAATGCGGAGATTTCCCTTATCATTTCTTCACCCAGGACTTTCATCCTATTAGTTTCCACCCAAATTCCTATTTTTCTTCTAAATATGTTTTTTGGGGGGGTGAAGAGAAAGTCTTCCAGTTCACCTTAAGTAATTTCCTAGGGGTTGGTTTGTTTAATTAATACTTGCCAAAGCAAAGATATGTCTTCACTTGAAATGGTAAAGTCAGTAACCTTTGTGCTTTCCTTCTAGAAGCCAAGCTTTGCTTTGCTTGAAGCATGTCTGTTTCAGGAGCAGTCTGACAAGACAATGGGGCAATCTATGCAATACGGTCACTGCAGCTGACAAGTACGGAGTTCTTCCACACACCTGTATTGACATATGTTGAAGATAATTAAAAAAAATCCTAAATATTGTTCCCAGTATTGTCTCTTTGTTTTCTGGGCAAGATGTAATAAAGAGAAAAGAACATATAATCCCAAATGCTTATAGCTATAAGCTGGCAGAGTCTAAAACTGTTGCTTTTAAATAGTTGTTTCAGCCCCTTCATACTGATACAAATTCCTAGTCTTTCTGAATGTGTCTAATATTGGGGCACATTATTCTAGTTCTTAGCTATTTACATGATAAATCATGTTTTGTTGCATTCATGTTTCACCAGGGTCATCCTGTAATTTAAATGAGCAGCTGACAAATGCTAGAAAGGCTGAGGCTGGAGCATCTATGCTTCCTGAAAGAAACAGAAGTGATCTGGGGAGTCAGCAGTTCTAGGAAAGCCATTTAGGTCCTGGAAGCACAAGCCCTGTGTTATCGCTATGCTCTGTTTGGACCAGGATACCTTGCTGAACAGATACTGAGCTCTGGCAGTTCAGCTTCCTATGCTACATACACAGACATGGAAATGTAATTTTTTTAAATGATAGCAGTATATCAGCTGAAACACATTTTTCTTCAACCCTCTACAGGACATTTTTGCATGTTTTCAAACAGCAAGCAGATGTTTCACAATTTTCTAACCTGATGGTATACCTGAAAACATGCCATCTTAGCCTGATGGTATACCATGAAAACATGCCTCTTCTATCTCATCCAAAGCTCTTCAACAGTCTGAGTTCATGCCTGGGAATGGACAATCTGTTGGGCTGTGCTTTTGTTTTTGCTTTTGTTCTGAGTGAAGGATGTATTGAATGGTGGTAGCACGGAGGTGTCCTGTTTTTAGTCACATTTAAGCAGCGTCTGAAGTTCATTCTGCTATTTGGTTAGGATAGTGCATGAGCATCCATGAAACTTCTTCGGTTTCATTCAGCCACCCAGGGCCAAGAATGGCTGGTGGTGTTTCCTGCAGCTCTGGTTTCCTCCTACTTGGTTGTCTGGGGAAACGTTAACACTGTAAGCGAGGGACAGGCTGCCCATATTTGTAAGTGCTTGCAGAGCAAGGGCCAGTGATACCCATGGTGTCCTGCAAGAGCCATCGCAAGGCAAGTCCAGCTTGGCAGTCTGCTTGTGTAGCAAATGTGTGGGCACAGGTTCTGGTAAGGCCTTCTGGAGCATGTGGTAAGTGGAATCCTGAATGTGGGAGATATTCAAGGTGGTGGTCTGCAGAAGCTGGATGGACAGGAGGTGAGCAAGCCTGCAGTAAGCCTCCCAGGAGACTGCTCTTCTGCACTGTGTGGACCTGGGAGAAGTGGTGCAAAATGTTTTGATACCAGTAACAAGTCCTATGCACTCTCTTTCTCTCTGTTTCTCTCTTTTGAAGCAAATCAATGTCTGATTAACTGCTATAAAAGAAATAGCTATGTTAGAAATAAAAGGTGAGGCAGCTAGATAAATCATATTGTATCCTTTAAGGGATAATGTCTTATGTTTATAGCACTTTTTCATAAAACCAGAAAGCTCTTATAAGTGAACAAAATGGGAAAATATTTTGAAAGCCTGAAGTAACCTCAGGTAAAATGAGCGTTAGCAAGTCATTCAGGCCCATGCACAGCAGAGTGTGTTACCTGCTATACACACAGCAAGCTAAGCTTCTCTGAGTTGTGAGCAGAACTAAATCTGCTGCCTCCTGGTTGGTATTTAGACAGAAAGTCAGGCTTAGCCCTCCTGCAAGGCTGAGATCAGGGGACAGTTGTTATTTGGATGGGACTACAGATCTCCAGAGCAGCTTCTCCCCTGTACAGCCCCTGTGGGGATGCAATCCTGGCTGCCAGCCCCAGGGCTTTTCACTGCCTGGCTGGAACTGGGCCACAGATTCTCTCTGCAAGAACCCTACTGCCCTAGACTTTCTGCTGACAGAAAGTATACTCTGATGTGACCTTGTTGATGTAGCCTATCTATACAGTTGGCAGGCAAGGCCATTACTAGGGTTCAGATAGTCAATTTACCTTAAGAGCTGCTATTTGGGTCCCCAGTCCTATTCTGAAGTTTTTTGGATTGAGTAGGTCAAAGGCTGAGTGTTGTATACATGTTGATCCATTGATCTATGTGATGCAATTTTAAGAAGAAGCATCCTTCCCTTCCCTATCTCCCAAACCTTACCCCTGTCCCCTAAAGAAAATAAACATGACTAAAAACTGAGCAGGATCCAAAGGTTTTCAGCAGCTGCTAGAAGAAAGTTTCATTCAAGGAAACATGTAAGTCAAATGAGACCTGTGATAACTCAGAGTTGGAGAACAAAGCAAACCCAACCATAGATCAGGTCATGCTCTCTTCCACTTTTTACCTTGCCAGCTGAGGAAATGTACTTCAGGTTGGCTTTCATCTCCTTGGGATTACTGTTCCCTCTTATGGACATCTGGGGATTTGGGCTGTGAAAGAAAAGTTAGCAGCTTTGTGCTCTGTGCATGGAAATGTCTACTTCTGGCCTAGAATTTATCAAAGGAGCAAGGCAATAATGGCAGTGAAGAGCTGTTGGAGTTGGTCTGCTCAGTAATGAGGTAATGCTCTCTGCAGTGATGCTGGATGAAATTGCTAAGCAATAGAATGTGCTGTATTCAGCTTGGTGAAAAATGAATATTTTGTAGATGTGTTTTTAGATGTAATTGTTTAAGAAGCTATGGAAACTAAAAAATTAATCAGTCTCTGGTGTATAACAAAGGGTTGTGAACCTTAGTGATAAGTGCTACCACATTTTAAAATATTGTACTTTAGCATTTCCATTATATTTTTTTAACCTTTTTGAAAAGACTTGTCCATGGCAGACTGTTCTGTCACTGTCTTAAAATAGAAGCAACTCACATCTCCTTTGGAAGCTTCTGACCATTAAAAAGCAGAAATAGATGGACTGAGGTCACATCCAGTCTTACTTTTACCCCTTTGGTAGAAAAATAAGGAAATAGAAACTGACTTAATGAGCTCACCCAAATGAAGGAGCCTCACAGAAAGAAAAGAGGGGAAAAAAGGCTGGGATGAGCAGGAACAAGCAAGCAAAACATGAATCCCATTGCAAAAAAATAAAGCTGAGGCATCCAGACAGAGAAGATGCTGATACTGAAGGTATGTTAGGGTCAGCTTCAGTTGAACATAGAGATGATACAGATGCTAAACTTATGTCTGAGAACCTTGAAACACGTTTTTTCAGATCCTGAACTGAGCTCTATGGTCAGCCCATGATGACACGTCCTGGTTTTGGCTGGGATAGTTACTTTTTTCTTAGGAGCTGGTGCAGTGCTGTGTTTTGGCTTTAACATAAGAACAGTGCTGATAACACACCGATGTTTTAGTTGTGGTTAAGTAGCACTTTGATCAAGGACTTTTCAGTCTCATGCTCTGCCAGTGAGGAGGCGAACAACAAGCCAGAAGGGATCAGAGACAGGACAGCTGAACTGAACTAGCCAATGGCATATTCCATACCACAGCACATCATGCTCAGTAGAGAAATGGAGGAGTTGGCTGTGAGTCACTGATTGCTGCTGGATTATGGGCTGGGCATTGGTCAGCAGGTGGTGAGCAATTGTGCATTACTTGTGGTTTTGTGTGGTTTATTCCTCTCTCTTTTTCTATTATTATTATTGTTATTCTTCTTATTATATTTTACTTTATGTCAAGTATCAAACTGTTCTTACCTCATCCACTAGTTTTACCCTTTTTTCCCCATACTTATCCCTATACCACCTGGGATTGGGGGGGAATGAGTGAGCAGCTGCTTGGTACGTTGTTGCCAGCTGGGGTTAAATCACAACATGACAATAGAACCAATCCAAAATCCCATTGCAGATCTTCCTGAACTCAAAGGAAATTAATCTTTGCATTTATGCATGGTGGGTTAGTGCCATTATAGATTTAGAAGTGGTCAGCTGCTTATTCACACCATGAAAATCAGCAAACCATTGGCAGTGCTAGGACTTGCTTGAAGATGATAAATACTCTTCTTTATAAAGAATACCTAAGATTGCTGAGATACTTTTGAAATTATGAATTAGTTTTATCTGCCATGAAAAGCCTCAACTGTCTAGTAAAATTAAATATCTGTGAGCTTATGTGGCAGTTTCTTTTAATGAAATCATTGACAATTAAACATACCATGTTTTAATCAACTTATGCTACCCATGATGTACATAGTTTGGTTATCCCTTATAATTTCTAGCAACAATCTTAACAAGCACAATTAATATTTGTAATGAATGTCTAGTCTCTCATTACAGGCAATCCAAATTTTGTCTCAGTGACCATTTGTACCAATAGACTGGATACGTACATGTGACTTGTAAAGTGATACTTCCTTTGCATGGTTCTAGATTGCCTTCTCTTTAGCTGCAGTCTGTTGGCTCTTGTTCGATATTTTAAAACACAGGAAGAGTAATCAGTTTTCCCATGGTTTTCCTGAAACTGTTTCTGTTGGTTTTCTTACATGATTTTGAATATCCTAACAAACTTCCCATGCACCACTAAGCATCCCTTTACACTTTTTTTTTTTTTTTAATCTAGGAAATGTGGTAATAAATTTGGTGACATTTAGAAACCATTTCCTTCTCCATCTGTTTCGATTTCCAATTGGGATGAAAGCATACTTTGCTCTTCGTTGGACAGTGTAGTGTCATTAAGGTGTTTTATCTGGAGTATCTGTCATTCCCTTTAATCCACTGAAACATCTTGTTGCTCGTTTAAACACTTAGGAGTGATGGCTTCATTGAACTATCCCATTCATCAACAGCTCAATTCATGCCTACCACTGCCTGGCGTTAATAATCTGTTGCCAAAATCTGTCAGACAAAAAGAAGTTCTTGCTTCAGTGACAGATGGTTCTTCTTCTGCCTATAAAATACTGTCTTTCTTTTTTTCTTCTTTTTTTTTTTTTTGTCACAGGCTTAGATAGCTACAGCACCATCAATACAGTGTTGGTCCATCAGGCTGGCAGCAAGTGAGAATACAGGCTTGTGCCACTGCTTCACAAAGCTGGGTCAGCTGGTAAAAGCCCAGGCAGACACTGTACTGTCACACCATTATAGTGGTGTATCATGATGTCCAGCTCCACCTAAATGAACTACACTAGCTCACGTCCCATGCTATGCTAATGCAGTTATGGGATTCTCAGAGCTGAGCTAGTTTGTCTCTGACTTCCATTCTGCATGGCCTGCCCTGTTCATCTGGGTGCAGCAGAACATGAACACACCTCTGACCTGTGCTTCTGTACTCTGGACTGCTGACGAAATGAATCCAGACAAAACATTTTGCTTGCCCAGTTTTTCCACATTCCATTTAATAACCTTTGAATCCTTTTGACCATTTTCAAGTGAATAAGACATGTGAAGAATGTTCTCAAAGACTTTATGATCCTTGATGTTTTCTGGAAGAAAAAACCAAATTCACTAACAAAACTGAAAGAAAATCAGCAAAACCTTAAATCATGGGCATCCTAAAAAATTGCATAGATGGTGAGGAAAAGGGTTAAGTATTCGTTTCAGCTCACTTGATATCAGAAAGGACTGCTTTATTCTAAAAGTATTTCTTTAGAACAAGGAACCTTTCACCTTCTCCAGAATTCCTTTAGGATTTTGACTTTTTTTGGAAAAAATGACAAAAGTGCTGCTTTCCCTCTTACGGCATATACAAAACATTGCAGTGCAGTATCATGCTAAAGTAAAGCTGTCAGTGCCTTTATTCTTGTAATCCATTCAGCTAGTTCAGCAGAGTTTGTGCAGCCAGATTTTGTTGGATAATGGGTTAACATTATGCAGTATTGTATATGGAAGCCATCAGATCCATGCAAATTCAGTCATCATGTTATGTGAAGCATCCTGTTTGCCTGGGTAGCCAGAGGAAGTAAATATATAAATGAAACCTTTATTCACATCCAAACATTGGTTTTGAATGATGCTGAGCAGCATCACAACTACCAACCAGCATAAATAATAAACCATGAAACAAATAAAGAAGGCTTGCGGGAACCCTCTCAGATAAGTTCTAGTGTGTTTGCCCTGATATGCTTCTATCTTTCTTTAGTGCTTACTTACTTTTCCTTTGTCCCTGCTTTTCTAAAATTCTATCTTGATAAACTAGTTGCTTCCAGCCACCCAGAATAAGAATGAACCCATTCTCTTTATAAGTATTTTTCCTTGGAACCACTTGTACGATGTTGTATGTTTTCTTATTGTCCTACTGAAAGAAGACTGAAACATCTCAGTATCAGACTCCACTGTAGTAGATCAGGTTAGCTAAAATTCCCACCCCGATGGTAACTTCTTCAGCCCTGTTTGTGATGCAGTGGCTGAAGAGTTGATGTGAAGTTGTTACAATTTTCAAGCAGAAAGCTGAAACCTGCTCTGCAGAAGATTTTTAAAGATAGGTTGCTTCAAAATTTAGTATCTATCGTCATATGTAGTCCTACTGATGCCAGTGGTGAAGTTGAAATGGTAGTGCACAAATGCAACTTTACTGCATTAGCTTCACTGAGTGCTCCAGTTAAACAAGTAGTAAGCACACTTCATAGGCTCTGATAGATCTCTGGCACCCTTGTATTCTGGTACAGCACGTTCAAAGTTGTTTTGTTGTTTGGGTTTTTTTCATCTGGAAAAGAAGAGAGGTATCAAACAGTATTTTAAATCACTACAGGATTCCTGACTCCAAATATTTGATATCTGTGGGAGTTAAATCTGTTCAATTTTATTTTGATAAAATTTTGAAGGGAGTATTCAGAAAAATACCTTCTGCATGAATTACATAGTTATTTCCTTGAGACTAACAATACAGATCATCTTTTTAATCATGCATTTTGTTCTAGTGTGTGAAAGTGAAAAAATGTGAGAATTTCAGTCATCTAGTCATGCATCTTAAAGTTGCCTAACTTCACCTTCACTTCTAATAGTACCTGATTATCCACTAAATCTCCTAAGGAAAGAAAGAATTTTCCATTTCTGTAAAACATATAAAGAAACATGAAATAGGACTCTTATCTGCCTATTTTGAGTTCCCTCAAATTTGTCCTGCTTCTGTTGTTTCAGTGCACCAAATCTAAACTTCACGTTCTTCATTCACAGATCATTCCCTCACATATCTGCTTTATTGAAAGGGAAGTGTAGACTAATATCAAGTATTAGTAGATTAAATAAAAATAGGATAACTACAGTTCTAGTCTGTACACACCTGGAGTACTGTATATGATATGCTACTGACTCTGGAAAGAACATAAAAGAAACAACATAAAGTCAAGAGGAAGAGATAAGCAAGCAAGACATGGGAAGACTGAAGAAATATATTCTTTAAAAGAGACATCTCAATGGACTTCAGCTGTAAAGTACCTCCTAAGTGTAAAGTACCTAAAGTACCCCTAAGTGAAGTCACTATCTACAGTTCATAGAACATAAACCAATGGAATTAAGGAAGGGATTTCAAGACAGACAACAATGAATTAAATCCTATTGCTGCATAGACTCCTAAAGGAATTAGTAAAAATCAGAGTTATCCAGAATCAGTGAAATGGTGGGGAAAGATTAATTCATGTAATTGATATTTAAATGTTATTTATTTAGAACCCAATAAAAGCTCAGACTTCATTAGAACAATTACTTTATATTAAATACTAATTGATTACTAACACATGGCAATTGAAAACTAATTACCATGGTGCTGGTATGTAGTCTATTTTCCAGCCTCAGCAGATGGATTTTTAATAATTTCTTATTAGCTAATATAGAAAAATGTCTTATTGAATAAAAGTGAAATTTATATTCAAGGACTATCACTTAAACATTTGTTATTATTATTTCCAACAGGGTTCTTTTAGACCCCTGTGTGTCTTTTTTCCTCCCTTCTTTCCATCTTTATGCCTGAGGATAGTAATAACAATGAAGAGAGTAGAAAGTCAGAAGAATCATTTCATTCTTTGGCAGGTAGTAAAACCTTTTCTTCCTAAACTGCACAGAATGTGCCTGTGATTAGATAACAAATTCAATAAAACAAAGCATATTGATTGCCAAAGGGAGGATTATTTTTTTTATCCAAACTAATGGTGCTAAGCACTGTAGGAGGATGCTCAAAGTAAAGCTACTTCTTCAGACAGCTGTCATCTGCAAGAGTGATCTGCGGATAACAGAGTTATGGAAAAAAATAGGATTTTATTATGACAGATAATGCCTGAAGAGCAATTCTGGTGGGATGCAGCTGTTCTAGATGGTACTGTAAATTAGGTATTTCTTACAATACATGGATATGCTATGCAAAGACACATGGAAAATAAGGAGGTGATTGGCTTCACTAAGGGCAAATGGTACCTGACAAATTTAGTGGCCTTTGATGAATCACACAATCATAAAAACAACTAGGCTGAAAAAGACCTTTATGATGAAGTGGTTACAGTGTTGATGGATAAAGAACAAGCAACTGGCATCACCAACCTGAATTTGTGCAAAGCGTTTGACACTGTCCCACACAATATCCTTGTCTTCAAAGTTTAGAGACATGGTTTTGATGGATGGACCACTTGGTAGATAAGAAGTTGGCTGGATGGTCACACTCAAAGTGTTGTGGTCATGCTTTGTGAAATATATTTTTCAAAACTGTTAAAATTCTTCATCAAAGTAAAATTTTGAAAAGATTTAATAAGTATTTAAACTTGGTGTTCAACAATGTCACCAATTTTCCCATAAATTATTAATTTAATATCTATATGTGGTCATATACATTCATATCATAGCTGTTAGAGCATTTCTACTGTATCTAAACAAAACACTTCAGAGTTACTCAAGTTATTGAAACAAGCAAGCAGAAATTATTTGTTTTGACATTCCCCCCCCCCCAAATATAAACAAATGGGACACATCATTGTAAAATGTTTTCATTTCCAAGTAACTGCAGTTTTTCTGACCAGGCGCTCTCTTTCCCACCAGCAGTTTTTTTACCCAGCTTAGAGCTGCTTTCTATTTTAACTGAGGCCCAAAGGACACACTTTCTAGATCACACAGGATTTGGTGACTTGTCTTGCACTTAACACTAGAGCTCCTGGCTTTGCAAGACTTGTTCTCGTCACGAGAGGGAAATCGGGTGTGTTCTTTGGTAGCTGCATTAGCTCAACACATGCTGTGAATACAAGAAGTGTCTCAGTATTTAGCGTTGTTCAAAAGGTGAAGATATGCCTGGCCATACCCTATTAAAAACTAGGAAAGGTTTGAGTGCCATAATCTTGCTTCTGATTGTTCCATTCGGGCAATCATTTGGCATCTAGAAACTTGGGGAACAGCATTCTATATCATAACAGATTGCGCTGTCCAAGCATTTTTTTTAAATAATTTGAAGAAATGTGTTTCCCAATGTTCTTGCTCCTTTAGAAAATGTTTCTTTAATCCTTGCTATTTTTTTTCTTCTAAGGGAAAAAGAAACTAACCCATGAAAACACAGGTTTCATGGGTTAGTGAAGGGGGTGTCTAGTATGTGCCCCTTCTTATGGATGAAACAACAGGTCTTGTTAAATGATTTTTACACACACTTAGGAGCTTTCTATGGTGATTCCAATTCTTAAATGTAACACATCCCAGTGTGAGAATGTAAAGGTCGATTCTGTTCTAAAGATATTTTAGACAGTGGTTTTGTTGCAATTAGGGTTGATGCTGGTATTGATTTAAAATAGTTGCTAGAATAATGGCTGTTCTGTCATCTTTATTCAACCAACTTGATATGCCCACCTGGTTTTCAGTAAAAACATTAAAAAAATCACAGTCAAATAATTCTCATAATTTATTGTGACAACCTCATAATCTTGTGGATGTTACATGGTGATTCTCAAGTTCCTGTGGTCACATGAAAGCTGTATATTTTTGTAGGCTGGAGTACTACTTGGTTACACAGGGAAACAAGGTTTCACAAACTTATTAGAAATTAGTCAAGGACCAGAATGAACATGGTCATGTACTTATTTGCACAATAACTGGTAGCTGGTAAACAGTATTCTTAAATGGCAGTAAAGGAATGAGAAAGAAATATAACTTGATGTAACAAGGACAGACCTCAGAACTGTCCATGTGCACATAATTGCTTTGTGTCAAGGTTAATGACAGAAAATCACATTTAAGCTTTGCATTCAGACAGTAAATCTGTCAGAATCCAAGAAGTTTCAAGTTGCTTCAGTCTCCCAGTGAAACTTAAGTGATGGAGAAGATTTTTTTCAGAGTCGCTAATCAAATTAGTCTTACTACCTTGTTATAAACTGTGGAGCCTTGAACTTGAATACTCACTCTGACTAAAGCTATAGTTTGCCTACAGTAGATGGTTTGATTATAAGTACAAAATGGGAGAAATAGCCCTTATTCAGTCTAGACAGAACTGCTGAAAAAACGTAAAACTTGATCTGTATATGACAGAAGATTTAAGAAAATCCCATGTGTGCTGCTGTATGTGCTAGATGTACTCAAGCTGTGGCCTTGTGATCTACTGAATTAGGTATAAATTGTTGCTGCTTTTGAAAGATGATTTTGTACTACCATTTCTCATTGCCATTCTCATGCTGTCTCCTTGTACTTCCACAAGTGTAATGTCATCTAGTGCTAGCCTGCTCTGGCAACTGAGTCAAGTTAAAAGCAATATAGAAAAAGTTAGTTTTCAGCTGACTTGAGTCCACAGTTCTGTTCCCATATCAATCTATTAAAGATTGATTTCTGCGTGAGAAAGATGATCAGAGAAAAGAAATACATTTTATAAATATGAAGAAAAAAAATTGTATTTTTCTTTTCTTCTTGTTGTCACGAAATTGTGTCCCTAAATACCACAGGTACCGCTGTTGGTTTTCTCCATGCAGGAGGACCAGAAGAGTTAGATACTTATTACTGGATTAGGGGGTTGATAAGACATTTCAGTCTATCAACTGAAAAGGTGTTGGCTGCCTTCCTTACAGTTCTCAATGATCCTTCTGGGGTCATACAAATATTTTACATGCTTATCTTCAGAAATACACATCTGAACCCCATGTTGTTGAAGAACATGTGTCAGAAATGTTGGGTATGCCCTGCTTGTAGCTTCTTTTGCGAAGTCCAGCTCAGCTGTCAGGTTAGGAGTGCTAAACCAAACATTTCCTAAGAAGGAAAGGGCATTGCTTAGCCTCCTGTGTTTGTCCTCATAGAAGCCTTTTTTTAATTAAAAAAAAACAAAGAAGCCAACAACATTAACCATCTTTCCTGGCTGTGAGCGATTTTGTACTGATGCAAAAATGAGTGTAACAGGTACTCTGTCAAGCTCCCAGTTATAAAAAAATACAAAAGTGATAAAAATTGCAAAATACACCCACAAGCCTCGGAGCAATTTTTTTGCTAACAATTTATTTTTCCTAGTTTCAGTCTTTGCAGTGTCAGGTTATTTGTTCCACCTGACACTTCCTTCAGCAGATATAGCACCTATATAGGTCATCTTTTCACAGATCTGTCAACAGTGAAAAGCAGTGTGCATCTGCTGGAAGTTTGTTGGCTCTCCTGACAAAGTGTCATGAGTGTGCCTTCCTGTTCCTTGGACATGGTGCAAAACTGAATTTTGTTACTCGCATTGTCCAGTGTATCCACAAAAATTTGTCTCAAATTGACACTAACAATGGAACATTTTCTCCCTTAAAACAGTATTTTTGGATTTTATTAGCAGCTGGCCACATATACATCTTCGGAGTTCTTTCAGTCCACTGTTGTTTGTCTTTTTGGGGTGGTATGACTACATACTACTCATAAAAAAGTTTTAATTGCCACATTGTGCTTCAGCACTCTTGCAGTTGCCATTGATTAAGAATGCTTGTAATCTTGCATTTTTAATCCCTGATAGCTGCACAAGCTATCAAAGACCTGTGGAGAAGAACTTGGTGGTACTGGTGGATGAAAAGCTGGATATGAGCCAGCAAGTGTGCATTTGCAGCCTAGAAAGCCAACCATAGGCTGGGCTGCATCAAAAGGAACATGACCAGCAGGCTGAGGGAGGCGATTCTGCCCCCTCTACACTGCTCTCGTGAGACCCCACCTTGAGTACTGTGTTCAGCTCCAGGGCTCCCAACGTTATAAGGAGTGGTAGCCCCAGAGACATACATATTTTGTACCAAGAGTTTACCTGACTCCATCCTGCTTGAGAGGGATGCATTTGCAAGGGTGCTTTTTAAAAAAAACAAATTATGACAAATATTCATAAATACATTCTACTTTGTCATACCCTCCCTGTCTTCGAAATGCCTGTGGTGCTATGACACTGCTGTCTGAGAAAATAAGTTTCTCATTCTTGGATGTGCTAACAATCAAGATCTTAGATTCTATGATTATGATTAACCAACCCCCGTTTGTGTCTTTCTCTTATTTGCATCACAATACTGTTGGTGATTATTTAATCACATGCTATATTATCCACATAAATCCTTGTCTTGTGGGAGTACAGTACAGACCTTTTTTTGGAGGTGCACCAAAGTATTATGGTTAAAAGTTTGATGATTCTAACTCCTATCGAATTTATTGCAGACACTGAAAAGAGTGGATGAGGAAAGCAGTGAATGTAGCTTTGACAATAGTGTTTTTTTCCCTTATTGCTTCATAAGGTAAACAGAAAAGTTTTGGAAAAGTCAATTATTATGACTGCAGCCTGGTAAAAAGCAAAACAAACCAAATAAGTAATTTCATATCAACATACCAAATATATTTTTTTCTTCCATGTTGTCGTGCTTTAGACCCAGTCAGGTAACTCGTTCACTCACTTCCCCCCTTCTTTCCCTCCCCCTACTCCCAGAGGGATGGAGAGGAGAATCGAAAAGAATGCAACTCCCCCGGGTTGAGATAAGAACAGTTTAGTAACTAAGGTATAACACAGATCACTACTGCTCCACCAATGATAACAATGATAAAGGAAATACCAAGGGAAGAAAATACAACACCTCACCACCAGCCGACCGATAACTCGCCCCCCCCAGCCCGACCAAGCTCCGACCGATACCTCCTCCAGCCCTGCAGTCTCCCAGCCCTTCCGCGTAACTCCCAGTTATATCCTGGGCATGACGTGCTGTGGTATGGAATACCTCTTTGGTCAGTTTGGGTCAGGTGTCCTGTCTCTGCTTCCTCCTGGCTTCCCCTCCTCCCTGGCAGAGCATGAGGCTCACAAAGTCCTTGGCCAAACCAAAACATCATTGTTATCAGTTCTGTTCCCAAGCCGAAAGTCAAAACACTGCACTGCACCAGCTACCAAGAAGGAGAAACATGACTGCTACTGCTGAAGCCAGGACACATGTATAGGATAATTTCAAAAACTATTTTAAATCAAGTGTCAAAGAGCTTATATGTGAAACCCTCTTTCTTTCATCTAATTATTCTGTGAAGGTATATTCCCTTTAATCTCCTCTTATGCTCCTTTCATGCTCTTCTCTCTTAGTCTTTTCTTAGTCTCTTCATTCTAAACCTGCATTTTCTGCCCATCTTTCTATTCACTGAAGAATGATGCCAGACCCCAGAAAGGAACAAGGCAAAGAGAAAAGATATTTTACACTTGGAGTACTGTGTGCAGTTCTGGTGTCTTCAACATAAGGCCATGGAGCTGTTGGAGAGGTCCAGAGGAGGGCCATGAGGATGATCAGGGGACTGGAGCACCTCCCATACAAAGACAGGCTGAGAAAATTGGGGCTGTTCAGCCTGGAGAAGAAAAGGCTCCAAGGAGACCTTAGAGCAGCGTAGCAGGGAGGTTGGAACTTGATGATCTTAAGCTCACTTAGGCTTTCAAACCCTGACCTTTCTACCATTATATGATCGTTTTTATGGACAAAACAGTAGGTCATCCAGGATTCTGTTCCTGATGATCCCACATAATTTCTATGTAATGGTAGGACCGTTCCCCAAAGTTTTCATAGGTGGTTACTAATACTGTGCTCTTCATTTTTTGATTACCCAGCTCTCCACACCTGCTATTTGACTTCCAGAAGTGCTAACCAGCTGCCTATTTTGCCAGTGGGAATTTTCCCTTATATGTACAAAGTTGTCTAAAATTCTGTTTAATTAATTAAGTCAGTTTCAGGTCTTCTCTAACTGAGCATCCTGGGTTAATTACTTTCTTGAAGCATGCAGTTTTAAACTCTTAATCTCAGCCCAAAACAAAATGAGCACATGCAACCCATTCTATGGAAATAGAATGTATTTTACAGGAGTACTCTGGAAATGAACATTGATAAAGAACTCACATCTAGATACTCAAAACTCTGCATCTAACTTGTAAGACCTCAAAATGTTTCCCTGCTTCAGGTCTGCTTCAAAGTCTAGATCAACTGCACTGCTTCCAAGAATCTTCAAAGAGAAAGAAAAACAGGCATCTGGCCTGGAAGAAAATATCTTGTGCACCTTCCAGATGCCCAGTTTGGTTAATCTGGCCAGTCCAGTGAATCACAGGACACTGTCTAGGCTCAGCCAGAAGGAAGTAAGCACTTGACTCCCATGAAGAGCTTTGCAACCTTATACTGGACTCTTAGATGTGTTCTTTTCCTGAGTTTAGTATCCTGGAGAGGCTTATCATGTGCAAAAGACTGAGAACTCTAAGCAAGTTTGGGAGGATTCTTGAGGACTTAAAATAGCATAAGAATCTCAAGGGTTGGGGACCCAAAGAAACTGAGATGTCTGAGGGGTGTCCCCCATTCTGCTCTGTGAGGATGGAACACCCTCCATCACTGAATGTCCAAGGCTTATGGAGCTAGCCAGTGGCATCAAGACTGCCCATGAAAACTCACTGTGTCAGTCAGGGTGCTTACTGACCACATGTGTGACATGAGTGCCTACATGCTACATTAGTGGGGGGATTTAATTCAACGACTATAAGTAACAAGTGCTGAAATCAGTATTGGGCATAGCAGTGTAGCCTTATTCCTTAATCCGTGTGTGGCAAATGGGCACTTCCAGTGTGAGGTCTAGCTTGCCCCAGTTTGAAGCTTACCTTAGGTGTAGTATGTTGACTAAGAAGGGCAAATGCATATACTATTTTACCTTGGTGTCCTGGGTTCAGCAGTAGCAGTCATGTCTCTCCTTTGTGGTAGCTGGTGCGGTGCAGTGTTTTGACTTTCGGCCTGGGAACAGAGCTGATAGCAATGTTTTGGTTTGGCCAAGGACTTTGTGAGCCTCATGCTCTGCCAGGGAGGAGGGGAAGCCAGGAGGAACCAGAGACAGGACACCTGACCCAGTCTGACCAAAGAGGTATTCCATACCACAGCACGTCATGCCCAGGATATAACTGGGAGTTACGCGGAAGGGCTGGGAGACTGCAGGGTTGGAGGAGGTATGGGTCAGAGCTTGGTCGGGCTGGGGGGGGGCGAGTTATCGGTTGGCTGGTGGTGAGGTGTTGTATTTTCTTCCCTTGCTATTTCCTTTATCATTGTTATTACTGGTGGTAGCAGTAGTGATTTGTGTTATACCTTAGTTACTAAACTGTTCTTATCTCAACCCGGGGGAGTTGCATTCTTTTTGATTCTCCTCTCCGTCCCTCTGGGAGTAGGGGGAGGGAAAGAAGGGGGGGAGTGAGTGAACGAGTTACCTGACTGGGTTTAAACCACGACACTTGGTTTAAGATTCAAATCTAAGATTATTTGCAGAGACAATTAGAGAAAAACCTGGAAATAAATTACTGTTTTTCTGTATTTGCATGGTGCACAGTAAGTAGTAAATGGAGCTATAAGATAAATAAGTAAGGAGAAAAAAACTGGTACTCACTTAATGAGAGCCCTCCTTCTTTTCTTGTTCCTTTCTTCATATAGTTAATCCTAGTTGTAGCAAGATAAAGTGGTCTGGATGCCTGTAATTATTAATATCTGTATTTTTCTCTTTGAGATGTTCAACTATGTGTCATTTGTTCTTTGTTGTCTCTTGTCAAGGACAATATTGATGTTAATAAGCGTATAGACATGTAATTTCTGACATTTTATGGACATCAAGTCAAAATATAAAGTATTACCCCACAGAGATATTGTTAAATTCAACACAGAAATTTCAGATATTCATCAATGAAGACTTCAGAGAATTGGCACAGAAAGTTTTCATTAAGACTATACATTGTGATAGCTTTCTTCCAAAATCAGCACAGACAAACAAAATTGGCTGTATTACTTGAAAAAGAAATTACTTCGATCTTTCCTTCTACTGCTAAATCCATGTCAGTGAATTGACTCTTATCACAAATGTTATGCTGCTGTTTCTGAGATTTAATGTTTGTGTCATATGTTGATATGTGGACATATATATGTAAATAAAACTGAAAAACAATGGCACTACATCAGTTGTAGCTAACTGTCCCAGTGCCTTATAGCTAAACTTTTGAATGTCAGATATGAACAGTGGTTGTTTCTGGAGGTCTTGTTGGATGTGAGATGGAGCATTTGAAAGGGTAGAGAAGAAAGTGTAAAGATTAAATGTTGGGATTTCCCCTTTTATAATATAGTATCTTGGGGTTTATGTGCTATCTCTTCTCCTCAGGCTTTTTAAACCATTAGCCACTAGGTACAATTGATACGTAACATCTCTAGACAGCACTGGGGAACATGGGCAGTGCTGGAGCCATGGTGCTTGGATAATCTGAAGGTGTATTTTTCATTTCTGCATTCCGAGTGCAGAGACAGATACCAGCTGTCTAATCAGTCAGTTCTCAGATCTCTTGCTTTCTCCTCCTATCCCAGTGTCAGCCACTCTTGCTTGTCACTGTTTTGATGTGAGAACTGTTTCAGCCCAGTGTGATGAAGGAACAGAAAAAAAAGCATTCTAATTCATTCTGATATAAATACCTTTTCATCCTACTTGTTTAATTTCTTGGTTTTGTCACTCGAAATCCTCAGGGAGAAGCATAACTAAGAGCTATTAGAAGCTTTTTATTTTAAAGTTCACATGCACAAATTTTACAACCTATTGAATAGCTGAGTGGGTAAAACCTAGTACTCCCACTTGCTGGGTAGGAGATCTCATCATGAAGATATTACATAAAAGGTCACTAGTACTATACTTCTGCTTAATTTTTTTAATGTACGTACTGACAACTGGTGCATATTGTGTTGTGCTCAGTGGTTTCATTGCATGCTTATCTTGCATTAAGCCTACCTACTGAATTGGCACTGGGGACAGAGACAGATGCTCAGTGATGGTGTAAAAGCCTGTGGTATGCATAACAACAATTTAAGCAGTTATGTCCTCTTGATAACCTAAACAGGAGGGGTTTTTGTTATTGTCACTTTTTTTTTATTATTGACACAAACTTAGTTCCTTAAGTTCCTTCTGAGACCAAGGTACTATTTTGGATCACAGTGTGTAATCATAGAGGATTACCGAGAACAAATCAAGTTAGAGTTGCATGTGACAGCCAGAAAAGTCTTACCATCGTCTTGCATATAATTTCCATGAAACTGGCATATGGCACTTTCTGTAGCTTATAGTTTTTTGCTTGAGCAAAATATTTAGTTCTTAAAGAAAAGTTTGCAATATTAGTAAATCATTCTAAATCATTCTAAAGGTTAATATCCTTGCTGCCAATGATTTTTTATTTTTTAGTCTCCATTTTTCTAGATTTCATTTCTTTCATTAAATCTTTTTTTTTTTTCCTTTCTTTTTTCCTAACTGTGAGCATTTTTATTTGAAAAAAAAAAAAACCAAAACAAAACCACCAAACATAAAAATATTATAATACATGTAAATTGTTGCCAGGTTGGATCTTAGCCTCATAAATAAACACAAGTGGTCTCATTTAAGTTCTTACAGTACAAACTCATACGATTCATCTTGTTCTTAATTCTCCCAGCTCCTTTAGTATTACTAGGACAGGACAAAGCACTAATACTACTGGAAAAGAATGAAATAATGTCTGTAATCTTTATAAAGTTACATACATTTTATGGTGTCTGCTACTGTCCTGTGAACTGTTCTTTGGTAGCACAAATATGAACTTTTCATAGATGGTAGTTTAGAAATTGAACCCCAAATTTAGAGGCTGTGTTATCAGTCTTGCTAACCTGACATTTAAGAAAAGAAATTGAGAGATTTTGAAATTAAATTTGCTGTTCCTTATATCATAGAAATTAAAGTGACAAAACAACTTTGTTCAATGGAAGTACCAGTGCTACCTGAATTTGAATGTTTCATCTGGTGCTGAAATGGTTCACAGTCTACTGCAGTTGTAATCCAGAGAAGTAAATCGTTTTGCTCAGAGTTATTGATTTATACTGATATGCTCAGTGCTAATGGTCTGAGGTTTACTTTGTTGATAATCCAGATTAGGCATCTTGAAAAAGAGTACTGTTGACTTTGTTACAGGATTATTCTGAGTGGGATGATCTGCAAAATCTTAAAAACTTGCTGTCTTGCTGTTACTAGTGGTGGAGATACTGAGATTAAATACTTAAAATGTACCAGCTTGCATATATTCTCCTCAATAGGAAAAAAAAAAACCCTCACATTTCCCTTAAAAATGTGAATGAGTCCTCCCTTAGGAAAAAAACAAAATTACTAAATGATGTAGCAAAAAATGTCAGTTCAGAAATATCAGCTGTTTGGAAGCAGGGGAGGTAGACTACAGTTCAAAAGTCTCACTCTTGGGATCACATGGGAAATTGAATTTAGGAATATTGCAGCCCAAGGGATACTGCTGACCCTGACTAAATGCCAAACCTTAATCTACTTATATCGGTGTGACCTTAATCAAAAGGAGGCAGGTCAGTTCCATATCTCTTAACTCACAGCTATCATTTTGCAATCTGATGTGTATTCTCCTCACAATTTCAAATCTTTTTTGTGTTGACCTTTAAGGCAACAAAATAATTAAGCACACACATTAATCTCAACTGGTTGTACTCAGACACAGGGAATTACTTTTATTTGCAGAATCACAGAACAGCAGGGGTTGAAAGGGATCTCTAGAGATCAGCTAGCCCACTGCCACTGCTTTGCCAGGAGGGTACACTACTGGCTCTTGATGGCTTTGTTAACAACCAGGATTACAGGGTCCTTTCTGCCATAATCAGCTATGGAATTACAGAAAAATTTGGAAAGAGGAAAATAAAAGATGTGACAAGTATATTTGCTATAAACACATTCTCATCCAGTTCAAAATATAAAAAAGGCTGGAGCTAGGAAATTAATAAAATGTTTACATTTAATCTTGAACTTAGACTGTTATTTCAATGTAAAAACAAATTGCCTCATATTTGTTTTAGAATTTATGTCTGCCTATTCTGTTTCATGTTATCTATTTAGTTTGACACAATTTTTCTTGGGAGAAATTGTACAACTTAAAGCATGCTTTCATAATGTAAAAGACATTATGTAGATTATGTAGATATAAACCATTGCCTGTCAGTCTAAGACAATATAGATTGCTACTTGTCAACAGAGGGAGAGGAATGCCTTTGTAGCTCCTCTACTGGATTAACTTTCAGAACATAATCAGGAAAGCTTTTCTACTGGAAATGAAAGTTACTTTTTAAAATTAATTACATATCAATACTAAGTGACATCAATTAATATCTAGCAACCTGTAATGCACTTTTAATTTTTATCCCCTGTAATTTCCTAAAAAGGTACTTTGGCTCCTTAATTGATTTTTAATTATTTTACACACACACCTCTTTCTTTGATATACAAATAATACTTGCATTGCATATGGCTTGATGTTTGGGTTTTTTTCCCAAAATTAATTTATTTTTATTTTCTCAAAATACACTTAAATTTTTCTGTAAACATCAGAAAAGATTCTTTGGTGTCCTTGGTAGACAGCTATGGCTACTGACACTGGCTTTTGCCTTGGTAGTACATACAAAACAGAATGTGATGGGTTCATGTCAGTGAGCACTCAATATCCAGGATTTATGACATTGCAGCAGGGACTCTTTTGACCAGACTGGTACAGTTTGATACTAGGAAACCTTGAAGCATGCATGAGATTTTTCTTGTGAAGGGGTGTTTGGCTGACTGCTTTATTGGCAAAGCTTTATATCACAAATATTTTCTACTGACTCTACTATAGCATAGTCCCATGTGTTGAGGAGGCATAATATGCTACACAAAGAAGAGAAGTAAGAACAGTGAAAAAGAGGAAGGTCAGCTACAAAAAGTATCAATCTCATATACTCTAGATCTGTCTGCCATAAATTTGAATCCTGGCGTTGGCCTCATAAGTGAGGCCTTAGCAAACAAGCAAGGACCAAGATGTTCTGAAGTTTGATTAGAATGTGGGCTGAGAAGTTTCTAAATAGTTTTAAGTGTGGAAGAATTCTTTACAAGCCCTCCTCCATTAAGCTACGTCCAGTTAGGACTCTTGGAACAAGAGGAGGGAGAATCATTTTAATGGAGCTGGTGCAAAAAGGTTGTTTTGATTTCAGGACGAAAGACCCATTTTGTACTAGATATTCTGAAAACGATGAATGCTTTTTCTTAAAAGTGAAGATGGAGGATTTTCTAGTTCATTTATTAGTCTTCACACATTTCTCCTTTATTCTCCTCACATTCTGACTGAATTCTCAAACCTAGGGAGACCAGACTTATGCTTGTATTGCAGTGTATTCCTTGCTCCCTTTACTTGGCATAGTCAGCAAAACCTTTCTAACATTTCAAACAACTTAAGATTCCCAAGGACATATAGAATCATAGAATAGTTACGGTTGGAAAGGACCTTAAGATCATCTAGTTCCGACCCCCCTGACATGGACAGGGACACCTCACACTAAACCGTATCACCCAAGGTTCTGTCCAACCTGCCCCTGAACACCACCAAGGATGGAGCATTCCCAACTTCCCTGGGCAACCCATTCCAGTGCCTCACCACCCTAACAGTAAAGAAATTCTTCCTTATATCCAATCTAAACTTTCCCTGTTTAACCCGTTACCCCTTGTCCTGTCACTACAGTCCCTAATGAAGAGTCCCTCCTCAGCATCCTTACAGATACATACTTCCGATACTGGAAGGCTGCTATGACGTCTCCACGCAGCCTTCTCTTCTCCAGACTGAACAGCCCCAACTTCCTCAGCCTGTCTTCATATGGGAGGTGCTCCAGTCCTCTGATCATTTTCATGGCCCTCCTCTGGACTTGTTCCAACAGTTCCATGTCCTTTTTATGTTGAGGACACCAGAACTGCACACAATACTCCAGGTGAGGTCTCACAAGAGCAGAGTAGAGGGGCAGGATCACCTCCTTCGACCTGCTGGTCATGCTCCTTTTGATGCAGCCCAGGATATGGTTGGCTTTCTGGGATGCCATCGCACACTGAAGCTGGCTCATGTTCATTTTCTCATTGACCAACACCCCCAGGTCCTTCTCCACAGAGCTGCTCTGAATCTCTTCTCTGCCCACCCTGCAGCTGTGCCTGGGATTGCCCCAACGCAGCTGTAGGACCTTGCACTTGGCATGGTTAAACTTCATGAGGTTGGCATCAGCCCACCTCACAAGTGTGTGAAGGTCCCTCTGGATGGCATTCCTTCCCTCCAGCGTATCAACCGAACCACACAGCTTGGTGTCATTGGCAAACTTGCTGAGGGCACACTCAATCCCACTGTCCATGTCAGCGACAAAGATGTTGAACAAGACCGGTCCCAACACCGATCCCTGAGGGACACCAATCGCTACTGGTCTCCAGCTGGACGTTGAGCCATTGACCACAACTCTTTGTGTGCGGCCATCCAGCCAGTTCTTTATCCACCAGTGGTCCATCCATCAAATTGATGTCTCTCCAATTTAGAGAACAAGGATGTCATATGGGACAGTGTCGAACGCTTTACACAAGTCCAGGTAGATGACATTAACTGCTCTACCCCTGTCCATCAGTTCTGTAGCCCCATCATAGAAGGCCACCAAACTGGTCAGGCAGGATTTCCCCTTAGTGAAGCCATGCTGGCTGTCACCAAGCACCTTGTTCATTTTCATGTGCCTTAGCATGCCTTCCAGGAGAATCTGCTCCAAGATTTTGCCAGGCACAGAGGTGAGACTGACTGGTCTGTAATTCCCCGGGTCATCCATCTTCCCCTTCTTGAAAATGGGGGTTATATTTCCCTTTTTCCAGTCATTGGGAACTTCACCTGACTGCCATGATTTCTCAAATACGATGACCAGTGGCTTAGCAACTTCATTTGCCAGCTCCTTCAGGACCCGTGGATGGATCTCATCAGATCCCATCGACTTGTGTACGTTCAGGTTATTAAGATGGTCTTGAACCAGATCCTTTCCCACAGTGGGCCCAAGGTCTTCATTCTCACAGTCCTTGCATCTGCCTTCCAAGATTTGGCTTGGTCAGAGCATTTGCCAGTGAAGACCGAGGCAAAGAAGTCATTAAGAACCTCAGCCTTTTCCAAATCCAGGGTAGCCAGTTCTCCTGATGGCTTCCAGAAGGCACCTATGTTGTCCTTAGTCTGTCTTTTATTCGCTACGTACCTATAGAATCCCTTCCTGTTATCCTTAACATCCCTAGCCAAGTTTAATTCTAACTGGGCCTTACCTTTCTTAACCTGGTCCCTAGCTTCCCGCACAACATCCCTGTATTCTTCCCAGGCCGCCTGTCCTTGTTTCCACCTTTTATAATTTCCTCAGCAGCTCCTTAACTATCAAAGGAGGTCTCCTGGCCCTCCTGCTGCACTTCCTTCTGGTTGGGATGCAACACTCCTGAGCTTGTAGCAGGTGATCCTTGAATATCAACCAACAGTCTTGGGCCTCCCTGCCCTCTAGGGCTGTATCCCATGGAACCTTACTAAGCAGGTTCCTGAAGAGGCCAAAGTCTTCGCTTTTGAAGTCCAGGGCAGTGAGCTTGCTGCACACTCTTCTCACTGTCCTGAGGATCTCGAATTTGACCATCTCGTGATCGCTGCAACCAAGGCTGCCCTGGAGCATTACATTTCCAACCAGCCCTCTCTGTTGGTGAGCATGAGGTCAAGCATGGCACCTGTCCTTGTTGGCTCCTCTATTACTCGGCAGAAGGAAATTGTATTCCACACAATCGAGGAACCTCCTGGATTGCCTGTGCTGGGCCATACCATCCTTCCAACAGATGTCAGGGTGGTTGAAGTCCCCCATGAGAACAAGGGCCTGTGAGCATGAGGTTGTTCCTCTCTGTCTGTAGAGTGCTTCATCCAGATTCCTCTTCACACACAGTCACACAGTATGCTAGAGATTGGAAGGGAACCTCGAAAGATCATCTAGTCCAATCCCCCTGCCGGAGCAGGAACACCTAGATAATGTTACACAGGAATGTGTCCAGGTGGGTTTTGAATGTCTCCAGGGAAGGAGACTCCACAACCTCCCTGGGCAGCCTGTTCCAGTGTTCCGTCACCCTCACCAAGAAGAAGTTTCTTCTCATGTTTAAGTAGAACCTCTTGTGTTCCAGTTTGTACCCATTACCCCTTATCCTATCATTGTTTGCCACTGAGTAGAGCCTGGCTCCATCCTCGTGACACTCCCCCTTTATATATTTATATACACTAATAAGGTCACCGCTCTTGATCAGGCGGTCTGTAACAGATCCCCACAATAATGTCCCCCATAGCTGTTCTCCCTTTAACCCTGACCCACAAACTCTGTTGACTGCTCACCTCTCCCCAGATGAAGTTCCATACTCTCCAGCCTATCCCTAACATAAAGGGCAACTCCCCCTCCCCACCTACTGGGCCTGTCTTTTCAAAATAGCCTGTAACCTTCCATTCCAACACTCCAGTCATAGGAGCCATCCCACCATGTTTCTGTGATGCCTATTATATCATACCCCAGTAGACATGCACACATTTCTAATTCCTCTTGTTTGTTCCCCATGCTACAGGTGTTTCTATAGAGGCATCTGAGCCGAGCTCCAGGTGAAGCCAGCTCATTGGCTGGAGTGGCTGGAATATCTCTACTTTGCTCCAAGAATTTATTATAGGTGTTGGCAATTGACTGGGTGTGCTGCGAGGGAATGATGCCCCCCCTCCCCCAACACATCTAGTTTAAAGCATCCTTGACCAGTTTTGCAAGCCTCCTACCAAAACTGCCGAGACCAGCTCCACCAGCCCCCAGTAGACCTGGCCTACTAACTTGGCTCTTGTGCTCAAGACACCCAAACCCCCGACTATGGCACCACCCTTTTAACCATTTATTAACCTGGCCAATCCTCCTAGCCTTTTTTTAGGGTCCTCCCATGTATCCTGGAGAATTGACAAAAAGAATACCTGAGCTCCAGAGCCCCTAAACACCTCTCCCAGGCCTCTCTAGTCCTTCTTTATGTTCCCCAGGCTACTACTGTCTATATCCCTAGCACCCACATGGATCACTGGAAGTGGGTAACAGTCCGTGGGACTTACTAGAGCAGGCAGCCTCTCTGCAACATCCATGATCCGTGCCCCTGGTAGGCAACACACCTCCCTTGAGACCAGGTCAGGCCGACAGACAAGTGCTTCTGTCCCTTTCAAAGTACAGTCCCCTACTACTATGAACTGCAGCTTTTTCCTGGCAGCACCAGTAGAGATCTTCTTTACAAATGCACCAGCTGGTTGTTTCTGATGTGAGGGTGTTTCCTCATTACCCCCTTCAAGACAGCAAAGCGGTTCTGCATGAGGACAACAGATTTAGGAGGAAACCCCTTGCTTTTAATTATCCTTTTCCTCCCTTTTTTTTTTTTTTGTTGCTGTTTCCCAGCTTCCTGGGTTAACAGTCTCCTTTCCCCCATGAACTACAGGGGATGCCTGAGGCCCCTGCACAGTTTGGGCCAGGAGCAAGCATTCCAGTTCCCTCTCGGCTTCCCTGACATCTCGCAGCCTATTAACAGCATCCCGCAGCTCAGCCACCTGCTGCAGGACCTCCACCAGGGAGCACCGAGCGCAGCCCTGCCCATTGCGCACCCCCTCCTCACCAGACCAGTGCAGGCACTTTCTGCACCCCGAGCTCTGCACTGCAGCCTCCCCTCTCACCGGCTCTGTCTGGGTGCCTATGCTGACTACCGCCCAAGCAGCCAGAGCAGAGCTCGCAGACCGGGCCCTGCTCATACAGCGAGCACCCACCACGCCCAACCTGCCCCCACCCGCCCTGATCGTCGCGCTCCCTGGGGCAGGTTTTTACCCAATCAGGGCTGGTGCCGCTGCTCCTGGCTCCGCCCCCTGTGAGTCAGCTGCTCGCTCCCGTCAGCTGAGCTGCCGGCTCCTGGGCAGGTCCTGTCGAGGACTCGAGGCTCCCTCGGTGGCTCTTGTCGCTCTGGGTTGAGGCTCCCGGACGCTGATCTGCCCCCAGGTCATTGTTGAAGGCGTCCTCTCTGGGGTTACTCCCCTCAGCAATATCTAAGCAGGGAGAGTGTTTGAGGGGTATGGATTTGATCAACACCTGCCATTTCCTGGAAGGTAATACTTTCCTTGAAGGTACTATTGATGAGTGAGTTAATTAAATGCTTCTAAAACCATTACATTTATTTCTCTTTAGAAGTATTTGTGTCAGGCTTCTACTGATTGAAGACATGGGAAATTTTTGTGGTGTTTTTAATCCTAAGCCAGCAGTTTCAAGCTGCTCAATATCCAAGCAGGAAAAAATGTCTTCTTAGAATATCAGCTCCTTACTGTAGATCCCCTACAATAGTTACATTTTAAAACCCACTCCAAGCTTTGCAACTTTGCATAATTTTGTTAAGATTATGTATTTTCTATTATAAATTCCAAACCACAGTGTACTCTTAACATTTAGCCCTTGAATTCTCAATTTTGGCAGCTGCTGTTTCGTTTCACAGAATTACTGTTGTATAGAGTATTGTACAACCACTCTTCATTAGTAATCCATCAAGATTTTCCTATCACAAAAGTATGCTGCATAAGCTCCACATACAATGCACAACTTGCCTTTTATTATACTTGTGAAAAAGACCTTGTGGAGACTGAAAGGCTTTAGATGTGAAAGTGAAACTATACCTTCTGTGTATGGAATCAGTGCTTCCAAATGGTTCCAGAGAAGTTGTCTGTCTTTGAAGGTATAGAATTTGTCTGGGCTGGAACATCATTCTGGGGAGGGATAGAAGAAAGATGGCTAGAAGGAGTATTTGTTTCTGTTTGATAAAACCCATCATGAAGCTTGAAGAGTTTGGTAGCAAAATCACATCTAAATTCTGTATTAATTTCAGGGAGGAATACTGTTTGTAAAGCCATCTCATTACGAAGTGAAATGAGAGAAAAATATTTTTAAGTGTAAATAGTGTTTTCTTATTTTTTTTTTAGTAAATTATGAAGTCTATTTCATAAAATAATATTTTAATTGCATAGCAAAACCACAAAAATGTTTACAACGACTTTCAAAGAATTAACATACAATTGTCAAAGTTGCAAGAGGGCCCAGGGTTTCATTGGACTGCTGAATAAAGAGCCTCTTCAAAAACAGTTTTAATTTATTTGAAGTATGCAGACATACTTTCAAGTAAGTTGCCCACAGATTAGAATCCTGTTTTGGATGACAGAGCCTTATTGTTTAGAGTGTTGTAGAAGAAAAGGTAGCAGTCTAGTTTTAAAGAAAAGTGATTAATACTCTTATGTTATTTTGCTTTAAGCTTAAATCTTTAAATATTGTTATGGCAATGGATTCCATTTCCAGTGTTCTCGAAACTAAGAGAAATTGAAAGGCAAAGTTTGGGATTAGAGAACATACTAGAGCTAGGTATAGGCAAGTAATTTGTCATGTAAAAATATAGTTTGAGATGAGATTTGAATGAAAAGTATATTTTATTATTTCATTCTCTTTACCAAGGCAAAGATACAGTTTTGTGTCAAGCAAAACAGTCTGTTGACACTGAAACTAAAGTTTTGTTTTCAGGGACAAACAAGAAAAACTAGAGAGGAAAAAAGGGCTAAATATACACACAACACTTTCAGAGAGGGAAGAGGAGGTCCTGCCATTCTTCTCTGTAACAGACATCCAGATTGTTAGCGAATGAGACGGTGGGACAGGCACTACAATTCCTTTCTTTGCTTGGGGCTTGACCCTAATTACTCTTCCCAGGAAAATGCACTAATAATAATGCAATAATTGTGTTTGGAGGTAAGGGAGTCTCAGCCATGTCTGCAGTCTCTTTTCTACTTCGTTTGAACAAATTACTTTGGCGAAAATACTGGAAGCAGGCTGAGCAGCTTCTGATTTTCCCAAGCACCAGATGTTCAATACAGCACTACATGTGAATGTGTGGAGGCATCTGACATGCACAGCACATCAAAACAAGCATCGCTTTAATCCGCAGGGACCTTGACAAACTTGAGGATGGGGCCAACAGAAAACTCATGAAGTTAATCAAGAAGTGTGAAGTCCCACACCTCAGAGGAATAACCCACGTGCATCAGACTTGGCTGGGGTCTATCTGGCTGAGTAGAAGCATTGCTGGAAAAAGACATGACAACTACAGTGCATGCCAGGCTGAATACAAGTCAATAGTGCACTCTTCTTGTAAATAAGTCAAACTGTATATTGGGGTCTGTTATAGCCAGCTCTGCTTGGCAATAGTGAGACTGAACCTAGAATACTGTCTACTTTTGGTCCATTCGATTTAAGAAGGAGACTGAGTAACTGAAGAGCAATGAAGATCTGCTCAGGTTACCGTGAGAGCACACAAGCTGGCAGGAGAGGTTGAAGCAGCTGATCTTGTTTAGTTTGGTGAAGTGCAGGCTAGAAGTGACCAAATGTGGTGTCTTACAAAGACTGCAGACTCAAACTCTCCTCCACAATGGCATTTGACATAGCAAGGGGCAGCAGTAACCAGTTTGGGAAAGACTGAAGCGTGCAAACAGATTACCTGGAGACCTCAAGTGATTTCTGTGCTTGGAGTTTTTAAGGTTCCCCTAGGTCAAGCCCCAGCAGGCATTATCAGAGTCATTTAGCTTGGAAAAGATCTTCAAGATCATTAAGTCCAACTGTTAAGTACCTGTCCAAACCATGAGCAGCCAGCTTCTCTAGCAGAATGCCTTGGTAAACTGTGTCAAAGGCTTTGCTAAGGTCTAGGTAGACAACATCCACAGCCTTACCCTCATTTAATAACCTGATCACCTTGTCACAGAAAGAGGTCAAGTTAGTCAAGGAGTACCTGCCTTTCATAAACCCATGCTGACTGGGCCTGATCGGCTGGTTGTCCTTTATGTGCCACATGATGGCACTCAAGATAATGTGCTCCATAACCTTCCCTGAAAGCAGGTCATCCCCAAACACTTTACTGTCATTTGCAAGGAGTTGATGAAACTTAAGTCACATTTGTAAATAGTTTGAGATGACAGAAGCCTCATTTTTGCTGAATTTTTCATTCTTGAAAAGTATTTGCCTAGCTTTAATGAAAGCCTGCAAAAGGTTAATTCAGTAACAGTTGACGAAAAAATGCATTTGCACTTCACATAAATATGAAATTTTACAACATTGCATATTGTCACAAATCAGGATACACAACATTTCAAATTCCATTCAAAATGGAGAGTGTTTTTAAATTTTAGTAAATATAGTTTTGAGAATTTTGCCAGGTTTCAAGACATGATAGGGACTTTGCCAATCAAAGTATTGCAAGGCTAAGATTGAGAGGAAGCTGGATAACCTAAAGAAAATGTACACTTGGAAAGAAATGCTAGATTTAAATCAGGTTTATGTTATTTTGCTTCATTTATTTCACAGAAATTTTTATAACTCCTGACAGATCTTGCTTGTCCTGGGCAAGACTTTTTCCAGATTAACAAGCTGCAGTTTTGCTTCCTTATGGTCTTTCATTTTCCCCCACATTCCTCTACATTCATGAAGTGTCAAGTTAGCTAATTTTATTTAACAATTTGAATAGGCTCTTTCCCCTTGACATTATTCATACACTTCAACTCATAAAGAGGAAAATAATAGCAACTGCAGCACCTGAAAGGTGTTTGCTTGCAGGCGGTGTTGTATGACCTTTCTGAAGAAGAACGTAGTAAGTCTATTATATTGAAACAATGAAGTGTGTGGGCCTAAATCTCAAGAGAAATAAGTGCTGCCTTTATCACAGTCATGTAGGGCTCCTTGGAAGCAGTTGGTGAGCAAGTAATAGATCCAGATAGAGAGAAGGTAGCAGCCATTAAGGCAGCACAAATTTCTGTATTCATTTTGGAAACGAAAGAATTCTGACAATAGTTCACTGTCTACTACAAATAAGAATTTTTGGACAAACTCTTTGCAGGAGTTGGAGACTCTTGAAATAAAGGCTTTTCATACAAAATTTGGCTGAGGGGTAGGAGGAAAGACAAAGAGTAGATGAAAGCAAGCAAGCCTGGTAGAGAGTTACCAGAGGTGAGAAAAAGCAAACCACAGTCAGTGGAGTATCTGGATACTGGAGTTTATCTAAGGACCAAAAAGATAAGAGCTTTTACCATACCTGATTGTTTCACATGCTCACTCACTCTCTCCCCATGGTGCTGTGCTCCCTGGGTCCTGACTTCCCTTCCCCACGAGAAGATCATTGCTGCTGCAGGACAGTCATGCGTAAGGTTGGGTCAGTCACTACTCTCAAGTACCAGACTTTGGCATCACTGGCTAAGGTTCTTGGGCATCTCTGGCATTCATCTCTACACAATTCTTATCTCTAGGATCTTCCTTCACTTCCAGGATCTTTCCTGCAGCCAGGATTTTCACCTTCTTCTTTCCAGACCCCCTTGTCTTTTTGGAGACCACTTCCTTTTATCACCAGCTCTTCTTTCTCAGCCCCCATGCCTCCCATTTTCCTAGTCTAAAGAACTTATGTGCAGAAGCACAATGCACTATTTGCATTCTAATTGGTTGTTCTGCCTCATGTTTTCTTATTAGATGGAGGATTCAGGACATGTCACTCAGTTCATTCTGAGTATCACCGAAATTTACAACAAGCCCACACCAGCTGCAGCTACCAAGTAGCATCCTTCTGCCTGATGTTTGAAGAGTTCAGAAGTTTAGTTTCAGAAACTTACCCCAGCAAACATACACCCAAGTAGCTGCTGCCTCTTAGCATTCGAAATTCAAGCTGTTTTTTCACCTACAAGTGAACATTTAGAAAGTCCATTTTCTAGTTCTACCTTAAACGCTTTGAACATGACTATTTCCTGTGCCTTTAGGGGGTCTAATCTCTGGGGTCTATCCTGATGATGGAAAAGCTGAAAAGTTTGAGCATCTCAGGCTTGTTGGATACAAAATGAGAAAAAATGCACACCACTTTGAATCCCACTGCAGAATTTTGAGTATTTTTTTAGTCTATGCATAGATCTCTGAAAGGTGACCTGGTTTTCTGGAACAAATCCTGAAAAATGAAAGCACTTGATATTGCAGCAAAATACAGCAGCATATATCAGCTTGGGTGACCTGTAAGACACACTAGTGTTTCCTTCTCTACTGCTAGTAGGTATACTCAGATGAAAGTGCAGAGAGGAGTAAGTGTGGATTCATGGTCAGCCAAAGCAAGCTGCATAACCTTTGAGGACACTGAAGGGGTACTGCACCTTGCTATGCTCTGATTGAGATGTTCTGCTTGGACACAATATGGCAAGAAGAAAAAATTGAAAATAGTTCTGTGGATTAGATTGTTGTCAGCTTTTGACTGACCACAAGCCACTCACATGACTGAAGAATAGCAAGAACATTTGCCAGTAAGAAGTCAGATTATTATTATATAATTTGTAGTCAATACATGATCGTGGAAAGGCCTTGAATCAGTAATTGCTTCTACTTTGTCTAGACACTGCCTGAGCACTATTTTTATTTCAGATTAGCTTTAGAGAGAAGTCCAGAAACCCTGACTGAAAACTGTTGAGTGCAATGAGAGAGTAGAGAAGAAATATGGCAGATAATGAAGATGAACTCATACAGTGATATAAAAGAGCTGTGACTTCCTGTTTTATTCAGCTGCACAAGTTTTTCTGAAATAACTCTGCTGGAGTCTTTGCAACTACAGTAAAATGAAATGGATGTGAGGTCAAAATCAGAATCCTATTGTTTCAGGTATGACACATAGATCAGTGAGCCAGTTCCCTTAACTGTGCAAAGGGCATGATTTTGTAATGTGACAGAGGATTTTGCAAATTCTGAGAGACATTTCCAAATTTCAGTGATGTATTGCTTATCCCCCTGGGTCACTGACAGTTTAAGACTTCTTGGGCATTCACTGTTGACATGCCACACTGTAATGTAACTTTTTAATGTATTTAAAGCTTTTTTAGTGTTGGAAAATAAGATACATTTTTGCAGACTTTTTTGTATTCATCTGGTAGGAAAACCAGATAAATGTAGCCTTGCTACAGTGTTAGCTAGACTAATTCTGAAAGCATTTTCCTCAACTAATGTGCTTACACGTAGTACGGAAATGTTTTCACTTCTCATTTCCTTAGCAGATGAGATGGAAAATTAATTTAGAAGAAAAAATCAAATAAAAATATAGAATTATTTTTTTCTGTATCAACAAAAGTAATGACATTGCCTGTAAAATAAAGGTTTTACAGCCTAGGCCATAACCCCAGTCAACCTTCCTGACCCATGCAGCATAAGATAAGGGAAAGGTAATCTAATATGTGTCATATACTATATTACTAAATGTTTTTAAGACTATTTAGAATTTGTCTAGTAACAGGTCTGTTTCTTATCTGTATCTGTCATGAAGAAAAGTCTGTAAGTAGTTTAATTGCTGTAAGTTATTTATTTAGAGTTTGATTTCTTTTGTACTAGGAAATACAACATGAAGTCATGCATCTAGATGAGCAGGGAAACAATGTTTAGAAAACCATTTAAAAATTATTATGAGCAAAACCGGGCTTTTATACAAGTAAAAGAACAACTATGCACAGCCTTAGATTCTGCTAAAGCACATTTTTTTTGGTCTTTTTGTTTTAGAAAGATATTTTGGCCTGAGTCATAGATTTCTAAAGATTAACATATGTGCCTCAGGTGGCTTGTAAGCCGCTTCCAAAGGATCAGACACACAGATGAGAGCTGCCTCCACCAGCAGCGTTATGTGCTGCTACCACTGCTTGTGTTCAAGATTTACCTCGGCTAGGTCCCTTTTTGTCATGAATTCCTGTGTCAGATGATAAGAGTCCAATCTTGGTTTTAAAGGGTATTAGAAACTGCCTTAATATAAAGTCTAGTTGGACTAAAGTCAAATGCATTTTTCTTACTGGGTTTATCTTCTTCAAGGAGTAACTGATGAAAGAGAGTGTGACCCTATTTCTCCTTTCAGACCATCAGTCTCTGCTCTTCTCCTAAACTCCTTAATATGTCTGGAAAATTGAAAGGTCCCTTGACTGCTTTCCTCTTCTAACCTTTGTGCATCTGAAGAGGTCCCTGCCCTCTCTTGTGCAATGACACTAGCTCCAGAACTTGGGAAAAACCATTTCTTGAACAGGCAGATGTTGCACTTTAAACGTCATAACTACATGTTAATTAAACTGGAGAACAAGTAACTTCAAAATTAATTATTTATATGAAAGGCTTTAATTATCCATACAAGTTCATCAGCAGAAGCAGTTCTGGAATTACTCATGAAAAATCCACAAAAAAAACAGAAAACATACGAAGTAACAGTGCTGATTGAATTTTTAAATAAAATACCACATTTGGAAATAAAATCAAACATTGCTCACCTGAACTTAAAGTATCCAGAATGCCCCACTGTATGATAGAACTTCTGTCAACCTTGTCATAGAAAGATAATGTTTCTCTTCTGCATGGGAGCCTGAAGCAGGCCACTGACTTCCTAAAAGTGGAGTCTAAGAAATCAGGGAGGTACCTGGATCTTTCCAGAACAGAATTCCTAATTTTCTGGATCCAGCCCATTGAATCTCCTGGAGCTGCTGTGACCCAATGCAGTTTGTGCATAGTTAGTCTCAGAAAATGGAAGAAAGGCAGATTATGCTCCTCTCTTGGCCTAAGAGTTCACTCTAAGCCTTAAGAAAAAGGAAAATGCAAAGCTAAAACCAGCTGGAAGTAAGAAAGGGAGCTATTAAAATCATTGCATTTGGATGCAGTCAGTGACTCATGAAATCCCTAGGTTGCTGTTTGTTGGAAGCCAGCAGAATACACCAAGGGAAATACCATTTTGTGCCTCTTCTGCTTTTTAAATGCTTTCCCTAAACATTTTCCATTTGTCATCGCCACAAACAAGCTATTGGGCTGGCTGAATTCAATGGCTACATTTATCATGTTTAAAAACAACAACAAACAACGAGGCCAGGCCAGTTCTTTGTGGCCAGCTGGCATGATATAACCTATGTCCATACCATTAACTCCCTTACCCACCTAAAGAGGATGGCGTTATTCAGGCAGCCTACTGGCAATGATTCATGGCCTGCACAAAACCCTGATGCACACCAAGGCTTTGTTTTCAGAGAGGTTTCTAGCTGACACAAAAACCTTGCTAACAATTTAATTGTTAGCATGACAATCAGGCAGGAGTCCACATTCTCTTTATTGTGCTGCTATAGACATAGTCAATGTGCCACTGTAAATTAAATTTAACAAAACAACAACAACAAAAAGAAAAAGCTGATCTTCTCTATTGACTTGTGTTTGTGCAGTTACATTTTTGTGGACTGCATGATTCAGCAACATGGAAAAAGCAGTGAGAGACTTTCTCATGATTCCTGAAGAAAAAAACCTGCACCATGTCTCAGAGAAAGGTAGTTTTCAGAGTATCTGTGATCATCAGTTCTCAGCTTGTCCACTACTTGTCCATATTTTTTTGGCCTTGGACAACCCTTGGAAATAACCCAAAAGCATTCTTACAAGAGTGTTAAAGGGGAGGTACTCCAAGAACCTTCAGCCTCTTGCAGCTCAGACCGGGATGTTTACTGCAGGAGTGGACTGTCTTTACCTGGGATCAGTTCTGCTTTGAGCAGTGAGAATAGACGAAAACATGGTACAGAGCAAGGTGGGATAGTCAACTTCTCCACACCATATCAATATATTACAGTACCATCTTGCATAGCAGTTTGTATGCTGGGATGTGCAAAGCATTTGGCCTGACCTCACTGTCATTTTTGCTACTAATGTCATGTTTTCCTTCTGCTCTTCTTCTGCTAGATGTGTGGTCTTTTTAATCTCCATTTCTTTGCAGTACTTTTGGATAAAATACATTTATATGCAAATAGTAGTTGATTAAATCCTGAAAGACACAGAGGACAAACCATCCCTGGTGACTTAAAGTTAGTAGGAAAATATTGCCTGTTTTGCTCTGAATTTAAAAAAGAAAAAAAAAAGAATTTATTGTACAGAAGGATTAACACAATCGGGTGTCTTGTAACCTTTCCAAGAGAGATGGAAATCTCCATATATTAGGTGGGACTTTCTGAGAAATGCAATTTCTTTTGCTAACTGATCTATTTTAGAAAAGATCAAGGAATGATTCAAAAGTCATTCACACCAGGTGCAGCCTTAAAAATAATTCAGATTGGTATATAAAAACATCAGTATACTCAATCCTGTTGACCTTTAAAATGGCTATAGACATTCATTTTGTGTACTTGTAAAGATGAGGTCTAAATAAACATATAAATTGGTGCCACACGTCTTCCATCATATAGGAGTTGTGATTCTTACATAAACCCTGACTAATTAGTTTTTCATGTTTTCAGCTCATTGACTGATTAATTATTTAGTCTTCAGCTTTGCAAATGCCTGATTATCTACTGAAAAATAATGTAGGGAATCTGGACTGAATCAGTCTTTAGAGGAGGAAAGGTAGTAATTTAATCTTCCCTTGCACGATCATGCAATTAAACAAGGCAAAGGTGAACCATAACTAAGTTGTCAATCAGAAGAAATCTCTGAAGATACCTTACTGTCTAGTGAAATTCTGTCTGAGAATGATGGTTCTCAGAATTGAAATCTTTTGTTTTAAACTACCAAATAGCAAACATGAGGATTTTCAGCTATTTTTCTTTTTTATTTAATATACAGAAGCCTGAAAAACATCTGTTTCTTGGTATTTTGTCACCTGTTGCTTGAATTTTGCACATTAAAATAAAAAATACTAACCATTAGTTACACCTTTCATTTATGTATGTTCAGTAACATTTATGTAAAAAGCATCTTATGTAAAAAGCCATGCTTTTGGTATTGCTGCTTTGGAGACTGAGGAAGTTGAGCAGCTGTCCACCTTGCCTGGTCTTTCAGGGAATCCTTCTGTTGTGGGGTTGCTAAAAGTCGAAGAACAGCAAGTGCCAATTGCAACCACAACAGTGCACCGGTGGCAATATCGCACCAACCGAGACTCCCTGATTCCCATCCATCAGCTGATCCATAGACTGGAGAGTCAGGGGGTGATCAGCAGGACCCGCTCACCCTTCAATAGCCCCATATGGCCAGTGCGAAAGTCTAATGGAGGATGGAGACTAACAGTAGACTATCGTGGCCTGAATGAAGTCACACCACCATTGAGGGCTGCCGTACCGGACATGCTAGAACTTCAGTATGAACTAGAGTCAAAGGCAGCCAAGTGGTATGCCACGATTGATATTGCCAATGCATTTTTCTCCATTCCTTTGGCAGCAGAGTGCAGGCCACAGTTTGCTTTTACTTGGAGGGGTGTCCAGTTCACCTGGAACCGACTGCCCCAGGGGTGGAAACACAGCCCTACCATTTGCCATGGACTGATCCAGACAGCACCGGAACAGGGGCAAGCTCCAGAACACCTGCAATACATTGATGACATTATTGTGTGGGGCGATACAGCGGAAGAAGTCTTTGAGAAAGGGAGGAAAATAATCCAAATCCTGCTGAAAGCCGGTTTTGCCATAAAACGGAGTAAGGTCAAGGGACCTGCACAGGAGATTCAATTTTTGGGAATAAAATGGCAAGATGGACGTAGACAGATCCCCACAGATGTGATCAACAAGATAACAGCAATGTCTCCACCAACTAATAAGAAAGAAACGCAAGCTTTCTTGGGTGCTGTGGGGTTCTGAAGAATGCACATCCCAAATTACAGTTCGATTGTAAGCCCTCTCTATCATGTGACCCGGAAGAAGAATGATTTTAAATGGGGCCCTGAGCAACAACAAGCCTTTGAGCAAATTAAACGTGAGATAGTTCATGCAGTAGCCCTTGGACCAGTCTGGATTGGGCCCGATGTAAAAAATGTACTGTATACTGCAGCTGGGGAGAACGGTCCTACCTGGAGCCTCTGGCAGAAAGCTCCAGGGGAGACTCGAGGTCGACCCCTCGGCTTTTGGAGTCGGGGATATAAAGGATCTGAGGCCAGCTATACCCCAACTGAGAAAGAGATACTGGCAGCCTATGAAAGGGTTCGAGCTGCTTTGGAAGTGATTGGCACTGAAGCACAGCTTCTCCTGGCACCCCGGCTGCCCGTGCTGGGCTGGATGTTCAAAGGCAGGGTCTCCTCTACACATCACGCAACTGATGCTACATGGAGTAAATGGGCTGCACTAATTACACAATGAACTCGAATAGGAAATCTCAGTCATCCAGGCATTCTAGAAGTCATCATGGACTGGCCAGAGGGCAAAGATTTTGGAATGTCACCAAAGGAGGAGGTGGTGCGCGCTGAAGAGGCCCCACCATATAATAAACTGTCAGAAAGTGAAAAGCAGTATGCCTTGTTTACTGATGGCTCTTGCCGTATTGTGGGAAAGCATCGGAGATGGAAGGCAGCTGTATGGAGTCCTGGACGACAAGTTGCAGAAACTGCTGAAGGAGAGGGTGAATCGAGTCAATTTGCCGAGGTGAAAGCCATCCAGCTGGCCCTGGACATTGCTGAACGAGAAAAGTGGCCAGTACTTTATCTCTATACTGACTCATGGATGGTGGCAAATGCCCTGTGGGGGTGGTTGAAGCAATGGAAGCAGAGCAACTGGCAACGCAGAGGTAAACCCATCTGGGCTGCTGCACTGTGGAAAGATATTGCTGCCAGGGTGCAGAACCTGATGGTGAAGGTACGCCATGTAGATGCCCATGTACCCAAGAGTCGGGCCACTGAGGAACACCAGAACAACCAACAAGTGGATAAAGCGGCTAAGATTGAAGTGGCTCAGATGGACTTAGATTGGCAACATAAAGGTGAATTATTTTTGGCCCGGTGGGCCCATGACACTTCAGGCCATCAGGGCAGAGATGCAACATATAGATGGGCCCGTGATTGAGGGGTGGACTTAACAATGGACACTATTGCCCAGGTTATTCATGAGTGTGAAACATGTGCTGCAATTAAACAAGCCAAGCGGTTAAAGCCTCTTTGGTATGGAGGACGATGGTTGAAGTATAAATATGGGGAGGCCTGGCAGATTGACTATATCACACTGCCACCAACCCGCCAAGGCAAGCGCCATGTGCTTACCATGGTGGAAGCAACCACCGGGTGGCTGGAAACATACGCTGTGCCCCATGCCACTGCCCGGAACACTATCCTGGGCCTTGAGAAACAGATTTTGTGGCGACACGGCACCCCAGAGAGAATTGAGTCAGACAATGGGACTCATTTCCGGAATAACCTTATAGATATTTGGGCCAAAGAGCATGGCATTGAGTGGGTATATCACATCCCCTACCATGCACCAGCCTCTGGGAAAATCGAACGGTACAATGGGCTGTTAAAAACTACACTGAGAGCAATGGGTGGGGGAACTTTCAAGCACTGGGATGCACACTTACCAAAGGCCACCTGGTTGGTCAACACCAGAGGATCTGCCAACAGGGCTGGCCCAGCCCAGTCAGAACTTTTACATATTGTAGAGGGGGACAAAGTTCCCGTGGTGCATATGAAGAATTTGCTGGGGAAGACAGTCTGGGTTATTCCTGCTTCAGGTAAAGGCAAACCCACTCGTGGGATTGCTTTTGCTCAGGGACCTGGCTATACTTGGTGGGTAATGCGGGAAGATGGGGAAGTCCGATGTATACCTCAAGGGGATTTGATTTAGGGGAAAATAGCCAGTGAGCTCAATTGTATGCTGTTGCCTGCTGTGTAATACTTTTATAGCCCATCAACTAGATGTCAACAGGCCACCAGCGACTGGCCCTGACTTCCCTCCAGCCATCATCCCAACAGAGAATGAACTTTGATAGAACCGGATGAGTTCCGAAGTAAAGGAATGACCAGCATCAGGAGGCAACGATCCAGTACTGCACACAGCCTTTCCTGCCCTGAAAGATTGTTACAAGAGATGGAACCTGACATCATGGACTGAATGTACTCGGCAGCATTATAGGGATTGGTCCATGCACTAAGAAAATGATCTCTTTCTCTTGGTCTGTGTGTATATGGATGTATATATTTGGGAGAGTGATGGTATATTGAAAATGTGGGATCTGAGCATGACGTGAATGGTATGGAATAAGGGTTGGACACTGTCATGGGTTCAGCAGTAGCAGTCATTTTTCTCCTTTGTGGTAGCTGGTGCAGTGCTGTGTTTTGACTTTCAGCCTGGGAACAGTGCTGGTCATACCGATGTTTTCAGTTGTTGCTAAGTGATGTTTACCCTGACCAAGGACTTCGTGAGCCTCATGCTCTGCCAGGGAGGAAGGGAAGCTGTGAGGAAGCAGAGACGGGGCGCCTGACCCAGGCTAGCCAAAGTGGTATTCCATACCACAGCACGTCATGCCCGGGGGGGGGGGGGGGGGTAACTGGGAGTTACCCGGAAGGACACGGGCTTCTGGGTCAGACTCGTTTCTTGGCTGGTGGTATTGTATTCTCTTCCCTTGTTATTTTCTCTTATCATTGTTGTTGTTGGTGGTAGCGGTGGTGATTTGTGTTGTACATTGGTTGCTGGACTGTTCTTGTCTCAACCCATGGGAGTTGCACTCTTTCGATCTTCCTCCCTGTTCCTCCGGGAGCGGGGAAGGGGAGAGCCTGGGGGAGGGGGGCCTCGATTGCTCGCAGCCCAGCACCACTCACTGGGAGTGAGTGAACAAGCTGTCTGGCTAGGGTTTAAACCACGACAGATGAGGCATTAGCCATTAGGAAAAGCCGTGTAGGGTCATGGAATATAAGTGCAGGTGGGTGGCTATTGCCTTGGGGATAAAGAGGTTTATTCCTACCTGAAATGTTAAGGGGTTTGGCAAGACATTTCTAAATCTTTCCTTCCTGTGCTACATACATGGATATATATGCCATACACATGCCATACATGCTGGCAGCAGGCTCAGCACAGCAGGGAACATTGCTTCTGTCAACAACCCTCTCTGGGGATTTATGTGGCTACTTGAAAACTCCAGATAGGGGCATGCAGCAGCGTAGGCTGATCATCAAAAGTGGCCCATAAGGCAGAATTTGAGGTTCCTGATATGCTGGCTGTTCTGCAATTTCATTCACAAGGTGAATAGCAAGAATTAATTGTTTAACTGAATACTTTGATCATTTTCTCTGGGATGAAGCAGGACGAAGCACTGTGAAGATTCTCAGCAGCTGAAAAACTTCAGAGCTGCCACGTGTCTGCATCAGCAATGAGGCTGTAAGAGCAAGTCTAGAATTTTGTAATCTTGCAATATTTGTTTTTCTAACCTTAACATTTTAAAATAAATTTTGGTGTCCGCAGACATTTCCTATATATCTTTAGACCAAGTAAATAACACTTATATATTCCCAACTGAAAAAAAAGGTGAGTGTGTATAGTAAGTTCTGCTTGCTTGTTCCCTTTTGTTCTGATCTTTTAGAATAACTAGAGAGGCTTGTTTTCTTCTCTTCAGATGGATCAAACCATGTGGTATTTTAACCTAACTTTTAAAAGATGGATGAAATCGTGTGGTATTCCATTCTAACTTTTTAAATGACAATACTTTACACTTACTGAATTTCCAAATATAATCTTTCTGGTGCTTCTGGAAATCTTTAAGGATATATTCAGGAAAGGCTACTTAAGCATTATTTTGTGTTCAGGTAGAGCATGTTTTCTCTCCATAATTATTACCTGGATTCCATAACAGGACTGCATTCATCCTTGACATTTTCTATGGATGGATATATTTTTTTTTGCTTAAGCTAACATCTGAATTTCACTTGTGAGAAGCATTAAATCAGAGCGAATGGTATCAGATAGAAATTTTACATAGTCTTGGAGAAGCAAGTTCAGCAAATTAAGTATCAGACAAGGCAAACAAAAGACAGGTGACCGGGGAGTGAAGAATGCTAATAAGAATGGCAATATTTTCTATCTGAAGAGGGAAATAATAGAATGTTAGTAAGAGTGTTATAGTATTTTTAATTTAGGGGAGGAAGAAGAGAGTGAGTTAAACCTCAAAACATTTTTAGTGTGAACTAATGTGAACTAATAGGGGGAAGGCTAACCTAGTTATTTGAATATTCCTGGTAAACAGAAGAGCTGTATTTTGAATCTGGAGTATGATAGGACACTCACTTACTTGATTGAGTTGCTCATTTAGGATCAGGGAGACCGGCAGTCATTGCCTTGCTCTGTTTTGTACTGTGCATGATGTTGGGCTTGTGCCTATTTCTCTGTGCCTGTTCTAAACAGAGTAGTAGCATTTGCTAAGCTCTTTGGAGTAAAACCTGTGAGTTGTTCATCTTTCAGGATAATTAGGATTTGCTGCGTGTTGGAGGTAGTAGTGTTTCAAATATGTTAACTATTTTCTGTGTGGAAATGTCCCAAGTAAAAGAAGATATTTTATCAGCCTGGCTTGCTGTGAAAGGCAATGCCTATGTTTCCCTGAACTCTGTTTGGAATTGTGTTTCATAATTAAAAATACAAATGCATCTACATTCACTCTAACATAACAATGATATAGATGTTCTTGAAAGCATAGAAACAAACTGTGTATGTGTGTGTGTGTGTGTGTGTGTGTCTGATAGTGTAACAATATTTGATAGATTTCTGGTGGATGACTATAGGAGGTAGATTTCGGAACTGTATCTAAAATCAGATAACTAAATCCTAGAAAAGACCATGTGATGATTCTGAAGAAATGATTTAATAGGTAAAATGGACTAGTAATAATGATGTTAATTTCCAATGACCAGAAACAGTACACATGACAAATGCTTCCCTAATGTAAGTATTGGAACACTGTAAGTTGTTTACTGCATGAAATTATCTAAGGATGTTGTCTTAGATAACATCATTTAATTTTTCATCTTTAATTTCTCAGAATAAATACAAATTAAGATTTGATCCCACTCCAGTTGAAGTCAAAGTTGAAAAAACAACATACCTGAAAAAAATCCCCCCTCTTAATAGCTCTTAATAGTATACCTGATGTGCTTCAAAGATACTTAAAAGGGCAACAAAAAAATGTCACAGTGGTGTTCTGAAACTCTGTATTGCAAATTCCATATTGTGCTAAAAGCTCCAGTAGGCTGTTTTCTAAGATGTCTGTTACAATCTAGATTTGATTTAGAATCATAGAATCATAGAATAGTTAGGGTTGGAAAGGACCTCAAGATCATCTAGTTCCAACCCCCCTGCCATGGGCAGGGACACCTCACACTAAACCATGTCACCCAAGGCTTCGTCCAACCTGGCCTTGAACACCACCAGAGATGGAGCATTCACAGCTTCCCTGGGCAACCCCTTCCAGTGCTTCACCACCCTTACAGTAAAGAACTTCTTCCTCATATCCAATCTAAACTTCCCCTGTTTAAGATTTAACCCGTTACCCTGGTTCTGTCACTACAGTCCCTAATGAAGAGTCCTTCCCCAGCATCCCTATAGGCCCCCTTCAGATATGGGAAGGCTGCTATGAGGTCTCCGCACAGCCGTCTCTTCTCCAGCCTGAACAGCCCCAACTTTCTCAGCCTGTCTTCATACGGGAGGTGCTCCAGTCCCTTGATCATCCTTGTGGCCCTTCTCTGGACTTGTTCCAACAGTTCCATGTCCTTTTTATGTTGAGGATACCAGAGTACAGGGGCAGGATCGCCTCCTTTGACCTGCTGGTCACGCTCCTTTTGATGCAGCCCAGGATACGGTTGGCTTTCTGGGCTGCGAGCACACACTGAAGCTGGCTCATGTTCAGTTTCTCATCGACCAACATCCCCAAGTCCTTCTCCACAGGGATGCTCTGAATCTCTTCTCTGCCCACCCTGTAGCTGTTCCTGGGATTGCTCCGACCCAGGTATAGGACCTTGCACTTGGCATCGTTAAACCTCATGAGGTTGGCATCAGCTCACCTCACAAGTGTGTCAAGGTCCCTCTGGATGGCATTCCTTCCCTCCAGCGTATCAACCGAACCACACAGCTTGGTGTCATTGGTAAACCTGCTGAGGGTGCACTCAATCCCACTGTCCATGTCAGCGACGAAGATGTTAAACAAGACCGGTCCCAACACCGATCCCTGAGGGACACCACTTGTTACTGGTCTCCAGCTGGACATTGAGCCATTGACTGCAACTGTTTGCGTGCGGCCATCCAGCCAGTTCTTTATCCACCGATTTGCTAGATCAAATTACTATATTTACAAAAAAAGCACTGGATACAGGAAAATGCAGAGAAAAGGATAACAGCAATAAAAATGCAGCCTCCTATGGCTTTATGTTTATAGCAGAAGGTTTGGATATAAAATTACAAATGAAGAAACATTTGAAGGATAAAAGTGTTAAGAATATACTGGGATGAAGTATCAAGTGAATTAATGGAAAGATCTTTTGACCTCTTAAGTATTACTCAGTCAGAAGAAACAACTTTGAAATGCCAAATGAAGTTAATGTGATTAAAAGAAATTATCACACTTCTTATAGCTTAAAGGCAATGTAAATGTAACAGTGCACTTGGTGCTGCAATGATGTAAACTGTTTATCTTGACTTGCAGCAACAAGCCAGGCAGAGGGATTTTATGCAAATCTCTGTAGTGAAATGGAAAAAGAAGAACAGTAGCTTTAGGGTTAATATAATGTTCCTTTTACTAATCAAGTTCCTTGCTCAGTGTTTGAAAAACACAAATATTTCAATGACTCTCTCACTGCCATGTAGCAGATGGTAAATCTGGAGGTGTAAATGAGGAAGGGCACATGCCAATCGCTTTTCTGATGCACACATCTGGCCACAACATTGTACTTTCCCAAAGTCTAAAATCATCCATCATGAAACAAAAGAAAAAAAAATATCATAAATTAAGCAAGGGAAATGGAGTAGAAATGCCTGACTGAGAATGTCATTTGTTGTGTGTGCAGTTCTTTCTTTCAAAAGGCACTGTTTTTCTCCCTGCTTCAGGGAAGACAGTATGGTGACTGCTGTTTTGAGATTCAGATGCAAAGTCCTACAGGCTGAGTGAAACTTGTCTCAGAAGTTTTATTCCATTATTTTGCTGTCTCCTGAATAAAAACATCACTTTTAAGCTTATGCAAGATTAGTTGTTCTGAACCTGTGAATAAAATTTTATCTTATTTCATATGGCATTTGATTCCAAGAAAGACTGAATTTCTTGGAATAGGTGGAACAGCAGGTATGAAATACTCTATTACGACAAAAAATTAAGGGAGTGTAAGTTCTTGCTGTAATGTATTCTGAATGTGTGGACCAGTGTGTGGGCTGGTGAATGAATTTAGCTTTCCTATTCTTAATTAAATTATTGCGTATTTTAAGACTGAGAAAAATTTCTTTAATATGTTTTGGGCTATTTCCTCTCTGCTATCTTGATGGTCTTGAAACTTACCTAACATTGTCATAAAGGATCTCTGTTCTTTTCTGAACACACAGATGAAGCCAAACAGTGTAACTGAGAGAAAAACTTCAATAAATAATTTATTTCTTCAGTAATGTAGGGTAATTTTTTTAAGTGTAATTTCCAAATCACTATCTCAAGTCTTTCCAGACTGTCAGATTTTTATTTTCTTTTAAAACAAAGCTGTAGCAAGCTCTCACTGCACCAAGTACTTTAAATGCACAAAATGAAATGATCTTTGGTCTCTTAGTCATTGTCTGTTGGACCTGTTTTATACACATTTTTGAAATATACAGAGGTTGGTAATTAGGAACACTACTAGTTTGTTGCAGTCATGAGCTATAGGGAAGAAGCAAAATAGGTCCAGTTTCCTCGTTAACAGCAATAATTTCTCCCACTGCTTGCGAGATGCAATGGAAACCAACCTCTGAAAAAGGTCCCTATCATTCACCAGATCCACACCACTTCAGCATTCAGATACCAGCCATGGAATTAGTCATGTGCAGTCTCCTGAGGTCACAGTTTCCTCTTTCTTTCTCTCTTTGCAGCAAGAAAATGCCTCAAAGTCACTTATAATAGCTCAAAGTCACTTATAAAAGTGATTTGGCTCTGGCAATGCCATTTTCAGAATGGCAACACCATTGCATTTTTTCAAATGGCTGTCAGACCATGTTGTGTGTCACCCTGACAGGGGTAACTGTGGCTCCTAACCTGTATGTACTCTCCAGGTGGCTTGCAAATGCACATGAATATGCAGCTCTTGCATACATCAGATTTACTGTAAATGTGCAGGCCATTGGTGCAGCACCTGTTTGGAATGTCTGAACATCCAGGCAATGGCAAACCTATTTTGTCCTCTTTACATCTGCCATAAGTCTGCTGCCTCCAGACAGCAGCATAGTTATGAGGAGATAAGTCGTGTATATGGCATACTGGGTGATTCATCCATAATCGTGCTTGGACACCACTAATTACAGTGCAGAGTTTTCAGATTCCCCTTGGAAAAGATTTCTCATCATGAAAAATGTCGAGGGAAAACAATGTGTCTGGAAGCCTCAGCTGTATCAGGAATTGCTGTCTTCTGTGTTGAAACCTGGGGCATCATGCACTGTGCACAGGTTCCAGAGTGGGTCAGTGCTTAATGGTTATGAATAAACCTTACCGACGTCTGTGTGTGAGTCCAAGGAAGCTTGAATTATTTAACATGTGCCAGTGTAATTAGTGTCATACACATGAGTTAAACAGTGGCACACTGTGAAGAACAATCCCCAGCCACCAGGTAATGTCATTGTGAATTAGTAGTATTGACTCACAAGCTCGGTAATGGGCATGTGGTTGGCTAGTTAGAGAAGATTCATTAATTACCCATTATGGATCCTGCAGAACTGAGTACTACTCTCTGGGATGTAAAATTGTGCAGTAGCACCTTTTTGGGGAATATTTTCCATATCTCTGCAAGTGATAAGAATTAGTTGACCTAAATTAGGAACTGTTTTGTGGTTTTGGGTATTCCTGGTACCAGACATTATGAACGCTATGAATATTGTGAAACTATAATTTCTGTGACTGTTAATACCTTGATATGATGATGTCTACATCACAGCAATGCTTTTTGTATCTAAAAACAATGCCCCATGTCCATAATATCTCTTTAGGGTATGTCCAAAACCCAAAACAGTCATCTGCGTTAGAGGAAGTAAATGTTATCTCAAAGTGATCATTATTTCACAATCAGTTGCTGCAACCCTAACAATACAGTAGGCTGCTTGGCCCTAACCCATTGCTGCTGTTTGAATGTCTGCACTCTCATGCTCCATTAAAGCAAGCTGGAACCAATCCAGATGGTTTTCAGTAAGCCTGGCCTGAAAGATGTCTTGGAAGCTGGGACAGTCATGGAGGCTTGACTTGTAAATAGTCTTCCTGAGGGGCAAGATAGAGCCAGATAATCAGGGTTAAATAGCCCAAAGTGTCTCTGAAAGGGAAGAGGGAGCACTGCAGAAGGCATTAGTGAGAACAGTTCATGACTGACATTTGAATTCTCAGGCTTTCTTGAGTTCTGCATTCTTTCATGTATTTGTGGTTGCTTGTGACTATTTTGCGTGTTTTAATTCTGGCACATTTGATCTTAATGAAGCATAGCGTAAGGAGAGCAGCCCTAGCACCCTGTGAGGTATCCCATTTATTCACATACATTTGTGTATGTCCAGTTTACTAAAGAGGTCCCTAGCTTTGTCTTCACCTACCATGAACTTCTCTCACTCCCAAACTCTGTCACTAAGCACAAAAACATACATGGCCTGAGTGCAGACCTTTGTCAGTGACAGCCAAGGCAAGGAATGTTTTGAATCTTTGTTAATGTCCTTTGCCACTAGATTGCCCCACCCTGCTAGAAGTGGGCCAACATTTTCCCTGATCTTCTTTTTGCTGGCCATGCAGCTGTCAAAGGTCTTGCTGTCCTGCACATCCCACAGCACTGTCACCTTTCAGATAACATTTTTCCTTGCTGATTCCACCCCTGTGTGCCTGAGCAGTGCTTCTGCATGGCTGCAGGGCAACACCTGCCTGCTCCCCTGCTCTGTGTGCCTCGCTTGGTGGGGTGGGCTGAGCCAGGCACTACCATTCAGTGACACTGGTCTCCTGCCACACACTTCTTGTTGTCCTGCATGCTGGGATGGACTGTGGAGGTCTCCTGGACATCTTTACTCTTTGGGACAGCTTCCCATGGGATCCTGCTGATCAGGCTCCTGTACAAACTGAGTTTGTTCACAAGTTTTTGAAAAAGTTTATTGTCACTCAGATTTTTGTCATCCAGCTGTTAGCATTTTCCTACTTTGTGTTTAGGAAAAGGTTTTAATAAGACAAAATATTTCAATCCGAAAGCAGTCATCTAGTTGTCGTTTTCAGGGTTTCATCTTCTTTTTGATGGTGACAAAACAAATTGGAGAAAGCTTTTTTAAATTATATCAGTGTTAGAATTTGCCAGAAAAGGAATACACTGTCTGCTGTTCTGTAATTTACTGTGCAAGACAGTGAATGTAATCCTCTTCCATGAAAATGTGTGAAACTATGGAAGCAAATGTTGCTGACGGTACAGATTTGTTTCAATCACTTTGCTCTTTAGCCCTTTGTTAATGGCAAGATCTGACTTCTCGATCATAAGACCTGATTCCCAGCCCTCTGACTGTGGGAAGAAATGATGATCATCTAGCCCCTGTAAAGCTAAGCCAGCACATTAAATTAGATGATGACAGGTATTCTTTCTGATTAAAACAAAAAAAAAAATCATGTATCTGATGTCAGGGGAAGTATACAACCTACCATCGGTGCATACTTGTGTTATTATAGTATGCACAAAAATGGCTGGATTTTTGTTTTGTTTTGTTCCCCTTTCCTCCACCCCCCACCCCTACTGAGTTTCTCAGTTGTTTTAATTTCACATATTTGTGTTATGCTGATGTCAGGGACCAATCAGTTTACCACCAGGCAGCAGCTTGGCATGAAATTCAAATAGAAGACATTCAATGTCAACATCATGATGTTGACTCAAACAGGGGAAAGTGGATATTAGAATTGGGAAGAAGGAAGGAGTGATAACACTGCATGACAGCTTTTTACTGTGGCTGCAAACCAGCCAAATGGTTTGGTTCCAGATTTTTATGGAAATCTAATGATGTCAACCTAAAAGGGAAGTGAGAGAATGCTTCGTTCTCAATGCAGTTGGGTCCTGGGAGTTAAGATGTTGGGATTTAGGAAAAACCTCTGCCTTAAGATACGTGTGATTACATATTTTGGTCACTGCATAAGCTTATTTTTACCATTATCAATATGATAACATTACAACAATTGTCTTCTAGCTTTATTAGTATAGGGCAGATACAGTGCAGTTCCTTCCCCTAGAGAAACCCACTCTCTTTAGCAGGAAGAAAACTAAATGACAGAAAGTAAACAGGGGTGACAATGTCAGCAGGTGCTAGTGTAAACAATGATATCTGCTGATCTAAGCCGAACGTTTATGGGGAAAATGCACAGAATCCTGGTGGGTTGTCCAGTTCTTGCCAGATCCTGTCACCAGTTACTGCTTCCCTGACATGGACAGCCTCCTTGCAGCGCCCAACACAGCTGTATATGTAAGGAGAATCTCACGAACAGCCCTCTTCCTCTCAAGTAATGCCTAGTGCCAGATATTAGTACATAATTTAAGCAAACTCTGCCAAACTACTTTGTAGTTAATACTCCAAAACAGCAAAAAACAGAGCAAATAGTTTCAAAGAATGGCAGAGTTTAATTAAAAACATCAGTCTTTATTTCCTCTTGCCTCCTGCAAAGAACGTGTTTCAATGATCATACTTGAATAAATCCTGAAATGTGCTTATTGCGCATGCCACTTTATGTACTTAGCCAAGAGCAGTAAAACATTCTAACTCATTCATCACCTGTTACACAGTGAATTGTTTGTTACAGCAAACCATTATAGACTTCACAGCATATGTTTGAGAGCGCAGTACACAGGGCAGAGCAGGGACCTGAATCCCATTTATCTCAAGGTTTTTCTAGACTGCACTGCCAATGAAAAACATGTGCCAATGAAAGGCAGAAGACCTTTGTAATGGCCAACTTGTAAAAAAAATCTTTGTGTAAATGAGAACTTTGGCTGAGACCACCATCAGTGAGACTTAAAAGACCAAGTGCAGATAACACTAGATGGTTGAGGTTCTATGAGTACTGCGTACACGGCTTCAGTAATCTGTTGTCATCTTTAAACTCTGAGCATAACTCACAGTTGACAGTTTTATGCCTTTTCCCCACCTCTCTGTGAGGGGCTTTTTGCCACCTGCCACTGAGGATGATGCTATGGTTTAGAAATCCTGTATTAGACAAAATATAGCCACCTCACCAGCCTCAGAGAGACTAGTTTCACCCATGTCTGAGTTACATATACTCTTGACTTCCTCTTTTCACTGCAAGCATGATCTAGAAAGACATCTCAATGAATCATCAACCCCACAACAAGCTGCTATCCATGTAAATTGTTTATAGCGATGAACAGAATTCAGTGGAGGAATCCATTTCTACTCCTTGTGCCAACTGTGTATTTAGCATCTATTATGAAGGCTGGCTGTGCTTTTGGGAATAGGCCTGGTGAGGTTGATTGTTGTATCCTTGGGTGACTTCAGATAAATCATATGGCTCCATCTATGTCTCAGTGAAATAGCACTGTAGAAAGCTTACATTTCTTGTATGAGCCTGAATAGCTGTGATCATCTGAGCCACAAGTAATGGTATTTAAAGTCTCCCGAAGCAATAACTGAATGTTTCAGGAGCAAATTGCTCTCAGCAGATAACACTCAGCATGTCTATACAACCACTTAAGTACATGTTCCTGAGACAAACTTCCTCACAACAGCACATTATATATCCTCCAACTTCCACTTATTGCTCATCTGAGCCCAAGTGTGGAGTTTGCTGCACATCAGGAGCCCAAGCAAGACTGGCCCCTAATTATAGGTGTAAGCTTCCACTGAAGTGTCCTAAATAGACTTAAGTGGGGTGGAACAATCTGTTGCAGCTCAGCTTTTCCAAGTTGAGCATGCATGCTTTGGTTCAAGGCTCAAACAGCAGAGTAAAATGAACATACCCAAGTTGTTCCCTGTGAAGTGGAGAAAGGTCCCAGAGTGTCAAGCAGCCTAAGCCTAGTGTCTGTAAACTTGATGCTATAGTGAGGAAAACAGAAGATGACATGTAACTGGGGAGAAAAAAGAAATCACATTATCAACGTTATATAGTTCAGTTTTGGGTGGAGGTGCAGCGGTACACAGCATTGATGCTACACTATATACCTCACTCCAAAAATTAGAGACTCTGGGATGTTTTAAATGTTGAGTATCTATGACCGCTTTTGCATGTATAATCTGCATCTGTTTAAAAGGAAAAATCATAAAAAAATAAGTTCCTAGGCCATGGCCTACCATTTTTTAAGCACTCAACAATGAGACTTGTCAGAGATGACTGCCATCTCCCTGAGTGTTCCCACTCCTGCTCTTCTGCTGTAAGCTAGACAGGGAAAGTGATCCAGCTTGAAGAATAAAACTAAATTAAAAAAAAAAAATCCATGGGGTTACTTCCAGCTGGATCAGTTCCTTGGTCTGGTTCACAGCAAAGCCTCTCAGAGAGCTATGCCAGTACAACTGAGGTGGTAATGTGCTGTGACAGGAGTCACTGGTGCTAAAGGCTTTATTTTATGAAATCAGTCTCCTGCCTGTCTATAGTTTGAACAAGGATGGAACCTAAACATGGCTGGTCTGTTAAATGACAGTGAATGGATTCACAGTTGTCGTGGTTTAAACCCAGCCATTGACTGCTACTGTTAAACCCAGGACACCAGTTCAGAGCTAGCAGGGTCTGAAAAGGAGGACTTGAAGGGAAGGATTTATTTGTTTAACTTGTAACTTTTGTTTGATTAGCTTTTAACAGGTTGATTATCTGTAAAGTTCTGACCAATTAGTGATCAATTTTACATTTGTAACTGATTCCTATCAGCACCCTGTCCTGTTTTCAGTTCCATTTAGTAGTAGTAAAATGTAATTTTACCAGCTATTTAGAATGTTTAGTTGCAGTTGCATAAGATGTTCGTTGGTTCTGTAAAGACATAAGGGGTTTAGAATTGCATCCCATTTTGACTTGTGGTGTAGCTTTTGAGTTAGAATGGTAATTTGAATCTTTCTAAATTAAATTATAACAACGTAGGTATTTAAAAGCAAAATAAAAATAAACTAAAACAAACAAAACCCAAAATAAAACAGAAAACACACTGGTATGGTAAATGTCTCATTACAGCTGAACTGAAGCTTTTGTGGCTTTTTTTTTGCTGCTTTTTCTTTTCCTATCAACTATCTTATAAATAATTCCAGAAAATAGTGCAATTTAGTCAAGAATAAACAGGCTAAAGCACTCACCCTTCAACCTGCAGAGCAGTAGCACACAGAGCTCTGTTGATGAGCTATTGAGCGCTTTTCGTGCAAGTGACGGATGCTGTGTTTTGCTCTCAGCTACTGGCTGTTAAAGCAGCAAGCAGCAAGTGGTTGCTCTTGCAGAAGCAGCTGCCAAAAATCAGCCAGCAGACACCAATACTCTAATGCAAGATGAACCTGTTCTGTCACTTGTGCTTTGTGCCTGAACTGTCTTGTCTGATGCTCTAATACCACCTTGCTCCTCTTTTTCAAAGATAGTTGAAGTGAGTTGTCTTTCTCCTTCTTTCTTTCATTGTTTCTTTCTCTTTTGCTCTTCCCTAAATCACAGCATTTTGGCAGAGGTTTTTCAGGTACTTCACTGTGTGAAACTTTAACAGTGGTTGGTAGTGGAGACTTTTAAAGAAGCAAAGCTAAAAGCTTTAATTTTCATTCAGGGCTCCAAAGAGAGTGAGCAAAGGATTTAAAGGGGGCTCTGAATAGATGGATTTCTAGGTTGGGCTATCAGGTACCATGTACTATCTCTGTACATGTACAGCAGTGCAAAGGCCTTACAAGCATTTGGACTGTATGTTGCTTATATTGCAGGACAATAGTCAACCATCTGTGAATCAGAGATCTGAGGCTTCTGGCAGAAATTTAGGGATGGAAGGAGGACTCTTACCTTTTTCTGCACTGGGTGGCCTGCAAATTCCTGAACTTGGAAACCACTGAGAGACAGAGAAGGTCAATATTTAGTCTGCTCAAGAAAGTTTTTATTCACCTTGCACATCCTCATTTTACCCCTTATAAATAAACCTTTGTATGGACCACTTGGAGAATGAGAAATTTCACATAGGCATTATGTCAGGTCTTCTGAATCAGGCCTCTGTTACAAGAGAAGGTAATGAGGTATGAATAATACAGCAGTATGACACGAGTTGCAGCTTTTTGTGTTGCTAGTGTCTCCTTTGGGCATACCATACAGTGAGGCTGCCCTGCAGATCGTAATTGATCTCTCTCTCCCCCCCTCTTATTTTTTTTTTAACAATAACTCCCCCTTGAAAATGCCTGCCTGAACAGGAAACTTCACTAAACAGATGTCCAGGAGGACAGTAAGAGAAAATCAGGGGCAAGCTTTTGCATTAAGAGACATCCTTATAGAAGTGGGGGAGGGGTGTGTGTGGTTTTTTCTTTTGTAAAATTCCCAGATTTAGTTTTTCAAGTGAAAAATAAAGCTAGAAGTTGCTGAGATGCATGGCAAGAGACAGAAGGGAAGGGAAAGTAAAAAGAGCACTGTGGAGATATAAGTACAATAAGAACTTGGCTGTACATTTTAAGGCCAAAGCCTGCACTTTTTACTTCAATAAAAATTCTTGAATTCAGCTTAATTAAGTTTGTGTAGGTAGTAAACAACTGTATAGATCTTTTTTACTTCTGCAGTGCTTTGCAGAACATCTCAGATTACTTTCTGATAGTTTGGTTATTCAGCTTCACAATATTGCTAAAAACATGACCTGGCCTTATGTAAAGTTCTGTTTCAGATATTGAGTTAGGATACTCCACAATTAAGTTTCTTTAGATTATTAAACCAAGGAAAGTGTATACCTTTTAGTCTTACCTTTATCTCTTCCTTCCAACAGTTTCCTAATTTACTTTAATGAAAAAAGTAAAAGTATGCAAAATTTAGACTGTGCCTTAGTTTTTTTATTCAGCAGGCTTCCTGCTTTTTTCTTAAATTCAAATGGATCCTGATCCACTAACACCAGTGCGGTTCAAGCATTCTTGTAATAATTTTTGAATTCTCATAATTTTAACATTAACATCTAATGTTGTTTTCTGATGTTCTGGGTCACGTTCCCACTATTCTTGTCAACAGTTCAGGTAGGACTGGTATTTCCATCCAAGTCCATCTGTGGCCTCTGTTGTTTTCAACCATGCTGTACACCTGGATCCAAGGAAACCTCTGCACTTGGGTAACCAGTGCGTGTGAGCTGGGTTTGTGTGTGAGCCATACAGACATGCCTCTAAGTCCTGGAGTTCTTTCAAAGTAAGGTTTTAATGAGGAAAGGTCTCTTTGGCTCTTTCTGCCAGAAACTTCTCTCTTCAGCAGCTTTTTGTATGTGGGGATCTTAACTCACTTTATTCTACATTATTTGCATGTTATAGGCCTGAATTTTCTTCTTCTGTAAGCCTTTTTTGTCAATATGAATACACTATTAAGTTAGCAGATCTCCCCAGTTGGAAGTACTCATCTCATGAGGCTCTGATTTATGTCTGGCGCAGAAAGACTCTGGAAGTCTCAGAATTTGGCCTGGCAGAAAGGAATTAATAGAGCCACCCTTCTTTTTATCTTCTCCCATCCTGCAGAGGGCGCTATTCTGTCTGTATGAGGAATCGATGCTGTTCATTGCCATGGATGCTATTCAAAGGCCCTAAGCAGTGTATTTTTGATGACACTTATGTCTACTTAATTTAGGCCTTGGATTTACTGATACAGCACCTTTTCTTTATATCTCTTGCTTCAGGCTTCCCTTTCTGCACACAACATAATTAGGTCTTAAATTCCCTGATACATTTGTTTCATAGAAGAATAACTTGTACTGACATTGTGTCACTCTGATATTGATTTGCATCATCAATGCCACAAATGGTGTCTTTGTTCTGACATCCCAGTGTCATTTTTAAGACTTTCCAGATCTATTTAGAGAACTGTTTCTCCTTCAAAGCAAATTAAAACTCTTAGGAATGTTTCTCACCATTTCTCATTTCCCTTTCTTATATGGTCTACATTATTTTTCGGGGGGAGAATAAAGATCTGGTAAGAATATACACAACAGAAACCCACATAAAAATGTTCTGGAAAGCTCATGTCAGATGTGGCTTTCCCTCGTTTCTTCAATTTTATCACAAGCCTTGATTCATCAATACATTAGCCAGAGTGTTCCAAATTAGAGGTTTCAGATTTACACTATTATAAAATTCAAGATGTGCAGCTGACTGAAGTATGCTAAAGTACTAAGGTAAAGTACTGTTACCACAAGGAGTCAAGAGTCAGAAGACTCAGAGATGCTTTGCTTTATTAGTTTCTTTCATTGCATTGGCTTCGTCCCCTGCTACTCCCCTATGCCATTAACATAAAAATTTAACCTTGAGTAATTTCTGTAGACCAAAGCAATGGCTAGTTGTGAATGTAGGAACATGTTTCATAATCACATCTGTCCTGTTTTCCAGCAAAGCCATTTTACTCTTTTACTACTATGAGTGTGGAATAATGAAGAATGCAGAATCATAGCATTTTCAACTCCTGTTATGGATATAAACACTAAAGAAAAGGTGGCATGTCCTCAGACATGATTGTTCACTAAAAAGAAAAAAAGTTATCTCTGGGTGAAAGCCATTAATCCAGACTAGTGTTCTTCAGCTGATGAGTCACGGCTCCTTAGAGAGGATACGAATAGCTACCAGAGGCACTGTGAAGCACTGAAAGTTTTATTGCAAGTCTAAAGCAAAGAATATTTTATTCTCTTTTTCTCCTCACACTATTAGCTTTCACAGGCAAGTGTTTTCTGTCAACTTGATTTAGTGATATAAAATTTCAAACTTTGTCTGTGATATAAGTTCACCTTTATTTTTATAAAAAAGAGTGAAGTTACTGACAACCAGAATATGGGATATGAAGGTTTAGTCTCTCTATATGCTAGAGGGACTTTGGTAACTGTGTATGTTTCATCCCAAGACCTAAGAGACAAATAGGGTCATGATTGTTCCTAAGTCATTACCTGGAGAAAATTAAACAATGTCAATATCTACAGGACCAGGCAGTAGGTGCTCTGTGTGGTGGCTCCTAAGTGTCCTTCCTACTGTCCTGAAGCATCCTGTTTTGGTCTTATTTCTTCAAGTATCGTAGCTCCAGCAAGAAGTAGTGAGAATCACCTTCTCCAAGTTATCTTGTGTACTAATGGAGTCAACTAAGATTCAGGGTGGATGCTCAGACCCACTGTTTGCCTAGTTTATACTATGGGCTTAAATAAAATTTTCTACCCAAAATACTTCGTGGTGAGATGCCAGCATACTAACTCCAACACTTAACAGTTCTGTGAGCCTGGTTTTTCCTTAAAAACTTTTTATATGAGCTGAATTTTCAAGTCATTTGAAAGTGATTGAAAATATCTTCTTCTCAATAATTTCAACATTTATAGACAGGAACTAATAACACCAAAATGAAAGAAAAATAACTGCACTATAGCTGCTAAGTGTAAAAGGGACAAACATTAAACCACTTGCTTCTAAAACTGTTTTGTAAGATGTAACATTTTGAATGTTAGGTTTGGCAGATAATCTGAAATCTAACCCAAACTGTTGCAACAATCTTGTCCATTGACTGAAATGGTTTGTCATGCTCAAAGAACTCCATTTGTTTCAAAGAATTGAATGCATAACAGTGTGTCAGGAAAGAAAGACAAGTTACTCTTTCTTCTTTTGAATGAGAGAGCAGGAGGCAGGACTTAGGATGGTCATAAACATGTTGTTACTTTCCCCTCATTCAGAAATCAAAGACTTCTGAAACAGATGGGAAAGAATAAATCGTATTGCAACTAATAAACAGCTTATTTAAATGCAGCTGGTTCTTCTAGATTTAAATGGCTCAAAACCTCCTTAAATGCCCTTATGTAAGATAATGTCACATTGTGTTAGCTGGAGGCTCTGGGAAATGAATACCAAAATCCTGACTGTGGGAGTTAACAACTGTGGAAGTGATTTTCCTACTTCTCGTGTGTAGTTTTGTGGCTATATTCATGTGTGAGATGAAATGAGGATGAACTAGAGCAGCCAAGGGTAATCCTGAAAAAGGGAAAATCTGGTTATATGTTTGCTAGTAGTTCTTTGTAAATTTTTATCATTTAGTATGATGTCACATTTCATGAAACAGAGCAATGCAGTAGGTTATCCAAACTACTGAAGAAGGCTAGCTGAGTGACAGTTGGTTAGGCTAACTATAAATTTTGCAAGTCTGACTATCTCATCCAAAACATGGAGGATGACAGAAAGGTTTGGAGGGGGCAGCCTACCTGCACCAAACACTTCAGCTGAATTTTGGAAGGAAACAATAAGATAGGAGGTATAAGTTTAATTACTGAAAATGTTCAGAGTAAAGACAAACAAGAGAAAATACTTCATATAAAACATTTTACATAAAAAATGCAAAGTTTCACTGCTCATTTCTAGGTTCCCAGGTACCTAAAGAGTTACTTAAAGAAGAGGGAGAAACCATCTAGTCCCACATTTCATCACTTATCGTTTAGTTGTTTAGATGGTTAAACAATTCATTGTTATATCTCTTCTTCCATTGCCAACAATTCTTGAAAAAAAATTTGTGCTTTTTATAAATGAAATATGAAATTTTAACTTACTTTTGACTCCTGAGTTAATGTTGGATAGTGGATAAAGAGATCAAGATGGAAACCATCTTATTCCAGTGTAAACTTATATTCTTCAGCTAGAAGAAGACTCTATTTATTAAAAGCATGCTACCATATTATAAAGATGTGTTATTGTTGTTATTATTGCTATTATTATTACAAGCTGTTGCTCAGTAAAGTGCCAGACTGAGAGTTTTAGCAACCAAAGATGTTTTCATACTTAAGATAGCCAAAGACATTCAGATGCACAAGGCTTCTGACATGTGAACAAGGGTGTCACTGGCAGTCACATTCCTGCAAAGTGCTGGGACATGGTAACTGATAGCAGCCAGAAGAATTCCAGTTTCTGAAAGCAGGGAAATAGGAACAGGCTGTCATTATAGTCTTCAAATGTTTACACTATAACATTAATGGCTGAAGCAGCTCACTTTCTTACAGGATTTGGAGGTGCATATTTATACCTGAAACCAGTAATTACAGATTGTTCTTGGTGTAAACACAGCTCTTCCTCTCATTCCCCCATAAGCTGAGTTGCTGTAGAAAGACAAGTGAAACTAAAATTTCAAGAAATATATTTGTATTTGAATGGGATTATCACCTAAATATTAGCTGCCTAGAAATGATACAGTTATGCTGCACACATGGAAGGTTTGTGGAAAAAAAGGTATTTTCAAAAGTAAATTTTTATATGTCTGCAGCAGTTTAGTGAAGCAAGTATTGTGGCAAAAGAAAGATAGGAATGTTTAAAAGGGATCGAAATACCATTAGCTACTACAGAAAAAAGAATAAATAAATTCTGCTGATTTATTACTACTAGCAGCTGAGTTTCTCCTGTGTAATGGAGTACAAAGCAGCTGCAACTGCTGGTAACTGCTGTTTATCCTAGCCAGGGAACAGCTAGCAACCTCTAATTGCAGGCATTGCTTAGCTCCCATGTGATGGGTGAAAAATGAACTAAATTGTTCCCAATAATTACACCTGCTTCTCTCTTCCTTACTTCTGAGAAGAAGAGTTGCTGCCATCAATCAGAGATAGATGCCTTCCCCTTCTTTGGGGACAGCAATAGTACAAAGGCAATGAAACTCTGAAAAGGTCAGGCTTCCAGGGAGCTTGAGAAAAACTGACTTGCAACCAACAGGCTCCTTAAGTGGGCAACTTGGATCACATGTGTTTCAGAGCCTGCTCGCAATTGCCCTTTGGAGAGCATTTTCACCTTCAAAGGGACTACTCTTGGAGATTTGCTTTCCTGGGTTGAAGAAAGTTTTTTTAAATATCACCAACTCATACAGTGGGTTAACTGTTGTGACTGCCTGATTAATGTTTGTTTATTTTTGTTTGTTTGTTTATTTTTTTAAAATATCTTCATGAAAGAACAGGTTTATTCTGAAGACAGGAGTTTGATTCTTTCCCAGGCAGAAGCAGCTTTGAAGGCACAACACAGGTACAAACAGCTCAGTTGACTGAAAAGAAGGAAGTCTGGGAGCTCTGTTTCTTCAGCTGCCTTGTGCTTTTGGTGATGAGTTGATGCAGACATTGAACTACTATGAGGATCTCTTTCACACTAATGATGGAGTTAGCAGCCTTGGCTGGTGGTTCATTAGTCAAATACTCCATACTCTGTTACTAATCCTCTGTGTGTGCTGTGTTGCACCTTACATGTAAAGAGCTGTAGTAGTATTTTGTGCTTGTTTCATAAATGAGTGGCAATTGCAGTGTGCTGAATCAATAGTGATACTGTGATCTGTGTTGGAAAGCATGTAAACCCAGAGATTCAACAGGAGTTGGGCTCCCAAAGGTACAGAGAGTGGGCAGTAAGATCTTCAAAATTCTCTTTGCAGGTTAGATGCATCCTTTAAAAGTACAAGAGAAACAGCTAGGTATGTTAGGAAATAGTTTGGGGGGGGGGGGGGGGGGGTTGCTTTGCTGGGCACCAACTCTTCAGGAAATCTCACTGTAACGGCCAGAAGTAGTGTCACAGTCAAAATATCAAAATATTAAGAACAAAGCTTTCTTTTTTTTTTTTTTGCGTGCTGTTGGTGGGGCAAGGAGAATTTTGGAAGAGAAGAGAAACATTTATTTAGGGCATCTGGAAGCTAAAAATTTTTTTTTCTACATGAGCAAACAGTGCTTAAATCTGCAAATTCTTCATGGCAGAATTTATATTCTAAAAAGCTAAATATATAATTTAAATAGCAAGATCTCTTTTTGAACTTTTAAACAAGCACAGCTGGGAAATCCACCTTTTTACCTTTTTATTGAGGTATAAATGCTGTTCTGTGTTCCTAAAAAGAATGTATACTAACAGTAGCAAATTCTGATATCAAAAGTTTGTAAGTAAACCCCATATTTTTCAAATACATAATTTACTTATTGCAAGAAAAAAATATTGTTTCTTTTATATCTCTTTGAAGGATTAAGCGTCTGGGTTTCTTTTTTTTTTTTTTTTTTTATGTCTTAATTTTTTTTTCTGAAAAACTTCTTAAGTTGAAGCTGATGAAGACCTGAATCAATATAATGTGAATTTTTACATAGCTTCTAAAACTGAGGGCTCAGAGAATTGGGGTAGAAGAAATGAGGATGGCTCTGTGAGAGAGAGATTGAGGTGGTTAACAGCATTTGTGTAAGAAGTTACTGATGACTTCATGTTAATGTTTTTTCAGTTGCTTTAAACCTTACACCTGCTTTCAATGCTGTTGCTTGTGAAGGACTGTGACTTTGTGGTGTCTGATAAGAGTAAGATGAAAGTCTCTTTTTCAGTGCATTTTTTCTTCCTCTTAGACAAATTTCATCAGGTGAGCATGAGTAATTTTTTTTTCCCACAAAAACTAATTTGTCCTCTGCATACTGCTGGACACTTGTTTGGTTTTCACTTCCGTTCAACCAGAAAAGGGGCCATTTGAGAGTTAGTGTGGGATATAACTCGGGGGTTGAAAAAACTTGGTCATGTCTGAGCTAGACACTTTGACTCTCCTCGTGATCAAGAGAGAGAAGCAGGTACTCAAATGAGAATAAATTTGAACTAGGTCAAACAACTTGTCTTCTGGATCTGCTTATTACTCTTTTTTGATTTTCTGTGAAAGAATAGGAGACCAGATTGGACTTCAGGTGGCTAAAATTTAAAATAAGTGAATCCAACCCTTAGGAAGGATGGGATCTGGTTATTTTTAGCTTGTTGATTGAAAAGCATATGTATGAATCTATATCTTCCACCCACGATGGATGACACAAGACCTCAGTTTGCAAAGAAGACCATGGCAAAGATATGAATTGGTTGGCTGAGGCTCAAATCAGATTAACGGAGATTGGGATGACAGGTTGGAAAAGTAGCCAGAGGAGACAGAGGAAGTAATCTTAGCTCCTCTGTAGGAAGAAATATATCTACCATTAGTTAACAGTACCCACAGCTAAAATGTGATTATAAGCTCTCAGCTGCTATTTAACAATTATGTCATAGCAGAAACCCAGATAGCCTTGAATTATTGGTGTTTGGCTAAGGAGCTGTGATCTTCTTTGTGGATACAATGGCAGTGGCATCCAGGTCCCATTCACTTAAACATTAAATTATTTCTAAACACTTGACATTTATCAAGAGAAGCTAATGCGGATTCTGGCAGTTTTCTTATGGGGAGAACAACTTGCTGGAATATGTTTCCTTCTGTACAGGCTTCCTGTGAATCTCAGAATGAATACAAATAATAGTTGAGGAATAGCTCAGGTCTTGTTCTTTGTCATTGTTGCTGTAGTTGGTATATCTTTGCACCATTGACTGAGACTATCAAACAGGAATCTGGTGCCTCTGGTCTGACATTGCCAAAATTTGGTGACTTCACCGTAGTGAAAAAAAAATCTTTTTGGTACTCTTGAGACTCAAAAGGTGGTAAAGGAGACAGAGAATTTTTAGGCACAAGTCAACTTCCTGGGTAATTGAGTTTGGCACTATCTAGATTTAATTATTTTTCATTCATAATTAGTCATGTTAAGGTGATAAAGTCTATAAATTAGTGTATCTGTTGATCTAAATACATGTAAATTTCCTGTCAAATGAAACTTTAAATACTAATTCAACCAACATAATGGTTATTCTAAGTGTAAATGAAGTACTTAGGTGTGGTCCCAACTGTGAATAGGAGCCATTCTCAGATGAAAAGTGAAAACTTCCATCTACCCTCAACTGCTGCTATCAGATTCCTGGCAAAAAATTCTCCATATATGCAGAAGATACAAGCATCTCCAGCACAGTCTTACATAGCATTCAATAGTATGTTATGTAAATCCACAAAAGTTAAGAGATGGCGATCAGCATTTCCTTACGAGTAGTAGCTGCATTACAGGTAGGGTGAAACTGGGAAGCTTGACACAGAAATCCTCAGGGCTGAGAGGCAGGAATTCTGCCAGCAAAACATTAATGCATAATGGTGACTGTTGGCATTGAACGGTTGCTTTAAAAAAAGGGTAGCAGCTGTGAAGAGAGTGGAAAACACAGCCTTACTACTTTGTCATTCTCTTTTGCTCCCAGGAAAGGAAAGCAGTTCAGGTACGGCAGATTACCAGTTCCCTCCTCCCTTCTGCTCTCCTATCCTTTTTTTGTAATACCTTTGAGGCTAAAAAGTGAAAGGAAGGTGAAAATGGAAAGAGATTCTGCATAGTGATGTTTGGGACATTGTGCTTTACCTCATCACTGGAAATACAATGGAACTCAGGAACAGTGTGGGGTTTCATTAGCTCTGGGAATGCCAGTACTGGACTGTGGGAGGCTTTGTTGTTAGGTTGTTTTCAAAAGATATTTCTTTAGGTCCACAGATACTAAGCACCCTCAAATTTAAGCAGCTGTCAGAGTGGAAAGTTTGGCAACATAATTTCAATTGTATATGAAGAATTGCCTCTGGTTAACAGCAGTAAAATGTTAATTTAGTCTTTGATAGAACATATTAGCATGATAACTCACAAAACAGTTTTGGTATGCTAATTCTGAAATAAAATATGTATTCTGATTAATGCCTGAATCAAAATGAAAACTGCCGGATGCCTGAAATGACAGAGCTGATCAAAGCTGCCAAAATTGTGTGGGAAATATATTAACAGCAGTGGAGGCTATTTTTTTAATTCCTATCAGAAACAGTGTGAAATTTAATTATAAGTGGAACCCATTTAAACACATAAGTCTGCAGGATTAAACCTGGGTATTGTGTCCTTGCCTTAGTTCACATATCACTCAGTTTTGCTGGCATAGATTTTGTAGGTAATATTTCTAATGAGTTGTCACAAGTGTTAAGCTCCTCTGAACTGGAGTTAAGGATTTTCTTAAGAACTAGACATAACTCCAGGAAATATTTCGTTATAGTGTGGTTTTGATAAATTAAGTTACCGGACCAAAACATTAGTGCCCCTTTTCAGTACGAAAGGCACAAAAATGTGTTGACTGGAGCTTGCAGAAGACCCCAATGCAGCAATGTGACAGACATCCCATTCTGGCATGTGCTCTGTTTTGTTTACAGTGCTTTTTTCTTCTTCTTACTCTATATTAAGTACCAAAAGCATGCCTGATGGTTTACAGAATGAACATGGAAAACCAATCTCTGCCTTGAAAAACCTGTTGTCTGACAGCAGAATAAGAGCACAGCAGAAAGACTGGCGTGTAAATTAAACCACTATACAAAGATAAAATACTTTAAATTCTTAATATTAGAGACAAATGTGAGGAGGTTTTTTTCAGATATTTCTAAGACTGTAGACTGCTCAAGATTAAGCCTAGGGTGTACAGTATAGTATACTGGCATGTAGACAGGTATGCACAGACATGGAAATCCTAAGGCCTGGTGCAGAGAAAAATCTGCTTTAAGGCAGCACTTGAGAACACGCTTTTTTTCAGCAATGTCTGTAGGTCTTGGCTAAGTGATTATGATTTTGCATGTGTTCTCCTGAATGGACTCTTGAGGTATTGCTTTAGGTAGCATAATGATGATTGTACTATCCAAAAACCCTAACACTCCCATTCAGGCTTTCAAAAAGCTATGTCAAGCTGCATCCTTGCCATGTTACGATCATTTCTTGTAATTTGCTTGGAAGTGTGCTTGATAAATCTTATTAACAATGTGCTAGCACATTTGCATACAATTAATTCTATACTGTAAAATTACAGTATAGAATATAAAAGTATAACAGTATAATGTACAGTAATATAATTACATAGCAGCTTATTCAATTCCGAAGTCAATGTAATGTCTGGCATTGATTTAAGTGGTGAATTGGGAAGCAAATGAGAATATTTTTGTATTCTCATGGTGCTGTGCTCTCAGGAGGGAGGATGGTTTCAATTAATCTACCAGCTCAGACCAGCAATTAAAACACACACATCTCTCTTCCCTTGCTCTAAAGAAGAGGATCTCTCTGGCAGAATGGGCATTTAGGAAGTCCATAAAAATGAAGCTGATCAATGCTGTGCAGCTTGGAAAAACCTCCTGTGCTGGGAGTAGGCACTCCATAGGAAGATATATTCAGATGTCCTTAGATGGAAATTGGGGCTGAGTGTGCCCACACAATGGTCCTGTGAGTGACTGATTACTGATATTAAGTACTATAGTTGCTTCAGCAGGAAACCTCCATCTTCTTTAAATTTGTAGTTATGCGCAAAACTGAAGTGTTTCAGAAAGGTGTGAGGGTTTACTTTGTTTTGTTTTCAGTTTTTTTCTCCCTTGAAGGAGTTTGACAATTTCAATCAGCTAAAAAAAATCTCACTTATGTATAGTGTAACCTTTCTCAGAGATGAAATAGGAGGAGAACATAATAATAAATGGAGAGATTAAGTAGAAAGCGAGAAACTATTCCTTTTGTAGAACAAAATTACCAATGTAGACAAATAATTGTATCTTTAAGTACCTTTAGTCATATATTAAAAAAAAGCCACTTCATTTTTCTTTTAAAGATAGGATTTTCTTTTTTATTATTATTTAAAAGTATCCCAAAATGCTAAACTAATATTTCAATTCTTCCTGGCATGATTTTTAGTGCTCAAAAACCTCTTCAAACAGTTACTAGCACTCTTTGTTTGTTTTGTTGGGTTTTTTTTTCCTCTTCTTCCATTCTTTTTTTTTTTTCTGTTATTTGCAGTAATGACATTGTCAACTGTTATTCAAAAAAACCTCCTTGCCAGTTGCCTCAGTGTCCTGGGTTCAGCAGGAGCAGTCATTTTTTCCCTTTCTTAGCAGCTGGTGCAGCACTGTGTTTTGGCTTTCGGCCTGGGAACAGAGCTGATAACACTGATGTTTTAGTCTGACCAAGGACTTCGTGAGCCTCATGTTCTGCCAGGGAGGAGGGGAAGCCAGGAGGAAGCAGAGACAGGACACCTGACCCAAACTGACCCAAGAGGTATTCCATACCACAGCACGTCATGCCCAGGAGGTAACTGAGAGTTACCCATAAGGGTTAGCAGACTGCGGGGTTGGATGAGGTATTGGAGGTATCGGCCGGTGCTTGGTCAGGCTGGGGGGGGAGGGGGGGGGGGGGGGCGGCGAGCGAGTTATCGGTTGGCTGGTGGTGAGGTGTTGTATTCTCTTCCCTTGTTATTTCTTTTATCATTATTATTACTGGTGGTAGCAGTAGTGATTTGTGTTATACCTTAGTTACTAAACTGCTCTTATCTCAACCAGTGGGAGTTGCATTCTTTTCGGTTCTCCTCTTTGTCCCTCTGGGAGTAAGGGGAGGGAAAGAAGGGGGGGAGTGAGGGAATGAGCTGCCTGCCTGGTTTTAAACCACGACACTCAGATCTAATATGAGAAAATTATCTTTAGATGTAGGATGTATTAAAATGTATTGCAATCTGATGAGAATATCTGTTGCTCACAAGGATAGTTTCTATGTGGGGAGACCCCTACAGGTGAAGCGGTGGATCCACATAGCACAGTGGCAGAAAGGTACAGGATTTTGGACTTGTATGGAAAAAATCCAAACAAAACAACAAACCACCAACCTTACTGATAATTTTCTGAAGGTGGCCTGTCTACCTTTTTCATGATAGTCATGTAATCCTACTGCTCTCTTCAAATCCCCCAGAAAGATAAAATTGAAGCAGTCTTCAGTTTTTAAAGTTGCCTAGTTACGATCTTAAAAAGAAATCAGTAAATGGATTGCCTCCAAAGATGCCTTCTGTCATTATTTATCTGCTTGCTTTGCAATTGTTATATCTCCCTAAGACTACAAAACCAGTGATGCAAAAAAGGCTTAACTAGGCTTCTATGGAGCTGCGTCAATGTGAGATGGAAGATAGGCTGAGAAAGTTGGGGCTGTTCAGCCTGGAGAAGAACAGGCTGCGTGGAGACCTCATAGCAGCCTTCCAGTATCTGAAGGGGGCCTGTAAGGATGCCAGAGAGGGACCCTTCATTAGGGACTGTGGTGATAGGACAAGGGTAAGGGGTTAAAACTTAAATAGGGGAAGTTTAGATTGGATATAAGGAAGAAATTCTTTCCTGTTAGGGTGGTGAGGCACTGGAATGGGTTGCCCAGGGAGGTTGTGAATGCTCCATCCCTGGCAGTGTTTAAGACCAGGTTGGACGAAGCCTTGGGTGAGATGGTTTAGAGTGAGGTGTCCCTGCCCATGGCAGGGGGGTTGGAACTAGATGATCTTAAGGTCCTTTCCAACCCTAACAATTCTATGATTCTATTATTAAATAGCGACATGAGCCTGCCCCCAGACTAGGAATAATTATATCAGCTCTTTGCAGCATCAGACAGGGCACAAACGCTGAAGTGGCTAAACTTTATTGATGTTTTCCTGGACATTTGTAAGTAATTGCTTGTCTTCATTGCTGATCTGTCTTTAATGGACCATGGCAGTGCAAAACTATTTTTTTTTTTCCTCTGTGCCCGCTCCATAAAAACCTCACTGGAAAGAGGAACTATTTAACAGGATCCCTAGTGGGATGAGTTGCCTTCATAGTATTTGAGTGTGCAAAATTTATTTAAGACATGTTACAAACCCTCTCTTTTCTGCCTAAAAGCAGTTGGCAGATTAAAGGAGCAATGTTTCCAGCTGCAGATGTATTTAATTGCAAGCAGACACTGTTATTCCAGTATCTGTTTTGTTAAGAAGTGAAAAGGGGGGAAGACAAGGAAAAGTATTGTGGATTCTAGTGCGTGTAAGTAAACAAGGGACAATGGCAGGCTAAGGTGAAATATAATGGGTTTAAGTTCATTCTTTATGGGGGACCCAGCTTTGATGCAATATCACCGGGGCAAAATCTACTAAAGTGAGCAAGTAACCAAAATTTCTTGCAGCACCTACCTTTAGATTCATGTGGCTCAGTCCACAGACTTACAGCTTGAGTTATATCCTGATCTCCCAGTATTAGGGTTACAGCATTTCACTTCATGGTGCCAGTCCCTATGTCCAACACTTCTGTATGAAAAAAAAAAAAAGAAATCATGCTTCTGACAGCAAGGAAGAGTTAAGTGGTTAATACTGGGGGCAACATATTGTACTCTTTCTCTGAAGTAGTAGCTTATTTGAGATTAATTATAGATTAAATAAAATTGCCCCACAGTTCTGACTGTTGATATGGGACTTTTATAACGTGATTGTGTGAAGTATGTAGATGAATTAATGGAATGATCTTATCAGCCTTCTCAATACATTATTTCAGTCCAGCATCACCATTTTTTATTTTTGTTTTTAATTTTCCCAGAAAATGGAGGACCCATGGTACAGAGAAGTACTGCCTTTTGGGAGTGTTAAGGGATAGGACAAGGGAAATGTGCTTTGGTGAATCAGCATAGAAATGTTCTTAATATTTTTCCTTTGAATGTAACTTTCCTATGTTGTTGGCAGAGAAGAGAGGGATTGTAGCCCTTCTTGTTTTATTTTAAAAAATTGAAGTATTTAAACAAATATGTCTGATTACTTTATTCAGCGCGGTTTATTTTTGCGTAGCTTCTCTGATAAGCTATTCTTACCTCAGAGACCACTAGAAAACACAGGAATCATTCAGTGACCTATCTCTAGGTATTCAAATGTGCTGTTCTATTTCTCAAAACTTGTTTTTCTGAACTGGAATTGGACAAGGGTGATCTTTTCACAAGCCGTAAAGAAACAGTTCATGCTATTGAGTTTGAAGATCCTAGATGATGCTTATTACAGCTTTTGACACTAGTAATTTTCTGGTGAAGTGAGCATATTTTAATAACTTACCTTGACATTTTAGGACGCAGGATACAGAAGGATAGAGTCACCAAAAAGCCCTGTTTCTTTTGCCCAGAACTAGCACTTCATTTTCATTTGTGTGAAATGTGGGGAGGGTTTTGTTAATGATTGTCTGTTTTTCTGTTTTTTTTTTTTTTAGAGACAGTTAAAGCACAGAGTGGAGGTAAGCGTAGAATTTGCTCTCATGCAAACTCCCTAGGAGGGAAAAATATGTCAAGATATGTGAAGAACAATTTTAATTTGAAATTAACCCTTAGTCAGGTGAAGGGCAACTTTTTTTTACTTTTCTAGTAAAACTGCTGATGCCCATCATACAAAAAGATTGAAGTAGTACTGGAAAATAAATCATAGAATCATAGAATAGTTAGGGTTGGAAAGGACCTTAAGATCATCTAGTTCCGACCCCCCTGCCATGGGCAGGGACACCTCACTCTAAACCATCTCACCCAAGGTTCTGTCCAACCTGGTCTTAAACACTGCCAGGGATGGAGCATTCACAACCTCCCTGGGCAACCCATTCCAGTGCCTCACCACCCTAACAGGAAAGAATTTCCTCCTTGTATCCAATCTAAACTTCCCCTGTTTAAGTTTAACCCCTTACCCTTGTCCTGTCACTGCTGTCCCTAATGATGAGTCCCTCTCCAGCATCCCTATAGGCCCCCTTCCGATATCGGAAGGCTGCTATGAGGTCTCCACGCACCCTTCTCTTCTCCAGGCTGAACAGCCCCAACTTTCTCAGCCTATATTCATACGGGAGGTGCTCCAGTCCCCTGATCACCCTCGTGGCCCTCCTCTGGACTTGTTCCAACAGTTCCATGTCCTTTTTGTGTTGAGGACACCAGAACTGTACACAGTACTCCAAGTGAGGTCTCACAAGAGCAGAGTAGAGGGGCAGGATCACCTCCTTTGACCTGCTGGTCATGCTCCTTTTGATGCAGCCCAGGATACGGCTGGCTTTCTGGGCTGCAAGAGCACACTGCCTGCTCATGTTCATTTTCTCATTAACCAGCAAACGTCAATAAATTAGATGTACTGGATTATACTGTGGTCTTGGCCTTGTTCCAACTTTAGTTAGAATCATTTTAGGACCAGAGGTCACCCGCTATACATTTTTGAATGGGGAAATGCTTGAATTTTGTATCAAAGGCATACAAAGTAGTAACAGCCTTTGAAGAGATCATTTAGTGCATGTGCACACTGTGAGACAGAATTACATCTACTCACGTGGCTCTTGTCAGATGTTGACGAGATTGTTTGTGAATCTCTGGTGTGAAGCCATTCTGAAGAAACTATTCTGATGTTTAAAGATTTTTATACTTGGACAGTTTCTTCTTATGTCTATCCTGATTTTTAGTTTAGATCCACATGCTATTTCCTAACAATATGCATGTAGGCAACAGTACATCCCTGTCCTATTTAAAATAACATTTTGCATATTATCTCTTTCCCAGTCATCTTCTCTGGGCTTTTTTTTTTTTTTAATAACTTTCTCACATAGATCACAGTTTCTAAAAATCTTATTCTTACAATTTACAGTTTTCCTCAATTTTTCTGGATATGATCTTTCATTAGAGGCGCTAGCAGTGTTGAGTGAAAAGGTGTAATTCCTTTCCTTTTGTTGTATACACAAAACTCTGAGTAATACTTCTTAAAATGACAGTTGTCTTATTTTCAGCAGCGCACAGTTTTGTGTGTGCATTCCACTGCAAGGGTCAGATTCTTTTCTGCAGTGCAGCTTTCAAGATGTTGCCTAACATAAAGTTTTAAATAAGATTTTTTTCCTTTTTAAATGTAGTCCTTTAGTTTTGTAATTATGGAATTTTGTTGTAGCTATAGTTTCTTAAGTTTATCAAAATAATTTGAATTCTTGTCCAGATTCCAAAATCTTTGCTTTGTAATTTAGTGTCATGCCCAGTATTAAGATATGTAGTTTTCTGTTCCATTGTTTATAACAGCATCGTACATAATAACTGGATAATAAATATAGAGTAAGTGAGACCACTGTGTTAGCTAAAATACTGTCTCTATTTTGAGACTAAATTTGATAATTTTTTTTTTAATCACGTATTTCCAGTAATTTTTCCAGTCTGCTTATAGGATTGCTACGTCAAACTAGATCAAAAACATTACTAAAGTCAAAATAGACTGCATCTACCTTTTTTCTTTGTGTTCTAGGAAATGTATACGATTAAGAGGAAACAAAATTGTTTTGATTAAAACCTGGGTTTGACTAACAAATGTTGGCTCTTCCTTATTACTTGATTATCCCTGAGGTTCTTACAAACTGTTTAATAATGTTGCACCTAATATTTTTCCAGGCATCAATATTACATGTTCTGTTGGGCCTATACCTACTTTAACCTTTCTTCTCTCTTCCCCCTCCTTCCCCCGCTAATGGATACTGTTGTTTCCCTTTTTTCTGTCCTCTGATTCCTCACAAGTCATCCAAGAAAACTGTCTGAACTAGTTGCCTTAAGTGATTCTCAACAGTGAATGATAATTTTAAAGATCTATTTTATATTAATATTGTTAGCCTGTTTTTTCCCTAATGTGTTCTGTTTTCTTCCTTCCTTGTTGTTAATATTAACCGTTAAGTGGCTGACCCCAATTAACCTCTTTACATAGAATAAAAAAAGCAAACTGAAGCAAGAACAGTTTGCGTTTCTGTCACCTGCAGTAGCTTGCCTTTTTCCTTTAAATAACCAGCCCTTCTTTCTTCCATCATGTTATTACACCTAATGCATTTCAGAGCATTTCCTGATTGCCTTTTATATTTTCTTCCAGCTGTATCTCATTTTGTGCCATAGGCTTCTGTGTTTATCCCTCCATCATGTGTTATTCTTCTAAACTGGTTTTTGGCAATACGTCCTTGTTTTCACCATGTAAAACTTCTTTCCCCCTCCTTCCCACCTCCAGATCACTAAAGAGCTCCTGCTGGAGTTACTGTCTTACTATATACAACAGTTCTTCTCTGTAATGAGGTAGGTTGTCAGATTTTGCTTCACCTCTATAACCAGCTGCTCTCCTGCACTATGGAAAAGGTACAGAATCTATTATTAAAATAGGAAAGATTGAATGAACTATAAGTCAGTAACTCCCCAAACAGCATCAGAAAATTATTTAATATGAACATTCATACTTGTATATAAAGTCTAGCAGGATATGATACACTAGACACATAACAGTATAGCTTTTATAAAATAAAGTAGTACCTTTACCATGAATAAAAACAAATGGAAGTAGCCCTGTTTATAGCTCAAGCCTTACAATGTACATACTCCAACATAAAGAGATAAGAACTTGATAAAAGATGAGAAAGGTACACATTAAAACCAGTCTCTGAATGTCATCTTTCCCAAAGATTGTGAGACAGAGCACTGAGTCATGTGGTCCTGTGGGGCAATTTTATTTGCATTTTCCCCATGAGAATCTTTGAAATCTCAGCTGGTTGTGTCTGAACAAGCAGATCAAAGGATCTTCACTGGTGAGCAAAGCCTCTTTTATTTGAAGTTCATATGGAAGTATTGCAACCCAAGAGCAAATTGGTTTGAAAAAGAAGCAATAGAGACTTTTTCGATACAAATTGTATGATTCAAATAAAGCATATAACCAAAATAAGAAGTCTCTTAGGTCTTGATGGAGAGAAAAACAGGTTTAAGTGAACAAAACCCAAATCTTGGCTACCATTTAAAGGAAGGTAAAACAGATTTTGCTTCCAGATCAGAAAAGGTACTCTAAATCATATGCGTTCTCATTTATAAACGCCAATATTAGACTTGATCAGAAAAATTGTCTTTTAATGCCCAATGCTAGAGGGTGTCAAGGGAAAATGTGTAGAAAGATTAGATGACTGATGTTTGTTTAGTGCAAAATAAAGAATCACATGAATTTGGCCTATTCACACCCCATGTGCATCAGTTCACAGTTTTGAGTTCATTAAGTAACTTCTAACTCATGTTGTTAATACAGATGACTTCCCATAATGCCATAGGCCCTTTATGGCACAGCACAATGTCTTATGTGGGAGCAGCATTGTTGATACCAATAGTCCTGAAGCAAAAAATACCAAAATATGCCTATATTTGTAAGATGGACCATTTCCTCCCAAACAAGGATGCAGTCATTGAAGTGGCTAAAGGACTGAAGACATAATCAAGCATTGGCAGTTTTATTTGATTGCTTTCATTTCTTGGCTTATCAGTTGCCAATCAAGATTCAGAAAAAAGCCCATGGATTACATAAAATCCAGTCTTATTTTTTAAATACCCTTTTTTTTAAAAAAAAAAAAGGCAAAAATCTCAGGCTACATAACGGTCTATAAATGTTGCAGTCTGACCGTAATGCAAATGGCTGGTGAAAGATTTGGAGCTGTCTTCTCATGCTGCTGTTTCTAAGCACAACTGGACACCGTACCATGTAGGACCACCAGAGGTTTTGTTTTCATTTTGATGCTTTTGCTGGTTACTCAGAACTCCTATGAACTCTCATCTGTTTCAGAGGCCCAAGTGCATCACTTCACCCTCTGTAGCTGGCCATTGACTGCCTTCATTACTTGATTCTCATTTTGTATTGCAGCAACCCACTTGCCCCAAGTGTCTCATTTTCCTGGCTTAGTAGGCAGCCACTGCAATTACTGGTTCTGTAGTGCTGTGGTTCTGCCAAAGCAGAAGCAGCAAGACTTTTTTGGTTAAAGGCTAGTTTTGAAATTAAACTGTGCTTAACAGGAAATGTCACAAAGAATTGGTTTATTTTCTTAGAAAAAATCTTAAATGAAAGGGCTTGAAATATATGTACTTTTGATTTTGAAAGAATAAAGATATTCTATTTTTATTGAGGCAACTCAAATGCTTGAATTTCTCATTTTTGGAAGCTGTATTGTTCTCACTGAATTGTTTTAGGGGATTTTTCTGTGAAGTTGCAGCTATCTAAAAAATTTACTTCTACTCCTGGATGCATTCAAAATTGACAAGTCTCAAAGGTAATATTTTAAATCACAGGGGTTATGTTTTCGTAAAGAAGAAAATATGACTCATTTGGCTTCCAAACCCTCAAACCACTTTTTACAGTGCAGGGGAAATGGATGCAAAGAAGCAAAGAGAGAAGTTGGAAGAAGTTGTGCTCCATTGCTACAGTTCAATAAGTCAAAGAAGGATTTCATGTTTTGTTTTTTTTTTAATTATTATTATTTTAGATAAATTCATAATGTTTTGCCAGCTTGAAGCTAAAAATACTAGAGACTAATAACTTGGAAGGTTCCACAACCAAAGAAATCCAGCCTAACATTTTCTGAGCAGCAGGAGTAGTTACCATTACAATCGATTTTATTACACTGTGATAAATTTCTTATACTTCTCATTGCTCACACAATGACTTCTGTTTGAAGCAGAGGCTGGTGCTTGATGATGTGGGAGGAGTGCTGTGCTCTTATTTTTCTCTCTATTGCTTCCTTTTCATGAGTCCTGTCCTCTTGAGAAAGCAACTTACACCATACCCTGAGGCTTGACTTATGCTGAAATGTGTGTCTAAAATAATGTCCTGAAGGGGGTTATTTTTTGTTCTCAGAAATCCTAGAAAATGTTCAGCTTCACTGTAAGGTGATACAAAAGACAGCTCTTCATTGCAGAGGAAGCGAATGTCTGGTTGGGCATTTAAAAGTCTGGGTAGGGTTTCTCCACTCTTGCTTCCTGGAGCTGCTTCACCCTTTAGCTTCCCCTTATATGGGAGGATGATATCGTATAAATTGATGATATGATATTTGCCATAAGAAAGATATTATTCTATATAAGGAAACTGTGCCATTTTAGTTAGGCTTTTCTTAAGTGACAAAATGCACACCAATGAAATCTGCTGCAGTGTACTCTTATGTCAGAGTCATAGGAGGTTTTTGGTTTATTTGCAGATGATTTGGTTTAAAAGCACACCTTTCAAATCATGTGTTTCACTTGTGTAGCCCAGGTTTCAGCTAGAATAGTTCAATTTCCCAAGGAATTGGGTATATGACATAAAGGAGCCTGTGTTTCTGTTGTTTATTCAGGTGGGAGCAAATTGTGCACAGACTACCCATTTTGAGAACCTGTAAATCTTTCACCAGGTATAAATATATTTTATTTGTATAAAATGCCAGCCAGGAACATGCTACTGTTCTCGTTCTTCTAGGAGTCTAGTTAATACCAGCCTTTATTCACTATTTTCTCACTCAGAAAAAAGTTGAGAAACTGCTGTTGAACACCACAGAAAAGGAGCAAGTCACTGGGGTGCTGAAATTTCAATACGAGTTGGTTAAGAGGTGGGGAGCAAAGATCATGGCTCACCAACAGGATCAAGATAGCTCTTGCAGCAGCGCAATTGCCAGTGTCCCAGGAGTTGAAGCAGGGCACACCATGGAGGCAGGTGTTACTAGGTGGAAAGAACTGGTGGTGGTTTCGAGAACTGCACCAGCATTAACTGGATTAGGTTTTTGCCTGCAGCAGACTGGCTCCACAGAAAGATCTTCCTCAGCCCTAACACCATTCACTGTGTTGAATACCATGCCAATCTCTAAATTCAATCACTCAGATTAAAATTTCAGATCTTCTGCCTAATGTTTCTGGTGGCATGATGATATATGTGTATTTTTATTTTAACAGCTCTAGTTATAAAATTGTTCTTTTGGGGTTTGGGGTTTCTTAGTAAAGCATGGCTTTCTTAGTAAAGCAGGGATAGAATGAGAGTAGTGGAGTGGGTGATGCTTGAATGTTCTTCCCAAACACTGAGTGAAGAAAATTAAACTTTTGAAATAGCTAAAGAAGTACTCAAAGTGAAATTAAAACTTAGGAAACTTCCCTGGTATATCCAGATGCTGTAAAAAGTGCACCAGAGGAAGTGCTTGCGCAGCAGTTTCTTTCTCTTGAGGTTTCTTTCTGCTATCAGGGGCAGAAGTTTTCTGTTGTCTGTGTAATTCCCAACTCACACTAAGCACTCAGTGAAAAATGAATAAAAGGAGGGACACTGTATTTTTGAATGATGTCATTCCCACTAAGGTGAGTGTCATCTATACTGAAGTAATACACTTACAAAGCAAAAGGCAGCTTTGTTACACCACAGAAAAGCCTAGACAGAGTGTTTGGAAAGTACAGCACTAGCCACTCATTTCATCATGCTCTAAAACAAAAAAATATAAAAATAAAGTCATTTTAGAGCTCATTTTGTATAGATGCTGCTTGGGAGTTAGACCATGCAGAATAAAGATGTTGGACTCTTCTTGCTGGCTCCCTTAGCAAGATCGGCTGTTTAATAAGGTGGACGCTTACACATCGCAACATACACCAGGATCTGTAGTGTTTAAACACATTGATTGTGGGTTTTCTAGTAAAATAATCTGGTTTAAGATTAACTCTGTTTGCAAATAAACTTTGGCAGGATATCTGTTGTACCTGAATTTTTTGTCTTCATTCAGCACACTTGGTACTATTGCATTTATTTTTAGCCAGCTTAGACAAACAAGAACCAACTTCAGGACCCAGAAGAAACTTGAACAGACAGTCCCTACTCATACTATGAGGAGAAGAGGACAAACTGACTTTCTTGAAACAAGACCTCTTTTTATACTATAAAAAGTATTAAAAAATATTAAAAAATATACAAAGTTATAAAATGTATTTTTATAACCATAACAACAGGCACAATTTAAAGCTGTTTCTTGAATTGGCCTCATATGCATTTCTCTCCTGCATTTCCTTGGTGTGTAAAGTGAGCTTGAGTTAAGAGAAGTGATGCTGCTTCTGCCACAGCTCTACTGGGGAAATGTCCACTACAACACAAGGTAGCTGCAGAGTCAGTCTGGGCAGGCAAACAAAGTAAAACTGTATTCTGCAGCAGCAGTCAGCATCCCTTCCTCTTCCCACCTACTTCTCTTAGGAAAAAACTGGTCAGAAATTACTAGAAATGTTGTAAGTGTTGCAATTTCAACAGCAATCTACTGCATCATTATTTATTGTTTTAATTTTGCAAAAACAAGCCTATCCAAAAGTTCAAGAAATCATGTGCAATAAAACACAAGTCAAAACCAGCAACATAATATAAAAGCCTTCTGAAAGTAGTGAAAAAAGGTCTTTCCCACCATCCAACACAGCCTACTCATCCTGGTTTCCCAGAAAGAGACTTGTAGAAAAGGTATCCTTTGTAGTATGACCTAAAGGTCAACTACTATGAGCTTTGTGAAAGGATGAGAAAAGCAAGTTCCAGAGTTCAAGACCTTTCGGTAGACCACTCTCTCTCAGCCTCTCTCAATTATATCAGGGCTCTGTTAATATGTCAGGCAATGTCCACTGCCATGCTATTCACCTGAAGGTGGAAAAAAAATCATCTGTAATGAAGGCAGACTTCCAGGAAGCTTGGATTAAGTGCTTTGAGGTACAACAAAAATACACTCTTTTCCCTATGGTTAATATTGGTTTAGCACCCTGCTATCGTTTGTTATGAAAAATGATGTTAATTAATTAAATATTATTAATACAAAACCTTATTTTGTGCTTGGAAAATGTCTGGAGATCCCAAAATAGAGATTATTCTTTATATTATGGTAACATCTAGAGGCCTAAGCTGTACTGTGAAAGGCACTGTACAAATAAACACAAGACTCTCACTTGGAGGAATATATTGTAAATGCAAGATGTAAGCAGCAGATGGGTAATGCAGCAAAGTGCAGTACAAGCACAGACAAGATCCTGGTGGTCAATATGGAAAAAAGTGACTGTGGTGACTCACTTGTTGAACTGTAATTGGATTTTGTGGAGCACTATGTCAGAGAAGACTTCCCAGGACTGATTTGGAAGAAGCCATTGAACTATAGACAGACTCTGAGGAGTTACATTAAGCATCTGCTGTGTTGCATGTATATGCTAGCATCTCTCACTAGGTTGGCTTTCCAAGTATTTTAGTAGGATTGTCATTATGTTTTCAGCAGTGACTAGTAGATTATAAGGAAATTATTTATTTGCCTGAAGATGGTTGTCCATCATAGAATTGGTCAACATGAGATATGTCTTGGAGACACTGGGTTATCAGATTTTCCTTTTGAATATTACCTAACATGCCTGAAGAATCAAGAAATCAAGAACTATTTTGATTTCAAAAGAAACAGTAAACCCATGGAGAACATTAGTGCTGGCATTTGTTTAAATTTCACAGGGTTGATAACATTCCCCTACTCTCAGCTGGAGAATACTATCAAACCTGGCAGTTACTTAAGACACGGGGTCAGGTTTGAGTGCTAGGATTGGATTTCGTTTAAGTACCGAGCCTATTGTAGCGGGAGTTTACTAGTGTCAGTGAATATCTTTTTCTGTTTTTATAAAACAGCTGTAAGAGCTTCCTTGGAAGTGGGTGACATTTGGCTGGTGAGCTAGTTGTGAAAAAGTTACAAATTTTGTAATATTTATCACATGCCAATATTTTGCTCTTGCAGCACATCTGTAGAGCATTATTCTTCTTGTTATCAATGGCAGTGGACAGCTTTCTAATGCCTTACCTGAAAAATTTCCAAAACTATCTGGTTGGCTGGAAATATTCAGTGATACGCAGAACTCACATGTGCCAGCAGATCATAGAATCATAGAATCGTTAGGGTTGGAAAGGACCTTAAGATCATCGAGTTCCAACCCCCCTGCCATGGGCAGGGGCATCTCACACTAAACCATGCCACCCAAGGCCTCGTCCAACCTGGTCTTGAACACTGCCAGGGATGGAGCATTCACAGCCTCCCTGGGCAACCTATTCCAGTGCCTCACCACCAAATGACCCATCTGTAGTGACAGGCACATGTTATTTTGAGATGGTAACATGTTATAATGGTAACAGCAGCCCAAATTTTGGCAGGAAAATCAGAGCCATATCATGAACAGTTCTGCATGTCATGCATGACTGGTTTGTCATGTATCACCTGTGAATTCCTCCTCACTTTGCTTGTTACAATCATAGAATCATAGAATTCAACCATTGAGAGGTTGAGAGGGACCTTAAGGATCATCTGGTCCAACCTGTATTGGCAAAAAGCACAATCTAGACAAGATGGCCCAGTACCCTGTCCAGCTGAACCTTAAAAGTATCCAACATTGGATAATCCACCACTTCCCTGGGGAGATTATTTTAATGGGTGATTGATCTCATTGTGAATCCATGCTTTTCCGAATCACTTGCTTCATTTGACCCAGGGAGTGAAGTAAGATTGATGGGCCTGTAACTTCCTGCAGTCACAAGTCTTCAGCAATCAGCTGATTCCTGGTAGCCATTAGCAGAGGTATCTTTCTAGCCCTCAGACTTAGTCTATCTCTCTCTAGCAGCACTTTTTTCCATCTGTCTATTTTTAAACATTTCTGCTCTGTGTAAAGTGGGATGAAACTTTCAGATGTAGAGGCAAGACTTAATGCAATTAGCATGAATTTCACAAATGAAAGATTATCAATAAAGCAAGTTACATTTTTACTGCAAGTAATTAAAGATTCCTGACTGAACAACTGTTTCTGGTATCAAACCTGGTGAGGGCTGGAGAAGACCAATACAACAGTGCATACTGAAATTTGGGCAAAAAGAAGTGGTGCTCACTGTGAAGGCAGCTGAAAATGTGGTAATCCTCATGATGTTCTGTTGTTAGTGGAAAGTTAAAGTTTTCGTCTGCCATTGGCTTTCCTGTAAATATGAAAAAAAAGTAAAAAAAGTCAGCAGACATTTGACAACAAAATCTCTGTAGCTGGTTGTTGTTTTTCTCTGCTTTTTCATAGCCTTCATTGTCCCTCCAGCATTACCAGGCAGAGGCAGCAAATCAGTGAGGAGAGCAGCAGTCTGTGGGGAGGAGTACCCCACAGACCTTTGGTGAATGCATCAGCCTTCTTTATCCTCGTGCTTTTCTGTACTCACTACAGATGTGAGTTAATGAGACTGGCAAAATTGTATCACTCAGTAGCTGTAATAGTGCTTTCTTTGGTTTCTTGTCCTGGGCCTTCTTCAGTCTCATGTGCTACAAAGCAGATTTAACTGTCCAACTTTCACTTTCTTTCAAGCATTAGTTTATATGTCATGATTTGTGTACATTTAGGACACAGAGGCAGTTCCTTCAAAGTCTGTAAAAAAGGCTTTTACTGTCAGGGACCAGGGATTAGGAATAACATTTTTCCTTTGAAGACAGTAGGTCTGATTCCTTCTTCCTCCTGCTTAGCAAAATCAACACAGGATATTACTGTGATGGCACTGGGGAAGCAGGCTCAGGAAATGACATCTCATGGTGCTTTTTGTTCTCTCAGACTTGAAAAGCAAAGGACCAGGAAGAGAAATTAGTGGCCTGGCTCTTTTGTAAATAGGGTAGCACAGCGTATCACCACCAACCTATTACTGAAGTGACTAAGAGATAAAATTTAATCAAATTTGGGCAAAAGAGGCACACATAATTTTTCAGTTATTGCCTCACAACCCAATGTCTGAGTACATAAAATACTCACAAACTATTTGAAACTAGCCCTTTTTGTATTCCTTCAGTGGTGGTTTAAGTATTCATCCTCAACTCAACCTCATTCAGAGCACATTTCTGTAGCGATTTGTACAGAATCTCAACTGCCTAATGCTGGTAACTTCCTAACATTGCTTTAAGTACTGTTCAAATCCTGAATGCAATGGGAACGATGTTTTATTTTCACTGGCTGATAACTTACATATCAAAATATGCTCTTATAGCATCCAAGTGAAACCATTTTTTAGTGACTACACAAACCAAAGTGGTAAATTATCCTAAATGGATATATTTTTTTTTTCATGAAGTATCTATTTCATAATTCTAATTCTTTACTATTGCTCTTACAACCTACAAAGCTTTTCTCAGTAAAAGGTAACATGTCTGCAAGTCACTATTCTGTAACCATTTAAGTGGTAATTCACATAGTTTTACAAATAATTTTTGAAATTTCATTTTGTTTTCTATTTAGCAAATGTCTGACAGAAACCATTCCCTAGTACTCAGAGATCTAAGCAAGTAGTCTTCTCAAACACAACCATTCAGTATTTAAAACATATTTTTCTGATGTTTAATCAAAACAGTTTTGTTTTGGACGTGTTCAGAAATGTGGAGCATTGTGCAAGGTTGACAGTCCCGGGAAAAACACTTGGGTTGCTCATTGACAAAAATGCAACAGTTTTCAGCACCTTAGTGAAATGTAAACCCTGGTGGTCAGGGCAGTGAGGAAACACATTGACTCCTCATTCCCCACAGAAAGGGGACGCAGAGACATAACAAGATCCCCTGTGCCAGGCCCTTTGAGGTTTTCTTGCTTGGTGAGACTTCAAACTGTGGCTTAATATTTATCACGAAACAAGTAAATAAATACCTTGGCACAAAGCCTAGAGCCCGTCAGCACTGCCTCTGCTGCAACCTTCTGTTCAAAATACAGAGCTCTATTTATCATCTTTCACATAAAACGTGTTCAGAGGAAATCACCTAAGATAGGTTTAATTTCCTTATTTGGCTTCATGATGTTGTCACCTAGATAAACCCCACATCCAGAGACCCTTGCTGAGAGCATTAAGCCAAAATAGCTGTGAGGGCTTGTAAGCGGTGAGGAGAAGCAGACAGGCCAACCCAATATGGGTGATAAGCAACTTCCACTTTATTTGTGACGCAGTTCACATATATATAGGAGTGGTATTCAGCCACTCCTTCTTGGCACAACAGTATTGGTTAGCCCCACACAGCTTCCTCCACATTCTCCTCCCAGGTCCGGTCTCCGGCTACCTGTGGGGGCCACCCCCTGCCTTGCTTGCACAGTCCTCCAGAACTCTATGGTCCTGCTCTTAGAGTCATTCTGCCACAAGGGCTGTTACTTGTCAAAGTAATTTGATTTATAATGGTGTGTTTCATAGTAGATCTGTGCAAAGTCAGCTTAAGCAAAAGGCTTCTACCCATGTTACTTCCTTTAAATGATGAAGTATGAAATAGTTGCAGCAGCTGTTTAATGAAACATTTCATAATCACAAGGTTTTTCACACTAGATAGTGTGTGACTTTTCATCCTTTCAGTGCTGTACAGATTTCTAAGCATTGTTGCTGAAAAGTGGTAAAATGCTACCAAAAATATACTGGGAGCAGAAAGGTAGTTTTTATCATTATCTTGACGACAACAGTAATTCTTAAGTTCAGGTATAACAGTGATGGAATTGGGTCTGTTTTGGGTGAGGGGAGGAATATGGAAAAGAAGGACAGAGGTAACAACAAGGGAATTGTAGATGATATATTGAAATCAAAGAACAGAAAGAGAAGTAAGAGTGGTATCCAAGGAACTTGTTTTGCTCATTAGGGTTACCAAATCAAGTGGGACCTATGAATGGAGATTAAAAAGATGAATAAAAAATTGTGTTTTGGGAATTATATAAAGTCACGTCCTGGAAGAACAATACATATTGTTGGAAATCTATGGTCCTGCAGGTCCATCCCCCTGACCCCTTGGACTGGGCTAGATTTAGAAGAGGGTTTTATGACAGAAATTTTGCACAGTCTCGACATGCTGTAGATGACAAGGAAAGGAGGGCAGTGGGGTTCACATCAGCTATCTGCCGATTAGTCTAGATAGTATCACTTCGAGGTATGAAGCGTGTATTGAGGGATCTGACTTAAAAGAAGAAAACAGCACGTGAATGGGAAGGTGTCCTTATACTGTCCTTCTGGCCTTAAAATCTCTGAGTTCATTAATACCTTTCGGAAGAAAAAGTGCTCTGGTACTCTGGTGCCCCATTTCTACCCTTTTTGGAAAGTATTTCCTTTTTTAAAGAGATGGAAAAACGGTTTTCTTCTTTTCTTCAGAATGTTAACCTTTCAAAATCAACAGGAAAAACAACATAACCCATTATGTCAATCCTATTTCACCTCTGATGGATATTTATAATTGCTACTGAAATAGGAAATCTGCTTCTGACCTTTGATGCTGGAATATACTTAAAATTCATGCCTCACTGTGCTCTGTCAGCTTCTTTTCATGCATGCTTTTATATGTGGGCTAATAAATATGAGTTTGGGAGCAAAAGCTCTGGCAGTGAAATTCAACTCGTGATTTTGCTGTGAGGTGTGCTTGCTAAAAGCTTATCTAGAAACTGGAGGAGAACTATTTTTCATTTACAGCAGTATTGAATATGACATCACTGTTTATGACTGACATTAGGAAGTAATTTTAATGTTACAGTAATGCTTATGACAGGATCACTAAAGTTTAAATAACACAAAGATGTAAATTTTAGTTAGTGCTCTTTGTTGAAACATATTTTGCGTGAATCTGTGACAAAAAATAACAGTTTGTTTTAATATCATCCAGGCTATACTTTTGTAATTACAATGCATAGCATTTCAGTCTAAGTCAAAAGAAACCAATGGCTTGTATATTCCAAACTGTACAAAGCTCATCTTTGTGCTATGACATGAATTCAGCAATCTCAGGATATACATTTTTGCTCTACATCTCCAAAATATTATACCAATCAAACAGAAAGTGTTTATACAGGTGATGCTCAGAAGACATTGAGGAGCAATGGGTTGCATTGCATCCTTTCATCCTTGCAGCTCAGTATGGGGCTGAACCAAAGTCAGCAACTATTCTTTACAGTCTTAGACAGTCTAAAGTGGTTATTAGCAGTAACTTCTGCAAGCACACAACCTAAGCGGTAGTTGCTGGCAATATATCTCAATCTAGTATCTTCTGTACACCACTGATAAAAATCTGCCATATATCAATCATGTTGATTGATCATATCAGTATGCTAACTGAAATTATTAAAGTTGAAATAAATTCAGAAAATAATGGAAATGAAAATAAGGTAGTAACTAACTGTTGATTTGCAGAATAGTGTTAGGCTCCTAGATTTCTGAAATACAGAGGAGAACGTAATTTAATGATGAAAGTGTGAATAGTCAAGGATTCAAGAAGGGAATATTCTCTCTCTTACCTGGAAGCTGCCAGTGTAGCTGCTGCAGGAGTTTATCTACCATGACAAAAACCAGTATTTGGGCACTTACAGCACCTCTAGAGTTTTAGTCACACAAAGTCAAAACCATCCATGGTTCTGGTCTAAATGTAAAACTGCAGGAATAGGTATGATTTATTTTTGCTTTTCCATGGCTTTCTCATGCCAGATTCAAATGAAGTCAGTTTAAATTTTCAGGGACAAAACATGTTTTAGAAAGACAGGCAGATTGTCCTTCCTATAAACTCTGATGTGCTTGCATAAAACGCTCCAGTGGAGCATAGCCTCAAGTAGCTCTAACTTCACTGTTGTGCAAAGGACTTAATTTTTAAACTTGTTTACGTATTTTTCCTGTCAGAACTGGGAGTTAAAACAGTTGTAATACAAACACCATTAAAATTAGTGCGTTATAGAGAAGTATCTCAGAATCCACATATATGGTGAAGTGTAAGGATAATACTGGCTGAATTGTTCCTGCAACTTTAACATGCAAAGGACTGAGCAGAGGAGTTAGAGAGAAACTTGTCATTTAGAAATGGTTTCTGCTTGAATTGGTTCAGTGTAATGTGTCAAAACCAATATTTTTCACTCTGAAGTGTTTAAATTTTTTATTTTAATTATTTAATTTTGGAAAAGGAAACCTCAAAATAAAGTTTCCCCCCACCTCCCTACCCCTTAAATATTTTCTTACTTGGATCCAATGACAGCTGTCTTTGCATTGCATTCAGCAGGCTTTGGATCAACTGCTGTTTTCTCTAGGGTGAGAGCAGCTGGCTGGGGATGGTTTGTGGCTTGTACTACATGTTGCTTGGGTCTCAGCTCAGCTGCAATCAGATGAGGGTGCTGACACAGGAACTGATGCAGGTGGCAGAGCATGGCACTTGGAGAATAGTAGTGTTGTCAAGAACTGGTGCTGAAAACTGAAATCTTACCCCTAGAGATAGCTCTAAGGCAGAAATCACCTGGTAGTTTGAGAAAGACAGTACCTGTTTGTTTTATCTGGAGAGCTAACCCACAGTGTTGTTGGTTGTATCCAGTCTTTTAAATGCCCTCTAATTTGCTTTCTGTGTCTCATGGGAGGGATGATCTGATTGAATTGCCCGCAGCATCCCCTTGATCTTATTCCACTGTGTATTCTAGTGTGAATGTCAGTGTGCTGATACTCTTATGCAGAAATGGATGAAAATAATATCAATGACTCCGTAAACTGGTAGGTAAGATACCCATGAAAGAGTCATCAGCTCAGAGTTACTCATGTCTGATTATGAGCAGGGGGTGTAAAAAGATCCCAAGTCCCTGGGAGAAGTCCACAGTTTTGTATTCCTGGGTTCATATGGGGGTTCTTCCTTGATCTCACTTACTGGAGCTATTTGATTTTGAATAAAATATTTTAAATATTAACCAGGTCAGAGAGTCTCTGGGAATGGTGCTTCATCCTGGCAAGTACAGTACTTGCTCAGGAGATGGAATATCTGCGTGCAATGAATCTTTAATAATTTTATGTGAGGTTGAAGTGCCATGGTACAAGTTTGAGAAGCTGCCATCACTCTGCACTATCGTGATAGCAGTCAGGTCACAGGGACAGCTTTTGTCAGGCAGGTAGCAACTATACTGACCCTTGTCCTGGTCACTGTGCATGATCTGTTGGTTAATTAGGTAAAACAGGCTGACAAGCTTATTCTCTTGTTATCCTGAGAGAATCAGCTAAAAGCATTGTATATCTGGTGAATTAGAATCAACCATATCAGCTGGCTTTTCTAGCACTTATTAAACTCTTTCGTTAACAAAAAATTGCAGTGAAGAATGAAAGAAGATGAACAGATGAACCTAAGCAACCCCTGTGGGTTGATATTCAGAATATTTTTCACTTGATCCATTATTTTTTCCTGAAAGAAAAAAACATGCGTCCACGATAACACTGCTAAAGCTATGTCTTCTATTTTAGTGTTGGTTTTAAGATCTCGACAGAAAATATTTGATCTTGAAGGGCAAGGATGTGAGGCTAAAGGTGAAACAGAGTTTATTAATTTTAAATTGTAATGTATTTTTGAATGCTGTAAGACCATTTGATTACATTTTATGACTCCCTTATCATTGATACCCTCTGGCTGAAAACTATTATACCACATACGATTTTTAGTTCCTTTCTTCTCTCTTGTTTTATCTATCTTCTTACAAGATTAACTATCCTGTTCTTATTTGCCTTTTTCCAGTCTTCTACTGTCTTGAGTATATAATATCTCCTCTTTCCTCAATTCTTCAGCTTCCTTCAGCAAGATCTTGTGACCTGCATCCTTGATTCTAAATAGGAGTCACCACTGGTTTTGAATAGCGTCCTATAGTTTTCATCTCAGTTTTTAATCATTTCTGTGTAAATCCTACCACCTTAGCTTTTGTGACAAGCATTCTATATTGAGCCAAGATTTTTACCAAGAAATCTGCAGGGGTGCTTCTTCATTGGATTTAAGCAGGTAATTTAGATTCCTTTATTGTTCCTTTATTGTTTCCAAATAGTATTTTGTGATATACCATGAATATATTTGTGTGGTTCTGTACCAGAAAAAATGTTCACAAGAACCAGGAGCTGAGGGTGTAGAAATGCTTTTGTATAAAGCACCAATCATGCTTGAAAGCTTCTTTTGGCTAATTTACAAATAATGAGCCTGTGATGGCTGGTGAGAAAATAGCATAAAAAAGGAAGGGAAAGTAGGTTAAATGTCAGTGCACTGGTCTGTTTACAAATACCAAAAAAAATTTGCATAGGCTTGTTTTTATATGATGCCTGTCTCCTTAGCACTTCATATTTGCCAAATCACTTACCTGAAGAGACTGCAACTGGCAAAGTAGAAACAATCTTTTATAAAGCATTTATACTAAAAATGTGGCTCAAGGAGACTTCAGTCCTGATGTCAGTTTCAAGCAAGTAAGAGCAATGTGACAGCCAGGGAGGGGCAGGATTTCTGTAATATAGCCCATGAAGTAATATTGAGATGAAACTGGACAAAAGCTATTTGTGCCTGACTGCTGATGCACTTTCTAATGGTGACATCTATCAGAGTCTCTGATACAGTCTCTAGAGGGAAGCAGTAGAAACTCCAGCAGCGAATCATTTAAAAATTAGTCTGCTGAACCACTTGAGAATGTAGTAAATCGAAGAGGTGGAGGACAGCTTTAAAAAAAGAACATGTTGTTTCCAGCTCTCAGTTCTGTGAGTCTGGGACAGCTACAACAAACTTGTCTTTCACTTATCCAGAACATCTAACCAAACTGGCTAATTTTGTAACACTTGAGAGGGAGAGTTATACTATATTAAATAGTTACACAATTGAGTTACATATATGCCATGAAATTTGTGACAGCTCTTTTCTTCTCAGTGGACAAATTTCTCCTTACAGCCATTTCCATCAAAACAAATAAATCAATCAGATCCACGTGCCAAAATAGAATGTGAAAAGGTACTGTACTTCAAAATGTTTGGAGCCAACTGTACGAGGTGATATACTTCAATGTCTGTAAAATGTATTATTTCAAAATCAGGTTTGGACTACACTATATAGTGGAAATTAACCTTAACTTTATTTTCTAGCAACAGCATTTAAGAGACAAAAATACCCTCAGATTAATTTTCACACACTGTGCTACATTCTGGAATATGTTATTCCTTTATATCAGAACAGTATTGCCATGTTATTGAAATTGTATTTTTTACAAATGGAAGATATTACAGAACATGGTTTAGGGATTTTCCAAATACCTAAACACCTTTAATTGTTGTAGAAAGACATTCTCAAATTCTTGCACCAACTGCTGTCCTAGGTGAGTAGAAACAGAAGTCAGGTGGGTATAGCATTTCTGTTGTCAAGAGTAAAGCATTATCAAAAACACACCACGACAAGTGTGATCCATTGTGAAACCAGTGTAAGAATAAGCTCATGCCATCTGTACTGTGAAAAGATGGTTGTAGGTTTTTAAGACTATGGATTTACCTGTAGCACAAACCATGAAAGGTAAATAACAACATCCCTAAACTTTGTTTAAAAGCAGAACCACTGCAAGCACTGATTCTGTTCTTTCATTTTTCCTAGTTTAACTGTATACAATTGAGATTACAAGGTGTAGCTACTTTAAAGGACTAACCTCAAGTCTCTCCAACGCTGCACAAAAGTTGAAGAAATCCTGCTCATTGAATCCAACTAGGACTTTTTTCCAAGAGCCCAGAGAGGGTGCTGCACTCCTGACTCTGCAATGACTCTTCTTTATATGGGATAGCAGCTCCCAGAGACCTCCTTGATGTTAGACAAACTATAGACACACACATTGCTGTAATCTGTTTTTTTAAAAGCTTGCAGCTTACTTAAAAGTTGATATGCAGGTATAATGAAAAATAGGACATGATCAAAAAGAAATGATGGAGGAACTACAACAGCACTGTGACTTATCTCACATGTGCAGAACTGGATAGGTCTGATGTATTTTAGCTTATTAAGTAGGTTTATTGAAAGACTCCAAGCCTGCTGCCTCTGTGCTTTAGCTTTTCACATCCTTATATGCTGCCCCTAAGCTTGCTTTTACCTTTACCCATCATCCCCTTTGCCTTAAATAGCTTATTTTTACATTTTTCCCATGAGTCAACTCTCCTGGCAGCTCTCCAGGGCACAGGATGTAACAGAGAAGGCAGATGTTTCTCAGCAGAGCTGCAGAGAAGACAGTCATTTTCAACAGGGCTGTTGAAGGTCAAGTATTCATTCCCCCAGAGAGGCTAAAAGAGTGATGCCAGAGGCTTGACCACTGCCTGAGCTGCCCATCAGTCCACAAGAATTCAGGTCTCACCTCAAGAGGCAGCAGTCCTGTGGTGTTGAGGCAGAGGGAAGAGGAGAAAAGCTCTGTTGTTCCTGAGGTTCAATGATGAGATCTGAACCAAATGACAATGTGCTGAACAGTTCCACGGTGTGGAGCACTGTTTAGAGAGTTGGAGCACTGTATCTTGATCAGACAAGAGGCACAGCAGCTGGGATACATGGACAGACCTTACCTGCTTTTAGTCACATTTTCTAGTTGTAACCTTGAGCTGTTACCTATTGCTATTCTGCAAAAGTCTTGCAATTTGATGGACTAGAATCACTGCAGTACAGTGTCTTCGTGTGCAACCAACACACAAGTGCATAATGTAATTTGTGTCCTCTGCTTGTTTCCTAGAGTGTGTATTCCCCAGAATAAAGGGAATGAAGGTGATCAACACTTAGTTGGCCTTATAGTATAGTTTTTCAAAAGGCTCTCCACTGAAAACAGTTCCTGAAGAATCAGACATGCTATAGGGCAGTCAATTAGTGGGGTTTCTGGTATTATTTGTTCTTGGAATTAAGAAATGAGGAACAAAAACTTGTGGACTCAAATAGCAAGAGATTTGGAGCAAAAAAGGTTTGAGAAAACAGTGGGTTTGTTGGTTTTGTAGAATCTGGAAATGGAGTATGTTTTAATTGTGCATACGTTCTTTGTTCAGAACGAATCAAAACTCCTATAACAAATCTTCCTTATGCCACAAATAGTGAGTAAGGGAACCCTGGAACATTTTGAAATATTTCAGCAGAAAAGCACATTAGACCTAATGGCTGCACACTGGGTGATGGAAGGCACTTCACTTATCTGGGAAAAAAATGCTTTTTAATGATTTCGTTTATTCATTTTTTAAAACCAGTAAAGTTGTCATGTTATAATCTCCCAGAGATACTCCCGGGTGAGCTGTTGAAAGGTAATTTCAGCACACCTAGGGCTTCATACTGTAATATAACCTGTTGTGCCTTACAGCTTAATCATATTGTGGCATTTAGAAATCATTCATTGCAGCTGGCAAAAACGTCTTGCAATAACACCATTACCACAACTTACATTTTTACAGCAATTTTTACTTCTTAGGCAAACACACTAAAGTACTCTACAAAACATTGTAGAATAGTGCAAAGTACATAGCAGGCATTGAATCACTGAGCATTGTGAGTCCCTTATGAACTAAGTGTTCCTTATATAATAAAAATATATCATTTTTTCATAAGAAGTTATCGCTGTTATAAAACACGCATATGTTTTTAACTTATATAAAACTTCTTTTTCCAAGAGATCATACTGTGTCATAAGCTCAGATACCAAAGTTTAAAATAAAAGACAGTGCCTTATATCCACTCGGAGACTAGCAGACTGATACCAAACAAAAGCTTTAAAGAAAACCATAACACAGGCTGTGGTAAGAAGCGCTTCTAGCAGACTGCTGATCTTAATTGGAGTTTACTAAACTCAGGAGTGCACAACACAGGCAATTCAGCATGTAATATTCTCAGTGCTCAAGGAAGAGGCTGTCAACCACATTTGGGAAGAATTCAGCTATTGGTGTGTCATGATGAAAAGCATGTTGCATTTGCTAAAATTTCGGTGTCATTTATAAAGCTTTTAATGTTCTGGGTGCTGCAGCTGCCCATGCCTCTTTGCAGCCATTGCATTAGAATTATTCACTGTCAGGTAGCCCCATTTAAATTGGCTGCATTCTTCATTGGTTCTTGGAGCTCATTTCCCCACACAGGTGAGAGACTCTCCAGGGCACACCGACATACAATAAGCTTGTCCCAGGGCTCTGAGGCACAGCGAACTGTCTTCAGTTGAAAGACACAGGGATGGACAGAGTGAGTGAGCAAGTGAGTGAGGAATTATACAAATTTCTCATCGCTGTCTGTACAATAGGTATGAAATGGTTTTTATAAATGCAAAGAAATCCACTATGGATTTCCTTATTACTGGAACATTTTACTTTATAGATAATAAATGCACTATGTGAGTGAGACGAAAATCAACCTGTTTCATATATCACACTCAGCACCAAGATATGAATTTATATATGTGGCATACTCATGATGTACTTGAAAAAGAATACATTGAGTGTATTTTTCTTATCTGAGTGAACTGAATCCATTTGTATCTTTGTTAACATGGTCACAAGAAGAAAAATAATGACATCTAACCCAGCTATTAATATATTTAAAACAGTGATAAGAATACTTAATGAAACATTGAAAGACAAAAAATAGCATGATTATTCTCTTCTTACAAATAACAAAACTTGGTGATACGTTTTACATCTATCCACTTCCTGGAAAGAAGGAAAGAAGGTCTATTGAACTAGAACTCTGTTGCCAAGTGACCTTTAATGCTGGCCTAAAAAACCACTGTGTCATGAGCCCTATTACCAGGAACCCCCAGACTTGAGCAATGTTGCTGGATATTCAGTATTAGGGGACTAAGAACAGTAAGATCTAACCTGTTAGACTGTACAGCCAGATTCACATTTTCGGACTTTACATGTTTTCTCCCTGGGAATAGTGGGAAAATTGAGATGTTTAATTTGCTTTTAAAGGAGTAACAGTCTTAGTAGAGCTATGTAAATACAAAATAAGTGGTTGTTTCTAAATAGCTTGTTTATCCATGCTTTTATTTGCAAACTGGCAAGACATACTCAGGAGCAATGTAGGACGCAGCTTTCTCACAGAGCAACCTATATATAGGCAACACAAGTTGTATATGAAGAAGCTGATAAACTGATTCTTCATCTGCCTTCCTTTAAAATTCACAGAATTGGTGGCTATAAGTCTCAAAGGTCACCCAATATATAGCAAGACTCAAAACTAGCATCTTCATTACTACTACATTGCCCTGATAGGCTCTGAATTGAGTCAGTTCTTAAAAAAATTTTGCTTAGGGAAATAAGCAAATTTTTAAAGTTATAGGAAATATGAAATAACCTTTAAAATGGAAACTTGGAAGTGGAAAGAGAAAACCAGTGATCTGACAACCAAATGGAATTATATTATGGTAAACATAAGGAGGTTCCAGCAAGTGAAGTGAGACAGATAAATAAATATTACTATGAGCTCACCTAAGGCAAAGGTGTCTGCATTGGAATTTTATATGTTTGCATAGACCTGGAATGGTCTGAAGTCAAACTGATTTTAAAGTAAACACTGCTGGCTATTCACCTGCAGCAAAATAAAATCTATCCCAGACCTTGGGCTGATGCCATCCCTACAGTCCCCGGCAGCTGTTTTACTGCTCTTGTGATAGTTTCCTTTTTAAGCATTTTTTTTTTTTTAATGGGAAAAAAATATGGAGATGTAAGCAGCAGAGGAATGAAGGGAAGAATGTTCATCCCCCCCATGGATCAGGCAGAAGCCGAGCTTTCAATAGTAGCAAGTGATATAACTTTGGAGCTGGTGTACCTTGAGTGCCCAGACAGAGCTCTGCACTTCAGAGCCTGGAGGTAAGCCAAGAAGAGAATGTTAATTTAATACTGATTTTAATTTCATAACTCAGCTAATTGCCATTAAGATTACACATTTACTGCACATTACTCTCTGTGTGAAAAACAGTATCTTTCATTATTATGGATATTGACAACATTTAAAAGAAATGTTATTCTTTTAATAATTAATCAATTCATAATTAATTAATTATTTATCATCAGCTAGCATGTATTTGGGGTGCCAACTCTTCTTAGGCATGAGAGACTGCCTAGAAGCTTCAATTCTGACCATGAGATATGTGCTGACTGCACTGAAGTCCACATGAGTTCACAAAAAATACTTGGATCTAATCACTGCCATTGTTCCATCCCACCTACAAGCAGAAAACTCAGTTATAGAGATATCCTGACATAGATGTGCTCAGCAACACAACTATGGGCACGCGGTTTGGGATGAGTAAGTACCTAAATGTCATCTAACTCCATATCAGCTTTTTAGGCTCTTAGATGTTTGAAAATAAGATGCCAACTAATGATTTTTTGTAATGTTTTAGCAAGTAACAATAGCAGGTTCAATGCAGCTATAAGAAAGAGGAAAGAGTAGAATAACTCTTGATCATAATTTCATTAACGTTGTACTTTAAAACAACAGAAGGGGAAACTTCAGTAATAGAAAGCTAGGCCTTCATATAAGTTCAGACATAAAATGGGTTATGTTTCACAATGTAGTAACTTCAGCTAATTCCTACAAAGCTGTTTTGGCCAAACTGTTTTCTGAATACTTTTGCAGCAAGTGCCATCAGCTGAATTTTCATAGGAGTGAAGCCCCGGGAAGAGGCAGAATTTGCAGCATTTCTGCAATACATTCTCTAAAAACCTTTTGAGAACTGCCAGCAGAAACAGAACAAGCCTGGATCCAAAAGAGATGCAGTTGCCTGAAGGACCTTTAAAATATCTGTGAGCCTGAAACTCCATGCATGGCCAATAGATATTTAAATACTGAAGATGTTTCAGTTTTGTTTGGTTGTTTACTGGGAGGTTGCCGCTGTGTGTGTGTATATATATATATAATATAAGATATATATTAGACAATTTCAGCTTTTTGTATTCCTGTATGGCTGTCTCTCTAGCTTGCAGTTAAGACACCAAGCAAAGCATGCTTCTATCTTTCCCTCCAAAGTGTTCCAAGCTGCAAGGTAACACTGAAAGCAAGTACTCCCCCAAGATCCATACCAAATGTGACAGTAGCACTTACTTTCCTAAAGGGTGGCTGAGAAGGGAGAGAGCCAGGCCCATTTACATGCTGTTTCTCTTCACATCTCTCACCTTCCGAAGAAAACAGTAAGTAACAGGGTTGCAGGTACTCAGCATGCAGAGAGTGCCTGTAAATGGTGTTTACACCATGGTGTTTCCATAAACTGTCTGATATTCATTGCATCAAAGAGAGGAACCGTGACCTCCTGCTCTATACGGGACACTGATGGTTTGCCCAAACATGAAACATATAACACATAGGACCTTAGCCATTTTGGCGGAGTCATAGTTGTAGTGGAAATTCACATACTAGCAATGAAGTCTAAATGAATCTCTACATCACAAACATTTACTCATATAAACACATGGGATTACTCATGCAATTAAGCATCTGTCAGAACTGAGCCTTAAATATGTCACACATCCAATCTGATTGTAGGTGTGATTATATAGTGATGCAAAACTATAAACACATAAATATGCCATCCTTCATGTAGCTGCCAGTGATTGATAGAATCACCTGCATATTGAAAATGAAATCTTAATTAAAACAGGAGATTCTTCTTAATGTTTTGGAGGTTTTTGTTGTGCTTTTTTTTTTTTTCTGAAAGGCTGGAAACTAATTAGAGCTCTAATTAAGCAATTTCACTTGACATAGTTATCTGAATATTAACTCATCAGTTGTGTAGTGAGGGATTTTTACATACTTAGGGAATTCTGTTCAGATTCCTTTGAATCCCTTGAGTTTTGTGCCTATCAGTTTTATGCATCCTGCTCAGGCTTTTAACTGGTGATTACATAGACTTTATTATTCTGGTGTACATTAGTATAAGATTTCAGTGGATTTTCTTTTCTTATAGATGGTTAGATTTTGGGGAATTTCTTTCTTTCTTTTTGGTTGCCATTTCATATATGAAGGCAGCATGAATCGTCTGCAATAGCAAGGGACAGGATTTGATGCATCAGACAGCTGTGCCCAGGTCTTCATTCCCAATTCATACTTTCTTTGATGCTGCCCCTGAACATGAGCTTCTATGAACCTGGTTCTTCCACTGCATTGTATGATTCTGTGTGTTTTCTATATTAGCTGTACAGTAAAAGCCTCATGCAATTCTGCCTTTTAGCTATATCTTTTTCTTAGGATGTTTCTCAGGACAAAAGTTCAGCATTGCTCAGGTAGCTAAAGTTATACCCAGCTGGCTGTGCACTAGTGAATAAACCACAGACCTGCACTACGGTGTCCTTTTAACATTAAAACACATATAAAAAATGTTCTGCCTCCTGCTATAAAAAGAAAAATGAATACCTGGACACCTGGGAATCTTTCTATTTAAATGCAGATTACAGTTTTTCCCACAGCCACTTGGAACTATTAATCCTTTTAGGAGCTGTCTCTTCTCAGGTTGGAGGGAGATGGACAAGTTTGCCTTTTCAACATGCTTTTTTCTTCTATGCAAACCTTTAGCTTTTAGAAACTGTTGGGCCTGCCTCACTTTTATTGAAAGAAAATGTAGAGGACCTTCAGTCTGTGACCTCTAGCACTAGAGAATATTCATTATTTCCAGGTTGTGCCTCTGCACTGAATGAGATTTTGAACCTATATAAACTTAACCTGGGAAACACTCCAGCTTTTCTAGTAACTCATAGTTACCATAAGATCAGTAGTTATTGAGCAGTCTACAGCTAAAGAGACTTTTAAACAAATCCCCCATTTACTTTTCCCAGGCTTACTGCTACCTGCAGGCTGCTTGAAGGAAGCTATCCTAACATGTTCACACAGTATCACACAGTATGCTAGATATTGGAAGGGACCTCAAAAGATCATCTAGTCCAATCCCCCTGCCGGAGCAGGAACACCTAGATAAGGTTACAAAAGGGTTCATTTGTGTTAAGTATTGTGCCTGTTTCCAGTTATGCTCAAAGGAGTAACGGGGCCAGCATTTAAGTCTCCTGCCTGATGATAACTATTTGGAGCCAGTTTAAATGGGAACAGGTCTTTCTGACAGTCCCTAATGAGTCTTGAACTCTAGCAGTAGGATCTGAACCCCTTTAAATGATTTGCTGCCATGTCCTTGAGTTAATTAATTAACTTATGATGCATCTGATAGTCAAGTTAGTTTAGGGCTTCCTGTAACCCAAAAGATTCATTTAAAGTCCAGTCATGTAACACCAAAATAACTGCTGCTGAAATCTGTCTTTTTTGAGGTGATCCAGTTCAACTAGCAGTAAGGAGTGAAAGAAGAATTTATGACAAGCTTCAGGATAACAAGTTTCTGACAGAATCCTGCTCTGTTGCTGGATAGAAATCTCTTTTCTTAGGAATTTATTTTCTGGGGGGGAGGTGAGGGCTCTGCACTTCATACATTAGAAGAAATTTACACAATCTCTGAGGTAGGCCAAAAGTCAGCCCAGGGGCCTTGGAAGCTCACTCAAATCTACGTGCTCTTCTTCTTTTCTCAAAGATCTTAACTTTCTTCAGATAAAGCTGGTGATATTTATGTTCCATTCAGAGGAAGCAGTTCAACTTGAGATACTCTGACGAGTATCTCAAGATACCAAGAGGAGAAACAGGATATCTCAACAGAAGCACTGAACAGTACTCTAACAGCATTTTAAACTCCTGTGCTTTGTTTTCCTTTAGTGTATGCGTGCTGTATGGTTCAGCATAAAAGATGTAAGAACTCTAGACTGTAACCTCACCAGTAGTAAGTGCAGCTGCAAATGTATGCAGTGTGAGGCAGAATTCTAAAATACTGGTGGCTGTTAATTTTTTTCCTTTTTTTAATTTTTTTGTTCATTTTCCCACTACTTAAAATTAAACTAATAATAAATTTAGTTGAGTAAGGAAGGTGAAACACTCAAAAAGTAAAGCCTCACTGTGATCAGATCAGGAAGCAAGGACATCTCTTGAAATCTTTTCTTTAAAAAGCCCAGGAAGCTAAAATGAACTTTGGATTCTTTACGTCAGTTTCCATATGAGAAAAAATTACCTGTGAAGGAGTTCCCACTCTTGTAACACCATGAAGGCTGGCACATGGCCAGCCTGGACCACAGTAATTATCTAATCTGACCTATTGAGTAAAACAAGTTGGAATATATTTCAATTTTTTGAGATTTCTTGGGCAAGCTCTCCTTTTCCACCTGGAAATGATACCTGTTTTTGAAAGGTCTTCCTGACCATCTGGTTTACCCAAGAGATCAGAAAACTTGGCTGTAGCTACTGCACACTTACTGCTCTGAGGCTTGACCCTAGCATGCCCATAAAAGTGAAGAGCAGTTTCTTCAGAAGCTAACAAATTGTGCTTGATCTTTCAGAGGATAAGCAGTTGTAAGTTGATGGTACTACTGAAAACATCTTCTGGTGTGGGGTGTTTGCTCTTTACCAGTATTTTAAACTTTTGTATAGTTACATCAGCAGCAAGATTATAACACCCAAAATATGTTGTTACTGGATCTTTTCCCCTACATTTTCCTCCACTGCAAAGAAGTAAAAGCTGAGTAGCAGTAATATAATGAGATTCCTCCCAGCTGCCTAATGGTCTGAAGAGCTACTGTTACTAATTCTAGTTCACAGTCATTGAAATGTAGCCCTTAGCAGCATAGGAGAACATAAAGGTGATCTTCCTGAATGAAAGACCTAACAAATGAGGGGAACACTTGATAACTAACAAGCACCAAATTCTTTCATTTTATGAGATGGAGGTTTCTCATTTCCTGCTTCTTGCGGCCTCTTACAATACTACTTGGTGCTTATACCGTGCTTTGATCTTCAAAGCATTGTATAAACATTAACTAATTAATCCTCCAAACACCCCATGAATTAGTTGAGAGAGCAGTATTTCCATACACTTTCTGCTTGTGCTGAAGGGAAAATATTAAAAAGGACTTTAAAAGGAGTCCTTTGCTCATTTATATGTATTGACCTTTGTGTTACATATGTCCAAACAACAGGGTTTCCTTTAAGGGCACACAGCAGAGCAGCAACATTTATCAGTATTTTTTTTCTTTTTCCATTAGCTGGCTGAAAATTAAGTACATAATTCCCTCCTGCAACTAGAATTGCTTTCTGACTGCATCTGGGTGTTTTATACCTCACTCATCCCTCAGGTAAAAGTTAGCACATGAAGGTAATATGATTAATCCTATTTTGGACAGGGTCTTGTAGCTCCTACTTGTATGATTTAATTTCTTCTTTCCCATCTTTAGCTTTCCTGTGATATCTCTTTGTTATTTTTGTTATTCTTTTTTCTGTCTTAAAACACGGGTCTTGTTGTAAAATTACATCCTAGGCACTGCAGTGCTTGGAATTTCATCAGAGCTCTGGTATTAAGTTCATTTATTATGACATGATAATGTCTTGGGACCTACCTGTCTATGTGTGACTTCTGTCTGTGATCAACCTTAATAGGCAAATTTGAGCACACTTTTATCTTCCTCTTGCTGGTAAAAGTGTGGTTGTCCCTTCTTCCTCAGGATGTGTCAAGGGGGGGATAACAACTGTACAAGACTGAGAACAAGGCGTTCAGCAACTGTTACTGCCTGCAACCACACTACTTGATAGAAATTTGTATTTCATCATTTACCCAAAGTCATCATTGCGTCCAGGACCCTATATTATGCTAACTCTTGTTGCTATATTTGGCTTCCTCTTAAATTTCTGTATGCACTGAATTCTTCTTTCTTGAACTCCTGGTGTAAAGACTCCCTTGTTCCTTGTGCTGTTCTAGATGAGTGTCAGAAGGTGGCAACTGTTATTTCACTGTGTCTGTCTGCCATGACCTGTAACCTTTTTTACTCCTTAATTTACCAATCCATCAGATTAGGGTTTCTGAGACTAATGTCTTTCAGAAGAAATTATTTCACAGAAAACCAAATAATACTGACAACAATTTTCCACATATTCTGTATATGTATGTGTATAATTACTTTGGGTTGGCTTTTCCTGCACCACCAGTGCACACTTTCCTGCTTGTTCTGGCCCCTATTTTGTCATATAAAATATATCTTAATAGGTTCCCAGTACTGCTATTTGGCAGAGACAGAAGAAAAACCTTCTTCTGTAGTTTTGGGGTTGTGGGTAATTTTGTTTCTTGGTGTTGTTTTTTGTTATGTTTGTGTTTTTTGATTTTTTTTTTTTTTTTTGCTTTTTGTTGTTGTTATTTTGTTTGTTTTATTTGGGGGGGTTTGTTTGTTTGTTTAAATTCTTAGACAACTTTATGCAATCTGTTAAACGTATTGTTCTCTATTGCCTTTAAACAGAATTCCTTCTGGATTTGAGAGATTCTCCTTGGCTTGATAGTTAATGATTCCAAATGCCCTATGCTAACAGACTTCTTTCCTCTGTCCTAAAATGCTGCTCCATCTACAGTGTATCCAACAGTTTCTCTTTTTTTCAGTCTCAGTTGTGGTGTTATCATATGCTCTAGAGAATATGCTTGCAGCTATCAATGTTCTCCTGAGGTTGTTTTCAACTCATAAGCTATATATGTTTAACTGAAAGCATAAGATTGTGCTCGTAGGACAAGTTAATGCTGGGAAGCCATTTTCTTTGTTTAGGATAGCCACAGTCACTCAAAGGAACAGACATGGCAGTATTTATACCAGTCTACATGGATTGATTTGGTTCCTTCTGCCACAAACCAGTGGCCCTGATTTTTTTGTTTGTTTGTTTGTTTTTGTTTTAAATGTTGGAAGCAGATTGTGCAAAACCCCGCTTGTCTATAGGTTATTCACTTTTCTATCTCAGTTCCTCAGGACTGGGACCACTTTAAAGTTACCTTATTTAGTTTCCCAAACTCTTACCTTCTCCATAGCTACCTTAAACCACTATTTGTACTACAGGCAATGTTCAAGGCACTGGCATAACTTCAAGTAGGAAAAATACTTTTTACAAAGATATAGTCATAAATTTTATCAAATATAAAGTATTAGACATTTTCTTGTACTGTCCAGAGCGTAATTTCAGAATTGCTAAAAATCCTATACCAACGTCCAGCTTGGAGAAGTATTGGTTCAGTTACTTTCAAGTGGGCTGTCAGCCCCATGTGGGAGCACTGCCTATAGCTCTGTGAGGAGCTCTTAGGTGCTAATAGTGTTGCCATGATTCTTCTTGCCTCTGTACTAGCAGCACCCAGAAATGGTGAGAAATAATGTGGCTGCTTTTATTCTATTGCATGTTTCCCATTTTCTAAGCAGTGCCTAAGCCAGTACTCTGTCAGAGAAAGTACAATACCGCATATTATTTTGTTCATCTTGAACACTGAGTTTTGTAGCCCTTTTGCCTTAGGTTCTTGGGCTTTTTTATGTTGTTTCAGAAATTCAGTTATGTTGGAAGGTCAGAGTCTGCCCAGAAAAATGTAACTCACATTACAGAGGAAAAGGCAGAGAGTGAAAGCTTGTTCTCTACATAGTCTTATTCTGAGTTATTTTATCCTAAATCTAATTGGGAGCTGGGTTTTTAGAAGTTGTAAGGTGAATTTTTCAGCCTCATATAAGTCTTGAAGTCCTCTGTTTTTTCACCTTTCCTTAGTCTCTTCTGATAAAAATCAGATGCATATGAAATGTATTTATAGGACTGGGAGCAGTACTACCTAAGTTTCTTCACAAGGTCTTAGGAAAATCAGATGTTGTGGAACCAGCCAACCATGAAAAATATCTGATGTCTTCCATTTACTGTTCCTCATTTCTTGCAAAGGAAAATGTCACTTGAGTTTTCTTCCAGTTTTTTGACATTCCTAAAAAGATTCAGCTTCTCTGATGGAGCTTTTAGCAGATCCATCCTTTCATTCAGAGGGGTTTGGTACATTTTCTTTTACTATTTATCCATATGGGTTATCTCTCTGATCTGATGTTTGTTTCAGACCTTATTTTAGTTCCCACCACTTTTGAATTATGAAAGAAAAACTGCTTAAAAGTGCAATTTCCTTTAAGCATCACAGCAGTCAAGAGATCAAATAGATTCTACAGACTCCCGAAGTATAGCAGCTTAAAATCACCTTTGTTTCTTGGCAAGGGATTGACAAATTGTCAGAAAAGTTGAGGGCTTGAAAGCCATGGCAGTTGGTTGAGGTAGGGAAGAAAAGGGAACAAGCCTAAAGACATAGGGAAATAATGACTGTTTTGACTCTTCTGTCATCCGTGAACCCAAACCTTCACTTTAAGGAGATGGCAGCTTTTCCTAATCTTCTGCTCCTTTTCAGTTAGTCTTTTCACAAATAAAAGCTTTTTATGCAAACTCATTAAAAAAAATCACACAAACCCTTCTATATATTATATATAATTCATGAAAAAATACACAGGGATTTATGAGAAACACACTGTGCCAAAGAATTAACCACTCCAAAGTAAAAGGTAAAAATTGATATAATAAACAAATGTCAAGTTGCTCCAAGATATATGATTTGTCATTAATGGAATGGAATTTTGCAAATATAAACAAGGAAGCTATTACATTTTAGATTAAAAAAAAAATAAATCAGGGGCTATTATTCATATCTGGAGGACAAGGTTCATTCTTTAAGAAGAGGAATAACAGGGCTGCAATATAAGATTTCTGTGAAAACCATCCACTTGGAAACGTGTGCCTTTCCCTTCTGTTTGTGGAAGTGCTGTGACAGGTTTGCCAGTCACTCAAGTAGTAATGCTGCAAAAGCAGCACAGCACTTCTATTTAAAGTGAGTCTGTTGGAGTGCTGTTGTAACAAACCAGCCTCCATTTCTCCTTCAGTACAAACAGAAATCACAGAATTATAGATCATAGAGTCATAACATCAAAGAGTGGTTTTGATTGGAAGCGACCTTAGGGATCTACTATTCCAAACCCCCTGCCTTGGGCAGGGACACCTTCCACCAGATGAGGTTGCTCAAAGGGCCATCCAACCTGACCTTGAACACTGCCAGGGATGGGGCAGCCACAGCTTCTCTGGGCAACATGTGCCAGTGTCTTACTGCCCTCATAGCAAAGAATTTCTGCCTTATATCGCATCCAAATCTGCCCTCTTTCAGTTTAAAGCCATTACCACTTGGCCTATCACTAAGTGCTTTTGTAAAAAGTCCCTTTCCAGATTTCTTGTAGGCCCTCTTTAGGCACTGAGCTTCTCTAAGGTCTCCCTGAAGCCTCTTCCTCCCCAGGGTAAAGAAGCCCAACTCTCTCAGGCTGTCTTCATAAGAGAGGGCTCCAACCCCCTGAGCATCTTTGTGGCCCTCCACTGTATTGACTCCAACAGCTCCATGTCATTCTTATGCTGGGCCCCCAGAGCTGAATGCAGTACTCCACTCTCACAAGAGCAGAGAGGGAGAATCACCTCCTTCAACCTGCTGCTCATGTTCTGGGGATGCAGCCCAGCATATTGTTGGCTTTCTAGGCTGCAAGTGCACACTGCTGTGTCACGTTTAGCTGCTCATTGACCAACACACTCAAGTCTTTCCCCTCAGGGCTGCTCTCCATCTTCAACATTTCAATCATATCAGACTTTTTAGGGGAAGAAGTGTTCAGGACAAAACATCGACTTCTCTGGTTTCTCTTATCATCCAACAAACATATCAACAGCCCTGACAAAAATAAAACTTTTTTACAAAGTAATCTTCTCTAAGAATTTAAAAAATGATAGCAAGAAGACAAAAGCTTATGTTCCAGCTGATGGCTGGAAGGTTTTTGAAGACAATTAAAGAAATACCTGTATGGGCTAAAGAGCTCAGATATAAAATAGCTGATCTGAAGGACTGTGGTTTTTAATGGAGTTCTCTGGTAAGCTGCCAAGACACATTTCCCCCATGAATTTTCAAACATTTCACCGACTCTTTCCATCTTGCTTGTTGTTTATTCTGTTATGACAGTTACCAAAAATTGTTCCTGTTTCATACAGATCAATAATTCCCAAACTACTTACCAAATACTGGTAGCTACAGGGCTGTAATAAGCAAAATCCATTTTCAAAAAAGCATTGTGGGTTTTCTAGATTTTTTCACATGTGGTATTTTGACCAAAAGTACAAATGTCCCTGGGTTTGAAATGGAGCAAACTTATATGAAATAATTTCTATCTTGCCAAGAGGGAGAAATAGTGTTACTTGTGTTAGGCAGTAACAACAATGCCAGCGTCAAGAAGAGAGAAAGTGAAATAATTTACACTTGTGGCTGCTATAATGATTATTGACAGATGTGAAGCTGGTAAGAGAGCTTCCCACCGGCTGCATCCAGACTGAGCTAGTGCATCCTGTAGTGCATCTTGGCTCCTGGTCCCTTGAGCATCAAGCTGCATTCAAGGCACACGAGGGATCTTCCTTGTCCCGGCTCTTCCTTCAGGGATAAAGGCCGGGTAAAGACAGCGGTTGTGCTAGTCAAGCCATGGGTGAAAATTCTTATCCATAATCTATGAGCTCAGCCTCTTAAGAGTGTGCTGTGGGGGCAAGTCATGAATCTCAGCGTAACCTGAAAACTCAGTGCTGTGAGACAGGGATTGGATCTGGTGGCTAGAGCAGGAGTTATGGATGAGGGAAGGACTAAGTCAAAAAGAGGAAGCTGAGCAGGAAGAACGTAGTTCCTTCCTTCTCAAAAAAGTTAATATCTTACTTTTGACTTTCCCAGTGGCATCTCTTCAAAATCAAATTAGCAGAATTTGTCCAGCTGTGTTTGTTATACACAGTTCCTTTACTAAAACAGGATTCTCTTCCTTATCTTATATATTGTTTGTATATAGTTTTAGACTGCAGTAAATTCCATGTTAACCATAACAAAACAATAATCAGCCTCAGATAAGGCAGAAAGGAGAGATGTCTGGAACTTTCCACTCTCCAGAACCATATTCAGAAGTGAACAAATATGATTCTCCATTTTTCAGAGCTTAATTTTCTGGATGTATGAGGTATATGCAGTGATTATTTTGGGGCAGAGATCTGGGAGAGAATTGTTATTGGTGGTGCTTCCTATGCCACTAGGCAGAGTGTGTTCATAAACACCAGCAGACCATGGATTTGGAAACTGTGGCTTCCCCTTGGGGCTCTGCAGGGCTTTCTTCAGCTGTCTGCCTATTTCCTCAAGGTTAAATCTCTGTCATCTGGCCCTGCTCAGTCACTCTATTTTCTTTATTCTTCATTCTTCTTCCTACTTTAATTTTCTTTGCCTGCATTGTCTCAACTTGCGTTCTTCAGCTATTTCATACCAGTCCTACTAGCCCAACCACCTTGAATGCTCCTTTCCGAACTCTTCAGATGCCCACCTCTTTCCCTTGTGTCCCAGATATAGTCTCCCTCTGAGCTTTCCATCAATTTCAGAACACATTTATTCTCCCTCCATAGCTCTTTCAGCAGTCTCACTTCCTTTCAGACTGTTTTCCATCCATTTGCATCCCTGCATGTCTCTCAACATTTTTTACCTATTATTTCCCCATTTCCCAGTCATCTGTTCCAAATTGCTTGATCTCTAGCAGCAAGCTTCTCCATGTTTTTCAGCCTTTTGTCCAAGCTATCCAAATAACTCTGTGTCTTTTACTGAGTTCCAGTCTCTTTCAGTTCTTCGGTTTGTTCAGCAAAATCCTGTTTGCCCTTTGATCTATCTCAGCTCTGGGTCATCATTCCCTCCTAATATTTCATTCAAAACAGTATGCAGAAATAGCAAAGGACCTAAGCATATGAAACACTGGAAAATTTGAATAGGGAGTGGTATTAGCCTGCATATGACATAGGTTGCAGTCTCATTTAGGGTAACACCTTTGTAACTGATGCATACCCATAAAGTGCCAGTGAAGCCATTAGAACAATTTCTTTGTTTTATTATCTACCAATAGTATAGATAACTGCCTATTATAACTTAGATATCTCTGGCTTTGGAGAAAATTGAAGCAACATCAAGTAATAGAAAAATGGTAATAGAAACAATAAGATAGCTGCTAAGACGGTATAAATCAGTGTGACTATGCTGAAGACTATACAGCGGTTTGTACTAGCTGAACATCTGCTATCTTTTGAATATATATTTTTTAGTGAGAGCAATGCTAATAGAAAAATCTGTCTCATAACAACAGCAACTTGATCAATTTCTCTTCTCTCTTAAGCTTAATTTGTAGGCAAAAATAGTAGGGTTATTTTATTATCTAAGTAAACCTTCCAATTAAAAACAATCAAAGATTTATAACACAAGCATCCAACATAAAGAGTTCAGTACACCTACACGGATTAGAAACTGGGGTTGTATTGCCTAATAAAAAAGCCTATAGCTTTATTATTTTAATTTATATAAATTACACTATATCTTAGGGGTTGTTGTCTTTTTATTTCCTTTTGATTTTAATTTTTTTTTGTTTGGCTGCTGGGTTTTTTTCGGTATAGCCTGAATTGATGCAATGCTATGTCAAAGTAATTTCTCCCTCTGCTTCACAGCATTTATCTTCTTGCCCTATTTGAATATTTTGATTTCATTTTGCCCTTTTCTCTCACAGGACTCTTGATTTCTATTTATTTTTTATAGTCCTCAGGATTATTAAATAATGGCAGGTAATTAGCCTGTTTCCATTTGTGAAAATTAGTTTATTTAAACTAATTTCAAAAGAACCAGTTTCTTCTTTTATTTATTTTTGTTTAAGCCTCATCTGTGTAAAATTATTTTATGTTGTTTATTACTACTTTACATTTTAATTTCCAATTCCTAGTAGCAACTTCCACAAGTATAACACAGGGAGTTAAGTTTCATTTTGGGACTAATTTACTGGTTGCTGTATGCCGGGGTTGGCTAGCTTAACGTCAGTGCTTTTGCACAATTAATAGAGACAGCCCACATAGTTTGGCACAGCATAGGGCAGCCTGTAGTTTTCATGTTTAACAACTTTTATATATCTGGCTTACACAAAACAGAGCATGGATGAAGGAGTATTATCCAGGAATCTCTGCAGTAACAGCAAGTTCATCTGGAGTATATACAGATGTTTGGTAGGGCTGGTAAGAATGAACCTAACAAAATATTTCCTTTTCATTAAATGGAATTTTTCACAGAGACGTTTTATTTCAGGTTTCCTGCAAGAAAAATCTTCTGTCCCTGTGCATCAATCACAGGCATAAATATGTTAAAAAAAAAAAAACAAAACCAAAAAACACAGAACCTTGCTGGGCTTTTTTTTTCTTTTCCATTTTTACAGGTTTCATAGATGAATTAAAATTTCTTCAGGTACCAATATCTTTCAAACCAAAGAACCTTCACAATGAAACTTTGATGAAAAAGCACACAACAGATCTACTACTTTTCAGTATTCCCCACAATAACATCCAAACCCCAATTATTTTATCTATGACACTGAGCCTGAGACACAAAGTTGTCTTTGGTGCTATATAACTACTGATTGCAATGGCAACCACATCCTCAATTACAAAGTTGTGGGATTTTTATGTTACTAGCCTTTCCTCAGTGAGTTCATCGAGGCTTTTTGCAATCATCCGCACCCACACAGCTTCTTCAGTAGGGGCTGGCAGAGGCCCTGTATTTGAGATGTAATAAGCTATACTGTAATTAGACACTGAATGCCCATAACTATTTTGTTTTAGTCTACCTTCTATTCTCTTATTGAGATTTCCAAGCTTTAATGTGCTTAAATTATTTGTTTATTTCAGTTTTAGAAGACCACAAAAAATTTAAATCCCCTTATACAACAGATACTATAGAAAAAATGCACATACAGAAAAGACAGTCCCAATCCTACAGTTAGACAAAAGAGATGAGGAATTATATGATGTACAAATGAATGAAGTATTGAAAGACTGTGAGTCTGCTGGCAGCTCTAGCTTAGGGTTTTTGGTTTTGTTTTAAAATTTATTATAAATTTCTTATAACTACTCAGTGTTTTTTCACACAGGCTCTCACAGCATTTGCTACTTATCATTCTCTTCTTTCTAAATGACAGATTTGCTTTTGCCTATTCTGCAGTGTAGAGAAAGAGAAGCCTGGGAAATTTACATTAAATGCTGAGAAGTTGAAGGAAGTTATGGTATGAGAAAATAAAGGTGGTACTTAAATGCAGACAAAAATATGACTGGAATAGTATTGCACAGCTGCTACCCACCAAATGTCTAATGCAGCACGAGCAGTGAAAAAACATGGAACACTTCTAGTTGTCTCTTGTTTCAAAGAATAATGCAACAATACTACTGCCAGGTTTCATTCCTGCTTTGTAAGTGTCTTAAGTATTTTTGCACCTCTCCTGTTTTCCTTGGTGAATGATACTGTTCCTACAATATGCAAGAGAAAGTCACCAGAGGGTAAATCTAACATTTAACTATATTTCTTTGGCATATTTTCTATATACTGTGAGAGCTGAATCCATGTCTAGAGAAGTAATGGCATCCTGAGAGAGAAGGAGCTCTGTTTTAACTGGTACCTTGTAAGCACTCCTTGTTTCACAATTTACAGTAGGTATTAAGTAAATGCTTGCACAAACTAGAGCTGATCTAAGTGCAACAAAGTAAAAAAAAAAACAAAAAAGCAGGAAATTAAATGCAAACACCAGACTTCCTAGTACATCAGATGATTGATGAAAAATTAAACTACATGCAAAATTAACCTTAAGACATACAGACAGTATTCTTATTTGACAGCACTGTGTAGTTTTCCTTTAAATATTTTTCTTGCTGAACTTGTACTTGGTTTTTAATGTTTCTTCTGCCTGACCGGAAAGTCTTAAAACATTGGTTCAATTCACTGAATATAGTGTTCCTACACAGTCACAGAAAGGATTTATACCTTTTTTTTTACAGCAGAATCTGGTGAGTGGGTCTGTTGGCCAAGCAGTATTGGAAGATGGGACTGTTCTATGGAGGTTTGTATTGCAGCCTTTCAGTGATCATGTCTGTGTTCATGTTTCAACGTAATACTGTAGACCCTTCATTGTTTTTGCATTTTATCTCCATTGGTTTTCTTCACATTTTGTTGTGTTTTGAAACTGTCATATACTGAATCGCAACATGAGGGAAACTGGCTTAGAGGAGATCCCATTCCAAAGAGACCAAGTAACTTTCAGTTTGATTTGCCATGATTAGAATTTCAGAGATTGCAGAACTGTTTCTAGTAGACATATAAAGGACAGAGAATCACTCTACCACCACTGGCTGCTCTTCTAGAAACTAATTATGTGAAGACTTAGCACCTTCATGAACGTTTGGGCCAGTCATTAAAATCACTGAGGAAATGAGTATTTGCATCTGTGCAAAAGTGTCCAAGGTTATTTGATTTCCTTTTGATTCTGCTCCTCCTTATCCATCTTTTTACTTCATCTCTCTGTCTATCCTGCTAAGGCAAGTGTGCCAAAGAACTAATGATCTCTGGAAATGAGGCTAGGTGGCATATCTCCTCACTCTGCGATAACTACTTCTAGAGCAGAGTTGGCATGTGTCCAAATTGTAACACCTGGGACCTCAGCCCCTCCAGGCCTGTGTCCAGTTTGGGTTCTGGTATTGTTTCTTGTGTCTTGGTCCTTGTCCTTCCTTAGAAGAGGGCTTTCTTTTCTGCTGTTTACTTCTTTTGTCTTTCATGTCCCACCAGCTGTGTTTATAAGCTCATAAGTGCTTCCCAGAATTAACTTTCTCTCTCCAGCAAGGACCTCATCACATTCACCAGTCAGCAAGCCCTTCCCTTGCCTTCTTACATGATGTGCTCTTTAAAATCGCCTCTGTCTTGCTTGTCTTGTCACTAAATGAGATTCAAGATGAGCAAAACTCTCTTTGTTGCAAGGTGAGCTTTTTAACAGTTCCTCCATTGCCAACTTATTTGGCCAGATGGTTTTAGGTTCAACAACACTATCTGAATATCAATGCCTCTTCCTCATTCTGTAGAAGCATGCTTGCAACTTATGTGCTTAAAACAATTTAGGAATATCCATCCACATACGATGATGATATTCTGCCTTGTTCCGTGGTCTGTTTTGTTTAGCAGTGTAGACATATTCCTCATATTCCTCAAGCAGGACTGCTTTTTCCGTGCTCAAGATCGGAGCATCCCGACACGTAGGAAGTCAAGGAAGAGGGCCAAGAGACCTGCGTGGCTAAATAGGGAATTGCTGGGTATGCTCAAGTGGAAGAGGAGAGTTTACAGGTCATGGAAGGAGGGGCTGGCCACTTGGGAGGAATATAAGGCTGCTGCTAGAGGATGTAGGAAGGCAGCTAGGAGGACTAAGGCATCCTTAGAATTAAACCTGGCAAGAAGGGTCAAGGACAGCAAAAAGAGCTTTTTTAAATACATGGCAGACAAAACTAACACCAGAGGCAATGTAGGCCCACTGATGAACGGGATGGGTGCCCTGGTGACAGAAGATAAAGAGATGGCAGAGTTACTGAATGCCTTCTTTGTCTCTGTCTACTCTGCTGCGGGCAGTCCTGAAGAGCCCTGTACCCCTGAGACCTTAGATGAAGTCAGGTCGACGGAGCGGTTTGCCTTAGTCGATGAGGAATGGGTTAGAGACCAGTTGAGCAATCTGGACATCCATAAATCCATGGGTCCAGATGGGATGCACCCGCGGGTGCTGAGGGAACTGGCGGAAGTCATTGCTAGACCACTCTCCATCATCTTTACCAAGTCTTGGGAAACGGGAGAGGTGCCTGAGGACTGGAGGAAAGCAAATGTCACTCCAGTCTTCAAAAAGGGCAAGAAGGAGGACCCGGGTAACTACAGACCGGTCAGCCTCACCTCCATCCCTGGGAAAGTGATGGAACACCTTATCCTTGGTACCATCTTAAGGCATATCAAGGATAAGAAGGTTATGAGGGGCAGTCAACATGGCTTCACCAGGGGGAAATCATGTTTGACCAATCTCTTAGCCTTTTATGAGGAAATAACACGGTGGATGGATGATGGCAGAGCGGTGGATGTGGTCTACCTTGACTTCAGCAAAGCATTTGACACGGTCTCCCACAGCATCCTCACGGCTAAAATGAGGAAGTGTGGACTGGATGATCAGGTAGTGAGGTGGACTGCGAACTGGCTGAAGGAGAGAAGCCAGAGAGTTGTAGTCTATGGGGCTGAGTCTAGTTGGAGGCCTGTAACTAGTGGAGTGCCTCAAGGGTCAGTACTGGGACCGGTATTATTTAATATATTCATCAATGATTTAGATGAGGGAATTGAGTGTACTATCAGCAAGTTTGCTGATGACACTAAGCTGGGAGGAGTGGCTGATACGCCAGAAGGCTGTGCTGCCATCCAGCGAGACCTGGATAGGCTGGAGAGTTGGGCAGGGAGTAACTTGATGAAATATAACAAGGGAAAGTGTAGAGTCCTGCATCTGGGCAGGAACAACCCCAGGTTCCAGTATAGGTTGGGGAATGACCTGTTAGAGAGCAGTGTAGGGGAGAGGGACCTGGGGGTCCTGGTGGACGACAGGATGACCATGAGCCAACACTGTGCCCTTGTGGCTAAGAAGGCCAATGGCATCCTGGGGTGTATTAGAAGGGCGGTGGTTAGTAGGTCGAGAGAGGTCCTCCTTCCCCTCTACTCTGCCCTGGTGAGACCGCATCTGGAGTATTGTGTCCAGTTCTGGGCCCCTCAGTTCAAGAAGGACAGGGAGCTGCTGGAGAGAGTCCAGCGCAGGGCAACTAAGATGATTAAGGGAGTGGAGCATCTCCCTTATGAGGAAAGACTGAGGGAGCTGGGTCTCTATAGTTTGGAGAAGAGGAGACTGAGGGGTGACCTTATCAGTGTCTATAAATATATAAAGGGGGAGTGTCACGAGGACGGAGCCAGGCTCTACTCAGTGGCAAACAATGATAGGACAAGGGGTAATGGGTACAAACTGGAACACAAGAGGTTCCACTTAAACTTGAGAAGAAACTTCTTCTCAGTGAGGGTGACGGAACACTGGAACAGGCTGCCCAGGGAGGTTGTGGAGTCTCCTTCCCTGGAGACATTCAAAACCCGCCTGGACGCATTCCTGTGTAACATTATCTAGGTGTTCCTGCTCCGGCAGGGGGATTGGACTAGATGATCTTTCGAGGTCCCTTCCAATCTCTAACATACTGTGATACTGTGATACTGTGATGTCTGACATTAGCATTTACTTAAGTTTACATCATGTCTAACACAATAGTATGTGATTGCTAGAGGCCTCTCCATGCTCATAATATGAATTCTTACTAAATCATTATCATCCTTACTAATGGAGATGATAACTATAATAATAAAAAATACTTCTCTGTTTGAAGAGATTTCCTTGTTATAGTCTAAAAAACTGTTTTCCTATTTATAGGGCTCTTAGTTTCAGTGGACAAGTTGTCATCATGATTCTTTCCTGTATTCATGAATCTCTGCTATTTCTACAGATTGATCCTACTTCAATTGTGGACTTTAGATTCAAAAAATCCAATAAAAATGTTAGGACCCAGAGAGGACAGAGAAAGGTATTTTTCTTGAGTATGACATGATAGTGTATAGATATTGTTTCAAGATCTACTTTAAATATGCCGACTGTATGCACTGCAAATAACGTGAGATAGGATAAGGCATCTTAAACTGATCCTGAAGTTGTAGAAAATATCTTCAAATCGAGGTTCTTATTCTGTCTTGCTGCTAAATAAATATAAAGATTATCTTGTCTTGCATAAAGTTAGCTATGTCTGAATTCTGATTACTTGAAGTAAAATGCCTGTCCGGTCCCTGTTGTGCATACACACCACAGAGATAAGTATCAATTCCAAACATGTCAGATCCTTCTTGGAATCTGCAGTATGAAACAATAGTCTTTTTTTTTTTTTTCCAGAAAAAGAAAATTCAATTTTTATGAACATAGAATGGAATCTCCGATGTAGTATTTAAGACCTGCAAGGCTGAGCTTGAAGGGCTTAGCAAGAAAGTAGACTTGTAAGCTCCTTGAACAAAATAGCAGTAGTTTAAGAAACATGTATGCTTCACAGCTATACTCAATGAGCTCTGAAGTTCTGGACTGAAAACTGTCCCGTTAAACTCATCGCTATTGAGGGTTTGCAGTTTTCATATTAAGTGCTACTGTTTTCTCAATTGCTCTTACAATGGATCCTATCGCTCTACTGGGACAACAGCTGGTTCACAGAAGTTTCAAAAGTTCTACGGACAAAATGTCAAGATTTCTATAGAAAAAATTTCTGGAGGACTCAAATTGCATAAGAGAAATGACCTGTCAACAATTATGTCTGCTTCTTTTTTTCCTGAATCTCCCAGAAGATCTGTCCTGCTCACTGCCACTTCTCTGCACAAGGAATTCTACTGCTGCATTTTTAAAACATATGAAAAAGTATCTATTATTTTGTATCGATAAATAAATAACGACTACAAGTGACTTTTTTCTTTAAAAATAAAGTTCTGTTTATGTCTTATTATAACCCCTGTGTAGTACTAAATGTTAAATCAATGGGACTGTTTTCCTGTAGGCAAGGTCACTCCCAGATTGGGTATTAAAGAGGTAGATCTGGCAATGAATATTCTATTATATATATTACTAATAATCTAGTAATTATAGCCTTGTTTTAGTCTTTACCTGCATGTGTTGGGGGGCAGATTAAGACAAATTGTTATTAAAGAGACTATATGTGAACAACACTCAGTTAAGGGTTAAAGCTCACGTGATTGCTAATTAAACTTGTGAAAGAGAACAAATAGCTTTTGGTATCCATGTAGGATAGATATGAGAGGCAATTTAAACAACTTGATAACCCTTGATGATTAAGGATTTGTGATATTAGTCAATGAGCTTCTAGCAGCTGTAGCAATCTCCCTTTGCATAGTGCCAGAATGGCCCCAGGCAAGGGATGATTACTCCTTCACCAGTAGTCCTCAGGTAAAAACGAGGTGCTGAGGACACTGGGAAAAATGCCCAGAACTGACTGGAAAGTAGGTGATATCATCTGCAAAAGTGTCCCCAGTCAGTTCTGGGTTTTAACTCTTGTTTCCTGTGGCAGAGTCTAGCTCTCCTTGGGTGTCTGGGAGTGCAGTTTGCCAGGTCTACCTCACTTTAACCAGACCTGGCATGGTAGAGGTGGCGTCACGTCTCGTCGTGTTCAGCAGGTGGCAGAACACTGCTGTGGGGTTAAATTGTGAGCAAGGGACTAAGAAGGGCTTATACAGCTGCTGCTAGCTATTCTCATGTGAAAATGGCTGGAGATTGATGGCAGTGTCTTCATACCAGCTAGCACAGACCATACACAAGTGCTTCAGCTATAACTATCATGCTGGGTTATAAGGGTAACTGAAGCAGAAGAGAGTTAACGTTGGTTGTCAGATAACATCAGCATTGTATCACATGGCAATTTTTTTCAAGAACTGAAAATCTGTAATGCACAAAAACTTGCCTTTGCACAAAACACCTTGAGAGAAGAGCTAATGTTCATGGATCTGTGGTATGGCCTAGGCATACATTTACAAGTTGTGCATTTGCAACAGTTATAGCCAGCAGACATCACAGGTTGCAAGTCACTTTTTCCCTGGGGGAAGAAAAAGTGTGCAAAGGTGATATAGCTGTTTTATAAGCATCTGAGTAAAGACCATGAACACATTCTTAAATGTAAAATTGGTGGTGCAGACAGGAAGATGGAAGGTATAGGGTAGATGGGTGGTTTTAGGGTAAATATTTGATGCAAACTCTTTTATCAGTGCATCACTAACTACCAATAACAATGTAGTGCACACTGCAGTCTTGTAAGATCCTTTAAACCCTTTAGAAAGACGAAGAGAAAGGTACAGTAAGAGTCATATGTAAATAAATGATTTTCCTGTCTCCTCATGGAAAGTAACAAAGGTGATGTTCCATCTTTGCAGAAGGTAAAACTGTGTTCCTTGCCCATTGTAGGATAGACATAGACAAAGATTTTTGTATGTGATACACATGGAGGATATGAAATACTTTTTCTGGCATCTTGTCCTCAGAATGGTTAAGGTTAACTACATGGCCATCTTGCAAGTGTGAATTTTCAGTGGAAGAGATGGTAGTAAGACTCAAGCCTGTACTGAAAAAGCTGTAGGTTCAGTAACATAAAAACAAGGAAGTCTTTAAATTGCAGAATACAAGGAGAAACATAGAAATAAAAACTAAAATTGGCAGTCTTCTAAAATATCTTTATTGTTATTTTTGATATTATGGGCTCAGTCCTGGAATTTGCTATAGACCCTGTCTCAGTCCTTAAGTTTAAAGCTGTGAATATGTTTATTATTCAAAAAAAAAAAAAATTTTGCACACTGTGCTGGAATGCTAGCATTTCACCTGATGCTTTGAATAAGTTCTTCTGATTTGGTAAGAAATTACCATTAGCTGGTGAAATCAGTTTTAAGACACCCATCTTCGCATTCCTAGAAGGAATTTTGTATTCAAAATGTATGGGAATTTTCTTATTCCCGTGACTGGTGAGATAATAACAGTTTCATAATGAGAAAATATGAGGTACAGTATACCCTCTTTCCCCCTCCCAGTATGTGAATTACAGCAGATTTCATAGGTGCTGTCCTCTGAAACTTTGTGATGCTGTAAGTATGACTCCCAACATCAGGTTCGGAAACAGTAATTTAGAATTAGTGACTCTCTACAGCAGAGTGTACATCCCACTTAGCAGGGACTGATCTTTGACTTGCTCATTTATTAAAGCTGTAGGACTGTAACAGGAAATCAGTGAAGAAAACTTGAGGTGTCTTAGTATATCTGTCCTAACTACTAAATTGTAATCCTGAGTTTCATCGTTATTCCTGTCTGACAAGGTGTAAATTTTCAGAGACCAGCTTGCATTCTCTCTTGGCTGACTGGATGTAAATTGCTTCAGGGATTGCTTTTGATTTGCATTCTCCTATTAATGCTACCATTAGCCTTGATAGCTTTGTTGAGAAGGTTACAGAAAGTAATAAGTATATTCATCCGGGACCTTGTGCTTTCTTGTTTGGCTTATTTTGCACAGATTTTTCACTGTTGAAAAGAATTAACTGAAATAGTTTCTCAGCCTTTACTGGGTAGGCAGTGTTTGTTCCCCTGATGGAAAAGCTCAGTGCTCTCCTGTCATTTTTGCCCTGCCACTAATTATCTCTTAGCATTTATAAATTGTCCTCCCTCTGGTTTAGATTTGAAAAACAAAACCAAAACCAGTGCTTTGAAAAAGATACAATGCAAGTGTTGTATTATGTCAATTCATTAATTGCCTTTATCTCTGTCTTTTGTTTGTCTGAGACACAATTTGGGAATGGAGAATTAGAAACAGTGCATAACAAATACTGAAAAGAGATAAGGTGCATTAAGGTGGATGATCCCTCACTTTAGGATTACCATAGTAATTACCAATGTTATTTCTGAACAAATTAAGAGAAAGTTGCTCAAAGATGTGGAAACTGTTACAAACACTAAATACACATTCCTGTAAGAGGTCACGAGGCAGAAACTAAGTACTTTGAGTAAGTGATGGCTACAAGGAAATTAAAATAGGTCTCTCAATAGTGTGGGTAGTGAAACTGTTTAAACAATTACCAAGTAGGAACAAGAAACAGCAAATCAACAGAGAAAGTTTTTTCTGCTTCCTATGGCAGTGATGGCATGGGGGTAATGAGAGTATGTATTGAAAAAGGAATGAAGAAAGAGAATATGTAGGAGATAGGTGTGAAAACATTTCAGATACTGAGTTTTTTCTGTCCAAGAGGACTGCCTATAGAGGCTGTAGAGACCTTGCCAGTAGGGACATTCTCACTTTGACAGAAGAGAGCAGAGCAAGGTAGTCTGTGTCATTCAAGTTTACCCAACGTTCCCCATGAGCAAGGCTTTGGCATGTTAGAGCAGAGCACATGATATAGAGTTGCACATGGACAGACAGTTAAAGATGGAAAGACCCTCACAAAATAAATGCAACAAATGTATGTTTGAGGTGCTCCAAAAAGGCTGCACTTAATTCCTACCTTAAGATGGGTGCTGGCAAGTCCTTCATTCATCTGTGTTTTAAGTCTTCTGTGAAATGGTCCTGCTTTATTTGTCACCTATCTTGTTCATGAGCGGAAATCATAGCTGTTTGTTTGAGAAAGGACCTTGGCTGGTACATAATGGGTTTCCTCTGCAGAGGATTCCCAAGCTGTGGTTTTAGTCCACCCAAGAGTAGGTCCTGTCTTTTACTATACCTCATATGCTCTTTCTCTAAATATATACACAGCATATATCACAAAGCCTATCACAAAGTAGTCTGTTGGCTCTGAAGGGAGTGATAATAATAATAATAGAGATAAGGCTGACAATTATAGTAATAATCTATAATTTGCAGACAGATCTTTAGGTTAGATATAATTGATTCTGGAAGTGAATGAGAGCTATATTTACCCAGTAAATACATGGTTTTAATGCAGGTGCTGGAACAAGATATTGCATCAGAGAAAACATGAGCACGAGCACTTTTGGAGTTGCACTAATGGTTTCTTCCCCAGCTAACAACACAAAGGGCATATTTAGCTGGGCAAGGCTGCATGGTTTCTGCCTTTGCTCTGCTGTTTTTAGGGATGAGCATATTGGACTTAATTTTCCAACCTTGTCAGACCAACTCTCATAAGCATTACATTCAATTAGGAAGAATACCAAAACCAATTAAAAAAAAATGACCAAAGGAAGAATCAACAATGAATAAAGTTGCTTGTTCACCATTGTAATGGCTATCCCATTCTTCAGCTGCTGGGATTATCTCTAGAGAATAATGGTAACTACTGTTTTTTCATCTTATCTCAAGTCTCCGTGGTGAGTCTTAATTTTCAAAGTATGTGTGTTTTAAAACAGCTTTCCTTGTAAATGCAAATTATATAAGAATGGCCTCTTAATGGCTTATTTTTATGTCCAGTATTAACTTAAGTGTGACTCATTTACTCAGCCTTCTGCTGCATATAGCAGAGGAATCAAATAGTTATTATTATTATAATATTGCTGCATGCAAGTGCCAGGTTGTTCACTGTGTCTCCTTTCGTGTTGACTCTCCCAGCATATGCAAGGCTTTTTATTCCTGCTGTATGCTGAGTTAACTGGATTTTTAGTTGCCCCTGATTTCACAAGTGCATCTCTGCATAAATATAATGTAGATTTGGTTTTATATCAGCTATTTTCAGATGTCTGAAAGTGACCTCAGCATGTACTTCTTGACAACTGCATTGGAAATTAACTTACCCTTGGAGGATATCTGGGACAGATGTGTTCTACTAGCCAGTTGGGTTCCTTTTGAAGTTAGTTTAAAATAAATGCCAAGCATTTTCTATTTAATGTTAAATTATTTAGCATCTGTCACTGGATTTGTACCTTTATCTTCTGCTGTGTAGTCAAAGTACTCTATTTATTATATCCTGCCACAGCTGATCCCATATCCTCTCCATCTACGTGTCATCAGTGCCCCACATCTTCTAGCAGGTGCTGAAATTTGTTCTGTAAATGTTAACAGAAACGGCAGAAGAAATTTGAACATTCACTAGCAAATGTCCTCGGAAAACCAGCAGTTGAAAGAACCCAACGAAAAGCTCCTGCCAGAAACTATTTGATCATAAACCTCTCAAGCAGAAAATTGGCAATCACTGCAGAAACAATTCCTCAGGAAAGTATTCAACTTTCAAATAACCCTGAAATGCAACTCAATATCATTTGATTTCCAGTGAGCAAGTCTAGCAGTTCATCCCTGCACCAGACCTCAGTGCAAGGTAAGTCTTACCTGCTGTTCCCACAGTCCCTGGAAAAGTTTTTTTTATTACAGGTATGATGATTCCCTACATGTGCTGACTTGCACAGAACTGAGGAAACCGCAGATATTCTTGCCTGATTTCTGTAAAAACCCTAAGGTTTTTGTAAATCCCTGCATAGATTTACAGTAAGCAAAATGCATAAAACAGGCACCATTAAGACCTGATAATTTCACATTATTCCATGCGCACTCTCCAGGTGTGTGTGGGAGATGGTAAACACCAGAAATGGCTGTATGCATGTGCACACTGTATTTGAAGTACAAAATAGATGTAGCTGGCACACAGCAGAAGAAGGTGAAAATGGCTGGTTTGGAACCAGACTCTTCCAATTGCATTCCTAGCTGAAATAAGCTAGGAATGAAGCAGAAGGGTTTGCAGAAGCCTTCAGGTTGTTAATTGTTGTTCTGCTTGTCTCAGGTGTAGTATACAGGGAAACAGGGGTTGTTTCTTGTGTTCTGGTATGTCTTCATCCACAAATAAAAAAGGATCTATTTCAATATGAAGCAATAAACACTACTTTTCACACAAATCCAAGACTTTCAATGGGAAGCTCTGCAAACAAAGAGACTGAAAAGTGAGCATGCCATTAACATGGGAAACACTTCTTGTTGCACAATCGAGAAAAATATTTGCTGAGCTAAAAATGCAGTAATCATAAGTTTTTGGTTTTGAACATAAGCAAAGTATGTAGGGAGGTGGTACACTTATCCAATAGGCTGAGGTCTTGTAAAGGGACAATATGAATTATAAAACAGCATTGCATACATTTAAATGTAAGATTGTGTCATGTGTAAACAAAGCAGTGTATATTTTTTACAAGTTTCAGCGTATGCAATGTTTGTTCTTCCACCTTATCTCATTTAGCATTTATTTTTCTATTCCCCTTATTAATATCTGTTTTTCAAAAGATGGCTTTGGGAGATAAATTAAATTCTGTAATGGTAAACTATGATCACTAATTTCATATATGCCTAAGTCATATGACTGACTTGCTATGGGTTTACATAGCAGAATGATCAAGATTAGCAGAGGCATGAAGAAAAAAAATTTCATTTACAGCCTGGCACATTTTTTTTCATGGCATGGGCTCTGATTTTGACCAAGGGAAAACTGGAAGCACTGAGGCTTACCCATCCATGTCGACTAGGCTCAACTCGGAATACGCAAATATTTCTCTTCTGTAGATGAAATTCAGTCTTTAGATTGCCTCAAGTGCTGTCCTCTGTGCAAATGGACTTCAGTAAAGCTGATTTTCCAGGATATGTGTTGATATGTGCCTGTGCATTAGATGTCAGGGATTAAGCCCTGAAGTGTATGTGTGTGCATATATCTGTACAGAAGAGGCATGAAGCATGACAACTGCGGGTGACAAGACTAAGGTAGTCTTTCACATGTATACTTTTCTGCCTCAGGAAATAACAGTATCAGAAATGAAAAAAATTACATAGGAGTGGGATGAAGTGTTTTAATTTTGCAGTGCGTAATATGCAGCCGTGGGTAGTAATAAGGGAAATACCAAAGGGATTAAATATCTTCTGAATATCTGATAACTAGACCATAATAGAAAAGATTTAATAATTAGTATTTCATCTGTAATGCACATCAGTGAAGAGGACTCCAATAAACTTTGTAGTTTCCACTTCCTTAAGCATAAAAGTGAAATGCTGTGTATAATTAGGTTTATATTTGGATATTACTGAAATGATACATTGATAGTAACATACAGTTTATAGACTGAAAAAGCAGTAGGAGCTTTCAAATCTTTTAGTAATTTTTAAAGTTATGGGGGAAAGTAAATAGTATCCGTGCCTACTGAAATATAAGCAGGTGGGAGTTTAAGATATATTCTTGCCTAACCCAAATTCTGAAGTATTCGTAAATCAATTACCAGCAGAAATGTATTTTTATTTCACTCTTGGAGGGAAAACATTCTGTTACAGAATTTATAATACCTTTTATATTGATCATATAAGGTACATTCTTAATCTTAGGAGTACTGAATAAAAAACAGAGTATGGCTAGGGAAACTGAGGTAGGAAGACTAACTAGCTTATTTTGAGGAAACTTTTTTTTTCTTCTCTCATTTAACTGTCAGTTTAATAGTAATAAATGCTGTACAACCCAGTCAAACATATTACAACTTTTCTCTCCTAAAATGCTCTTACAGTTTTTCATGAGTTGTCTAGTGGTTGCTGTGGTATTATTCTGGGTTTTTTAGAATTATTGTTAGTGGTATTGTGTTACTCTCACAATAAGTATTGTAAGAGAGGGGGAAGCATTCTGACAGATCTTGGAGACAAGCTTTCCCTGATTCTTCCCTTATCATGAGTTTATAAAGCCTATAAATGTCAAGTAAACTTTTATGTAAATGAAAATGAAATTACAGCAGATTATGAGGAAGGTGGAGACTATTACTTGAGCACTGACTCATTAATTGTAGTGAAACAATCCAACATTTTCTTTCATGCAGCATGTGAATGCCTGAGACAGATATCTAAGACAGTTTGGATGAGTTATGCTTGGGCAGTATTTGTATTTTTCCCCCATTGATTACAGCTGGAGCTGAAGGTGATTAGTTTAGATTCAGAGATGTAATTTCTTGACATCTTGAGCTATGAAAGATGAATCCCAGCATCTGCTGCTGTTAACTATTGGTGACATTTCGTACCATTACTTTTAACTACCCCACATAAAATCACTTTGCAGCAGACCTCCTTTTCTTCCATATTTTTATTAGATGGGTTGGCAGTGCATGAATATTCATTTCTACTACAACCAAGGAACTTTGCAGTCCTGAGAACAATAATTATTAGCTGTGACTTCAAAGACAGCTTCCAAAAAATCACCAGCTATTATTTTGTCCAAAGCCTTATAAATGAGCTACTTTCTAACTTGTCAGCATTTAATAAAGGATTATTTTGGGGGCTTTTTTTAGAATTACGTCACTCTTTTCTGGATTAGTGCAATATGCATACTGGTACTGGATCATTTGGCAGCATCTTTTTGATTCTCAGTAACATTTGCTGCTCACCATCAATAAGGTGGTTTCACAGGTCTCAGGTCAGGCCTGTTCTCTGTTTACTTATTGCTCAGTGAGCATGAGATTAAACACCCAAGAATCAGTGAGAATTTTCTTAAACTGGTATTTTATTCAGTGCAAGGGCTGTCACTGATCTTTTTTTTTTTCCTGAGTTATTAATTTTCTATAGTTTCCCAGGCTTCGGGACAGCCGTTATCTAGATGTGATCTTCTAATCTGCCAAGTAATTTTTCTTTCACTGGAAAACCAAGCACCACTTCCTAAAACATGGCTACTGGTTTCTTTTGTGCTATTTCTTTAAATTCTTGTGGCATGTCTGAAATAGTATATTCATACTCTGGCCTCAAATGTGAATTCTGATTGTGTTTATTGGTGAGGCATGGGCTCAGAAAACCAAAATTGCTGATGTTCATCCTTGTTCTCTGATTTTGGCTGTGGTCCAAGATTTGATTTAGGGTGATAGATAATATACTATATTATATACTATACACTATACTTTCTATTTGTATATATTTATATACTTTGTACTATATTTGTCTAATCATTGTTCTGGGGAATTTGAGAATGAAATGTGGTTTGGATCCTTTGAAACATCTTTCAGCTTATCTAAATTATGTTCTATGAACAACTTTCCTACCATCTGTGACCAAAGTTATCCCAATTAAACTAAAGGTCACTGAGGGTTTCTAGCCAAAACTAAATGAATTTAACCTTTTTCATATTGACTTTTATGTCCAGGTACATCATAAAGTACTTGTTTCATAAGCCTACAAACAAAACTGCTGCATGAGGTAATGATGAATATTGTTGAAAGGGGAGCTGTTAGTCTGTGCCTATCTGAGAGCCTGCAGCTCAAAAGTAGCATAAAATGGCGTTGAACTGCTTTGTGCTGTTCCAGTGGTGGTGTCTCATGACTGCCCTGTTCCTGTTAGAAACAATTACAGCAGCTATAAAAACAACTGTAATATCTAGTATCTTTAGTACATAAAAGAGGCCTACAAGAATGCTGGAGAGGGACTTTTTATAAGGGCATGTAATAATAGGACAAGGCTGAATAGCTTTAAACTGAATGAGGGTAGATTTAGATTAGCTATTAGGAAGAAATTCTTTACTGTGAGGGTGTTGAGACATTGAAACAAATTGCCCAAAGAAGCTGTGGCTGCCGTATCCCTGGAAATATTCAAGGACAGGTTGGATGGGGCTTTGAGCCATGACAGGGGAGTTAGAACTAGATGATCTTTAAAGTGTCTTCCAACTCAAACTGTTCTATAATTCTATCTATCTGAAGCAGAGCCTGTTGTAGCCTAACATTGACATATGCCTCTTTGAAAATTCCTTAATGCTTTTTCAACATTTTTTCCTTAGCAGAAAGAGGCCTGTCCAGAGCAAAGTTGTAGGAATTTGAAAAGAGATAGTGCTGCTGTTAAATACATCCCAACACTTTATAGTTGCTTTGTGCTGTTTGTGCTCCACAGTACATATGCAGTATATAGCACAATTATGTTATATATTCTGCATTCTTTCCATGTTCAGCCATTAAAAAAAACCAACCTTTTGTTGTTACTTTTCATTTTTAGGAGGACCAGTCATTAGACAGATTTCAGTTGAAACCTCTACCAATGGAAAATCAAGAAATCAAGAGTTCTTTTTGCAGAGATGGTTAGCACATCTAAGGGGAAAGCAACAATCAGGTTTAATTTTTTACCCAGGCTCTTGCTTATCTACCTTTTTCTCTCTGCTCATATGAAATCATGTTTGATATGATACATGTTTGTTTATTTAAGTTCTGCTTGTCTCTGGTCTGTTCTGAAAACAAAATAAAATAACCTATTTTCAGCATGTTCTGATTGTATCAAATCAGGGACTGCTGCAGGTAGTTTGGAGTATTGCATATGCACATTAGTGATGCTACTCAAACCTCTCAGTTACCTCTCAGGAAGCACCTTCTGTGGTTTCTTCCTTGGTCTCTGTTTTGCAGTAAACCCAGATGAAAGTGGACTGGTTTGTTTTTGAGGGAAATTTCCTGTGGAATGGTGTTTTTTACTGGTGGTATCTTGCTGTGAGGGGAGTTGTAGGAAAAAAAAAGCAGATAACATGTTCAGGCAGGCAAACCATTGAGATCTGTCCTGAAATCTTCTTTAGCAAAGCAGAATATGCTGGAAAGTGTGAATAGAAGTAATTTCAAAGTGTTAGTTTATAGAAAGATGCTGTTTAATTTGTGGAGTCTTTGAAGGGTGCAGGAATGAATGAACTCATGAGACCTGACATAGTGAGGCTGGCTGACTCCAAGGAGTCAAAAAAATACCCAGAAAGGTACAGGAAATGAAAAGCATCCACTACAGCCCCCTGCCAAAGAACTCAGGCAGAGCAAGAGATGAAAAAGAAAAAAAGAACAATGCTTAGGGAGCATAAAAAATTAGTGTGCTGTGAAAGCTGAAGCAATGGGGCAGCAATGGTCAGCAATGAGGTTGAAAGACAAGTTAAAAATGACCCTGTGCGTCATATTGCAAGAAGAGATGTATCTGCAACACCAGAATCATTCAAAATACCCACAAGTTATTGTAGATGATACCTGATACTTAAAACAACTTTCTCTTTTTCCCTGTGTTTGATAGGTGCCTTTTAAGAAACAAATTGCAAACATGACTTTCTTTTTTTTCAGGTCCATACATTGCTGTACTATATTCTTGAAAAAAAGCACCTTTCTGACTGAAGCAGATAAGGACTTATCTAGAGCTCAATTTGGGGAGCTGAGCAGCAGAAGGTGTTGTGCACTGGAGTGACATTCTCTCATTTTCTCTCAGTACCTTGGAGATATTGAGATCCACTTGGGAAATGGAAGTCTGGCTTTTCAAAAGACACAGGGAAATTAACTGAGTGCAAAGATGTGTGAAGACAATGGGAGCCCTATACTTAACATCTTTTTTTTTTTTCTAGATTCTGTATAAAGGTATGCTTTACTGGTTTCTGAATTTGACTTTCCAACTCCTCCTCAGAAGAGGCCCAGCTTTCTGATGTTCCTGTACAAACCTACATGGATGATTAATACAGAAATACTATGTTTAATGTTGAAATGTTTAGGAATGCAATAGCGTCTTCCTGTTCTGGGGTGTAGGATGGCTTGAACTAGGACACTACTGGGTACATGGACATTGAGTAAGATTTAGAAGAGTGTGGTGAGACCCTGTGGGCAAGCTACAGCTGTGCTAGAAACCAATATGTCTAGTTTAGTAAAATTGCCTCCACTCTCTGCTTCCAGGAACTGCGTACCTTCTGTGTTTGTCTTAGAAGAGAGCTTCCTTCCCTCCTACACCTGTATAGTCATGGGCCAGAAAAGCCCATTCCTTCCCCTATTCCTGCATTGCCCTGGTGTGCTTGCAGCTCTACATCACACTCCATACTTCTGCTTCCTGACTTAGGCAGTCAGGGGCAGCCAGAGGGACCATGGAAACGAAGAACTGCATAACATTCTACAATCTATTGTGCACAGTATGGTTCTTATAAGGTAATCAATGTCCTTTACTACTGGTTTCAACATGCTTTGCTGTCTCTACTCCTAGATTACATTCCAGTCCCTGATTCTGATGTTGAACTCTAGGGACAGAAGCACAAGACATCTCCAAAGCTGCATTGCATCATCTGTGACATTTACTGTGAGGACTGGACACAGAGGGAAAAGAACTGTTTGCCAGGTATCACTATAATTCCACTTTTCCCAATGGTGAATATGATCAAGCCCCACATTTTGCAGAAGTCCTCCAATAACAAAAAGCAGAATTTCAATCTTCAAAAGTATATTTTAAAAGCAATTTTATCTGTGTTATAAAGTTACTATTTCTGAGACAGTCACAACAGGCAGATCTCTTGAAACAGTCTCCTGTTTCTACCTCACGCTGACAATAAACTCTGAAATCAACAAAACCAGAACTAAATTAATGCTGTGTCTTTTCTTGCCGTCCTTGTAGTGTGGTGGTTTTTTGTGTTTTTTTTTTTTCTTTTTCTCAGTGCTCTTTAATCTTTGGAGTTGGAGTAGCCAGGCAGTTACAGTCAGAATGACTGAGGGCAAGAGGGCTTTTTTGTCTTTCCAGCTCACACTTTACAGAAATGAGGTTTTGGATTTGTGAGCATAAGGGAAGATGAAGTACATTGTTTTCTTTGAGCTTTCATCCTCTTGTAAGAAATTATGAGCATCTATGGTGCTTACAAAACTGTTACTTCCTGAAAATTTTCAAAAGCAATAGGATATAATGAAGTAATTTACATATACTGAGCCACTCATCAGCAAGGTGAAAGAAAAGTCCATGATACTCATGAATATTTTGTCAAGCTGAATTTTTTCAACAATCATCACTAAATTAGAGTGGTTCCATTTAACACTTGAATACTAAATTTAATTTTGCTTTTGAATGTGGGTTGTTCATCTCACTTAAATCTCCTTAACAACTAGCTACTTTTTTATTTAATAATTTTTATTCAGAGAGTGTGCAAAGTTGAGAACTTAGGTCACTGAAGTTCTCTAGTATACTATGTGGATTTAGGGTCAGTTAAGGATTTGAACTATGCCTATGTAACAGAAAGTCACTATCTATGTTCAGCTCATTGATAGGTAGGGCTTTCACGTTTTCTTCAGCTGCTTTCATCAAACAGTATGTGAAAACTAATTTATTACTCTTTAGGGCCCAATGATGAATACCTTCACTGTACTGAAGCTTGTTAATAGTGATTTTATGCTTCTCAGAAGGACATGCTGTAATGCTCTGAGAACATAAAAAGAAAAGAAAAAGCCAAAAAACTGAAAAAAATGAAACTGCTCAACTGAGGGTGCATTTCAAAAGCAAAATTTTGGTAAGACAAGGGAACTGGTCCATCCAAACTATGCACATTTCTCATGCATGGAAACCTGCTACTGGTAAAATCAGTAATTAGATGGTTTTCATTCACTTCTTCGAGTATTATTTAAAAAGCTTATGAGTGTTGGTTTGTTCTTTATCTAATACAACTCTTGAATTGCTATTGGAATGCAAAAATGATAGCATATCTTATTCAGAATAATGGGAGAATTATACATGTAAAGAATTATACATATAAAGTCAACAGAGACTAATAAATGTGTCCATCATATTGAAAGAGTCATGGGAGTCAGGTGAAGTTCCTGATGACTGGCAAGAGGAAACTATAACCCCATTTTCAAGAAGGGGAAAATGGAAGACCTGGGAAACTACACTTTGCCCGAAGAAGTGGTAAATGCTCCATCTCTGGCAGTGTTCAAGTCCAGGCTGGACAGAGCCTTGGGTGACATGGTCTAGTGTGAGGCATCGCTGCCCATGACACGGGGGTTGGAAATAGATAATCTTAAGGTCCTTTCCAACCCAAACCATTCTATGATTCTAAATGCTGTTGTGGGGGGAAAATTACGTTCTTTACATTGTTAGTTTGTTTTTTTTTTCCTGTGGAAAAAAGATTCCTAGAGTGTTACTAATTAGGATTTGGTGCATTTTTGTAATTTATCTGAGTACTTTTCCTGTCATCAATGGAGATTTGTTATCTTGGAAAATTGGATTGGCTTTCTTTGCTTTTCTATGTACTTTTGGCCTACCTCTGGGCACGGAAGATATTTATGATAGATTTGTTTAACTTTTTGATCTGTTAAAATTGTAATACTCCTGGAGTTTGCGAAAAATGCAGTTACAGTTTATATCATCAAGAAAGGACCACATCTATCCTAGTTTCTTTCAAAGGTAATGGCACTTTCTATTATCTCTGTCAAAGTACTACTGTGAATTATTTGAATGAATGTAGCCCTTTTTCTTTTTTTTTTTCTTTTTTTTATATTCATAAGCAGATCCAGAATTTTATGGAAACAAACACTACTTGCAAGTATTTGTCTAACAGCAAACCCATTTTATGTTATGGATTATTTACAAATTGTCTGAATTTTCTGTGATGTGACTGGTCACCCCACTGGCACAACTTTTTCTTTCCTGAAGTATCTTTTAAATTCTGTGGCTTATCATCAATAATAAGGAATGCAAAACCCTCTGTTGCATATGCAAATACACTTGTTTCTGCATATGAAAAGGGACTAGGGGAACAGTAATAGAAACAAAAAAACATTACTACAAGCAAAACATAATGTTCGCTCAAACAGCTTTTCATATTCAAATGGGTGTTTGCAAGAACATCTTCATCTTCTTGGAATATCCATGGCCAGATGAATTATGGGATCTAAGTGTACCTCCTGTTTACATTCCTCATTTTGTATAAGTCAAGATGTTGAATTGCATGAAGCTGCTGCTGTAAGCCTTTCTATTTAGCTTATCAAATGAACCAGCTTCACCTTTTTATTCACCCTTACACTGCTCCAGTTGTATGGTAGAGTTATTAGAAAGTCTGTGATTTCTAGCAGCTTTTGGAAACCCACAGATGTTATGGATCTAAGTGTTTTCTTTTGTACAGGATCAAACAGCTGTGCAAGTGGAGATGGAGAGCTGAGTGCAGGAAGAAGGCTGATATAGGAAGATGCCTATCAGTTTATAATGGTTGTGTTCCTCCTGTGCATGTTGAAGCGTCAGTGGTGTGAACGATATCTTGCCCTGTTAACAGCAAAATCTGAAATGAAACATGCATTCATTACTATTTCTGTCTTACACAATCGCTCCTGGAACACTAGATAACAATGGCATGTGTCCAACTTGGATAACAAACTCTTCTCACATTTTCAGCTGAACTAAAGAACAAGACAGAAATGATTTTTAAATGGATTTTAACCTAATTGCTAATGTCCCCAAATGGATATTCTAGTAAATTCTCTACACACAAAATTGTTTCTTCCTTTTTGGAATAGATATGTGTAAAGGTTCTTGGGACTGGAAGAACCAACAAACCTGCTTAGAAAAGATTTTGTTTTTGAAATCTAGACTTAAGCTCTAAGTCTCTTGCGGTCCTCTTAATGCTTTGTCTCCTGTACATCTATCAGTCTAACTGGAATCTGCATCAATCTAAGTGGATAAATGAGGGACCATTCTGACAAGAGTATGTTTATGACTAAATCTTGTAGAGCATAACTGAGATTCATCCAACGTGGTCCTGCAGAAATGAAGAAAATAGAACGTTTCTCAAAAATAAAAGGCCTTCCTATATTCTTTTTGAAACATTTTATAGGAACGTATGTTAGGTGTCTTAAGTTGCTCAGACCTGGAATATTAAAATGAATTCCATGGAGTTGAATCTTGTGGTAAGAAGGCAAATGACATGATCAGTAAAACGACAGATAGCAAATTGTCTTTTTATGCATGGCCACAATACATCCAGGACCAAAGAAAAAGGTGCCTATTGTAAGCTACCGATACAATGATCTGTATTGATTGACCATCAATAATGGAGCACCACCAAGTACTTCCTCTAGTACAGGTGTTCTTCCAAGCTGCATGAATTAATACCATCAAGACACATAAATAGGTATACAGCTTTATGCTCTTACATTTTTTTTCTGCTGAATAGAGTATAGAAGAGAAACCATTAACTTGTACTCAGAGGCTACAAAAAGCACATATTTTGTAAACAAGGAAAAACAGAATGACAGCTCAAACTACCCTACTAGATTTGAGGGGGAGGTGGAGGGGCATGTCGCACAAATAGAGGCTGCTACTAATTTGTGGGACAGTGTGAGGACCCAGAGCAGGGTCAGCCTAATTAAGTCAGTCTGAAAAAATGTTTAAGGTAGTGTTAGCAGGTTCAGATTTATTCTACTCACAGCTCACGCTGAGGAAATTTCATCACTGAGCATGATGGGGCAGGGAACCCTATACTCTCACTTCCTGTGCTTAATATCCATGCTTCTTAGCTTATGTTAATGCTGTATACTGAAATCCCTAACCTTCCAGACAACAATTTATCCTCTGCCTCCCACGAGGGGTTTGTTAAAAATACTCAAAATCACACAACAGAGAATGAATCAAGGGTTCCAAGATAATCTCAGTCCTTGCCACTTCTCCATGGAGGGTCCAGCAGTATGCTGCTCTCACAACTTCATGTTCAAATCTTCTCTGTTTTAAATTTGCATTGCTGAGATGGCAAGGCTGGTTGTTCTGAGAATTTGGTGTCATTCTGCAAGATCTGCACTTAGAAACTCCTACACTCATTCCAGCAAGAGACTTGAATAATAACAAGAAGCAATAAATTCCTTCCCCACCTTGTTTTTCACTTGTAGAACCTAAAGCTTTTACTTCAACTGTGCTAAGTGCCCTGCATAATAGCATGAAAAGCAGCAACTTGTACCTTATAAGAAACAATTCATTTTAACAGTCTAACTAGATATGACTAGGCAGTGGGGAGGGTTACTATTATGCCTGACTCTTCTGTGGTACAAAGGGATTTTGTTAATTAGCCAAGGCCGTGCCAGAAGTCTGTGGAAGAGGTGGGAACTGAACTTGGCTCGTTTGAGACTTTCTCACAGTACTGTAATTATAAGGTCAAGTTTCCAAGAGGGTGAACACCCAACTTTATATTAGAAATTTCTTCCTTTCCATTTTTTCCAAGGCAACTTCACCTTCAATTCCCATGCAAGTCTCTCTTATTACAAAGTTCATTGGTCCTTTATTGGTCCTGTGTCCATTCTGCAGGTTTGGAAAGTATTGTTTTGATGCACATGATTTTTTATTTATAGATTTCAGGATTATTTTCAAACTCATTGCCATTTTGGGTCACTTTATTTGAAGAAATTCCCAGCATATAGACCAGAGAGTACATCAGATTAATAAAATAGACTAGCAGAATATATTCTAGACAATATGGAAGCTTTTTTTCCTACTTGCTATAACAGAAGGATGAAGTTAAATAATTTGCCCAAATTCTTATATCATTTACAGCACACTAATTTACAGTTCCTGCATTTCAAACAATAAGAAATGGTATTTAATTTATCCTCTTTGGAGGCCTGACTAGTCTGTTGAAGGATTCCCTCATATATATTCCCTACATTTGGATCTTTCCAGTAATAGATCCCTTGCCTTTATATGTAGAAACACATTCCATCAGTGATGATGGCAACAGCGATGTTCAGATGATTCAAACCTGGCATATTCTTTCATCCCTTTCATCCCAGAATCATTCATCCCTTAATAGGACAGTCCTGAGAAGTTACTAGTAGCTCTGTTTAGTGTGTTCTTGTTTAAGAAATATAACAACTGTTTGTTCTGAAAGGAGAACAGTGACAGAAAGACAATACTGAAACGGAAGAGCTGATTGTGAAATATCTTGGACATTTTCCCCCTCCACCTCTGAGCAGATACATCAAAAGCCCTCTTGGGATTCCTTAGAAAGGACAGCTGCTGGAATGGATTGTGAGAGAATCAACTTACTGTGCTTCTGCTGAAATCCTGTCCAAGGCTCTTAATTTATTCACAGATAAACAAAACACTGTTTATTGCCTCACATGCAGTTTTGACAGATGGTTCTTAGCATCCAACCCAGGTGTAAAGAGACAGAGATAAATGGATCTGGTCTTTTTAATTCACAGACACACTTGTGACTTTCATCTCTACCTGAAAAGCTCCTTAGGCTGTCTATCTATTCCTTGTTCCACCTATTAATTGTAGAATCATAGAATCATAGAATAGTTAGGGTTCGAAAGGAACTTAAGATCATCTAGTTCCAACCCCCCTGCCATGGGCAGGGACACCTTATGTTAAACCATATCACCCAAGGCCTCATCCAACCTGGCCTTGAACACTGCCAAGGATGGAGCTTTCACAACCTCCCTGGGCAACCTATTCCAGTGCCTCACCACCCTCACAGTAAAGAAGTTCTTCCTTATAACCAATCTAAACTTCCCCTGCTAAAGTTTGAACCCGATACCTCTTGTCTTATCACTACAGTCTCTAATGAAGAGTCCCTCTCCAGCATCCCTATAGGCCTCCTTCAGATACTGGAAGGCTGCTATGATGTAAATGATATGATAGCAAATAAAAAACAGACTAGGGAGAATGTAGGCCCCCTCAGGAAGCTCTCAGGAGAACTGGCTACACAGGATTCGGAGAAGGCTGAGGTTCTTAATGACTTCTTTGCCTCGGTCTTCACTGGCAAAGGCTCTGACCAAACCACCTAAGTCTTGGAAGGCAGATGCAGGGACGGTGAGAATGAAGACCTTGCGCCCACTGTAGGAGAGGAAATGGTTCGAGACCATCTTAAAAATCTGAACGTGCACAAGTCCATGGGTCCTGATGAAATCCATCCACAGGTCCTGAAGGAGCTGGCAAATGAAGTTGCTAAGCTGCTGGCCATCATATTTGAGAAATCATGGCAGTCAGGTGAAGTTCCCGATGACTGGAAAAAGGGAAATATAACCCCCATTTTCAAGAAGGGGAAAATGGATGACCCAGGGAATTACAGACCAGTCAGTCTCACCTCTGTGCCTGGCAACATCTTGGAGCAGGTTCTCCTGGATGGCATGCTAAGGCACATGAAAAACAACAAGGTGCTTCTTTCAAGAGAAGGCTGCGTGGAGACCTCATAGCAGCCTTCCAGTATCTGAAGGGGGCCTATAGGGATACTGGAGAGGGACTCTTCATTAGAGACTGTAGTTATAGGACAAGGGGTAACGGGTTAAAACTTAAACAGGGGAAGTTTAGATTGGATATAAGGAAGAAATTCTTTGCTGTTAGGGTGGTGAGGCACTGGAATAGGTTGCCCAGGGAGGTTGTGAATGCTCCATCTGTGGCAGTGTTCAAGACCAGGTTGGATGAGGCCTTGGGTGATATGGTTTAACATAAGGTGTCCCTGCCCATGGCAGGGGGGTTGGAACTAGATGATCTTAAGTTCCTTTCCAACCCTAACTATTCTATGATTCTATGATTCTATGTCTCCATGCAGCCTTCTCTTCTCCAGCCTGAATAGCCCCAACTTTCTCAGCCTGTCTTCATATAGGAGGTGTTCCAGTCCCCTGATCATCCTCGTGGCCCTTCTCTGGACTTGTTCCAACAGTTCCATGTCCTTTTTATGTTGAGGACATCAGAACTGCACACAATACTACAGGTGAGGTCTCACAAGAGCAGGGTAGAGGGGCAGGATCACCTCCTTCGACCTGCTGGTCGTGCTCCTTTTGATGCAGCCCAGGTTACGGTTGGCTTTCTGGGCTGCAAGCGCACACTGCCTGCTCATGTTCATTTTCTCATCGACCAGCACCCCCAAGTCCTTCTCCATAGGCCTGCTCTGAATCTCTTCTCTGCCCAACCTGTAGCTGTGCCTGGGATTGCTCTGACCCAGGTGCAGGACCTTGTACTTGGCATGGTTAAACTTCATGAAGCAGACATCAGCCCACCTCACAAGTGTGTCAAGGTCCCTCTGGATGGCATTCCTTCCCTCTAGGGTATCAACCGAACCACACAGCTTGGTGTCATCAGCAAATTTGCTGAGGGCGCACTCAATCCCACTGTCCATGTCACCGACAGAGATCTTGAACAAGACCGGTCTCAACACCGATCCCTGAGGGACACCACTTGCTACTGGTTTCCAGCCGGACATTGAGCATTGCCCACAACTCTTTGCGTGTGGCCATCCAGCCAGTTCTTTATCCACCGAGTGGTCCATCCATCAAATTGATGTTGCTCCAATTTAGAGACAAGGATGTCGTGTGGGACAGTGTTGAACTCTTTACACAAGTCCAGGTAGATGACACCAACTGCTCTACCCCTGTCCATCAGTTCTGTAGCCCCATCATAGAAGGCCACCAAATTGGTCAGGCAGGATTTCCCCTTAGTGAAGCCATGCTGGCTGTCACCAAGCAGCTTGTTGATTTTCATGTACCTTAGCATGCCATCCAGGAGAATCTGCTCCAAGATTTTGATAGGCACAGAGGTGAGACTGACTGATCTGTAATTCCCTGGGTCTTCCATTTTCCCCTTCTTGAAAATGGGGGTTATATTTCCCTTTTTCCAGTCATTGGAACTTCACCTTACTCCCATGATTTTTTAAATCTGATGGCCAGTGGCTTAGCAATTTCATTTGCCAGCTCCTTCAGGACCCACGGATGGATCTCATCAGCACCCATGGACTTGTGCACATTCAGGTTTTTAAGATGGTCTCGAACCAGTTCCTCTCCTACAGTGGGCGCAAGGTCTTCATTCTCACAGTCCCTGCATCTGCCTTCCAAGACTTAGGTGGTGTGGTCAGAGCATTAAAAAGATCTTTTTCTGTGCAGATAGTAATTTTATTGTGCATTTTAACAGAAGTCCCTCCCCCTGAAATATGCGATTTGCAGAACATGAATCACATATATCATTAATATCTGATTTAAAAGCAAAATAACCTTTAATTGCGAGCTTCAGTAGTTCTTGTATCACTGGAGAGTCTCATGACAAGAAAAGTAAAAAAATACCTGCCCCCCATATGGAAAAAGAGGCTGTTTAATTTCCCATTCCAAGACGTAATGATTAGATAAGTTATGTGAAGTTAAACAGTGAAAGTAGAGAGCAAGATGGAAATGAAAATGGTCTCTTTTAATATGGAACTTTTCCTATCCTAATAAGCATCTTGACGGACTTCCTTGCTCAAGAGTGCATATAATATTCAGTACAGCATCTGGGAGAAGTTTTGTCATACTCATATTTTACAGAATCTCTTATGCCATAGTGAGCACTGTATTCCTCAGTGACTTAAGCTGTGTCACATTGTTGAAAACTATAGAGGATAAAAAGAAAATAAAAAAGGCAGAGTATTAGAAGAGGTGCCTGCTACTTTGTCATTAACTTATGTTAGGGTGCACAGAATCTGGAAGATCAAAGTACCTTGCCAGTAAGAAGGAGGGCTCCAAAAACAAAAAAACAAATAGGGCACACAAGAACTTTGTAATAAAAGTAATGATGTGCTTGAGACACATAAAAAAAGAAAGAAATCATTATCTCACCTCTGTTGAGTGCAAGGTCTTGTAGTGAGTACGCCAGTACTCCTCTTTGCTCTATGTTATTTAAATTCGTGCTATAAGGCCAACCTGTGGATGGATTTTTAGCAAAGAATGGCCACATTCCCAAGTCAGTAAGTGCCTACGTGGAGTTCGACATGAACCGAGGATGAAGGAGAACATGGGTAAGGAATCAAGAGTAACGGTGCAAGCAAGATACGTAGAAACTGGAATGTGCTAAGATACAAAATAGTGAACTGTTGGCAAGTTTTAAAGGTTATGTTCCCATGCTCTTATTTGACCAACTGTATACTAGTTGCTGTGTGCTACACAAATATGTATCCAATCATAATATACTTAGCTATTGTAAGCAGATGCAGACTATAGTATAAAAAGGATAGATGCTTTGTAATAAACGGCTTTGGTCTGATCACATTGATCTCTGACTGAGTCCATTTTCTGCAGCACTAACCAGTGTTGAGTTTATGTCAAGACACCCTTGATTACTATTGGCATTAGAGTTTTAGTCATGGGTACTGGACCTGAACGTACCCAGATTTCAAACCAGAAATCATACTGACTGAAGTTACATTGCTGCCTGTCTTGTTTCAGCTTTTTCTCTATCATGTTATGTTGCTACCTTTCCTGAAGAGTTGAAAGTATCTCTGTTTTCCTCAACTTCTACTGTCATGGTTTGGCCAGTGGAATATGAAAACCTGGCTTTTTCTGAGACCTGGAGATGGTAGTGTGTCCGAATCCAGTTCACTTGTCTCTATTAATTTAGCTTAGTTGTGTTACTGAACTGATTTCAACGACCATCACCAGAGTGATATGCAACACAATGTAATTTCTGTCCTATGTTTTTAGGAAGCTTGGTAATTCAATGCAAATTGAAGGATTTTGTTCAGGATTTTGTAACACTGCTGAATATACTTGCATGGGATTTGCTGGCACTCTTTTGCCTTCACAAACTGCTACCACTATAACAAACTATAGGACAATATAGCCCTTGTCTTAAATGGGGTAAATTTGTTGAGATTGTTTGAGGTCAGTGGGCTCACAGAATCTTGTATGGAGAGGTATGCTGTGCTGCTTGGGATATTTCCACCTGTCCCTGCTTCCTCAGAATATCTGATAGCAACCAATATCAATCCTGCTTCTGGTGATGGTGAAAAACAAGAGATTTCACTGGTTCTATTTGCTGCCTTTGGCTAAGGTATAAAGTGGGAAAGAGGGAAAATTGATTGGTTTTGAATGAAATAATTCTATGCAGTAAAAAGTCTTTTCTGCATGTGTTTTATTCTTACTGCCCCCAAATGGTGTTTGGCCTGCATTTCCAAAAATTTCTGATGAAATTATTTAATCATACGTTATCACTAGAATTTGAGATTTAGAAGAATTATTTTTGTCCTTTCAGGATAAGGTATTTGGTGGATTTTTCTACTTGCTCTGCCATAATGTCAGTGTTAGTTAATAAAAGGCACAAACAAAAATTTAAATCTTCACATTTAAAGTGGGGTTTGCTTTTTTGTTTAAACTTGTCCAGAGCAAGTGAGAAGTTCAAAGGAAACAGCTTGCACAGGTGAAAATGAAACCTTTGAAATAATTGTTGATTCTGTTAGCTTGGATGGATAAGAGCTCTTACAGCTTCAGCTTCAGCTACCTTCATCTGCACTGCATTTGTCCCTGCAGGAAACAGATGAGAAGTCAGAGGCAAACAGAATCTGACAGAGCAGGATGAAAAGGCCAATCTCCAAAGTTGCTGCTTGGTGTGAGTCTGCTTTAATGCTGCAGTTGGCTCAAGAAATGCCAGGTTCTTTGAGATGGAGAAGGCTTGATATTAGAGTTAAAAGGTAAAAAGATGCAACCTTCTGTTTAAAATTCCATCTGTGGCTTTGTGATTCTCTGTCCCATGTATCCTGTCTTCTAACCAGCCTGTATACAAGACTAGAGAGTTCACATCTGCTCTGATGTAAATATAAAGTGCTGAAGTGATCATTCTTTACTTTGGTTAAACCTGTGAAAAAAAAAACACCAAAATCTATCATACTGCAAACAGAGAGCACTTGAATGTACTCTATGATATTAGTGTTCAGAAAATAACAACGTTATCCTTGCAAATATCTTAACCAGAATCACTGTTTTCTGGAAATTTTGCAAAGCTTTTCCTCCCAGGCTTGCTTTCTCTCTGTTCCACATATTTGCCTATTACATGAAGTAAGAGTTCAAATGTATATTCCCTGCTCTGAAATACTCTGCTGTGCTGAGATGCAAAATCAAGCAGGAGAAAAGTTTTGATATTCTATGAACTGGTCCAGTGCTGGCCGGAGTTATTTGGTGCCTTGCTGAAGGGTCTGTATTATTAATAAAGTATCTGAAAACCTTTCTATGAAGAAGAGGGTGATAGAAGAGACTCTGATTATTCTTTCACCCTCTCTTTCTCAAGTTGTTTGGGGGGATAACATTTCCTAAGATTACAATGCCTGAGAATTATATTTCAGCTAGGTAGAGAATGCAGTGAAACCTTTCACTACCATGTGTTGTGTATGTGCCTCAGAGGAACATGTTAGTTCAAACACAGGGCCATACTGCTATGCAAATATATCTAACTTCCAGATTGTAGCTGGCTCCTATCTAACCACTTTGGAGTATGTGCAGAATAAGTTTTTGCTTGCCTGCAAACCACGGTGTAGGCATAACCATTCTTCTAGATTTCTGCTTGCTGTCTTTGCTCAGGAATCTGCTTTCAAGCCCTCATGCAAGCTGCGAAAGGCAGTAGCTGAATGTACTGCAGTGACCTTTTCAAAGCTCTTCCACAGCTCAATTGATTTCTTAAAACTTCTGGCTTCAGCTTCTGGGCTGTGAAGTAGGGGCACGATGCCAGCTAGCAAAAATTACAGGATATTGAAAAGGTTAAATCAGTCCAGTGTCTTCATAACCATCTTTAACAAATGTTGTTAGGCAAAATAGTTCTGATTTTTTGTTCTACTGCTGCAGACAGCTGAAAAAGAAAGACTTCTAATGAATATGTGTTATTGCAATAAGAACAGAAAATGGCACATACACTTAACCTTCTTTTTATGATAATTTGAAGACTGCACTCTTATGGTCCTCCTGACGTGATATACCTGAGCTGCAAAGTAGCCATTTGCATAGCTTTTGATCTTACTAAGGTCTTTTATGAGTCTGATATGATTTGATGCTTCAATGATTTTGACTTATAAATGGCAGTTGCAAATCCTTTTCATTCTTTTGGAGCTGAAGTCAAAACATAATTTAAGAAGAAATAATAAGTAGATGACATCTTTGTAAGTGGAAAGAATTGGTCTATCTCTGCTGGGTAGAGAGCATTTTCCTATGGAGTGGAGGACTCCTTCGAGGCAGTCCCTGGTATGTTCTTCCTCTGAACTAAGCTGTTTGGTGTTTTTTAAAAGGAAAAGTAAAACACCTTTAAGCCAAAGTAAAAGAAAAATGTAATTTAGGTAGACACAATAGTTTCACCCAGAAAAATAAGATTGTTTTTCTATTACACCTTAGTGAGTCATCAGATATGTAACTGCTCTTGGGAAATATTTGAGGTGACTGATTTGACTTCAAAGTTTTGAAAATTTATAGGGAATATGGTTTGATGCAAGCTAGAATAAATACATAATGGCAGATTCTTTTCTAAGAAAACAACTTTTAGCATCAAAAATATGCATAGAATCTTACACTACTGTTAGAGATGACAGACTTCAACATGCTGACATTAAAAAAGCAGACACAATATTCAGTATGATTTTCAGTTTCTAGGCTGCAGCAAACACTGCATCCTGTGAGAGTTTTCTTACAAAATGCTTTGAAGAAGCAACCTGTAAGATCTTCACAGTATTTAGTGAAGATCTGCAGGAGCATAAAGCACTCTTGCACTGGTCACCAAAGCTGAGAAAAGGACTGCAGCTACAGTAACAAATACAGGTAGGCAAGGACCAAGTAGGTAGGGTTCAAGGCTCACAGTGATCAAACTAAGCCAGCTGAACCAGGTGGGAAACTGGATCAAGCACTGTAAATTACTGTTCTACTTTTGCTATGAATTAGATTTAATAAAGATAAATTTCATACTTTTGAAACAAGAACAAAATAGGAACAAAAAGGTGACTTCAGCTAATTTTGCTATTTAGGAGTGAACCTATTTAACCTGAAGCTAGTGAGAGACTTATGAGACCCTAAATACAGATCTAAGCTCAAAGAGCTGGCCTGTGTGTTACAGAAAGTCTAGTCCTGACTGTAATAGAGTGTATGTTTGGATCCAGGTGGAGGCAATGACAAAATTGGCAGGTGAAATTATACAGGCAACCAAGGAATGCAAACCCACTTAACCAGCATCCGCCAAAACCTGGGATTTTTGTGTTTCAACTTGATTCTAGCTGGAGAGTGGTTTCAGCAACAGAATGATGTTGACAGCACAATGCTGGAGTGCACAAAGTGGTGAGGCCACTCCACCTTTTTTTGTAATTGCAGCATCTCTGCTAACTGAAAGATGTATTTCAAAACACAGGCGTCCTGTGTACAAGCCTGTAACTGGGAAGTTGTGATTAGTTTCAATTCTCTGAAGGTTTTCTGTTGCAACCATATGTTAATGAAAGGGAAATCTTTCGTGTCAGACTTCAGTATGAATGTCTGAAAAAGTGCAGAAATTGGACAAGGGTGAGGATTCTGCCTAAGGAAAAATGTATCATGTTCAACTTCATTATTTTGAATGTAGAGATACTTGGTATATAGCACCCACTAGGAATGATCCATATGGGCTGAAAAGCCTGTGCTGGTGCAGTCTGGCCTCTGATGCATGGACCTGGGTGCTATGATTTGCTCACCTAAGACACTCAGCACCTTATAAGTTTATGCTATAAATGAAAAGTGCTATATTTAAGATTAAGAAATTGGGAAAATCCTCTACTCACCTTCTAAAGAGGCTGCACCTAGGCTGGTGGTGCTAAGTCTCTGGGGCTGGCTGGAACTGTGTTTAACTGACTGCCCAGGACAGAGGACCCGCAGCTCAAGGGTTATGAGAAACAGAGCTGGAAGAGCTGTTTCTCACAACTTGTGTCTGCTGTAGAGACAGGCTGTGAGAAGCAGGACTGGAAGAGCAGAAAATCCTACTTTCCCTAGTCAACAAAGAGCACTAGGAATATCTGACAGGCTCTGAAGTGTGCCTCAGGCACCCTGGGTAAGTTGCTGCTTACAGCAAAAAGCCTTGTAGAGCTACTTGGAAATGCTAGATACAGAGGCTCTGGTTGATTTTAGACTCCTGTTATTAAACATGGCCTAATGGGCAGCTTTCAGGTCACTCAGATATTTGTGTGGGAGGAGCAGTACATTTAGCTGTGATAAAAGAGTTAGGAAATGGGACGAAACCTGGTTTAGTTAAATATTTTTAACTCTGCAATTGTACCACATGTGAACAAGACTGAAGTGATATTTCAAAAAAGATTTTCTGTGCTACTCATTGTGTCAGAATCTTGGGCCAATGATGAGTACTGTAACCAGGGCAATTCAAGATGAGGATTATTTGTTACATTTGTAAAATACACACTGCATGGTACCAGGAAAAAAAACCTCCAAACCTTATTGCAAATAAGAAATAAGAGTTATAGTGAGAAAACAGCCCTGGCTCAGTAACACACCTCAGTTTTTCCCCATTTGAATCTCTCTAGCTAAACTGAGATTCACAGATGACGTTTACAGAAATGAGAAAGAAAAGAATACAGTACTTTCAGGTTTCATTTTGATGGTTTTGTTTTTTTCTGGTACCACACCATATGCATTTCCACCATGGATGTTGTTTAAACTGTTTGTCTTCATGCAGGGAGGCCAAATGGTAAATAACTTACAGAATAAATTTTTAAGAGAAAGTAGCTAGCCCATATGCTCTGCATTTTACTTGCTCTTATGAAAAGGAGTTTTTGTAATGACAGTGGCTAATACAGCATCAAAGAGCCTGTAAATTACTTTACTCCCCAAACTGGGGCACATCTGTATCTGGAAACCATACTCTTCTGGCTCCTAATTACGTGGGAGTGTAAAATGTGTGTCAAGGTGTCATATACCTTTGTTGAGGGCAGCTGTCGGTGTTGCCAGAGCTGTAGAATGGTTCATATAAAGAGCAAATACGTTAAAACACAAGTGATTCCTAGATGGAATGAAAACATTTCATATAATCCACAGCACTGCTTGCAATGAATAGGGAATGTATTTATGTGTAGCATTGAAAGGATCTCTGATGTTAACAGGGATTAGGGCAGGAATCTTAATCACTTAATGACTCCCCTTTGTTAGTAGTTGTGATTGCCACATAATAATTTAAGTGATAGTGTGATGCTAAAGCAAGCAATAATTGCAACATTTAATATAGAGATACAGAATATTCTGTGCCTAAACTGTAAAACAATATTTGCTCCAGAAACTCTTCACTAGTACCTGCTGCAGCTGCTTTCTGGAGGAAAAAAATTATAAAAATCCACCTCCAAGCCTGTTTCTTGGCATCAAAAGTTATGTGCTCTTTAATATTCTACTGGTGTTCAAAAGCACTAAAATAATATACATATTAAAAAAAAAGACATTGTAACTAATCCCTAATGGATCCAAAAGGTGTCATAAAGCATTGAAAAGGTATTTTGAAATAGATATGAAATTATGAAATATTATGAAAGATTGCATAAAAATTCACTTAGTTTTGGAAGCAGTCTACAGGAGATCTTGAAATCTTTTGAGATAGATAGTCACAGAACTACAGATGGCACAGACAGTCAAGGTTAAAGAAGTTAAGAATAAAGCTAAAATGAGGTGTATGTTCCTTTAGTCCTCAGGTAGAAGAGTTGGTGTCCAGGATACTACATGCTTATCCATGCATGTTACGGAGGAAGATCAGTGGAGGAGCATTGCCTTTGAATCCTTCTTTGTAGAATAACCTTTCTCAACGTGTATTTCACCACACTGCACACTATTGAATGTTAGTTTTGCTGTCCCTCCAGCAGCTTAGTTTTTTTCCTAACATGGGGATATGACTTTCTCCCTAAATGCCATTCAGCCATTCAAGTTAATACTTGTCATGTTGTGCTTCTTTGGATAGGTGATGGGGAAACCTGTACTGAGATGTACTAGTGTTCAAGGCTCACCTCTCCAGTATTCCCTCTTCTCACAGTAGTATCATGGTATCACCAACATTCATGCAAGTTTAGACTTACCCACTTATCCTGGTCTAGTGATAACAGGATCTGTTCATTCTTCTCTGGTGAATGAGATGCAGACTCCTTTTTTTCTAAGGAAGTTGTCTGCAGATATGCTTTTGAAAAACACTTTTAGATTTACTTTTTAACAGGATGGCTTTTACCAACTGTGCAAAAGACTTGCATACTGCAATCAGGAAGCCATTCTGGAGGATTGTTTCTTGGCAACCAGATCAAATGTCCTGCATGCCTGGTGTACCATTGTGTGGCTTTCCATCATGTACAGAGTAGCTTGTGTGACTGGGAACAGTTGTATAAAAGCCCCCATGGTTGGAAAGGTGACATCTTTCCTGCATTTATTTTAGAGAGTGACCCCAAAGATATGATCCAGCTGGGCTGTGGAGAAACAAGGCTTAAGCTTTTGCTTTTTATTCTGAGAGAGCAAAGCTTGAGTTCAGCTTTCATACATCCTCAGGAATTTTATTATACGTTTTTTGAAATTTCTACACTTTCCACCTGGATGCATCAGGGCTATTTTGACATCTCTTTTTTTTGCTTGTTTGTTTTTGTTTGTTTTTTGTTTTTTTTTAATGGCAGTATGAAGCTGTCTGCCAGACATTTTTTAAGGGAGCAGTAGCGGGGGGAAGTCAGGTTATCTTCTGTTTCATTGTCCCAGGTGCCTTCTCTCCTGTACTTGCTTTTTTCTGGACTTATATTTGCAGAGAGCTATGAAGTATCGCTCCATCTTTTCTCTCTTTCCTGGCTAGAGGCAACATGCAAGGTGGATCCCAGCTGAGACCAAACAAAGTCTTTTGCTTTGTTTACTCTAACAGTTTGGTTTGTATTTGGTTTTGTTTTTTTAATTTCTCTTCCTTCTTTTCCCACACAGTCCTGAGACATTCATAAATTGCCCGAAGCTGTTTTCTGCCTCTGTGTGTGCCTGTTTCAGACTTGGTGAAGTCTGTCTGCCAGGGCAGGTGGTTTATACCTGCCCCACTGCCAATGCTGCCTGTTGTCTGTAGGCATGCACTGGCAGCACAGCCTTTCTGTACCCTGCTGCGCAGGCAAATGTGCAGCTCTCTCTTTTGAGTGGCAGAATTAGAAACTGAGCAGACTGAACTAGCAAATGTTTGCATCTAGCTCTGGCAATCAATGATTTCTTTCAATCAAGTTTATTGCCCTTGCAATCCAAGCAGAGTTTCCATTCTCCCTTTCCTGCTCTGTTAGCAAGCAACAGTTTGAAAGGTCCAGAACTGTGCTTTTAACATCAGGACAGTAGTCTTTTCTAATATATAGGTAGATTTCACAAAAAGTGGGGTTAATATACTGAGCATATGGGTAAACTGATTGCTCTTGTGCTCCTGGAAAGGCAATCTGATGAAGATTTCCTCCAAGGTTACCAATGGCTGTAAAATGAGGAGTTGGGACTGGCTGCTTCCATTGCCACTGCTCAGAGCAGAGTACAAAGGGATTGAGGAACAAACTGATATCATTCTGGTCTTGTGTCCAAATATCTTTGCCTTGTTCCTGCCTCTAAGCTGTATAAGAGCAGTATTATTTTATAATTGTCTTAATATGGCAATACAGGCCTAAGTGCTTACTTTGGCAGCCCTCTCTATTTGCTTAACCATTCCCTGAGTGACAACATTGGGTGTTCAGGACACATAGGTGTCTAAAGCGTGCTTTATTTTAGGAAAGCCAGAATTCTGGATTCCTGGAGTCTGAAAAAGGGAAGGATGTGAAATAATTGTGCTTTCTTCTCTGCAGAGAAAATGAGGTACAGTTCATCTGTGCAGCTACAGGAAAGATTTGTTTCTCTGCATTACAGCCCTGTACCACACCGTTGGAAATGTTCTGACCCATGAACTTCCACACAGCTCAGCCTTTTCAGCTTCTGTAAAAGCACTCGGGTATGTATGTAGCTTTGAATGAGGAAAGATAGCTGCAGCAGCAGCAGGCACCACTGCTGGTCTTAACTTTTGACGCCCTTTTCCATCTTCTTACCTTTTTCTCTTTCAAATGCTTGTGGAAGTGGCAGAGACACCTAGCTCCTCTCACAGTGGGTAACCCCTCAGACTTGGAATAGAAATCTTGATGCAGTTATTGGTGTTTTTTTTTAAATATGGACTATTTCAGGGCTCCTTTCACAGCAAAGCTGCACTGAAGTCAGAGACCTTCCTTTCTTGTTCATTGATGGCTGCACTTGTTTGCATGTTTCTTCAGACCCTTTTGTGACATCCTGTTTCCACTGTTTTGCTCTCAGGAGTTTTTCTATTTTTCCCCCTCTCTAGTCCTGGATGATTTGACTAGAAAGAATCAGAGTTGCTCAGGTGGATCACAGGACACTTATTGCAAAATGAAGCGCACTTCAGCCTGGTGTTTCACTCTGTGCCCTCTGCTCTGTCATGGGTTCCCTCACCCTGCTCATACCACTAATAGCCCAGTGAAATGGAGCATCTAGGAGTCACAGTAAAGAAGATCTGTTCCAGCTTTGTGAAGCGTTTCTGGGTGTTGTAAGGTCCAGCAGTGCTAAAAAATAAGCGCTGGTTCTGGGGGCAAAACCCATGAGGTGGGCCAAGGAACAAAAAGATGACACTACACTATTATGGGAAGAGAGTAAAATCTAGTATTAATCATTGCAATCACACACTGAGTACAGTGACACCTGCAACTTTTGTCCCCGAGGTAGCTTTATGAAGCTGGAAAAATAGGTGAGTTAGACAATTTCTCGCCCTTAGATTCTTCCTCACAGCCCAGAGTTTAATGGACTCACAGAAACAGTAGGAAACTGGGATTTTTAGACTTCCCATGGAAAAGCAGGGGTAGCAAGTCTCCACAGCTAATCTGTAAACTGGCCGTGATGGAGTTGCCTAACTTCAGGTAAATTTCCAACCATGACTAGTAAGCAGCAGCTGCCTGAGCCAGACTGCAGGCATAGAGTAAGGGTTTTCTGATTCTGTCTGTTCACATGCTGCAGGTCCTGGTGTAGGGACTTCCCAAACTGAGAATAGTGGTTTTCATTTAATATCCCTTATTTTTTCCCTAGATCTAATAACATTTTTATCCCATTTAGAGTTTTGGCCTCCAAGGCCTCCTGCAAAAAATAGTTCTGTAGTTTAAGCATGCTCAGTTTTAAGCCTGCAGTTGGACATTTTGATGCCCCTTTGTTCTGACATTATGGCAATCTGAATAGTATTTCTTTATCCACTCATTATTTTATATACCCTCTACTATTTTCCCACCTTAAGTCTTTTCTTTCACCACCTTAACAATTTTAGTTAATTTAATCTCTCCTCATGCAGACATTGTGCCATAACTTTGATCATTTTTTCACTTTTCTCTACCTTTTGTAGTTGTATTGCACCCCTTTTGAAGGTGACCAGCACTTCATGTAAGAGTCAAGATACAGATATATCATGAATATGTACAGTGAAAATATTTTCTTTGTCCTCTCTTTCTGTCCTAGTAATTGCTATAAATCCATTTGTCCTTTGACACCACAGATATGAAAATGATATTTTCAGAGAACTATATTCAGTGGCTCCAAAATCTCTTCATTAGTGATAACTGGCAGTGTCAAGCCTACCGCTGTGTTCAGATAGGTAGGTCTGTTTATTCCTCATTTGGGTTCCTTTGTGTTTATCAACACTGGATGAAATTTTATCTATATTAATTTGAATGGAATTTCATCAGTGTTGCTTAATACCATGAGATCCTCTGAAATCTGCCTTCTCAATAAGTGCCTGCTTTACTCCCTTGAATTATATCGAAATCTTTTCTAGCTCATTGAATTGCCTAAACTCCACATCCTTGAAAACCTTACTTGTCTTATATGAAGTTATTAATTTACAAGACGCAATAGAGGGCTGGTGAGAAACTGGTTTTGTAAACAATGAGTTGTTACTTAAAAGCTGAGTGCCACCGTTCTTTCAAACCCATTATTTTCAAATTCTTTCTTTTTTAAAAATTAGGTGTTTTCTGAGCACATGTCAGGAGAAAATCTGTTCTGTTCACCAATGGATAAATTCAGTTTTGATGCTCTTTTCTTTGTTCTGAATACCACTGGGAAGGAAATTGGTGCCCAGCTTGACAAACAGTATGTGTCTAATGGTACAGTCTTGGGTATCCAGCAAAGTTTTGTCCTGAAACCTGAGGCATTTGGGTATTCATCTGGAGTGTAAGCAGCTTTGCCTGAACAGCTCTTCTGTCATAAGTGGTGATTTCATCAACACAACATGGAGTTGCAAATATCATGTATCAGTTGCTAACAAATGAGTTTGCTGGCAATGTATAAGACATGAATGTTCAAAAAATCTGTGGATCAACATGATTATAAAAACTGTTCCTAGTTGTTTACTCTAGGGTCTTACTTTCCTTATAGCATAAATGGATCTGAAAAGAGGATCTTAGAAATGTAACATGGTTTTAGCATAAAGCAGAATCAACCTATCTGTAAGCAGAAGAGTTTAAAGCTGGAATGTCTCTTCTGCTTTGAAATATATGAAAAATGTAGCAAGAAATGGAACACTTCAGCTGTGGCAGGAAAGTCTCCTTTCTGTGTAAAGATGGAGAAATTTTCTTGAGTATGATGAAAATAGTATCCTTCTTTTCTGTTGTTATGAATCAGCTGCAATTACTGCTCCCACATTGTATACTGAAGGTCTTATGCAAAATTTAGTCAAAGGTGTTTCATGGCATCTCACTAAACTTTAAAACTAACCTATTGAGTCAACTGCAGAAAAACACCATGCTGAGTGCAATAACATTTCAAGGAAAAACATTTTAAAACCAGTACTTGTAAAAATCCTCCTTCCTCTTGCTAATTACTTCAGAACAAAAAACTGATGGGAATTATCAGATCTGTAAATGTGCTATTAACAAGTATTTTAAACTTTAAATTTTCTTTTCAAACGAATGTTAATTAAAGGAAAGAAAAGCAAATTGAAAGGGGTAGTTAATAATTTCCTGATTTTTACTGTACACTGTCTACCTTTATTCATTCCCCTGCACAGTCTAGGATTTTTGAAGAAGACAAGGCTATGTGCACATCTCCTAGAAGCATGACAGTAAGTAAGGATTAAACTTCAAACCTACTTGCAGTCTACTGAAATGAGCAACTTTAGATTAAAAACACCCAGAGATTCTTAGGAAACATTTGATCTTAAGCATCTGATGCCAGATAATGTTCTCGTAAGAAAAGAAAGTAATAGAGTCCCAAGCAGACAAACATCATTTGCTACCACTGGCAACAGAGCAGGAAAGCATCAATAAGCACGATGTGCACAGTTCAGGGACACGGCTGTGCTGGCTGGTACCTGGGTGCCTAATTCACGAGCGCCACAGCAGCTGGACTGAGCAACACTTCAACATGGCACATGGTCAAACCAGGGCACAAGGGAACATAACAGCCATGAAACTCTGTCTTCTGCTACAAACAATATAGCCACACTCATGCCCCAGTTATTTATTAGGCATAGGCATCTTTATTTCATCTCTATTTTACTGCAGAAACAATGTCTTGGCTGCAGTGCTTGGCCTTGAAAAGAAAGGAACAGAAAAGTTAGTTTTTAGTTCAACTTCTTGTCCACATGTAGGGTTCACTCCAGCTCATCTTACTTTGTTATCTACAGTGTAGAAATTTATCTCTGAGTTAGTCACCCTAGGCTCCCTTTAGAGTCAATGAAGAGCTATAGGCACTTTTAGGGCATCCAGACTATTTTACCCACCAACTTCAATGACAGATGAATTATGGCCAAGAAGTACCTACTCTCAATCAGCAATAAAGGGACACTAGAGTAATTAGTTCAGAGGCAGGTGTCTATGCATGTATCCCACTCTCTACAGTGTCCTAATAAGCTCCCTAAGGCCTTTTTCTACAAAGAAAACTGGTTAAAACCTTTTGTGACAATGGTGTCCATCTAATTTCATGAACTAGTTTCTGTTAAAGGAAAGTTTCTTGAGGTATTTTTATACACTTATTTGCAGCCTAAAGGGTGTTGCTGTATGTGTAAATGGAAAAGCTTTTTCAAGAAAAGCCCTAAAGTGAGCAATGTCATGCTCAATTTTTTATAAAGGGAGAGTTTAAACACAATGATTCAATCAGGATTCAAAGTTGTCCCCAACTCTTCTTGTTTAGCATGTTTATTCTGACTGAGAATGTGTTTTAGGACTTTGCAAAATGTGAAAGCTTTGTTTTGGCTAGATCTGTTAGTGCAGTGTAAGTACCTGTTTTCAATTTAAAGGTAAGCAAGAAACTTGGAAGAATGACTTAGTCATCCCACAAAAGACAAAAAAAGTGTCTGTGACTGAAGAGGGCCTAGGCTGTTTAGGAGATGACTTGATTAGAGGAGACATCTCTCTTGAGTGGTAATTGAGGTTTGTAAGTTTTGTGGCCAAAGCGGTAATCAAACATATGTCCAGAAACAACTATCCCCTCTACATCTGTTAATGTGAGCTCTGAACCATTTTGTTGTTTGGTTTGTTGTTGCTTGTTTTTTTATGTGTTCTAGAGGGAGCTTTGTGAGCTATAGTGTCAGAGGATGAATCCTGGAAATGCTCAAGCTACCAAGTTTGACTGACTCATGTATTCTCATGAGCCCACACAGCCTGTGAATCTGAGCACCCCTTTACACATCAGACAAGAATTAAAATGGGAAACTATGCTAGGCATTATCCATTCAATATTTACCAGAGAAAATAATCCACATGTTCCTAATTTAGCTATGAGTGTACTTCAGTCAAGGGAAAACAGCAAGAATGCTATTAAACCCTCAATTTTAACTAAAAAATCATTGGGGCACTTTCCTCTGGCACACAGCATGTGGACCACTTCTAATGACTGAGTTTCACCCAACAGATTCTTTACTACTGGGACTTGGACAGTGGCACTGCTTTTAATATCTTCTACTCATCTCTTGAAGCACATGAAAATTGACAGTTCTACTTGTGAATTTTTCCTAGACTGGCAGCATTTGTGGCCCTTAGTGAATTTCAGCTGTGAGACAAAAATGTCCTGTGGAGTTTTCTGTTTCCCTGTTGTCGCTGGAGATACAATGAGACCATGCTGTTGGCTTCTCCACAGCCTGCACCACTGAAGTTGTCTAATTGTTGAGAGCTGGAAGAGAGGTGAGCTTTTTCCGTCAGGCGCTGTCAGGGAATGAGGAGGTTAATGATACTTTTCCTACCTCCCTTCCTTGGTAACAGCAGAAACAGCTGGTTTTCCTAAGTTTGACCAAATGCTACTTCTCTGTGTTCCTCTGCTGTTCTTCGCCTGTAGCTACTCTGCCTAAATTGAGTTTTCCTTAGCTTAGTGGTGCTGACAGCTGTCATAGCACCCACCACCCATGACCACTCTGCCACCTGAAAGTCCATGGTGTTGAGACTGGGGTCTTCAGATTGACCACATTCAGCAATTTTCTCCAGAGGAAAGCAAAGACTTTTATTGCCTCCACCAGTCTTTGGAAGAAAATTTCTTCCTGACCCCGAATCTGGTATGCAGTGTAACACACCATGCAAGCAAGCCAAATGACTTCTTTAATCATCTGTCTCCTTTTACCTTTGTGGCTGAACACTCCTTGCTGACAAATTTTATAGTGTGTGATTTGCTATATGAAAAAGCCTGTCATTTATCTGTTAACTTTTTTTTCTCTTTGGTTGAATGACATTTGAACAGGTTGCTGAACCTGAGAGAAAAGACCACGCAGGTATTTTATAACAGGTATCTGTCATCTTCTTGACAGGAAGATGTTAATTTATACTCCTTTTTTGCATATGATATATCAACATTTTTCATGAATGCCATAATCAATATCTGGTATTTCATTTTCTGCAACAGCTTTTTTGCCTGATAGTCTTCAGTAAGAGTCATCTAGACACAAAATGTATGGGATTTTTTTTCAGAAGCCAAGTAAGCAATGCATCGTTTTTTTCCCTGCTGATAGAAATAAAATAGAAAAAGTAGAGATAGAAAGGGAAATACAGAGTGGAAAAATTATCACAGTAGAAAAATCTTAAACAGCCCAGTGACTTTTAGAAGTAGTATGGTTAGCTAAAACTGAGTATTAGCTATATGTTGTGTTCTCGTGTAAGCACACATGAAACAATTACAAGACAGACAAAACCAGGAGTGCTCAAGTGAACAGTTTGCATAGGATGTCCTTCCTGAACTGAACTACCATGAGACTTTCAAGTGATGCTTAATTTTTAATGTTGAATAATGATCAATGAACCTATTCATAAAATCATATAATCATATAATAGAATGGTTCTGATTGGAAGATATCTTTAAAGACCATCTAGTTCATGGGCAAGGATATTTCTCACCAGATCATGTTGCTCAAAGCACCATCCAACTTGACCTTGAGCATTGATGCTGGGTGGGGAATCCACAACTTATGTGGGCATTCTGTTCTAGTATTTCACCACTGTACTGTAGAAAATTTCTTCCTATGTCTGATCTAGACCTACCTCTTTCAGTTTAAAAACACTGCCACTCGTCCTGTCACTACAGGCCTTAGTAAAAAGTCTCTGCTTTTCTTATAAGCCCCTTTTATATATTGAAAGGCTGCAATAAGGTCTCCAAGGAACCTTCTCCAGGCTGAACAACTCCAAGTCTTTCAGACTTTCTACATAGGCAAGCTATTTCAGCATTTTGACTATTTTTGTGGTCATCCTCTGGCCTCTCTGTAACAGATCTGTGTCTGTTTTGTACTGTAGACACCAGATCTGGATGCATTACTATAGACGGGGTCACATGAGGGCAGAGTAAAGATGGAGAACATCCTCTCTTGACCTGCTGGCCACGCTTCTTTCTATGCAGTCCAGGATAGGGTTGGCATCTCTGCTGCAAGTAGCCATTGACAGCTCTTGTTTTTCATCCATCAGTATCCCCAAGTCCTTCTCTGCATGGCTGCTCTCAATGAAGTCCTTTACTCCTTGTCTCTACTTTAAACAGAGCAAGTTCTCTTAAAATTTGGGATTAGCGTAATATAGACAATACATAAAACTTTACATTTTCTTGTAGGATTCACTGGTATGAGTACTTTATCTGTGTTATATTTCTGAAATGGTCTGTTGCTAATTATGTATGAATAGACAATGTTTACACTATATTTTTACTCATTTTGTACTTATGGATATAAAGGCAGAAATAAAAGATGTGCAATAAAATATGCTTTGTAGCGCAGACTTTCGTAATGGAATGTTTCAATAAACTAAAATATCTATCAAAATAATTTTTATGAATGGACTGTCACGGTCCAAGTGAACAATTTTTCATACAAAATACTGACTTGGTAACATAAAAACATTTCTCAGGAAAAAAACAATTTTACCAACATTTCTATTAGTTATTACCAAGACATTCCATTTTTACCTCACTGAAATATTTTCTTTCAGCTTTAATATGTTATATTAGATACATTTTGAAAACAGGAGAGGGAAAGGACTTATGTTCCCATTCTGATGGAACAAAACACAGGTTTCAAACCCACAAGGGAGAAATTCAATTTTTCAAACAGTTGTACAATGGAGATAAAATCTAGGGTGTACACTTACTCAGCAGAAGAGTGCAGTTTCTCACAACAGAAAGCTAAGATGCTCAGTGTTCTTGTAACATTGTTCATATCTTTCATGTATTTCAATCCAGGAAACAGGGAGTGAGATGATGCTCTAGCAAACAGCTGAAGCCATATTTCAAAACTTCTGAAACCAGCAGTTGCAAAAATATATCCTTTTAAAAAAAGATGAAAGGTATTTCATATTTTAAAGGACTTCTGAAGATCTCATGTGAATTTTTTGATGTTTGGATTTATTTGTATCTATCAGCTTTTGAATATACGGTTTGGCTGCTGCTACCTTTCACTGCAGTGATACAATGTACAAGTGTTAATCCATTAGTATGAGAGTGGGTTTGTTTGTTCATGTTTTGAAGATGTACATAGCTCAGGATTTCCACCCGTGAAAATCTATGGGTTATTTCTGAATTAAATCCAGACCCTTTCACTGTACAAAATGAAGCTAGTAACTGCATGTTTCATTGTCCAGGGTATTGCAGAGGGATTTCAAGAGGCAGGTGAAACTCTGGAGGGACTGTAAGTGATGCATGTCCATATGCTTCATGATGTGCATGTGAAGGAAATAAGAAGCTTTCCAGTGAGAGATTCTGGGAAAAGAAGCAGTATCCCAGGCTGGGCCCTGACAGCCTGTCATTTTACTATTCATAACTATCTTTGGTGAAGGAGGTAAGTGGACAAAAAAAAAACAAACAAAACCAACCAAACAAAAATACCTCCCCCCCCCCCCAAAAAAAAAACAGAAAACAAACCCCCAAACCAAACCACAAACAGAAAACTGAAGATCAGTGAGGTGCACCCCTGAGACTGGAAATACAAATAGCCAGGTACAAATTAAACACTTGCCAGAGGGGAAAAAGGAGGCCTTCAACATGGTAGCTGAAGCAGTGGCATGCAGTATCTTAAAGTAGCAAAAGCAGATGTCAGTGGGAAAACTTAGATTGCTGCTAATATTGGTAGAAAGGAGGGGACACCTTGAATGTACTCTTAATGTGTCAGTCTGTTTCTTTAGCAGGCAATTGTTCTAGGGCTTTTTCTTTAGCAGGTAATTGTTCTAGGGCTTCTCAGGACTGAACTCCCTTCCAGAAGCTTTTGAATTGCTAATTCTGTAAGTGCCATAGCTGGAACCAGTATTAGTCATGAGCTAGTATAATCTATCTTTCATCAAGCTCTTGTAAAGTGAGGTGGTTGGAAAACAATCACAGAACTTTACCGAATTGTTTCCTAAAGCCACACTGACTTAGCAGCTAATGGGCATATTTACTTGATGGCTATTTGGAGTCAGAGCAGCTGGAAGGAAAATTAAAAGTAAAGGGAATTCATTTTATTTTCTCATTAAGTTTTGTGTCAACAGATGATTTCCAAACTCTGTGGTAACTTTGAGATTATAAAATGTGAAATATGTACCTTTGATTTATAAACTAAACAGTAACGGCATTTTTGTAATCTCTGTCCCAGAAATTTTCCTCATGGCTACATCTACATCTACATCTCCCAGAAAATGTACAAGCATAGTCCATTGTGGTTTAAATGTGGAAAAATGCTGAGGCTGTCAGTTAAAATGCAGATATGAATTTGTATATCTTTATTAACTTGACATTCATATCACTATTTAATACAATTTCCAAGAGACTAAGCAACCTACTTTTAGTAGGTACTCGTTTAGATGGCTCTTTATATTGCATTTGCTGACTTTCTTGGACACATAAGCAACAATTCTATTGGCTCAAGCACAGAACAGCTGGCTGATCCACAGAAAGTAAAGCCATGAATGAATTATTCTGCTTGTCCTGAACATATAAAATAAAAACATCTACTATAGTAAACAACATGGAATTTTTGTTTATCTTATCTTGCACATTTTAGAAAATATATTTTAGAGAGTAAAAATAAAAGACTTTTAGGAAAGTTTTATTGGTATTGTCTATCTGTTCCTTTCTCCTGGCAGCATCTTTGCTTGCTAAGAGCTATAGTCATTTAGGTAAAGCATATATATATCTATCAGTTCTTTTCTCCTGGCTCAGCTTTGTCTCACTAAGATTCACAGTAAGTAAAATAAAGCAAATTTTGAATCATACGAAAAAGAAGCACCGTTTTACTGCAGCGTTCCTACTGTGGATCATGGTCCTGGGTGGCATGCTCTCCCTAGTCACTGAAAAGCCAGGCTTCAAGACCTACCTCTATAACCTCTGTACTGTAAGGTTGTTGCATAAAACTTTTTTCTTTTTGGCGGGTCAAGCATAGGTAACTGTAAGCTGTCAACATTTTGTGCTCTATTGCTGTGCTACAGTGAGAAATCTACACTGAGGATGATTTTTTCCCTCTCTAACAATGTTCCCCTGGCATCTTTTCTTTCCAGCTTTCCCAAGTGATTTCCATTTCCTCTGTAAATAAGGTCACCACAGAGTTTCTATAATTAGGTTAACTTGCTCCTTTGTTAAACATAGAATCATAGAATGGTTTGGGTTGGAAGGGACCTTAAAGATCATCTAGTTCCATCCCCCCCCCCCACGACCAGGCGCACTACCATGACCAGGCTCACCTTCTGCTGGACCAGGTTGCTCAAAGCCCCGTCCAACCTGGCCTTGAACATTTCCAGGGATGAGACAGCCACAGCTTCTCTGGGCAACCTGTGCCAGTGTCTCACTGCCCTCATAGTGAAGAATTGTTTCCTAATATCTAATCTAAATCTACCATCTTTCAGTTTAAAGCCATCCCCCCTTGTTCCATCACTACTTGCTCTTATAAAAAGTCCCTCTCTAGGGACTTTTCTTCTTCCTGCTGGCACCAAGCTTGGGCTTTGTTGGCATTCCACCTGCCTTCAGGAGCTGCTGGCAGCAGAGGTGAATATGTACAAGTATTTGCTGCTTTTTCTCCTTTTCCCAGCAGAACTGCTACTAGTGATGACCCGAGGCAACCACGGCAGCTCAGGGGGCATTAGGGCAGAGGAGATTTATTTCTGGAGAGTTCAGATCTGTCTGGACATAGGGCAGGTGCATGCTCTGCATGTGCATGAGTCATCACTCTGTTGCACAGTGTGCATAGAAGGCAGTCTGTTGAAGAGCTGACATCATGCTTCGTAAATCTCAGAAGGTTTAGGGTCTGTGGAAAATCTAGGCATAGGTGCCAATAAGTGGTCCCTAAGGCAAGGCTGGGTTGTACGCAAGGCTGGGAACCCATTGTTGCACAGCCTTGCAAGTTTTCTTGGACTCTCAATGATGACTGGATAAAGGTTTGGGATTCTTGTTTTGTGAAGAAGGGTTTCTTTAAAATTGGACATCCTGATGCCATAGGCATATGTTGTGTATTTAATGTCCCTGAAACACTAGCTTAGACAGGAGCTCACAACTTCAAACTGGGTGCTTTTGGCTTCTTTTCTTCTTTTGCACAGAAGTTTAAAGACATCTTATTAAGCTATCACAGACTTTTTCTTGCTACATCCTGCTATAACACAGCTTAGGATCCTGCAAGGCAAATCAGATGTCAATTGCACAGCACCCAAGATATAATCTATTTGAAATAATGTGTAAAAATCCTTCAAAGTGAGCATTCCATTTCTGTGATCCACACAAAATGCAGCACTGCTAACAAGCCACATTTTTAAAATTTTTCCTACCAGAATCAGGGGCAAGGTCCAAGAACAGGTTGAACAGTTAACTGTGCTTTCCTGACACGACTGCTCCACACTACTATCTTTCTCACTGGTAAGGCACAAAGATGTCTGCTCAGTGGATCTGCTGTTCTCAAACAGCCCTGTGGGCTGTGGAGGCATGGGATGAGGAGACCAGTTCCCCATAGCTATTGGGAAAATCTCCAATGCAGGTCTGTTTACCCCTGTTCTTTAAATTCCCACAGTATGTGGGAGGAGATCAGCAGAGATTGTGGATCTGCTCCCTCATTTTCTCTGCCTTAGTGTTACAAAGATTTCTGTCATGTTTTCCAGCTGTAATGTGTTTACCCTGGAGAAGCTGTCACGGCTGAGGGAAAATTTGGCTAGATAGAATTGGTTTTAGTGTGTCAATTGCCAAAGACATGCAATAAATAAGCAAGAATTTGGTCTTACATCAGACCAATAAAAAATTTGATAGACATTTTTTCCACACGATTAGTTCTCAAAATGTCTGAACTGTCAGACTTTCCCACAAAGGTGAAACAATATTTGCTTTAATGAAGGTCTCCTTCAATTCTGATTTTGTTTATGTGCATAAGCTGTGGCTGTTGGCCTGGGAACTGGTAACTTATTAACTTTAGAAGAGTAAATCCTAGTTACCCTCTTATTAGTCAGTAGATTCTTTGGAGTTAAAAGTGGTCATGTTCAGAAGCTGCCAGTGTGTATGTTTTAACTGTGCCATCTTTGCACAAAGCCTTTGGAAATATTTGTTATTATCAAAAGGAATGGAACAAAATAAACTGTAGTAATAAGAAACTGGAGGAGAGCATGATAAATCAGATTTTTTATAAGTGTTACTATACTTTCTGAAGGAGAGCCAAGATACAATGACCATATGTTTGGACAATTTATTCTTGCAAGAATCTGAGATCAAAGTAGATTCTACCCCACAGACATTCATGTCCTGCAGATCTATTTTTCCTTCAGTAGAAAGAAAAAGCACTATATTTTTTGAAATAGTGTCTATATGAATCAGGAGAAATATGACACTTTTGTAAATTTTCATGATTTAAGTTGACAAAGTAATATTATCATCCATAGCTCAAATTGATTAGTTTCATTACCTGATTTGAATATCCAGGGCTTTGGACATATCCATCCCATCTCTACTTATGACCTTGTTATTTGCTATGGAAAAAAAACCCAAAGGTCTTTCCTTAATTAGCTTCCAGAACATATATAGCAGCTTGATTTATGCTAATTTGTTTATTAGTTCATCTTTTTAATAAAATCCTTATTTATTGTAATCTGTTTGAGATATTCTTGGGAAATTAGAAAAGTACAGGTAATCTCCTACAAGCAATATGCATGTTGCATGTCTCTGCTTCTACCATACTTTTCTCGGGTTGTCTCAATGACACAGAAATGTCCTTCTAATGCAGTGTTCCAATGCTGTAGCAATCCTTTATCAAACTGCAAGGAAATATGACTTTCCTGATTTACCTTGTTTCCTGGGAAATCTTCTGGAAATGATTTAGGGCTCCAATTCTTCAGCATATTTTGTCATTCAAAACTGAGACTACTGCAGTCGTCTTCAGAATTAGATCCCAGGAATATGGTGCATAGGGCCTTGATCTTTGTGTCTGCTATGTTTTACAGTTTATTTTGAACGGCCCCCTTTTGTCTTCACCTTTTCAGCTTCAGCTGGTTTTCCTTCTGAACCTTCATAATTTCTTCCATTCAAAGAAGCATTTGTTCTGAGCCAGATTTTACTCTCTTTAAACCATATCACACTTCCTACTCCCAACACAAACTTTTTACCTAAGCAGGATTTTCAGAATTCTCAATTATTTTTTTTCCAAACTTGGTTTCTTGGGGTTATCCATGTCCTTATAAAAAATAAACTCTAAGGAAAAAAATCATTATTTTCTCTATAAAACAGAGGTATATTAATTGATAGCTACGGCAACATAGCTATAGTAGTGGAGTAGTAAGTCAGCACAAAAATACAATGGAACCTTGTAATGACCTCCACTTTCATGTTTATTATATTGTCAAGATTTGTAAGTCAATAAATACACAGCATACATTTTATCAGTGGAGAGAAGCATACTAGGCTTTCAGCTCTCTCTCCCCCTCTCAGGACTGCAAACAGCTTAAAGCTGGCACACTGAAGTAGATACTTATAAAGAAGGATTTTGTTAAGTGCTACTTAAAGGTTAATGAATTTTACCCAGAGACTGAGTAATCTTTTAGACTAGCGCAGAATGGTGTATCTGACTCAGTAACCTGCTGCACAGTTAGATTATGAGGATGCCTACATTACTGCTACTTAAATACTATCTTTATCCCTTCCTGCTTTTTTTTTTCTGAAATTTCCATCAAAACTACCTAATTATAGGCAGAAAATATGTATTAAAATGACCTTTACATTTCATACTTTGCAACTAAAGCACATGTAAGTTAATGTGACTCTTTCCATTTACTTCAGAGGACTTTGCATCTAGCCCTGGCGATGGTTTTTTTTTAGACTTGTCTTGTACCTCGTTGTTTCTTCTGCTGAAATTGCCTGTGGAACCGTAAGGAAACTTGGGGGGGGGGGTGGTAAGAAAAAGAAGAAAAGGTAAAGGACCCCCCCCCCCCAATCCTGTCAAGGATCACACTGGGACCCAGTCTAATTTGATACATCAAAACAGTATTTCTCAGACTGTACATAGGCTGTGTCTTGAGAGCCTGATATTTAATACAAAGTCTCTGCTCCTAAGGTAAATTTCACACTCCTATTAATTTACAAAAAACAGAAAATCTTTTCCATGCAAAATGTTATCAAAAGTGTCTTACAGTTTTACCGGTATCTATACTCCAATAAACCAATTTTCTTGGTCATTTCCAGCTGATAAACTCATACCTTCTAGCAGAAGTTCTTGTCTTTAGACCTGAAGCATATGACTTGCATTTTGCAACACTTCAACCTGGACCTAAAGGTAACTCATTCCTTCTTGTCCAGCAAGAAGTATCCACTGATTCGATCTGTTAACTTGCCACCACCAGCAACGTCCTCCTACTCTTTGTTCCAACCCACTGTGATGGTCAAGAAACCCTTTTTGTATGTGTCTCAAAGCAACTCAAAAAAATAGAAGGAACTATCAGCTCATTATCTCTCGGGCAAACAGCCGGGAGACACAGCAGCGTCCTGCTCCACCAAGGTGGAGGTTGTTTTCCTGTGTTGTCTGCCCTGAGGCTGCAAACATCTACTGCCCCATCAACAAACTGCCCGGAGATGGCAGTACAGACACTGCAGCGTCTACCAGGACCGCGAACTGGGTCTGGGGGTTTACCTGATAGCCCCCCGGCTGAGTCTCACCTGCGGGAGGGTTCTGAGAGTGTTTGATCAGCAATTGTCTAGTGCGTGTTTCTCCACTCAGTACCTCGGCTGGCTCACTGATTACAAGGACTGAAAAGCCCACAAGGACTACAACTTGAAAGAATTTCAGCTCCCTGACAGAGAAGGTATCGCTGAATCCACAGAGTGGTGAGTCTATTTCTCTGTTCTCTTTCCTTCATTTCTTTTCTTCCTCTGCTTCGGAAGAGGAATAGGAACCTGCCAAGAATTTTGTTCCTTCTGATACTGTTTTAGGGAAATTTACAATGAGATTAATTGATGTTTCTGGAGGGCCCACGGTTTCTCCTGTGAACTGTGCAGATCGTGGTTTTAGATCAGCCGTCCCATCCCCCCCTCTGCTGCATGGGACAGGATATTGCTATGAAAATAAAAAATTAAATCAGTTCCATCAGTGACACACAAGGAATTCCATGAGTTACTTCTCTGCTTCATTTTTCTAAGCCCTTTACCTACTAAGAACAGCTATCTTTCCATCACTGAGTTTATTACTCACTTTAGAACCCTTGTGCATATTCCACTGCTCTTCAATTAAATAATTTCTCAAATAAGCCCATAGCTAAATAGCTTAATAAAATCCAATTCATGCACTCTTTCTGAGCTTAATCTATCCCCCCAAAAAGATTGTTATGAAAGATATCAGGCTGATCTGGCATGTTCTAACTTAGATGAATATATATTATGTTATATCTCATTTCTTACTTGTTCTTTCTCTTCACTTTTTATTTTCTAGATCACTTATGCCCTTAATGAGGTTACATTAATAAGTATTTCCAATGCGCTTCCCTTCCTATATTAGCAGGTGTTGTGGTTTAAGCCCAGTCAGCCATGCAGCTCACTCGCTCCAACCCCCCCCCCCCCCCCCTTCCTTCCCTGACTCCCGGAGGGACAGGGAGGAGAATCAAAAGAATGTAACTCCCACGGGTTGAGATAAGCACAGTCCGGTAACTAAGGTATAACACAAATCACTGTTGCCACCACCAATAGTAACAATGATAGAGGAAGTAACAAGGGAAGAGAATAAAACGGCTCACCACCCGCCGACCAATACCCAGGCTGACCCGAGCAGTGATCTAACCCTTCCGGGTAACTGCCCCCATTTCTACATCCTGGGCATGACGTGCTGTGGTATGGAATACTTCTTTGGTCAGTTTGAGTCCGGTGTCCTGTCTCTGCTTCTTCCTGGCTTCCCCTCCTCCCTGGCAGATCATGAGACTCACAAAGCCCATGATCAGGTTAAACATTTGAACAGCAACTAAAAACATCAGTGTTATCAGTGCTGTTCCCAGGCTGAAAGTCGAAAACACAACGCTGCACCAGCTACTAAGAAGGAGAAAAATGACTGCTACTGCTGAATCCAGGACAGCAGGTTTGGTATTTTCCAATCATACAAGTTCAGGTTTATAATTTGTTAGCTTGCTCAGAATTTGGAATCGAGTTTATCTAATTTCTCTGACAAGAAAAAAAGAAAACCTTTTATGAAATAGTCTTCTGTGTAAGGAAGTATGGAAAATGTATAGGAAAGACCACCTACCAAAAAAAAGAAAATCCAACCCAGAGAATGAGGTGCTGGTGAGTCTTTCTCCTGCAAACTGTTAATGTCTAAGGTAACTGTCCTAACTGGCTGTTCCGGGATTGTCTCCGTTTTGACAAAGTAACATTTCCCACCTGTTTTAGGATAGCTCAAGGGTACTGTACTAAATACTTCTCACATGCTCAGAGTAAACATTTTGAAGAGATGCTGCTCTGATTTCTGTGGCAGAGTTATCTAAATATGATCAAATATACATGAAGGTTTTTTTTTTTTTTTTGTCAACCTTCATATGGAGGTGGAAAAGACAGTGAATAAAGATGCCCAATGAGAAGAAACATGTGAAATTGAGTAATTGTGCAAAAAAATAACTCCTCCTCTGGAAAAAAAAACAAACCAAGCCTCCTTCCCTCCCACAGGTCTTTTCCTTTTCTTGTAATTATGTTATACTCCAGATCTTTGAGAAGTTTCTGAATCGGTACTGAGCTTCTGTGGTTCTGAATGCCTGTCATAGAATCTCGTAGAAACTGCTCTTTCCACAAATTATTGTGTTGATAACTATTTACACCATCTTAATATGTTGTCTATCATGGGGTAACCTGTTTACACTGAAATCGGAGTCAAAAGAAACCCTGAACTTCTTAAACGGAGAGTAAGGAGGAAAATCAACTGTTTAGAGACCAGCAAAAGGAATGACTCTTGAAAAATCTTATAATTAAGTCTTCTTCAAGATGCTTGAGTGGAGTTAAGAAACTCTCCCCTTTATGTCATCTGGTTTCATAATAGCATGATGCTCATATTCATCAGGAGAAAGGGAATTCTGTTCTTTTCTATGGTGATTGTGATTTTCCCCCTTATTTTTAGCAGAATTTTGTGCTCTTTGTGCATTGACTGTTCACAACAATTCTTGTGAAACCTGTGGATCTACAAAGATCCTCCCCCACATTTTGTTGTCAAAATTCTGTTGTATAGCTGCAAGCATCACTGCAAGTCTTCCAGTCAACATGAAGAATGTTGGATATCTAATTCTGAAAAAAAAAAAAAAAAATGTAGAAGGCTTTTATGTGGGTATCTAAGATATTGCAGAGGTGCAAAAGTACCTTGTTCAATAGTTACTCGCCCAGCCATTAAATATTTCCTTTTGCATTTAACTTGTATACAGAATTAGGTTGTGATTCTATGAAGAAAAATAGGATATAATCACATAATCAAATAATATGGCTTAATACATATACACAAGAAACCACAGTAATTATTGAACTGAGGCCGCTTTTTAACTTAAATATTATTTTAAAGGTTTTGTATGCCATTTTCAACTTTCTTTTCACATGAAACCTGCTGTGTTCAGTGAAGAGAATGTGAACCCTTAAGTGTATCAGCAGACACTGCTTTTGTTTGAACTGAAGGATGGATTTATTTGAGTGGTAGCCAAAACAGATTATTTTGGTCATTAGTTGAATGAAACATTCCTAATCTGACATGCCAACACAGCAGGTCATATCTAGAGATAGTCAAGCTCATAGGCAGATCTGTTCTCTTTTCCTACCTGGTGCCTTGTATTTCTAATGCCATTAGTGCTTTTGTGGTGATCTGGGACATCCATGTGTTTCTTCTGACACTTTGGCAGGCGTGACTTACATATTCAAATGTCAGAAAAGAAATAAACAGAATTCATGGGAAAGCTTATAGACTGTTCAGTAGCCTGTAAGCTCTCCACCCTGTCAAAAGCTTGCTGCGGTCATAGATCCACTGAACTTGCAAATAGTAGGAAAATGGACCATCACCAGCTGATACCTCAGGAAAGTAAATGTAAACAGATTCCTCCTAGGAAAAAAATGAAATAGTAATAATTTTCATTTGCAAAGGAATTGGTGTCCATAGAAGGTAATCACAAAGTTTATCCGTTACAGAACTGAATAATTTTTGAGGGATAAAGCCGGCCTTTTTTCACGAGTAGAGAAGGATTGCTGTGTGGCAGAACTGATGTGTTTTTTTTGACCACAGCAGAAATTTTACTTGCTTTGCTACCCAGACCAAAGGTTTTGAAAGTCTTTAAAGTAGTTCAGACCTGTTGCAGTTTAGTAGCTACTGGAATAAACCTGCACCTAATGTGCAAAGAAAACAGGACATGTGCCGTAACTTCTTAGCCACAGCAGCAACTTAACTGCCTCCAGATGTGCTTCTTCCAGTATCCAGACTAGCTTGGGCTCAGATAAGGAGGGACTTCATGGTATTTTACGTTCCTTTGTGTCCTAACAATTCATTCCTGTTTCGCTGTCAGAAATCTTTAATTTCCACATACAGGAAAAAGTTTTGAAATCATCTTGCTATTCATTGCTAGGTTACTGAACCTAAACTTTACATCATTTTCCACATTAACTAATACAATATACCACATGAAGAAAAACTGCTAGCACTTGCTTGTTTCTTAATCAACAGATGAAGTGCAAACCTCCCTATACTGTTATGCAATTGGTATACTGTAATAAGAGTAAGTAAAATGTATTAACTGCTATGCCACATAGAAGAAAAAACGAAGATGGAGTCAGTTAGGCGGCTAATCACACAGCTGAGCTGTTATATTGGCTATCATTTCAATAAAAAGTGTTATTTGACGCATCTCTTTAAATACTAAACATTTTGTTCATCAACTGCCTCCACCTATTTTTTCAGCAATTTAACCTACAAGCTGAATATTTTGGTGGTTTTAGTTGAAAACTGAAGACATTCAAAGATTTTATATTTTCTTCAACAGATTTTTTAACCATATGTTAAATTTTTATTGGAAGGCTGGAGAAAGTGTTTGTGTACACCCTGATGAACAAAACCAGATTATTTATAAGAGCATATAGAAACAAAATTTATCAGTTTTATTTCCAGAAGGGGAACATAAAGTTTGTGAAATTTGTTGGTTGAGAAGTAGTTAAAAAAATGCTACTTCTAAAAGGTAGAGCTGAACTTTTTACTGTACGGCCAGTTATATGCTCTCAAGTTCCTAGCTAAATACAGGATACTCACTTTCTTGTTCAAAAGATATGTGCATCTGGGTCACTCACAGATGCTCCTTTCTGTAATGCACACCACATAAGCGTTGCCCTTAACTCCCTGAATGTTTCTAGGTTTTCTTAGGAAAAATTGTTAAATTCATGGTTGGACTATTCACAGCTTTATAGCTCACATACGCAATTTTATGGCATGGGCTAATCAGTTTTTGCTTTACATTGACGAAAATTTACTGAGGAAGTCAATGAAAACAGAAGTACTTCACTAAAAAGAAATGGCCTTAAGTAGTGATGTCATTGTGCTTGTTGCTCTACTCTTGAGCTTCTGCCTGTAGTGGCAACAATACCTCTTCATCAGGGGAAGGTAAGAAAAGACAAACCCCAATAGAGAAATGAATTGACATCTGATGGCTGTCCATTACCATCTGCTTACAGTTACTGGAGGAACAAGGTGAAAATACATTTAAAAATTAACATCTAATAGAAATTTGAACCTTTATAAAATTAAGCTACATTTTGTTCTCATCATGCTTTTATACTGTGTCTATTTTTGACCCCATTTCCATGTCTCCACTCTCTCTGCACTTTCACCTTCTTTAGCCCCCTCATTTCCTTTTAAGTGATGATGCTAAATAGCTGCAGAAAGAGCTACTGCCATCTATAAAACTGATCAAGGATCTTTGGTAGTTTAAGGAAGACAACACCTCAGGCATCTTCTTTGCTTTATGCTGTTAAGATGTCTCAATAAAGTCTCCATCCAGGTTTAAGGGAATTGTACAATCTGACACACTTCTCTTAGTTTGCTATTTTTTCTAGTTTCCATCCACTTGTTTTAACTCCCTATGTACTTTACTGGTCTTTTAATAAGAAATTACACATACGTGTATTTGTCCTGCATTCAGTCTAGATACGCCCCTCTCATATGACCAAAGTAAAAAACTTACCCTAGGAATACAGCTGGTAAGAAGTGGCTTGACTATGTGCATCCTCTCATCTGAACTGATGCTATTAGCTGTACCTCAGCTGGGAATACTGGGTAGGCACACATCAGTCACAGGGTGGGATATCAAGGAGTGTGGGTTGAATACGTTATTTTAGTAGGCTGGGTTCTTCCAGTGTAGCACTGTTCAAGACAGATCAATTTTAAAATGGGGAGGGAAATACATGTAATTAATGAAGTAGTGTGGAGGAACTAAAGACATTGACTGATGGTGGCGTGTTCATTACAGTGAAAACTGAATGTAGTAAATACAACTAGGAATCAATACTTTTCTTCATGGGTGGAGTATTTTTGTGTTTATGCTGTAAAAGAAAGGGCAGGGTGGTGTGAGGGTTATGAGAGGAAAATTCAGCCAGTTGAGAAAAGTCTAAAGACGAGATGTTCAAGTATGCACAGGTGGCAAAGGATAAAGGACAAAAAGGAGGGGAGGGAAGGCAGAGGAAAAACAAAATGAATGGAGTGAGATTATATTGGTGCTTTGGTTTACATTTTTTGTTATCCTTCATGAAAAGCCAGTGACATCTTGTGATAATAGTGAAAAGGTGAGAAAAGCTTGAGAAGGAAGTTAAAGCTGGTATTTACAAATGAATTTCAAACAATGGAAAAAAAGTATTTCTTAAAGCTAATGAAGCCCATGATCTAGGCCATGTTGTGATTTGGCTAGGTGAAAGATATGTAGAAATCATGGTTATTGTCTATGGTGTTAAATAATGTTTTCTGCTTTTGCAGGGTTTTCCTGTGTGATGCTGAATCTGACATGCAGAAACTTGGGACCTGGATTTCCCAAAGGTCGGCAAGATTAAGTAACAAACACTAAAATGAGAGCATATACTAGAAGTGAGATGTTTCGCTAAATGTTCTTAACAGAAGATACACCAATTCTGTAGATGTTTTAATTTCTTAGAATTTTTCCTCTTCATTAAACTCATTTCACTTTCTCATTCTTTTATGTGAAAGATGAGTTTAATATTTCACTTTAATTCAGTACTGAAGTGATGTCATGTTTAATTAGTTCAGCCTCCCACAGAGTCATGATTGCACACAATGTTTTAAACTAATATTCTATGATACATTTAGTCTTGCAAATTTTTATTGTGTAAGGCCTGGTGCTAGAACTCACATTTGATTAGAATATTTTTGGATATGGGAGATTTAAGCAGAAGCTCTGATTTCTGCATTTATTCCTGTTAAGAAGCATAAGGGTTCTCTGCAAAGAAGGCAAAAAACTCCATCCAGTCCAATCATGCATTTATTTATAAGTATTTTAGGCTGTTTTATTACTTCCATGACACCTGTTCCTTGGAATCCATTCAAGGATCTGCTCCCTGTTGTTAAACTTTTTGTATTCTTTACTAAAGAATATAAAATGTTATTTCTGGGTGGGTAGTAACTGGTGGAAAAGCAGGCAAACAAAACATGGGTTTCTTCATAGAATTAAGAATAAAAGAGAATTCTGCAAAAAAAAAAAAAACAGTTCATTCTTTATTCCTTGCCTAGCTAGTGCTGGAAGGAGGTGTTTTGGCCTGTCAAGGCACTCATATCACAGTATCACAGTATCATAGTATGCTAGAGATTGGAAGGGACCTCGAAAGATCATCTAGTCCAATCCCCCTGCCGGAGCAGGAACACCTAGATAATGTTACACAGGAATGTGTCCAGGCCGGTTTTGAATGTCTCCAGGGAAGGAGACTCCACAACCTCCCTGGGCAGCCTGTTCCAGTGTTCCATCACCCTCACTGAGAAGAAGTTTCTTCTCAAGTTTAAGTGGAACCTCTTGTGTTCCAGTTTGTACCCATTACCCCTTGTCCTATCATTGTTTGCCACTGAGTAGAGCCTGGCTCCATCCTCGTGACACTCCCCCTTTATATATTTATAGACACTTATAAGGTCACCCCTCAGTCTCCTCCAAACTATAGAGACCCAGCTCCCTCAGTCTTTCCTCATAAGGGAGATGCTCCACTCCCTTAATCATCTTAGTTGCCCTGCGCTGGACTCTCTCCAGCAGCTCCCTGTCCTTCTTGAACTGAGGGGCCCAGAACTGGACACAATATTCCAGATGCGGTCTCACCAGGGCAGAGTAGGGGGGAAGGAGGACCTCTCTCGACCTACTAACCACCACCCTTCTAATACACCCCAGGATGCCACTGGCCTTCTTAGCCACAAGGGCACAGTGTTGGCTCACGGTCATCCTGTCATCCACTAGGACCCCCAGGTCCCTCTCCCCTACACTGCTCTCTAACAGGTCGTTTCCCAACCTATACTGGAACCTGGGGTTGTTCCTGCCCAGATGCAGGACTCTACACTTTCCCTTGTTATATTTCATCCAGTTATCCCCTGCCCAACTCTCCAGCCTGTCCAGGTCTCGCTGGATGGCAGCACAGCCTTCTGGCGTGTCAGCCACTCCTCCCAGCTTAGTGTCATCAGCAAACTTGCTGATAGTACACTCAATTCCCTCATCTAAATCATTGATGAATATATTAAATAATACCGGTCCCAGTACTGACCCTTGAGGCACTCCACTAGTTACAGGCCTCCAACTAGACTCAGCCCCATAGACTACAACTCTCTGGCTTCTCTCCTTCAGCCAGTTCGCAGTCCACCTCACTACCTGATCATCCAGTCCACACGTCCTCAATTTAGCTGTGAGGATGCTGTGGGAGACTGTGTCAAATGCTTTGCTGAAGTCAAGGTAGACCACATCCACCGCTCTGCCATCATCCATCCACCGTGTTATTTCCTCATAAAAGGCTAAGAGATTGGTCAAACATGATTTCCCCCTGGTTGACTGCCCCTCATAACCCTCTTATCCTTGATATGCCTTAAGATGGCACCAAGGACAAGGTGTTCCATCACTTTCCCAGGGATGGAGGTGAGGCTGACCGGTCTATAGTTACCCGGGTCCTCCTTCTTGCCCTTTTTGAAGACTGGAGTGACATTTGCCTTCCTCCAGTCCTCAGGCACCTCTCCCGTTTCCCAAGACTTGGTAAAGATGATGGAGAGTGGTCTAGCAATGACTTCCGCCAGTTCCCTCAGCACCCGCGGGTGCATCCCATCTGGACCCATGGATTTATGGATGTCCAGATTGCTCAACTGATCTCTAACCCATTCCTCATCGACTAAGGCAAACCGCTCCTTCGACCTGACTTCATCTAAGGTCTCAGGGGTACAGGGCTCTTCAGGACTGCCTGCAGCAGAGTAGACAGAGACAAAGAAGGCATTCAGTAACTCTGCCATCTCTGCATCTTCTGTCACCAGGGCACCCATCCCGTTCATCAGTGGGCCTACATTGCCTCTGGTATTAGTTTTGTCTGCCATGTATTTGAAAAAGCTCTTTTTGCTGTCCTTGACCCTTCTTGACAGGTTTAATTCTAAGGATGCCTTAGTCCTCCTAGCTGCCTTCCTACATCCTCTAGCAGCAGCCTTATAATATGGTGTAGGCTAGGATGCTTAAGATAATAAGGTAATGGTTCGCTGAATTTTGGCAGGTTGTTTTGACTTTGCATAGAGGTAGCATAGGACTCATTCAGATTTTGATCTCATTTGAATCAGGTTGCTCATCGTTTCCATTGTCATAGAAAACTTATGCTAGAAACAATTTCTTCTGTATTCATATGTTAACTTTTATGACCAGAAATACCATAAAACTAGCTGTCTCTTGTAATATAAGCTTGTGCTTAAAAGTGGAAAATGCTTGTCTCCTTTCACCTTGTTTATCCTCTACATCTCTAAATGCTTTGGGTGGAAACACATTACTGAAATATAAATAATACTTGCTTTTCTCAAGCTGTTGAGATTCTCTCTCCTACCATATCAGCACAATTTTCACAAAACCAAGAAGCAGTGAGAAGGGAGCACTGCACAGTTCAAAGGGATTTTGGAGGACTAGTGATTCATTCACCTCCAGAAATGTTGCTGGTGTTTGGAGTGGTCCTGCTTTTTATTTAGTACAAAGTTTAGAAGAAAGTTGTTTCCTGGCCTTCATGTTGGTATGCATTACCTGTTGTTCAACACTTGAGAAAATGGTGGACTTTCATGTTGTGTATTGACAGAGATCCTTTTGTAGACCCCCATTATTATTATATTTAAGAGGCTACAATGAAAAAGTGCCCTTTTTTGTTTGTTTCACTTTCAACAAGAATCACTGTAACTGTTAGAGCTTTCAGGATCAAACTGGGCACATGACCTAGTTGCTATAGAAACCTCTCTGGGATAAAATGAAAGAGGAGGGAACACTGATGAGTGCTAATTTATAGAAGTAAGAATATTAAATATCATTGATCTGGGGCAACTGATGCCACCTCCCTATTTTATTTATTAGCAAAATGCCTGAAAGGCAACATCTTTTAATTTGCCCCCTGGAAAAAATCCATACACAGTTGCTACTTTGCAGTTATGGTCCATTAGTCACATTAGCTTGGCTAATGCAAGAAGGATTATTGTACCAAGCCCTATCTACAACAGCCATAACACAGTGTAGTCATTCCTAGTATGGATGTTACTACTGTGATCCCTCAGAGCCACATAGCCATGCATAGTGGTTTAACCTTAGCTAGCTGTCTGGTGCCCATCCATCTGCTTTCTCACTCTGCAGCAGGACAGGGATATTAAAAAAGTTGAAAAGCTTGTGGATAGAGACAAAGACAGGGAGATTGCTCACCAATTATCATCAGAGGCAAAAGAGACCTGATGTCTTCTCACAGGGACTGCCTCTTGCATCACCCACCCCATGGCCAACGTCTTGACACATGCAGCCAATACAAACTGTGAAGTTGCTAACATCTTTCTGCGACATGGTGGATGTTTTTTTTTAAGAATGACCACTCTGGCGTATAATCCAACATTCAACTACTTTTATAACTGGCTGGTTTTGTCCAGCCCCTAACAGACTGAAATAGAGCAAAGGTGGGATGCTTACCCTACACCCTGGCTGCACATTGTGTGACTATGAAGCTGCTGGGTACAGTGTGGTTGGCCAACCAAAAAAAAATCTTTCTCTCAAATCTTTCTGCAAAAGTTCTGCAAAAAGTTATATCCTGGGAGTTTAAATCCTCTTAGTGAACAAGGTATTTGAACTCAACTGAATCAGCTTCTGTCCAATCTATCTTTGTCATTGTAGCCAGTTCTCAGATGCAGTTTTTCCTTGTCTGGTGACTCTTTCTTCTTTGCATCTAACACAGTCTATCCACATCTTGTCTGCTGTAGTTTTCGTCTGATAGCAGGAGGTGGAACATGAAAGAAGGCAGAGTGAGGATAAAAATGCTCTATCAAGTGGAAAGGACCAGAGTAGAACAGAAGTAGTGAGTACATGTATCCACTGTATTTAGATAAATTGTAAATGATGAGCTATCATACCCTGACATTTCAGTTACCTCTTTAAACCAGATTTAATGAGATATATTCACAGATGCAGATCTGTGTTTTTAACTTAAGCGTGACAGCAGCTTGTAATCTGAATAGGTAGTCTGTCATTAATGTGAAGGAGGCCAGGAAACCTATCTGCATTGCTTTAAATGTGTGTTTTAAACCATATAGGTGCAATGTGAGATAATACATTATTAGTTCAGTCTTTCACTGCACATGACACATGCAGCATAGATTTCATCCCAGTAGTTATACCCAGCGGGTTTAGTTCATTGCAGTTTAATGAACCACTAGATCATAGCATGTCCTTCTATCTAGGCCCTGCCTGAAAAAAATAGTGTGGGTTTTTTTGTTCTTTTTCATCCCTCCCCCCCCTTTTTTTTTATCAATGGAAAACATTTACAGATTGTTTCTAAAGCAGAAAAAAAAAAAATATTCTAAAGTCCAGTGCAGTTCATTCTTAATTGTGAAGCTGAGCACTGAAGTGTAGAGTTTTGCCATTTAGCTCCTGCCTGAAGAAGTAATATACTCAGTAGGTTGCAGTAACCTGATGATGTCTGCTTTCTTGAGTTCACTTTGCCATTTGTTAGGAACAGTAAGTGGGCCAGGTGGTAAAGACATATGAAACCCTAATTTTGTTATTAATGCATGTCTCTGCTCTCTGTACCTAGAAATCTCTTGGCATTGTACAGTTCTATCAGGTTTTGGGGCTTTTCTTTCCCTAAGTATGTTTACACAATACGGAACATTCTGGGTAATGTCTATATCTCCCACCTAGGATTTTTTTTAAGTTATCTTTAAAACAACCACTTTATATATATATATATAAATACATTAAAATATGTATTTATATTTACATACACATATTTCTTCATGCTTGTATGAAAACTGAATTTGTTGGAGTATAACATCTCTCATCTTCTGCGGGTAGGTGAACTGTATAATTGGGTTTTTTTTGACACATATGAGAATGTAATTTTTTATTACTTGAGAACCTCATGAAAATGCAGCTAATTGACAGTTGTCTGCTTCTTTTCATCTTAATTATTAAGCTTCAGGAAATTATGAATAAGAGCATTGAGATTTGTTTCTCTCTAAATATTACGGTGTGTACACAACACCAAAAATCACAGTAAAATATTTCCCTAATAATGTCAAGAAGTAGTCACAGGCATTCTGCCTTCAGGAAGCAATTAAGAAATTTTTCCAGAGGGAATATCTGCTAAAACTGTTTTGTGAAACAAATTAATCAGAATGGCTAGGAATTAATTTTTTACCTCACCTTCAGAGACATTTTTCACCTAGTTTATTTACAAAGAAGGAAGGGTGCAGAGCCTTCTCTAAAAAAACTAGTGTGAAAATTAAAAAATTGTGTGTCCATTTAAAGGTATAAAGACATTCAAAAAGTTGTTTGCATGTGAGTGAAGGAATGTATCTTGATATAAAACAAACAAAATATTAAGAAGTTTTTTGAAAATACCTCAGCAATAGAGAAGATGTTTGAAAACGTATGTGTGAGGAGGAGAGAGGCAAGGTTAGACTCAGTGTGTCAACTTGCTAGTGGCAAACTCATTACAGAGTAGGACATTACTTGTTCCTGTACTTGGCATTACATCTGTCTGGTGTCATCAGGGAACAAGGTGATCAGCAGGTCATATGTACAGTAAAATATAACTAAACTACAAAAAGTACATAACTTTGGGCCCTTCGGAGTAGAATGTTTCTTTGTTGAGAGTTAGAAGACATTAAACCTGTTGCAGAAGAGAAGGCTCAGGACAGACATTATTGGTCTCTACAAATTCCAGAGAGGTGGGTGGTGAGAGGAGGTGGGTGGTTTCTTCTCCCAAGTAACAAGTGATAGGACAAGAAGTAATGGCCTCAAGCTGCACCAGGGGAGGTTTAGACCAGATATTAGGACAAATTTATCCACCAAAACGTTAGTCAGGTATTGGAACAGGCTTTCCAGGGAAGTGGTGGAATCATTGTCCCTGAATGTGTTCCAAAACTGTGTAGACGAGGCCCTCAGTGACATGGTTTAGTGGTAGATGGGCAGTCCTGGGGTAATGGTTAGATGTGATCTTAAAGGTCTTTTCCAGCCTAGTTGATTCTATGATTTATCAGACCAGTGTTTGCTGTCAGGCTCATTCTCATCTTCTAACTTCTCTTGCTATGAGGCACTGGTAGATCCAGGCCTATGATTTCCTAGTCAATCCAGGAGGAGAAATTAATAATGATGACTTGTGGGCTGAAGTTGTTTAGCACAAAGCTGAAGCAGTTGCAGAAAAACTTGGAAAGTTGCCTCAGTTTACCATCTTTAGAGGAGAGACATAATGCTTTGAACATTGCAGAGATACTGTTAGTTCTGTGATGCTGAGAGATTTACTCTGGAATAGTGGAGATGCACAATATTTTGGGAGGTTAATGGTAAACAGGTAAACTTATCTGAGTTACTTATCTGATAAACCTGGTGCACTTTCAGACATTCATGGGGAAAACTGTTATTTTCTGATGCCTGAACTGTATGTATAAAAGGAGGTGCAATTATATGTGAAGCAAAGAATAGCTTCATCTTCCAGAGAGGTATGAGAAGTGCTCTGCAGTTTTGTGATTAAATATTTTTGAGAGTGATTAGAGTTAGAAGATCAGCAGCTATTTCACATGCCTAAGCACATAGAGTAAGGCCACATGCATGTTTTGTATATTATATGACGTATATTAATCTCTGCCCTATGAAGAAAGACAGAAAGAAAAAAAAACCTAAAAATATTTGTTTCTCTTCTGTTCAGTACTAGCTTAAATACTGGTAAGATTTTAGAATATCTCTGTACAATTACAACCGAACCTGCAATAAGTGCTATTATTACAGGGCTAAAGTCGTGTTACTGCCTGGCCGCTACTGCCTATTTTGAGATATCAAAGTATGCCTGAGACCAGCCAAATAGGTAAACAGTAAACTTAGATTAAATGTTTAATCGCAGTTGAAAACAAACACTCATTAAAAATAAATCACAGTTTGCTTCAGCCAGCCTCTGCTCCTTCAGCCAGCTCTGGCTGGAAAGTATATACACCTGCTTCTTTTCCACTACTTTTAACCTTTTGAAGTTACAACCTTTCTAGTTGGAAATTATTTTAGTTGGTGGTTGCTTGTTCTTGGTACCTACAATAATCTTTTCTCTCCCACTTAATGGATGAAGAGTAAATTTTCTCTTTATAATCAGCCTTATTAAACTTTGTGATGTTGCTTCTCTTTGACTAGAGAAGATTATCAAAAAGATGATGAGTCTCTAGAAAGCTGCCATCTATTGTGTGCTTCAAGGGTTGTAACAAAAGCTGTCCAAGTAGTACTGTGCATTAAATCAGCTATTTGTACCATCTATATAGTCTGCTTAGGAGACCCCAGTGTAGGTCATGATCTGAGCTTTGAAAGTAAATGGAGATAATAAGTAAGAACATATTTGGTTCAGGAACTTGTTAGTGCAGTCTTGGCAGGTGTTGAGCAGAATAGGTCCTGGAAATCTTGTCCTGTATATTTGCAGTAGAGGAAGGTAGAAGGGTTTACATGCTGTATCCAAGAGCCAGCCTTCCTAGGAATTGGATGGATGCTATACTCCTCACCCATAGATTGTCTTTTGCTGAACTGGTACCAAAAATTACCCTTGTCTATGCAGTAAAAAGTCCAGCTCATTAAGAATGAATCTGTGGAGTCCAGTCAATATCCACTGTGCGTGGTCTTTCATCAGGATTTACACTAACTGTAGTCTGACCCTTGGTTACTAGGTGAATCCTGAAATGCATATTTCAATTTAGTTTCACCAAAAATATATGTAGTTCATGCCCTCCAAGACTGCTCTGTGATGTGAATTGAAGTGTGTTAAGTGGGAATGGGTGGGAACGTCATTTTAAAAGCATGCTTCTGATTCAAAATAAGCTGCTAATGCAGATGCACCCAATTAAATATAAAGTGTATGGACTATGGTCTCACGATACAAAATGTTCTTTTGAACTTACCTTTCCTTTGCAGTGCAAACATATCAGAAAACCTGTCCTCGCAACTAACACAGTCAGAAAATAAAAGTAGTTACTCTTTTATTTTGGGGAACATTTCAATGTCAGTCTTATCCCAAAGAAGAGCTTTTCAACATAAAGTCAAGAAACCTTTTCTATGGAGAACTGGCAAACAATCAGGTTAAAACTCGGTGACTGTAAGGAGAATATCAATGTCTTTCTGAAGGCTTGTATATTTTAAAGCCAGAAAGAGACAGCTTTTCTTCCTCTCTAACATGGGCCATAGATTTCACAGAGGGATCTCTTGCAAAAGCCCCTAAACTACTGTTTATGATACAAATGTTCTTTCTTACTTTCAGAACTCACAGTGAAAGGAACAATACTACACTCAAAGGGACACTGCAGCTGTGATTAATTGCACATGCTAGTAAATGTACATCTTACCTGCAATGTGCAAAATTTCTATTGAGAACAGCAACATGGAGATCAGTCGAATTCAAGTATTACTGGAGTAAATTTTCTGTGTAATAAGGGGAGGGGCTTTCATGAAAATTATTTTTCCTTCACTTTTACATTCATTGCACATACTAGTATGGATATGAGCAACTGTTTAATTAAATGCTATGCTGAGTTTCCTTGATCTTTGAAATAAGACCCTGCTAGGAAGAGCATTACCTCAGTCTATGAATTCTTCTTAAGATACATGTAGGGCAGGTAGCGGGAAAATAACTTGAAGGAATATCACTCTACCTGATGGATGATGGAGAGTCCAAGCTATTGAAATTGATTGTACTGTTAAAGAGTTCAGAAGCAGAAATGCCTGGAAATGCTCTCTTCCTTCAAAGAACGAACTCCCTCAGAGCAAGTTTCAGGTAGCTTCAGTTCAAGGGTCTGATTCGCCATCTATGGATTGCAAGTGGACCTCTCTGAGTTTCAAAATGCACACACAGAAGTCAGTATGGGAAAGCAGCCTTTCTGGGAAGTGTAGGGCCACTCTACAGCAATTACATCTGCCTTTAATTGCTGGAGAACAGAATTAGATACACATACACTACCAGTGGGGGCAGAATAACACTCAGTACCTTTTCTGAAATACCCATATCAGGGAGCCTTCAGATAGTGGTTTGATAGCAAACAACACTGACTTCATTCTTTCAACTATGGATCAGGTTGACTGTCTGTGGAAAAATGGAAATAAACTCTTGGACAAAGGAGTTTTTGAACTACTGTCCAGATGCCCCAAGGATATGCCTTTCCTGTTTGACCTAAACCTCTTCCATGACTGTGAAGCAGTCAGCTTGGTTTGAATGCTGAAGGTCCAGCAATCTGGATACACAAAGGAGCACATAGCTAAAAGTGTTTCACCTGAATCTGTATTTTAGGGAAATCTCCAGAATATCTAGTTGCGAATTTCAGCTGTCTTCCCTCTCATCTCCTTGTTGCAAATGCTGTGTTCATTGGTATGTTTTGCAGATTCTGTTTCACACTTGCAATATTTAATATTTATGTTAATGTATGTCTGCACCCCCAATTTAGTGGTATACAGAAAATACTCAGATATATAGTACAAATATTTGCCTCTGGTTAGACTTCCCAGAAGTTAATTTGTTACAATATGTTCTACACTGATAGCTGGACATAGGAAAAGGGTTACTTGCAGTGTTGATTCATTGTTGGTCAACTAACCATCCTTTCAGCTTGAGCTTATTGTCAGTCTGCTTTCTCACACCACCATTGCTGGAGAAGGAGGAAGTTTTTGCCTCAAATTTAATATTAGGGGTCTAAAATGGAAACCTCTAGATGTCTAATGGTTCGCTCTGAAAAGAGACAAATTATGGTCCTGCTAAGGGACTTTCATGGCAGGCATGCCATAAAAAATAGAAATTAATTAAGAAGGGCATGCTATGAATTTGGTGTTGTTTTTTTTTTTTAATCCTTTTATTTATATATTTTAATCAGATTAATTCTTTCTTTCTTTTGACTGTTATCTTTCTGGTCTTGGATTTATCAGATAGATAGATAGATAGATAGATAGATAGATAGATAGATAGATAGATAGATAGATAGATAGATAGATATTTTATTGAACTGCCAGGAACAGCAATTACATAGGCATTTGTATTGGAGATTTCCTCTGTAGACCTGAGTTTATAGCAGCTGATCTGAGTAGATGGAAATTAGAAGGAAGAGGATATGCTGAAAATCACACTGTAGGAAAACTGAAAGAGATGTAACCTGTCTGCTGGACTGTAAGATTGGCCTGGGATGGCATGTAGCAGCCTATCCTCAGTTAACTAATTCATCCAGTTTGATTGACAGTGACATAAGATTGAGTAGATGTCCTTCATGAGTGTGCAATATTATCAAAGTTTTGGAGGTGGGAAGTAGCATGAAGGAAGAAAACACTGGCTACAGCAAAAGCTTATGTGTTTCTCCTAGCTCCAGAGTGCTGCAATTGTAAGACAGTATGTGTGTATTTTTCTTCATTCAAAGAGTGTTTACATGTGGTTACACTGCTTTGTGGTGTATGCAGATATTATTATTCATGCTAAAAGTCAAAGAGACTGTTTTTTGCTTTAGCTAAAGGTGGTTAAACAGTGTATCATCTGATGTAGTTACTGTTGTCCTCCAGTCCTGTGTATAAATAGAGACTGTTGCTTTTAAAGAGAGTGTGCTATCACTATGTCATCGAGCTAAATGATTTAAAACATTGGAGAATTCACAAAGTACTGCAAGTTCTACTTGTATGATACGTGGAGCTTACATTATGCAAATGGAGCTATAGTTTTCAAATACACTAATCACTGAGTTTATCCAGATACACTCAGTGTAAAAAAAAATGTAACTGATCTTATTCTCTGAGGGACACTGTGAGATGCTCTTCAAAAATAATTTATAGGTGGAAGAGAAAGAAACTGGTGCTCAAGTATGCAGGAGTAGCATGGAGATTTTTTTGTTGAGAAAGGTGAGGAGAGTGTAACTGTCAGTGATGGTTCAGCTATGTAGTTGTTTGTAGGAGCTGGGAAGAAGTACCAAGGCAGTTTGTAGTATTTGCATACTGAGAAGTACACTGTTCATTTACTCATGCATTTAGGTCTTAGCCTCTTTGGATGAATTTAAAAGGCTTGAGGTTAAACAATTCAATTTCAAAACCAGATTTTAAAAAGAAATAAATACCTTGCCCTTCTCATTGTGTTTTTATTTGATGAGAGTAGTTTGATTGTCAGGTATGTCTGAAAAAGCAGATGAATTCCAGTGTGGAACCCATAAATTATATTGTGTATGATTTAGCTATTTTTACATTTTCTTTTTCAAGTACCTTTATTTCAGATCTGAGATACCACAGAATAATGTCACAAATGGCATCATGTGATCTTCCCTGTTAAATCTGTGTGAATAAGGATCATCCAGATTTAATAAGAGAGAATGTTTAAGCAAATTTAATTTTAAGGCTTTTCTACTACTGCGATCTGTCACGTTGCCATATATAAAGTCATGCTGTTCATTCACCTCTGATTATGTCTGTGGGTCAAATATTTGCTCTTTACTACCCAAGTTTCTTAACTACTGGAGTGAAAATATTGTAGTCAGTCACATTTACTTTTGAGATCACTAGCTTCATTTTTCTTTTTATACTGGAGGTTTTCAAAAGCCAGTTTTGTTATGTTTTTTTTAGGCTTACTGTATGACAAGTGCCTATCTGAATGGGCACAGTGCTTCTAACAAATACTTAAAATCAATATATAAAAAAAGAAACTGCAAAGCCACATCACATCAGCTCTGCTCGCTCCAAAGGCATTTTGAGTTTAACTCACATAAGATCTCCTGAAAGGCTGAGAAAGATGTGGGTGACTCAGTGCATGTTGATGAGATATCTAAAATTTTAATCTAGACTTCACCTACCTGATAATTGCCTATGCCATTGCTACTCAGCGATTACTGTTTGCTAACAAGTTATATTAGCTTTGTAAATCAGATTTTAGTATCTTTTCAAAACACTTTTCAATCCTGAGGATACTATTCTTGCTGTGTCAGAAAGTTTGGAGTGAACACGTAAAAGCACCCTTAGGATGTTTCAGTTCATTAACTGTACATATCAAGAGCACTGAAGACACCGGTGATGGACAAAGACCATACAGAGCTATGGAGTATACGTGCAGGGACCTATTTACACAGAAATCTGTGCCATTGCACCTGGTCTAGGGGTTGGCACTAACCAAAATTCCTATATCTGGAAATGATATGCCTAATTCCAATCTGAACAGAGCTGTAACATCAGTACTGCTAGTATTCCCCATGCCTATGTAATGGGAAATGACATATTTTTTTATTCTTAAATAAAAATAATGTCTGCTCATATACTGTCAGAGCTACATAAGTGTCTCTGTGGGAGCATTATTAATGGAGAAATGTTTCAGGTAGCTGCTGAATACTAGTGAGATGTTCCAATTTTCTGGAAATTGGTTGTTCTTCAGTTAGATTGTCTCATAATTGGCTTAAATACAAATTAAAGTCTTCCAGATAACAAAATAGATTGAAATGTTTAAGATAAAAAGAATCATGTTTAGGTTTGTAATTTAATAAGAAAGAGCTGAACTTTTATTTTTTTTATTTTTTTTATTTATTATTATTGTTTAGAGGAATATTATTAGGGAGAAATATGGGCCTTTGTCATAAAGGTGCACGAAAAATCCTTCAGAAAACTATTATTAAGTTATGCAGTTTTCAAAGGGTGGCATCATGGACTTGAATAGGCTGGAAGTTTAACTTGGTGTATGACTGCTTTCCTCTGCAACTTGCACTGCCTGGCAATTGCTCTTTTATTCCACTGATGGTAATCATGGCTAGTAAAAGATTAAAAGGCTGCCTAATCTTCACACCGCTGTCAGTCGCAATCAGCAGAAAATGTCCTGAAAGGTGATGCACAGTCTGTGAGCTGAATAGGGAGCAGTGTGCACTTTTCAAGGCTGAGTAACAGGTGGCAAGCAGAAAAGAAAGGTGCTCCACTTAGCGTATTATCAAACTGTGAGTTGCTGAAGAGTGCAGATGCTTTGGGGTGCTGTTCCCATGAGTGGTGGTGGCACTGCTGAGGATCCCTGGGCAGGAGCTGCGTTTGTCATCAGGCAGCTGCATACCTGCCAGGAGCTGTGCAGAGGCAGCTGGGAGCATGGAGAATGCAGAGGCAGCTGTGACAGAGACACAGAGGTGGTTTCTACCTGGCCTGATTTGAAATGAAGTCACTGATTTCTAATGAAACTCAGGGTTGGAAACTGCAGTAGGCTAGGTAGGTTTACCCACACCCTTTTCATGTGGCTGAATGCGCTGTTGGTCTCCCACTCAGCTCCTGAACCTTCTGCTATGGTACTCTTGCCCACATAGCTGGTTGATCTTTGTGTGATGACCTCTGTGGTGACTGCCAGCTCTTCTACCTCACTGACAGCTGTGGCTGTATCTTTGGCAGGGGTACCTCAGCAGTGGGCAGGTGCCTAGTTAACTTAATTGTTGAAAGGGATAATGGAATTTCCAGAGTAGGAGTATCACTACAGCCAAGGCTCTTGGAGAGTTCTCCAGGAGTTAACAAAAAGCGAATGTTTCCATCTATTTCCATCTGATTTACTACCATTCAATGGTAGTAAAACATTTTCTAGAAACCTCTGGCTCTATAAACTTTTATCAACTCTGAAACCATGTAGATCTTGCAATGTGTTTGTCCACCTGTTAGCACCAGTTGATATAGTTAGCTGCCTCTAGCATGAGAGCAAAAGTTGTTGATGATAATTCTGTGGTATTCTCATATTAATCCCTGCAGGAGACACAGTGAAGGTTAGGTTTAAAACAACAGTATCATTCAAAGTATATTTCCTGGTCAGAAGTAGCACCAGTCCTGCTAAGCGAATGGTGGGATGTACACAGTAGAATACTTTCTGTACAGGGTAGCAAAAAGCAGGTGGCTAAAATCCAATTATCAAAATCACATTATCCATTATAATTACCTTAAATGGAGTTTCCACTATTTCAGTGTATTGCATGGGACCGTTTTATCTTGAAATCTTTATTGTGCAGAGTGCCTTTTGGAGTAGCTGAGTTCAGACACTCTGTCTACCTGCCCTTTGAGAATCAGTATTTACTGATGCATGTGGCCTCATCAGAATTTATGATGCCGGTGCAGACAGCTGGGGTATAGCCACAATTTCCTCCAGAGAAGGCAGAGGAGTTCAAGTATTTGGGGTGACAGACAGGGTCACAGTGACTTCTGCAGGGATGAGGAGCTGGCACCAGTCTCTACTCACTTTTGCTGTAGGTTAAAGATGATGTAATTCAGAGCTGCATATTGTCAGTGTTTTATTATCTGCGTTACTGCTGTACTTAAGTGACAGTATCTCAACCTATTGCAAACATGTACATGCTATTCTTCTCTTGGACAACTGCCACTGTTAGGCACTGTTAGGCTGAGTAGCAGAGGTATTCTCCCGAGGATTAGAGCTTGCTGGAAGCATTACAACAATTTCTTTTTCTGTGAAATATCTTGGTTTGTCAAAAAGCAATGTGTTTTGTAGAAATTCTTTTTTTTTTTTTTTTGGTAGCTGGGAGTTTCCTCCAAAGCATAAGAAGTGGTCCAATGAAACCTGTCAAGGGAGTCTGCCAAGCTGCAGGATCACAAGAGCAGTGATGTTATGGTTCTCTAGACACCTCTCCTAGTATGTACACGGTGTCTAGATCAGGCATTGTACGATTGTGAGTGCTATGCTTCAGAGGACCCTGTCGACAAATTGCTGCATGACTTGAAATTCCAGCGCTTCTGGATTCCCTGTTGATCTAAGAAAACATGGGAAAAGCTATTCTTGAAGCCAATTTCTATTTAAATGGCAAAGAGTTTCAAAGTTTTAACAACCCTCTTCTGCCCTCTCTTTTGCAATGAAGGACACTCATATCTTCAAAAGATGGGGTAGCCAATTACTAGTTTAAGTTTTATAAAAATTAAAAGAAGTCCTAATTCTTTGAAAAGATAATAAAATTTATCACTTGTATTTCTGCAGGAATCCTGATTTGGACCAAAAAGCTAGATTTAAAAGCCAAAATAGAAGAAGTTTGTATGGTACGAACATGCAAAGTTTTGATCAGTTTTACTAAGGTAGCTGTTTTCTATGCTTTCCAAAAGAGCACATCTCTGGAGTCTTTCAGAATGCATATTTTGAGATCAAGTTAAGACCTGCGTTCACCATTTCTCTGCTTTTGAAGTAATACAAAGGGGATGTAACCTGTGCTTCTGTGCCAACTGTTTTATGGCAAGTCATTTGCCTAGATGCTGAGGTGAATGGGAACATAACTGAATGAGTGGTGAAATGGAGGCACATGGCAGAATCTGGGCAGATCCAAAACTCTCTGTGATACTATCACATTGCCTTCACTCCATATGCAGCGTATTTACAGTCTTAAACACATTAGTTATCCCATCCCACCCCAATCCAGCAAAGCAGTTAAGCGTATGCTTAAGTCAAATTGCTGTCAGCCTGATTTAAGCAGCACTTAAGCAAAGCACACTCTTAAATGCTTATACGACTGTGGAGGGATTGAAACATGTGCTTAATGTTCAGTGCATACTGGTATGTTTTGCTGGGTAGGACCTCTGAAAATGGAAAGGAACTAGAGCAATTTTTCTTCATTGTAACAGTGCTTATTGCTGCAGATTTGTTAATGGCTGTTAGAATGAGATGAGGTTAGTTTAGACAGTTCAATAGGATCGCTCTTATATATAGACTTTTTCAAGTTCATAAACATTTAAAGGAAGGAAATTCCATTGCTCTGGTGAATTCTGGAGGGTGTGGTAAGCCACAGTCAGCGTGGCTGAAAGAATAGAAGAACTGATGAATTTCAAAACTATTATTTTCATGATGGTTTTCTCTTGCATAGTCATCAAGGTCTGAAGAACAACATAGTAAGGGATAACTCAGGAAATTCACTTCTACCTTCAGCAGTAAATGGAAAGGATAGTTTTTATCAAGAAACTATGAAACAAATTTCAGTCCTGTTTTGACTAGAAAAAAGTGATACCTCAATTACTCATTTTTGTATGTTTCTATAACACGTCCTGTTTATTCTTTCATGGTTGTGCACAAAAAGATGTTTGCATTATACTAATCACCCTGAACCCTTGGATAATAACCTAACAAATTTTATTCAAGCATGGTTACCTAAACAGATTTTTCAATACTTTTTCTTCTTTTCAGTCGAATGCTCGATCTTCCTGTATTGTGGTCCTCCTTGAATTTCTTGTTTTTCCTTAAGGCTTTATCTCAGGATTCCAGTTAAGACTAGTTAATACAATGATAAAAAATAATTTCCAAACCTTGTCTTTATAACACTGTATTTTTTGGAAAGTCTAGAAAGATAAGACTAGTGAATAATTTCATCTGCAGAGGAGAAGTGGGATTCTAACAGAATTAGATTGATTTAGGGGGAGCAGTTGGCATGCTGAGAGGTAGAGACTTCATCCAGAGACAAGACTGAGCCAAGAGAGAAAAGTCATGAAATTCAGCCAGGAGAAGTGCAAAGTGAGAGCAACATTGTCACTCAGTAGTGCTGCCCGAGAATCAGTTGAAGAACAACTTTTGTGTGAAGGACCTGCATGGGTGATGGACGCCAAATTGAAAATTAATCAGGAGGGAAGTTTTATCATGACTAAAATAAGCCTCATGTCATTTATAATTTGAAAAAATATAACTGTACCTGCAGTCCTTTGTAGACAACTTTTTCTTAAGTACCTGAGTTCTACACAACGTTAGGTATATGAAGTTAGCACTATCATTCGGAAACACATGGGGTATTATCTAGGAGTTAATTAAACCAGGGTAGGTCAATAAATCACTAAAACTTATAGAGCATTATCACTCAGTAGAGTTGTTTGGTTTCTATATGCACTATATAAATATCACGTCTGATGTCAACATTTTCATCAATAGTGTAGAAGAAATATGAAACCAAAACTAATTTGCAAGGTAGCACAAAGATTGCTGCAATGGCAAGTGAACAGTAAGGATGGATCATATAGTCCTCCTGATCACTTACTAGTCTAGGTCTTTTTAAGTGTTGCTATAGTTTAAAACAGATGTATGTACCTAGAAATACGATCATAGTCAACATCTTAAAAAACTGGGGCTTTGTTTCAGTATCAGTGACTGAAAAGAAAGGCATAATAATAAGTAAAGGAAAAGTGTGAACCCTGAATGTGATATTGGAGAAACATAAGTCAATATGTTATAAATTATTATATAAAAATGGAAGTGGGAGTATAAGGTGATTTTATTCAGTATGAGACATTGTGAAGTTGCTAAGAAATTATTTTCTAAAATGTAGGCGTCCAGACTTTTTAAATTGAAAGTAAAAGCTACAGTGAAATTATGGAATTTATTAAAGACTTGGAGAATACTTCAGTGAGATACTTGAAACTCTCCATCATTTGATGATGGTTAAGTACCAAAATGAAGACAAATATGAATACAATAAAAGGGCGGTGTTTGTAAGGAATTTCCCCATTGATGTGAAAAATCTTATCTCTGTAGGGAAATAATGGAAGATTGGCGAGGAAGATTGTAAACATGCTCAAGTGACTTGTAGCTGGGATGTAAAGAGCACATATATCATATTAATTGTTGTTTAGCTTTCTGTGTCAGACAAATAGAACATCTGTGTATAAATAACATAGGCCTATGATAGACTTAGAGGCACCCTATTGAACATACTTGAGATTCTGCCTTGCTGTAGGAAAGATCAAAGTGCAGCAGTAAACTACACCTGTGTGAACTCCTGAAAACAGCAGGTTTAGTGATCCTCTAGCATGGACTGAGTTCCACAGTGGCTGCATCCCTGCATGTGTGCCTCTGCCCAAGTGCTACTTTAGGGATCCCCCAGTTGGTGAGATGATGAAATGTATTTCTTTGCTTTTCATTCATGGTTTTATGGTTGTTCCTGCATCTTGCCTGTGCTGACTCACACAATTGCCTCTTCAAAATGTGTTCTTTCTATGCTGTGAATATAATAAAGTGCTTTTCAGTGTTCAGCTCTGCTAGGTTGTTCTCTCTAGCTGTTTTCTCATCAGGAAAGGGTTCTTTAATCTAGGGGAAAAAAAAACAGAAACAGCATCTAGAAATCAGAACCAGACAAATTGAAAAGGGGAAAAAAAACATTTTTAACAACTAGATGGACTGGATCAATGGGAAATGCAGGGAAAAAAAACAGTAAAGGGACATCACAGAGTCCCATTTCTCATTTCTCCAGTTCAAAACTGGGTGTATATCAGAAACCGTGCTTTAGTCAAAGGCACCAATTCTTTATAAAGCACCAGTAACTGAGCTATGGAAGGGTAACTTGGTGAAAATAAATTATTTATGATGTCCAGAGGTTCAAAATAAATTATTTTGTAGTCATAGCCAGCACTGAACAGTATGAATTTATTATTTCAGGTACCATTTTCTGCCTGCTAGTATCCCACCACATCTCTGCAACTGAGTTAACTTTGAAAGTTCTACTCATCAATCAGCAAAGCAGTGTTCCTCAAGCACTCCTACAAATACTAGAAAGGCCTCCTAGCTATGCTTTTCATCCCAGAACTCCTAATTTCCACAGAAAGAAAAGCATCAATGTTTGTGTACAGTGATAATAATCTAAAAACTACCCAATGCAAAATCGTCTTCTTATTAAAAAGCTGAAAATCAACTTTCCTATAATTATCATATCCTTTCAGTAATGGTGAGAGTGAACAATGAATAAATATGTGTAAATAGTTTCAATAAAAAACACACTGTGATGTAGTATTTCCTTTCATAATCATGATGTAAGCATCTTTACCAGAGTTTGTCTTTCCAATTATCAATAAACCCGCACCTACTGGGTGTCCTGACTCAGTGAGCCATGTTAAGTATACTGTGGCAAATAAAAATCAGTCTTTAAGTTGTATACACTTTTATCTAATAATTTTTTTTCCCCCAGGTTCATGGGCTCACATTTCTTGGGGTGATTGATGGCTCTAAGCAAATCCAAATTCAATACCAAGATGGCTTTAACTTAAGCTAGAGAGAATCATACCAAGAGTTTGTGATCTCACCCTTGTTTATCCTTCAATGTTTTGAAGGAGTGGAATAACACACATTTGTCATAACCTCACATCAGTCTGATTGGTTGTCTGATACCAGACAACATGTTTTTAGAAAAAATATGCTTATTATACCTATGTATAATTATTAAAAGCTCCATTGACCTGAAAAAAACAGTTGCAAATGAAATCTATAAAACTGATACTGGAAAGAAAGTGTTTACATTTTAGGTTCAAAGAGTAATTACAAATGAGAATTCAGATGACTAATCTCAAACTTGTATGTGGTATCTGGGCATATATGCTGGAATCATCCCCAACAGAGCTTGAAACTAGAATTGCAGTGATATGTAACTAGTATATGAGGAAATGACTGCAGTACTTTCTTTTGTAATATAAAGACTCACAGCTTCCCCTCCTCCCTGGCAGAGCACGAGACTCACAAAGTCTTTGGTCAGAGTAAACATGACTTAGCAACAATTAAAAACATCAGCGTTATCAGCTCTATTCCCAGGCTGAAAGTCAAAAAACAATGCTGCACCAGCTACTAAGAAGGAGAAAAAATTGACTGCTACTGCTAAACCCAGGACACATAGCTGAACCTATAATTCTTCCACGGGTAAAAGTAAGTCCTGGATAGGGCTTAGGTGAATGACATAAAATATTTAATTTATCACAACTGAGGTACAATGGCACTTTGTTAATCAAATATGCATGTTAGAGGATTACTTTTTTCTTGCATTGTGGCTTCTATAATGATATTTCTACGTCATCAATGTTCTTTATATGTTCTCTTCTATACAGCTGTAGTTCTTCGTTCTCCCTTCTGTTTATTTTTCCCAAGCTATGATTTTCTGTGTGGAAAAGCACAGATACCAATGGATGTGTGTGATCAGATTCCTGTAGTCACAGAAAAGGATTAGATTTCATTTTCTTCATGATGTTATGGAAAGATAAAAACTTTAGCTCCAAAGTAAAATACTTTCATTATAACAAGATTGTTTGAGTAGATGCCTAATACAAAGTCTAGTAATGTGTAATGGAATCTGAGAAGTAATTTGGCTATCTTTGTTTATTTACTCCCACTGAGGCCAAAGAGTGCTTCTTGGTTTGAAAGGTTTTATTACACCAATTTGAGAGTTATCCAGCTTCCTTTGTGAAAGTAAGTAGTGCATTCTGCTGCACCTTCAGAAGTAGAGAATATAAGGTAGCTGAAAATGTCCTTGTGTGTTACATGAAGTTACAAGCATGTCCTTAAATTATCTTTTACTCCTACATGAATAGACATTTTTCTTAGCTGCTTAGTTTAGTATATCATAATTTAAAAAATATTGCAGCTGATACCTTTCCAATTGCACTCAAGAAGGATGGAGCCAACAGAGGCTCCCTGGACAGCCTGCATTGCTGTCTCGCTGTCCCAAAAGAAAAGCCTTTTCCTTGAGTCCTATCCAAACCTCTTTTGCTTGGTCCATCTGATGCCCCTTGTCTCTCTGGCTCCCTCTTCTCAACCACCTCTCTGCAAGTACCAGGGGCTGTTTTCAGCCCCAGCCTGTACCCATCTTTGTAACAGGCTGAACCAGCCAGTCCCTATACTTTCTTTCAGGGGCCAACTCTATCAGCTGAACGTTCACAAGTCCGTGGGGTCTGATGGGAATCATCCCAGAATACTGAAGGTGCTAGCAGAGGTTATGGCAGGACCCCTCTTGACCATCTACAAAAGTTCTTGGGAGTCTGGGAAGGTCCCTGCTGACTGGAAGCTACCCAGTGTTACTCTGATTTACAAAAACAACATGAGGGAAGATCCAGGGAACAAGAGACCTGTTAGTCTAACCTCAGCTTCTGAAAAAATTGTGGAGAAACTTATACTCGGTACTATTGAAAGGCATTTGAAGAATAATGCAACTATCAGGCAAAGCCAGCTTGGGTTCACAGATAGAAAGTCCTATTTAACTAATTTGATATCTTTCTATGATAAGGTCACCCACTTACTGGATGAAGGGAATGTGGTAGATGTAGTTTTTCTGGATTTTACTTTTGATATGGTCTCTCACATCATTCTTCTGGACAAGCTGTCCAACTGTGGAATGAGCAGGTTCACAGTGCACTGGGGGAAGAACTGTCTGAAGGATAGGTCTCGCAGGGTTATAGTGAATGGGCTGATAATCCGTGGCTGATAATCCGTCACCAGTGGTGTTCCTCAGGGTTCAACTCTAGTGCCAGTTCTGTTCAGTATGTTTATTGATGGTCTCGGTGCAGGAGTTAAATGCATTATTAGCAAGTTTACTGATGACATCAAACTGGGAGGTTCTGTTGACTCTCTTGAGAAGCAAGATGCCTTGAAGAGGTATCTAGATAGATTGGAGCAGTGGGCTATGATTAATGGGATGAAATTTAATTTTAATTTAATTTTAAAGTTGAAATGCCAGATTCTGCACATAGAACAGAGTAGGATTGGACACAAGTATACACTGGGAGATGAGTGACTGTAGAGCAGCCTTGCAGAAAGGGATATAGGGGTTCTGGTCAATAACAGTCTTAACAGGAGTCAGTGGTGTCCCCTGACAGCTAAGAGGGCAAATGGCATCCTGGGGTGCATAAAATAGGGCATAATCAGCCAGTCAAAACAGGTGATTATCCCACAGCATTTAGCATTGGTGAGACCTCTCTTTGACTGATGTATGCAGTTCTGAGCCCCACAGATTAAGAAGGATGTGAAGGTACTCGGATGTATCCAGAAGAGAGCAACAAAGCTGGTGAAGCAGCTGGAAGGAATGTCCTGTGAGGAGCAGCTATGGACTTTGGGCTTGTCTAGTTTGGAGAAAAGGAGACTGAAGGGTGACCTCATTGCCCTCTACATCTTCCTAAAGAAGGGAAGGGGAGAGTGAGGTGCTGATCTCTTCTTGCTGGTATTCAGGGACAGGATGTGTGAGAATAGTTCAAAGCTGCACCATGGGAGGTATGGACTGGACCTTAGGGAACATTTCTGTACCAAGAGGGTACTCAAACGCTGAAACAACCTTCCTAGAGAGGTGGTTGATGCCCCAAGCCTGTCAGTGCTCCAGCCATAACGAGCTTGAGGTCCCGTGCTGAACTCTCATAGTTTTATCAGCATCTTTCCTGTAATGGGAGGTCCAAAATCTAATGCGATATTTAGGTGTGGTCTCCTAAATGCTGAGAATATTGGGGTAATCCCATTCCTTCATAGACACGGTGTAGTCCTACTGTCCAGCTGGTGCTGGATCATGCATAGCTCCCTGTGCACCAGAGCCCCTGCACCTTTCCTTCATAGCTGCTCCTGTGCCTGGCCTCCTACAGAGTGTACAGTGGCTAAGTCTCTGCTTTCCCAAGGACAATAATTCACATGTGGTTGTTGAATTTCATGAAAATCCAGGGTATATTTGTGTAGAAACTTACCATTTATATATTTATAATATTCAATGTGAATTCTTCCTCTGTACTGTGCAGCAGAAAATATATGGACTCAGTCAGAGATCAATATGATCAGGCAAAAGCCGTTTATTACAAAGCCTTAACCCCTTAAATACTGTTTCTTACATGCCCTTACAGTGATCTGGCATATTATGATTGGATACATGTCTTGAAGACCCTTTGTAACTAACATATAATTGGTTGAGCACAGGTGTGAGAACTTGACCTCGAAAGCTTGCCAACAGTCCACAGTTCTCATTAACTTGGTGAAATCCAGCTTCTTCTTATCTTGCTTGCTTAAGCTTCTTTGGGCCTCTCATGGCCTTGCTGTATCTTTCAGGATTATTCAGAATTTATGTACCAATTATCCATTCTCCCGTGAGAACACTGCCTCCACATCTCCCCCTTTTTGTTTTATATATGATTTGGATGACTCTACTTGAGCAAGGGATTTGGGCTAGATTATATCTCCAGTATATGCCAACTACCGGCTGCTGGGCCTGCCCCTTTTTTCTGCTGTATGGCTCTCTGGTAACAGGGGAGGCCATCCTTCACATCATGGCGTGTGTCCCCACCGCTCCACGCCTGCTGGGTTGCAGCCAACAGCGGAGCTAAAGGTCCTTCTTGATGGCAAACACAGAGGCCAACCCAGTCTTGCCCTTGACTGTGGTAGCAGGCATTTTGTCAGCCTCAGTCCTTGCACCTTGTTGTCAATGCAGTTTCACCTGCTTCATCCAGTAACAAGTCGCTACTACAGCAAGGCACACACAGATTTACATTAGCAGAGTAACTATTACAGGGTGCAGCAGCATGTTGAAGATGCTGATGGCAGCGAGGGACTAGCCAAAGAAATTTCTTATCAGTGGAATTCTCCCATCCTCTTAATTTGTTCCATCACCTGCTTTATAACACTACCATTGTATTAGAATCTTTCCAGCTTTTGCCTTAGCATTTTCTAGCAGCTACTGCAAATTTGCATACTCTAACATCTCTTTTACAAGTGACAAATCTATATAATACAAGGTGTAGTTTCTTATTAGCAACTGGCTAGTAGTACTGTGACTACAAAAGGTACTAATCTCTCTTTGTCACAAAGGACATAAATTTATTAAGCATAAAACTTGCCGAGGTTTGTTAATCTTACAGACAAGATCACTTTTCAAAATGGTTCCACCTGTTGTGGGGTGGCTTTTCTAGTCCATTTGTGTTGCCTTTCCTATGGTTGTTGCTTAAATAAGACTGTATCTTATTGCTCTGGGAGGTAAAGTATGCTTTTCTTTCATGATTTCTAAATATGCTCTTACTCCTTGTCAATATGTGTACATGTCAGATTATGATAAGTACTAGACTGACATCTGCATGCCTGTAAAACTGTTTCTTCTTCCAAATAATGCCAATAGAGGTTGTGGTCTGAGGGACTGCAAAAAAGATAGAAGGTTGTCTAAAGACATATTTTGTTTGAGGTGTGTTCTCTGAAATCTATTTTTACTTCCTTGTACTCTGAGAGAGATTGTAATTAGTGGATTGTGAGATAAAGTACAAATGAAAAAAGCTCATTTACCTAGTTCCTTGTATGGTTCAGAGTTCAGTCAGGTCTGCCTCAGAAACACATGGATCTAAGTTATAACATATAGTGGATCCTGGGTAGGGCAGCTTTTATATTTCTTTAGGTCCTGCTGCAGAAAGCAACTTTCTAGAAATAGCTTGAGCTATAAAATGGGCCATGATACTATTTATAAACATAAGTAAAATAGAAAATAGAAAATGGAAAATACAATTTGACATGAAGCTGATAGTGAATGTCGTCTACAACTTGGATAACATCTGGCATTATGTGAATAACTGCACTGGTACCTTGTGATGGCTATGGACCTCCACAGAGCTTGTGGAGTGTCTACTAGCTCTTTAGCACTGCCTGCCGCAGTGCATTCCAACCCATGGGACACTCCTACAAGTACATCTCCTACCCAGCAACATGCCTAACCTGACTTTTATGCCTGAAATGCTCTCACAACACTAAAAATGAACGCTGTTTTTTTTAGCCCAGAATCATATTTCTGGACTGCTCAGTTTCACACAGGCTACATTTCCTTCAGCATTTGCCACCATCAGGTATACCGTTTTTTTTTTAATTTTTTTTTTATTTTTTTTCATAAACTTACATAAGATCTACTGAGATTAATGTGTGGTCACACACTGCTTTGAAATTATTTTCGAGTCTGGGCCTTTAATTGGTGACTATCACTGTCTTCTTATTTAATAAACAAATAAGCATGAAAAACAATTCTCTTCCTTTCTCTGTCTTGAAAACTTTTCTTTGCTCTCTGGGAAGTTCCTTCCTCACAGCCCCGGAGCGATGCAGTTTTGAAAGTACTCAATGTCCAGCAGATTAGATTGTTTGCACATGTTAATGCCTCCTGCAGCCAGGAAATTAGGTCTTGCAATGAAAATATGTCATTTAATTTTTTCTGCACAAATTGCCTTTACATCAGGGGTTCTTTTCCCAGTGGAGACATGGCAGAAAGACTGTCATCTTCACCAGCACTGTTTGAATTTGGAGTTTAAATTGGCTTTCTAATAGGGGGCATCAACTATATAACATCCATAGGCTTTCTGTACTATTTGCAGACCGATAGGCCTGAACTCTATTCTGCTGAGGGCTTGTGCACACCTTTTTTTTAAGCATCTGGGACTACTCAGAGTGCATCAAATTAAAGTGTACACAAGTCTTTTCAGGTTCAAAGCCCTGAGAAGACTCCTAATATCTTACAACCTTCCAGCTTGAGTGCTATCCACCCTGCAAAACACCAGTGGGATTTTCAAACTTTTCTAAGCGTTCCACACAGACTTTTCCTATTGGTAGGTGCTCCTTGGGTTTCTCTGATGAAATATGCTGTTGAGTTCAGACAGAGAGAGAGAGAGACTTCACTGTCGACATGGCTGAGAAGACTTCAGACAGCTTGCCATCTTCTATTATGGTAGTGATAGCTTTGTAGTAATATTAAAGGTTTTTAGAAGTGGAAAGGTATTAATTTATAGTGGTAACCTGATGTCAGAGGGGGTGGCTCTACTGGAAAGAGAAATGCTGGAATGAAGGGATTATTTGACTCTATTACAGAAGCTCAGTATTTCGATACATTATCAGGGGTTGAGTTTTCACAATGCATTATGAGATCCTGAGTGACAAGATCTGTTTTTCCATGCTTAAAGTAGGTAAGCTGAAATTTCATCAGAACATAAGGATGGCTGTGTCAAGTGAAACTAAAGAGCTAGAGCTCACTGCTTCCGGCAGTGGCCTGGTGTGAATGTCTCTTTCAGAAGCTGAGCATCTGCCTTTGGCTGTTTAGTTGATATGATTGGTTGTTTTATTTAAATTTGGGTAAAATTCTTTAACCTTTTCTGCGACAATAGCCAGAAGTTGCCAAACACAGAAGTAATGCAGTAGATCTGAGAAGAAGCAGTGGCAGGATCAGGAGAAATACAAAAGGGAGAGTTTAGGAAGATGAGGGGGAGGAGGAGAAAGGGAAAAGATAATGTTAAAACATTCAAAGACATTCCACTGATTGTGCTTTGGTCTCACCTCACTTTGGCAGTGCACTTCTGCTGCCACAGAGCCACTCACCCAGGGTGCCAGCCCACCAGCTTCTCTCACTTTCAAAAGGACTCTTTTTATAAGATCTCTGCTATGGAAAACTACTTTTTTTTTTTTTTTATGAACCATTATGTGAGTTAAAAAAAGCAAAATCATCCAGCAGGTCTTGACAGGGATTTGTAGCTGTGCCTCTGTATAGACTGCAGAGAAACATTTTTATTTGCAAATGGTTACAATCCTAATAAAGCAAGTACCTCTACCCTTTTTAATGACAGGTCCACACTGAGGTTACAAATAGTGCAAAAGAAAAATGATGGAAATTACTTCCAAGTGTTAGTCTTATTAAAACACATTTTTAAAAGTTAGGATATGCCAGTATAATGACTATAGACTATGAAAATTTATTCCCCTGACATTATAGTCATGTGATCGGGGATTTTTTTACCCCTTTTCACAGGAACCAAGATATATCTGCATAAGACAAATAAGTTTTAGGGTCAGCCCAACTACTGTCTGTTAAGGAGAGAAGCACACCTTATCTCACACTGCAGAACTATTCTGAAGATTGATTTTTTTTCAATATGTAAAAAATATTAAAATGTTAGAAAGACATTACCTGAGGAAAAACTTGGAATAAATTAATTATGGTGTCCTTGGTTCAGGATTTGAATGATGAGTACAAATATGTACAAAGCCTCTCATTGAATAATGTTGATAAACAGAAATATTGAATCTCTGCTAACAAAGTGAATGTTGCATTGCATGTACTGAATGATCAAGTAACCACAAACTGTTTAATGATTCATAAATATAAGGGAGTGGAAAGAAGACTGCTCAGGCATCCTTAATTTTGGTATTTCCTAATGTCCGAGCATTTGACTTCACAACCTTAAAGTTGACTCTACTTCTAAGTCTTTTTTCCACACAATGTGTACAGATGTAGGACTCATACCATTGTTCTGGTTTCAGCTGGGACAGTTAAGTTTCTTCCTAGTAGCTGGTGCAGTGCTGTGTTTTCACTTTAGTCTGAAAACAGTGCTGACAACACACCAATGTTTTAGTTATGGTTAAGTAGCACTTACCATGATCAAGGACTTTTCAGTCTCTTATGCTCTGGCAGTAAGGAGGGGCACAAAAAGCTGGGAGGGAGCAGAGACGGACACCTGACCCTAACTAGCCAAAGGAACATTCCACAACACAGCACATCATGCCCAGTACATAAACTGCAAGTCACCCAGAAAGGACCTGCTTGGGTAGGGCTGGGTATTTGTCAGGGGGTGGTGAGCAATTGTATTGTGGATCACTTGTGTTTATCTTTTTTACCTTTCCCATTTGTCAGGGAGCCCAGAACACCCTTTTACTTTTATATACTCTCGTTGCTATTTCCATTATTATTATTATTATTATTATTACTATTACTAGTAGTAATTGTATTATACTGTACTTTAGTTATTAAACTGTTCTTAACCCATGGGTTCTCCTCCCCATCCAACCCAGAGAGGCAGGGGAACAGGAAGAGTGAACAAGTGGCTGTGTGGTACTGAGGACCTGATGGGTTTGAACTATGACAACCATACAGTACTGTGTCATGATTCAAAATTAGAGATGTTTTCGTGATGTTGTTTAAAATATTATTAGATATAAAAGTTGGCTAGCATCAGAAATAAAAGGCAACCTAGAGAAATGATTATATAAAGCAGGTCAAAATTTTAACAAATGGCATAGATACTGCTGGTCAGATAAGAAGGCCAATCCCTAGAGGCAAATTGCTAAATGTCCTTAATAACTGAACATACAGTGTCCTTCCCAGCCTTCCACTGTATTGCCTTCTCACTTTCAGCAGCAGGTAAGAAGTGACTTTTAGTTTGTTCTTTTAGCATACTCCAGCCACTGCTCATGTATCACTATTAGGTGTGGCACAGCTGACTTGATAAAACCCACTGTTTTTCCTTTTCTTCAGAAAGCTGGAAATTTCAGCTACCAGACTGCAGTAGCCCCTTGAGTGCAGCATAATCCACCTGTCAGTCCATCAATATAAGGATATGCCGCTATAACTTAGCAATTAATACCACAGTGATAGAACACCCAGAGGCAAATCGCATATACTCCCTTTAATGTTAAAGGTCTGAGTGAAACACAGACAAGCATGTGAAATTAGAGTAGGGCATCTGGTAGAAAAGCTGCATGCATGGAGAGACAGGTGAGACATCATTAAAGATGTTTATTCTCTTAAAAGGCATTCTTCTCTTCCATTACTTTAGAAAAATGTATCTCATCTCAAATTAAAATAGGTGTGTTTCTCTGTTATATGCAAGCTGCCCTTCATTTTAATCCCAGCCTTTAGTGAGTCAAGTCTGTTGCAAAACAGGAGAAAAAGATTTTCATATCTTAATGGGAACCCTGGTGTTTTGGTTTAAGCCACTTGTACCAGAAAACCTGGGTCATGAGCTTAGGATCATGTCCTGGCACCACAGTAAGGTTCAGAATTAACAGATGAGTCAGAATGGTTCTGCTCCCCTACACCTCCTTTCTTTTCCCTGTGCTTAAGATAACTTTGTCCCAGGGATCTAGTCTGATTATCAGCTCCTCACAATGCCTTCACAACTACAAAATATAAATATGGATATATTTGGTAAGTTCTTTGGTCAAAGAGAAGTGGACCTGTCAGAGTTAGGGTGCAACATCAGTAATTGGTTTAGGGTAGACTAGGCAGGTCTGATTTGGGAGAGAGGAAATGCAGAAATAAAAATACAGTGCCCAGTTCCTTAGGAATTGTTATAGAAGATACAGTATTTTGCATGTGTATTAAATATGCATGCTGACATAAAATATCTAAAATAAGCGCTTTTGCTTATGATTGTCTGAAATACACATGCGTAACGGTCTGGTTTATATTATCTCATGGTGGTGACAGGTAAAATCTACCATTAATTATAGTAATACTTGATTTTTCCATTTTTACAGGAGTCTGTAATTAGAAACATCTCAATTTCTTTAATTACCAGTATACATGGATGTTTTGTCAAGTTTAGTCAGACTTTAAGCCCATTTCTTAATGTGTATCACTAACATGTTAATAAATTGTCCAGATGAAGCTGGTCTCCTTAGGGTCACCAGGAATTATAGTTTAAATTATTTGTAAAGTAAGAATCAGTCACATTCAAAACATGAGACGAAGGGGGAGAAAGGATACTTCAGACTTCATATGGAGAGTAAGACAGCAATGTCTACCTAGTACAGAAACGGAAGCTTGGTCATTATCTGCTTTTTGGTCATATTTGCAAGTCTCATAATGGGAAGCTTATAAATGTAGTGATCTAAATACACGGAAGAAGCACTGTTCTCCTTATATGTAGTGAAATGTGAAAGATTTTTGTGCTCTTCCTGAGTTTGCAATAAAAGCTCACCTGCTTTCTAAAACTCCATCTTCCTGGGTACTCTGGATCTCCTAGACCATTCAGTGATGTTGACCTGATATTTGGGCTTTTTTTTTTTTTTTTTTTTGTCATGAGTTTAAGTGAGACCTTTAATCTCCAGTAGAGATGAGCAGTTGATGCCGAACTCACTCACTTGGTATTTTTAACAAAGAAAGAGCTTAGTTTGCTATTTCTCCTATCCCATCTACCCTCCTGCCATTCTCTTAAATCATAAGAAAAGGTCGACATCAAATAACAGAATTAGTGAGATTGTTAAAGCGCCACATTTATGAGCTCTCCCAAACGTTTTCCTGGTTCACTTTGTTCATATAATTCACAGAAAAGAGTTCATACTCACTATATTACAGAACTGTTTCTGAATGACTTCTCAGAACAGAGATTTACAAAAATATCTTAAGATCATGCTTGACATTTTGATGCAATCTAAACTCGTTAGTTAGCCAGAAAAATAATCAATTTTATTATAATACTACAGTTATAATTTCAGCAGATCATTAAAGTCATAATCATGTGTTTCTGTACAAAGGCATGTGTGTGCATCTATTCTTGCATGTCCTCACAGTTGTAAATCCTTTCAAATTCTTAATTTTTACATCATATCCATGCAGAGGCAATTTTAACTCCTCAGGCTGTGGCAGTTTCTGTCTCATTCATATATACTGTTCAGAGCAAGATCAGTCAAAATATCAACGTGATGAATCTTTCTGGCTTAAGAAATAAGCATCAAGGAACCTGAAATACTAAAACCAGTTTAGTCTATCAGATGTAGCTATCTTCTACTACCGTAATACTAAGGACCTCAAAATCTTTCATATTGGACACAGCATAAAGATTGTAGCATTGCTTAACTTTAGGGGAACACTACTCAGTATTTTACAGATCAAAAGAACTGAAAGGTGATTTTGCCCCTCTGCTCTTATGAGGCCTCATCTGCAGTACTGTGTCCAGCTCTGGGGCCCTCAACATAAGAAAGACATAGACGTGCTGGAGCAAGTCCAGAGGAGGGCTATGAAGGTGATCAGAGGGCTGGAGCACCTCTCCTGGGAAGACAGACTGAGAGAGTTGGGGTTGTTCAGCTTTGAGAAGGCTCCAGGGAGCAGCCTTTCAAAACTCAAAGGGGGCATATAAGAAAGATGGAGACTAACTTTTTAGTATGACCTATAGCACAAGGACAAAGGTAATAGTTTTAAACTGATAAGGGGTAGATTTATATTAGATATAAGGAAGAGATTTTTTACAATGGTGATGAAACACTGGAGCGGGTTGCCCAGAGAGATGGTAGATGTCCTATTCCTGGAAACATTCAAGGTCAAGCTGAATGCGGTTTTGAGCAACCTGATCTACTTGAAGGTGTTCCTTCTCATTGCAGCAGGGGTTGGACTAGATGACCTTTAAAGGTCCCTTCCAGCCCAAATGATTCTATGATTCTATACCAATGGACTGTCATTCTTCTGTTCTTCCATTCAATTCTTTCTATTGCATACTAAATGTATACTTGCTTTCTAGAAGTTCTCAGCCATTTGAGATAATATCCATTTTGCTATATTTTACTTTAGATAAAGTTGCTGAGTTGAATTCTCAAAAATGAGTCAGTTATTCCAGTTATGTCTTTTCCTGTGACACTATTACATGACCCAGTCAGAGAGGATATACTCCTAATCTGAGTTTCCTCTTGCTTATCCCCTAAACTTGTATGTGACATTTGTTTCTCTTTTTGTATTAACAGTTATTTTAAGTGAATGTATACCAGCAAAGCAAATTTATAACTAAACATGAAGCATTGGCAGCATTAGTACAGAATTTGCTAATGGTATTCTCACCAAAGCTGGTATTTTCTGACATTCTGAGACTACTTGTTACTGCTTCCTCCTATCATGTAAAAATACCTGATAAATGTTTCTCTTGTTCACCTTATAGTGCTTTGGTTGTGATTCAGATGCCTGCTTTTAGTCTGTTATTTGTGTTTTCTTGATAAGCCTACTGAAGGTATATTTGAAGACAGAAGGAAAATTTATATTTATACTATTTGCTTTTTATATAAAGCTACATGGACAATGCCTAAATCCCACTCAGTAATGCTGCTTTAGGGACTGATCTCTCTAAAGTCAATAGAATTGATGATTAATTTTTTTGGATTATAGAGATTTGAACTATGACAGGATAAGGGAGTAGCTGGCTTAGAAAGCCTGCATCATGTTTGAGAGTCTACTTAGAAATATTTCTGGACAGTTTTGTCCCTGTGTAAAGAAAGAATATTCTCTTGTTGTAAAGCTATGTATCAGGGAATGAATGCCTTCATGTGGTGTCACCGTAAAAAATGTGATGCTACCTCACAAATGCTGCACAGTAGCATGTATGGACAGGGAAGCAGAAATCAGCTTCCAAGGAAAATGAAAGGACCAGTCCCTAATGATGAACTGCACTTCTGCAGAGGGTCTGGGGTTGTAAAACTCCTGCAACTAAAAGCTTGGAAAGGGCAGAGTGCTCCCAAACCCTTGCTGAATGCCAAAGCTCTCCTTCTGTTCTGTGTTGTTGTTTGTAGCAATTAAAAATAAGAATAATAGTGCACAAAAACATGTGGAACAATGTTTATTGCTGTTCTACATAGTTATATTTCCACAAGGCCAGCCCTGATATGTGTTTAGCTACTGTGAAAATAGAACTGACAGTTTATTATCCCCGTTACGAAACATCCTTCATTATTTATAGATTATGTTTGGAAAGACAAATGACTTCTGTTCTTTCCAGAAGCAACAATAAAGTGATAACACATTTCGTTAACAGCCAGCTCCTTTCTTACTCCTTGAACTTGTCTAATCATGGGGTTTCATAGACTGTTCGGCAGACTACACCCTTGTACTTATTAGCTGTCACAAGTTAGGGATGACTTTTTGTCCACTCTAATGATGGTAGGAATAAACAAAGTTTTTCTTGAATTTAATTAATTCAGTTACCTGGTTCAGGTGTATATTTTAAGCAGCTGCATAAATATTTGTGTTACTATATGGCCTATTTTAACAGAATATATCATCTGCTGACAGATCATAATGATCATACTTCTTCCCAAACCAGTGATGTGGGACTAATCCTTACACTGTTGTCTTTATTAGACAAACATTCACAGCAGTTCTTTGATGTACATTACACAATGATTATTCATAAAATGCAGTATTATTTCTTGATGACTCTGCATAGCTTAGACATTAATGCTGTGCAGCTGATTTTCAAGCTTTTGAGCACTCATTCTCTTATAATGTTTCCTATTTATAAGCTTCACAGAGGAGCTTCTGCACAGTATCCCAATAATATGTGTAAAAAGACGGCAAAATTTTTCAGTCTAGTGCAGATACAAGTGGTAAAAATCACGCAAGAAAACCAAGGATGTGCTGAGCAGAATTAACAGTGAGAAACACATTTCCACTCTGAGAAAAGGCGAGTGGAAGCTGAAAAAAAAGGATTTTAATCAAACAGAGATGTGGATGTTGTCTAAGGTTTACTTCAACTTGTGTCTTTAAAATAAAATGCACACTTCTAGCTAAGGAGCCTAGTTTATGCTTTGTGCCACTGCTAAGTACATGAACCATTGCATTATTCAGTGATAGTGCAGTAAATATTAATTTGCACAATGGCTGTATTTTTGGCAAAGCATCAACAGAGCAGAACGAGTTGAGTCTTATGGTAATTAGAAAGCATAGCAAGTTCATCGTGATGAAATGTGAATGTTTCAGTGGACTTAAGAAAAAAAGTTAATGCACAACATAAAAGAAAGCCAGTCTTGACAGCCATTCTTGATGGTAAATCTTATGAATAGGAATTGGACTACAAGGCTGGATTTGGCTTTAGTTTTGCTATGCCTCACCACGTATGATAAGGATGAAGAGGATAGGAAAATGATTTTTTCATCATGTTTTCACTCTTTGTTTGCAGAACTCAAAATAAATGACTGCTTTTCCATCTTTCCTTTTTGGGTCTCTTTTCTTTTGTATCAGTATAAAAATACTGTTAGTTTAGACACTAAAATAATAACTGTAAGTCTAATAAGTAATTTTTGGTTTTTTATGACTGGCTGCTTTGTTTGGTGGAATGTCCTTAAACATCACTTCTCTTTTCGTATTTAGGTGCTGACGGGCCCTCCCAACCCTCATTTTAATTGCTCTTCTACTAACAGAAATGGACTGAGGAGTGGCATTGTCTTGTTTCATAGTTTGCTCTGGCATTTTCTCACCCACCTGTTTAATTCAAAGTAGATTTCAAATAACTTTGCTAAATTTGCTGAAGAATGAGCTGTAGTTAAGCAATAGTGTTGCATTTCAGAGGTTCTGAGTTAAGGTCTGTGGAGCACATTACCAGATTAACTAGATTATTTTATAGAACTTTAATCTGATCAGTAGTGCAAGGTATACATACTTTTATGCCAGCGTTAATTGAAACTGATCGGTTTATATCATTCAGTTATTGGCTTGGTCCTAAAACCAGAAATAATATTTGGTACTGTGCAATCCTAAACATAAGAGGCAAGGCCTATTAGACTGAAAACAAAATTTTGCTGTTGCAGATGCTGTTATCTCTAGACAGCATTGTACCAGGGCTCATGAGTGTGTTGGATTGACTTAGCAGCAGCAGTACAGCATCCCCAGAGTACATGTATTGAGAGCTGTAGCTGTGGTCCACATGCTTCCTTATCCTCCAAGTATTACTGCTAAGGTCAAAACAAAGTCAAATTGCAAGAGTACCACGCTTCTTACCTCTACATTTTCCATTTTTAAGAGTTTAAGGATACCCTCTTTTTCTACTCTAGGGCAAAGGCTGCCTTTGAGAATGCTGCATGTCCTTTTTTTGCCTTATGGATTATGAGCTCCTGCGGGTGGACTGTATAAGTACTCAGGGTTCTACAACTGTGACATACAAGTATTATCATATAAATAGGTGATAATAGAATAAAGGTTTGAAGTATTGAACCAGGTCAGAGAGATTTTTTAAGCTGTGGGGGCTTGTCTAAAAATATTAAACACTTTTGCCTATGGGATGTTTGCCTTAAATTCAGGAAAAAAAAAAGGAAATAAAGATTCAGTGCAGAAGCAACGTTCTTGCTGACAATGGAGAGCCTGTAAGACCTGCTGTGTGTTTTGTATAATATGTTAATAGGAAAAGACATTGTAGAATGACTTCCAGCCTTGGATTTTGCTTGTATTTTAAGGACTTAACCAGCTACTCTTCCATAAATGGGAAAAAGAAGAAAAAAAAACAACCACCAACCAAAAAACAATGCTTGAGGGTTATGGTGAATTAAGCCACATCAGAACTCCCAAGACTGCTATTTCACCAAATTTTCTAAACAAGAAAACACAAAGAGGTTTTGCAAATTAAAATGTTAAAAAATGCAGAGGAGACAATCCAATTACTGAAGCTTGGAAAACTATTATGCAAGTATGTCAATCCTATTCCAAGAGAAAGTAGAGAACCCTTTAAAATTTGAGTAGCATACTCTGGGGTTTAATTGCAAATCATCTCACCTAAAATGGTTTGAAAGTTTATACTGGAAATGTTCCTAGTATTGAGTCATTTGGACTATTCACTTAAGATGTCTGGAATATTGCACAGTAAGTTCCAACATTTAGAAGCTATGATTTTCAGCTATTTTAAAACCAGTCTTGTTAAGATCTCATTTTCCTTTTTAAACTTGACATAACTGGAGGCAAAAAGTGTAATTGAATCTTGTGTATCTTGGGGGGGGTGGGGGGTGGGGTAAGTGAGGTTAAATAAAGGTTACACTGTAGCAGCTTCTCTTCTGCAAGATAATGTGGATTTTTCTAATGAGTGCTCAGTATGGTCTGGGGAGAATTTTCCATTCCTGCACACTTACGCAGCATTTTGTGGCCAAAAAAGACTTTACAGACTGGACTGGAAAAATATAATTTGATGAAAAAAAGATATTAAAAAAAAATCTTCTCCCTCTTTCCAAGCAGCTTCTCTGCCCCATGCTAAAGCTAACTGAAGCCCTTCCTTACTCTAACAATGCATAACAACTTGTGAATTTCAGTTAAACAGAAATATGCAGTCTGAAGTTTGACAGGTATCTTTACTTGTTATATTTGCAGGGCTCCCTATAGCATATTTGTGTGTCACAACTATAGTACAGATAACATGAAAACAGCTTGCATGATGTGGGAATGTTATGATCTCCATTTGGGATGATGCAGGCTTTTCACATTACCAAACACAGCTTTATTTTTCTCATTCTTTGCCCACAATTTCTTGTTTAGATATTTTGAAAAATAAGCACTTATTATGCTGCTGACTGCACTTAGGATTGATAATATGAATCTGTATTCTCTCCAAAGCCTGTGATCAGGATGTAAAATTACAGTACTGATTTTGGATATACTTTTGACCCAGTCCTGTCTGAAAATTTTAGGGCTGCTTTATATGATCAGAGGTTATTACTGCCCATTAGATTTGCTTTCATTTTTCAAACAATTCCTGCTCAGGCAAACTGTAAACTGTAACTTAAAAAAAACCCTGACCTATAAAGAAATAATAATTTCTATATTTTCATTTCTCACTCAAAATTAGTTTCTCAGATAGTTAGCTGTGTTCTGATGAATTTCACCATGTCCATGGCAGTACATATGGAGAATGTTAGGAATTACTTGCATTTTTTCATGAAATGTCTTTTTGATCTAGAACCTGCCTTGCTCGTTCATATTGAATGCTACCTTCATCCACCAACAATCCATTGCATTGCATTCAGCATTATACATGGAACAGAGATGTTACTCTACACAAAGGAGAGAAAATTTAATCTCTAATTTGTAGAGATAAAATGAATAATCATCCAGTATCTTCTTGGAAATGATAAATCGCTTTTAAGGGTTTAGATAGATGTGCCAAACAAGTATTTGCTTGTTTGTCTCTTCACAAACAGACTATTTTGCAAACCAAGTGCCCTTGTATCTGATACGCCACTTGCAGTGACACATTAGAAAGTGAAGTTTTTAGGATGTCAGCAAGAATTTATGATTATTGCTTCTCTTCCTCTTGTGTCACATAAGTTCTTTCTCAGACTGCTTGACCCTCTTCTGAATAGTCTTCTTTCTGTCTTCTGTTTGTCCTCCTGCAACTGTCCAGCCTAAACTACTGTCTAAACTACTGTCATTCTTGAAAACTTCTATATTGCCCTCTACGTTACCTTTTATGATTCTTGAAGTGTGGCTCTTTTTCACATGTGAGAGGGAGTAAAAGAAAACAAAGTCTGTGTAACAGCGTCTCCTACTGACCGATGCTTTTGTGCATTTGACATTCAGAGGCCGCTGAGAAGGAAGCACTGATCTCCAATCTCTTTACTTGCGCAAGGTTTTTTTACCTTTTTCTCATCCTTCCCTTCCATAGCATATGATTTTACAGTGTCACTTCAGTATATATTCAGAAGTTATGCATCTTAATTACGATGACAATGAATATGTCAGTTTCTTTACATAAAGTGATCCACTATAAAAGAAGATATACTTTATTTTTAATTATCTTAGTTTGGGTAAAATGATGCTCTCTTCTTCAGGTACGTTTTCTGTGTCAAACAGAGTGCTCTTTCCCCCCGCCCTTTATCTATATTGAGCAGCTGATTAATATACAATACACAGATTCTTGTAATATAAGGTCTTGTAACTGATTACCATTTTGATATACCACATGAAAGAAAAATAAAACATACTCCAAGGATCCATTATGACAGACTAAACTGAAATATGCCATGCCTCATTTAAACTTTTTAATTTCAACACTAAAAATGTAAGGGTCTTTTGTCTTTATTTTTAACAACATCAAAAAAAGTTTTACTAAAATATAACAGTAGTTGTCAATGCACCAGCACTAGTAAGATGGGGTTTAACAATTCTTCTGCCAATTTAATCTGTTGTTTTAATTTAAAATAGAAACATATAAACTGTCTTGACCTCTAGGTTCCAGGAAAAAAATCTCAAGACAGTCAATGCTACCTGTATGTGTGATAGAAGTGGATTTAAGAATGGCCCAGGATACACATTAATATCTCCACCTGTGAATACAACAAATTAGGGACTTTTGCTGCCACTAGGTCAGTGCAGGCACATTTGTTTTGTCTTTAAGGAAACTGTCCTTGGCATGAGCTGTCATCCCCCATCATATGCCTGGATCTTAGTTGGGAGACTTTAATAGACAAAACCTCTGCCAGGAACTGGCTAAAAATTAAATTGTCTGGATGGCCAGTACTTCTACTTGTCCTTATTTTTAGTTGGACTCTATGAACTTGTTCTTGCTGTGCAATACAGCAAGGTGCTTCCCACAAAGTGGGATTGGAACAGTACTGCTGTCAGAGATGTGGATGAGAAGCATATCTAGATCTGCACTTCCTATGGCCAAAAATCATTATTTAATTATTTTTTTCTTCACCAATACAAAAATAACATCTATGTTAATCGGAAGAAAGGAATCAAAGAGACAAAACTTTAATTACACTGCTTTATTTCCTTTGCAGCTGTGTTCCATTAGCATGCTAGCAGTGGGATATTTTCTTGTAAGCTCTGATCCTCCTACCAATATATTTTTGACCAAACTGATAATTAAAATCAATTACAGGGAACAGAAGTGATGAAAGGGATATTTTTCCTGAAAGAGACCTCTGAATTAATTTTGCTGTCATACAGTAACTTTGTAGTTTGCTGGTTGCTGATTGCAAGATGCTTATTTGAGACTCTTAAAGGTGACAGTCATCTTCCTTAAAAAACTCTATTTGCTCTGGTTTGGTAGAGGAAGCAGAGGATGGAAAAGTTTATGCAATGCAGGCTGATTGTTTCTATGCACATTTTAAAAAGGTGATTTAAACCAGCTAAGTTGTAGTTCTTGTTTATGTTTATTAGAATTTTTGGTGTATACTTCACACAGAATTCAGAAATAAAACTAATGCAAAAAAAAAACTAGCTGTTTAGGCTGGCTTTTTTTTTTAATCTTTTTAGGCATCTGGTATCTGTGTTGGTATCTGCATGCTTCTGAAAATCATGGCATGAAAGCATTTTGTGTATGCAAGCAATTCTGAATTTATAGGCTAGTTATGTCATCCACTTTGGGGAGTTATCTAAGAGGATTCAGTAGGGCTACAAAACCCAGATCAGGGTCCTTTGTTTTACATGTAATTGAGGTGTAGTTATTCTATTTTTTCCAATTTTATTTTTTTTTTTAATGTGCTTGTATGGAAGGGTTGTAGTGGCAAAAAATAATGACTATGATCATTCTAGACAGAAAGAAGAGAATATTTGTATGTCTCCTTAGGGCTTTTAAGCTGTTTCTTTTCCCTGAGAAAATATACACTAGGAACACTACTGTTTCAGTCTTGTTTGTTGGTTTGATTTGCTGTAGGGAGTTCAGCTATTCATTGAGTGAAAACCAGGAACGAGGTGGGTCTTGGTAACACTCACCTAAAATGTAGCATGTGGCACATAACCTGAAAGTCCTGAGACTTACCTATGAGTTTCTAAATTCAGAAGGGAATATTCTGTGATGCATGCGGTGGTTAAATAATGACCCCTATTAAATACATTATAAAGGATTAGAATTGCTGTCAGTGAATTTCCATAATCCAGTGATAACCAAAATGAAAGGTCTTTGTTTTTAAAGGCTGGTTCTAGGAGACACATTTTTAAAAGTCAGAAGATAAGTCTGGATTTCACAGTCTCGTTCTTCCAATCTTTTTTGCCCTCACTGTTATTGTAGAATAAGCTCTGTTCCTGCCTTGACTTTTTCTTTATACCGTTTACTTTCTTTGACAGTCCTTCTGTTGAGAGCTTATCTTTCATTAGCTTTTAGATCTCCAGCTGTCATACACTGTCATGGTCCTCTGGGACACTTTATTCCAGCATTGTCTCACTCACTTAAAGGCTTATCACCAACATTCTTTGAAAGGCTGTCTCTAGTTTAATATCTAAAGGTTAGACAACACATGATAGACCCTTTAATTTCGCCAGCAGAGTCCTAAGTTAATATTATCACTATTCTGCTCATATATGTGTAGGTTTTAATTAGCTTGGATGCGTAGGAGAGAAACTTTAAAACAGTCATTAAATGTGATTTGTTGACTGTTCTCCAAATTCTCATCTGTATTTTAATAATATGGATGAGCATTCTCATAATTAATAACATCATAATGGAATTTTCTTTAATGTAACACTACCCATCTGATCTGACAAACGGACCCTGGATTTTTTAATTTGGGTGATTTAAAGTTTTTTTAATAAAAAAACAATCAAACAAAAAACAAACCACAAACAAAATACCTCCTTCTCCATTAAGCAGTCAGCAGTAATGGATTATGTGCTTTGTTTTGTAAATGATTCTGCCATGAAAACAAAGATCCATATGGAATTTCTGATCGACTTGCCTTGCCTTTGATTGTAGAATATATTTAACTAACTTGGATTTAAAACCACAATGAAGCACGTGGGGCTCAGCCTTTAGATTGTTTAATTTGGAGGAAAATACTGAGCAGCTCGGGCACTTTACTCTCAAGATGTGATTTGCTCAATGGACTGATTAGCAAGGCTAAAAAGCAGAGGAGGAAAGGTGGAGAACAGGGATGGGTGAGACTTTTGCTCTTGTTCTTGTGGGGAACTTCAACCTACTAGATGTCTGTTGGAAGTACAACACAGCAGAGGAGAAACAATCTTGGAGGGTGTGGAAGATAACTTCCTAACCCAGCAGGTTAGTGAGCAACCTAGGGGAGATGCCTGGTTAGATTTGTTCGCAAACAGAGAACGACTGGTGGGTGATGCGGTGGTTGGAGGCTGTCTTGGCCAAAGTAATCACAAAATGATTGAATTTTCAGTCCCTGGAGAAGTCAGGAAAAAGGTCAGCAAAACCCCACCTTAGACTTCTGGAGAGTTTTGGCCTGTTTAAGGCACTGGTTGGCAGAATTCTTTTCCTTGGGAAACTGAAGGAGAAAGGGAGCCAGGAAGGCTGGACACTCTTCAAGACTGAAATCCTTTAGGCATAGAAGCAGTCAGTCCCTATGTGCTGAAAATCAAACTGGCAGGGAAGACCAGTCTGGCTGAACAGGGAGGTAGTGCTTGAAATCAGGAGAAAGAGAATTTATCACTTGTGGAAGAAGGGACTGTCACCCCATGAAACATGCAAGGATGCTGTCAGGTTATGTAGAGAGAAAGTTAAGCGAAGGCACAGGTAGAACTAAATCTGACCACTGCCATAAAAGACAATAAAAAGTACTTTTACAAATACATTAGCAATAAAAGGAGGGCCAAGGAAAACCTCCATCCTCTGCTGGATACCAGTGGAAACCTAATAACTGAGGATTAAGAAAAGACAAAGGTACTTAATGCTGCCTTTGCCTCAGTCTTTAATAGTCACACCAGCCATCCTCAGGATACTCAGTTCCCTGAGCTGGACGGCAGAGATGGGGAGATGATGAAGTCCTCATAATTCAGGAAGAAATGGTTAGCAACCTCCTGTTTCACGTAGATGTATACAAGTCTATGGGGCCAGATGGGTACATCCAAGACTGCTGAAGGAGCTGCCAGAGGAGCTTGCTAAGCAACTCTCCATCATTATCAGCAGTTCTGGTCTAGTGGTCAGGTCCCTGAGGACTGGGGGTTGGCCAATGTGACACCTATCTATGAAAACGGCAGGAAGGAGGACCCCAGAAACTACAGATCTCTCAGACTGATCTCATTGCCAAGGAAGGTCATGGAGCGGATGATTTTAAGTTACATCATAAAGCACTTGCGAGAAAACCTAGGCTTAGTCAGCATGGGTGCAAGAAGGGCAGGTCCTGCTGACCAGTCTGTTGTTCCCCTGTGATAAGGTGACCCACCTGGCTGATGAGGGAAAGGCTGTGGACATTGTCTATTTGGACTTAAGTAAAGCATTTGACACTGTCTCACACAGCTTTCTCCTGGAGAAACTGGCTGCTTATGACCTAGGTAGGTGCATTCTTCGATGTGTTGGAAATGGCTGGATGGCTGAGCCCAAAGAGTGGTGGTAAATGGAATCGCATCTAGTTGGCGACTAGTTACTAGTGGTGTCCCTCAGGGCTCGGTGTTAGGGCCAGTGCTGTTTAACATCTTCATTGATGATCTGGATGGGGGGATTGAGTGCATCCGTGGTAAATTTGCAGATGACACCAAGCTGGGTGGGAGCGTTGGTCTGCTGAAGGACAGGAAGGCTCTGCAGAGGGATCTGCACAGGCTGGACAGATGGGCTGTGGGCAATGGTAAGAGGTTCAACAAGGCTCACTGCTAGGTCCTGTGTTTGGGCCACAACAGCCCCATGCAACGCTCCAGGCTTGGGGAAGAGTGGCTGGAAAGCTGCTCGGCAGAAAAGGACCTGGGGTGCTGATTGAAGGCTGAACATGAGCCAGTTTGTGCCCAGGCAGCCAAGAAAGCAAACAGCATCCTGGCCTGTATCAGAAATAGTGTGGCCAGCAGGGTCAGGGCAGTGATCGTCCCCCTGTACTCGGCCCTGGTGAGGCTGCACCTTGAACTCTGTGTTCAGTTCTGGGCCCCTCACTACAAGAAAGACATTGAGGTGCTGGAGCAGGTCCAGAGAAGGGCAGCAAAGCTGGAGAAGGGTCTGGAGAATCAGTCTTATGAGGAATGGCTGAGGGAACTGGGGTTGTTTAGTCTGGAGAAGAGAAGGCTGAGGGGGACCTTATCGCTCTCTACAACTACCTGAAAAGAGGTGGTAGTGAGGTGGGGGTCAGTCTCTTGTCCCAAGTAACAAGTGATAGGACAAGAGATAACGGCCTCAGGCTGTGCCAGGGGAGGTTTAGGTTGGATATTAGGAAACATACCCTTCACAGAAAGGGTAATCGGACATTGGAACAGGCTGCCCAGGACAGTGGTGGAATCACCACCCCTGAAAGTGTTCAAAGAACTGTGTAGATGAGGCCCTCAGTGTCATGGTTTAGTTGTGGATTTGGCAGTCCTGTGGTAATGGTTGTACTTGAAGATCTTAAAGGTCTTTTCCAACCTAGTTGATTCCATGATTCTATAACTTCTCTTGCAGACTTGCTCTTAGCAGATGAAAATATTTCAGAGTTTGTGCCAGTTTAGTTCTCACGGAACAGTGAGCAGCAAAAGTTGTGCTTACTTGATAATATCTTCTGTGCTACAGTTTGCAAAGTTTCTATTTCAAAACACATCAAAGAAAATATGATTATTCACTGTTATTTTAGAAGAATGAATGCCTGCTTCTGCTGACACCCACCTTTGATCCATGGATTCCTGGCTGATGGATGAGATGCCTCTCCATCTTCCTCATAACCGCATGTGTCCCAGATGGACAAGAGCATCAGTAGGAATCCATATACAACAATTTAATAAAACAGTGCAGGAAGGTTCTTTGGCTGATACATATATAAATCATTCTACTTATTAATGTGAACTACTCTTATTCTTTGAATATGTATTTCTTGAGGCCAGAAATTAACACAGCCTTACTTATTTCTTCTTAGGTCACCAAGCAATAATTTCCTCCTTGCCTCAATGTCATATACACTCTGTCTCTGGATCTGTTCCATCTTTTTTCGGGTCAAAGCTATTTCAAAATTGACATGATCTTTTGAGGCAAGAAAAAAAATTATTTGTAATAACTTCCCTTATGTCAATTTGTATCGTCCTTTGCTGCTTCTCTATTCACTTCTTTTCCAGGTTTTTTTTTTTTACGCAGAGAATGCTTTTTCTGATTTTCAGTTTGTACACATTTGACATCAGTTTTGACATCAGTATACTGCCATTTATTTTCATATTAGTAGAACTTATATGATTCTTCTCTCTCCCTGGTGTTTCCGCATAAACATATGCATTTCATGTCCATTTCCACACCTGATTTTCCTTTTGCTAGGCTGAATAAACCAATCTGTCCCAGTTCCTCAATCTCCTTAGTCTTGAGTTCAATTTTCTTGAGCATAAGTGACCAGAATATCTCTCAGCAATAAAATATTTTCTCTATCTGTGCTAGTCTTATATTCATCAAATTGTGAAGAATCAGGACCTGAGTCATGCTTATGCATTGTTATATAGGAATAAGCATACGTAACATCTAGACCCAAACATGGACTGTACATTCTGTACTTCAAAATTAACACTGCATATTTCTAGAAGAGGTGGGAACCAGTGACTATCATGAGCAAGTAGTACTGCCCTAATTTTAGCAGTACCTCTTTGAAAGAATAAAGTCACTGATCTTTTCCTGCTTAGAGTAGCTCTGAACAATCTAATGAGCCATAGGAATAAGGAAATGATGCAGGCTCATCACTACCTCATGCAAAAAAAAAAAATGCTTTATCCCCCAAAAGACAGACAGGCTCAATAGTTACTCCTGCACTGTAATCCTAAAAAGGGGAGCCCATAAGGGATGGCTTTCAAATGAGATTTTTTGCTGCATTGTTGTGAGCTACTGTGATACCTGTCCTGACTATAAAATACTTTGCAAAGCCTTAGAACTTTAAAAACTTGCCCTCTTAATGCTAATAAAAACTGTCTTGACACAATGAAGAAACTGTTCTACTAAGCATACCTGGATCCTAATGGGAAAGCAATGCTTCAGTACTGGAAAAGTCTAGGCTCTGATATTGCTTTGATGCAAGTGACTGTCACACTGATGAGCTTGCAGGGATGGGGGAAAGGGGGGGAGTGTTAATCCAGCATGCTTTCCAGTAGTCATTCATTTCTGAGTTTGTCATAGTCCTCATCATTGCTAGCAATGATGCGTTTCTATGCCTGACCTTGGTATTTGCATGATGCCCCATAGGTTGCTAAGAAATCTTACATTTGTGAGTGATATTTTTAGAAAGAAATTAGATATTTAACAAACAAAACCAAACCAACCAAGCAAACAAAAAAAACCACAAAATACCAACCCCAAACACAAACAAGAAAAAAAAAACCTGTTTATTAGAGCCAGTTTAAATGTTTTAGCAATTCCTAGAAAGAATGTGAAAACTAGAATTTCCTCACTAAGGTTTGGGATAATCATGTAGAATTTTCATCTAGCTTGTTAACTAGGTTCCCTGCTTACCAAAAGGTAAGAAAAAGAATCTCCACAATTTTAATTTGGTTAGCTTTGAAATGGTCTGACAGTTGGACTAGGTGATTATTGTAGGTCCCTTCCAATGCATTCTGTCCTGTCCTATCCTATCTTATCCTATCCTATCCTATCCTATCCTATCCTATCCTATCCTATCCTATCCTATCCTATCCTATCCTATCCTATCCTATCCTATCCTATCCTATCCTATCATCCTATCCTATCCTATCCTATCCTATCCTATCCTATCCTATCCTATCCTATCCTATCCTACTCTATTCTACCTACATCTGGGGGTTTCATGTGTGTGTATTTTGGGTGTTTTGTTGTGGTTTTTTTTTTTTATATTAAGAACAGGACTTAAGGGAAAACATTTAAAAAGTTTTTGCACACAACATAAGGAAAATAATTGTATATAATTACTTACTGCATAATTACTTATATTGAAAATATCGTAACCTATATGAGTCAAAACAACGACAAAAAAACATCCTTATCAGTTGTCTTCTGAGCTCATTACACTACATAAAACATTCTTAATTGCACACAATCTGTACTGAGAATCCCTCAAGAAAGATTTGCTACCAGAAAAAAATATGTTTATGCTTTATATCCCCCTTTCTTAGGTAAAACAGCTATTTATTCTAATTTAAAATTAATTACTTTGCTTATGTTCTGAGTCAAATTTCTCTTCAGAGAAGTATTTCTCCTGTGCTTATAAGCAAAAGCTGCCTTTGTGCTCCTACCTTCTGTCACACTAATTATTAGGTCTGCTTTGCCCAAAACAATAAAAGTGAGCAATAACAGTAAAGTATCGGTTCAAGTTTATTTATGTTATAATTTATTTACAAAGCAGTTTTTGGAAATTAGGCCTCATGTGATGGAAAAATTATGGCCTCCTAAACAAAAGGCTGTGTTGGAAACCTGACCTGGGCTCTAACCTACCCAACCACCAGTTATAAAGTACCAGGGTGCTTCCAACACAGTGATGAAAAGACACTGCATAAAAAAGAAACTGTAGACAAGTAAAACTGAAAGAAAAATACGAAAGTCTCAGTTTCCTGAATCAGGAGTTCTGGTGCTTACTCCAGAGGAGCCAAGGGAACTAAGCATCACTACTTTGGCCCATGGCATCCAGGGGAAAAGGCATTTGCCTGTTTCTTACTTTTACTTGAGCAGGCACAGCCAAAGAGATGTGACAGACCGTCAAGTCCAGCTCACTGGTATTACAGAAAAACAAAAAAGCCACTTCTCCTAGCTTTTATGACTTTGCTGTTTCTGTTCTCTTATTTTCTGGTACCTGTGCTCCTAATTCTAATGAAGATTTCTGTTTATTTTTCTCAACTTCCTTGCATGGAGAGAACTTTTCCTTCACCTGCAGCTCTTCCTGCTTCTCCTTTCTCTGACTTTTGCTATCCCCTCCCTTTGCTCTTTCTTATTTAACCCTTCAGAATCCCTGTGAATCTGAGCCTTCCTCTTCCATTCATTCCAACTCCATTCTTTTCTCATGCATAATTTTCTACCTGTGAGAACACCTCACACTTAGACCTTAATTCCTGTGTCCTCCTGTACTTACATTACAAACTTTTTAAATGTGAAACCTAAAGTGCTTTCCAAAAGTTGTAATTCCTAACCAGAACCATCAGCCTAAATAGATTCCTATGCCATTGAATATATAATTTAATGCAATTTTATTTTTTCTTGAAGGTTATCACATATAGATCATAGCAAAATCCATCTCTCCTGAAGTTCATTTACCATGGTATTTGATAAGCAAAGTTCTTCTTTGTTGCTTTAAAAAAAAACCCCAACCAACCAACCAAACCTGTTATGCTTCTATATCTTTGTTCAAGAAATTTGGAAACTGGGTTTACAGGAGGTTACATATCTTAAAGACAATAGAGACATGCGCTTCCTTTCAGTTATCATTGTACTGTTTTTAAAACACTTTCTGTCAGGATAAAGCATTGTAGAACTGTGATAACAAGTTACTTAGTACTGGACCAGGGTCACTGAGGAATGAATTTATATCATTTTACTTTAACCGCCTTAAAGTTGGGCATCTAGCTCAAATGCATTACTGTGACTCCTGGTATTCCAACATTAGAGAACTCTCTGCAACTTGTGTGCCTGAGGGATCTTCATATGGTGAGAAGTGCTTATGAGAGGTCCAGTACTCCTGGCAGAGAATTTGGGGTAATTATAATAAATAGCTAAAATTATGCGAGGGAATAACACTATTGCTCTCAGAAGACCTGTTCTCCTCCTTACTGGGCCTTTTAGAATGTACCTTACAACCCTGAAGGCAGCATCTTTACTTTTCTAGAACAAAATTATATGGCAAGATGATTTAAAATATATTAAAATCTATATTTTTAAATGTTAGGGGTTTTCCTTGACTCAGGTTATCTAGCTGTCACTTTGGCATGTTATCTGCACTGTTAGGATATTGTTCATGAAGCTGATCTCCTGAAACTACTTGCTACAAAATTCAACCCACATTCATCAAGTCTGACAAAAAAATAATTCTGTATTCTGATTAGAATTGCTGCAGGAAACTATGATCTTCAGAGAAAAATATGGACTATTTTCAAAGTGTTGCAAATTGGATTTCCAAAAGCAGCAAGGTACATGAAGAGGTAAAGAACCAAGAACGTAAAGACAAAGATTCGTTTTTTGTTCCTACAATAAGTTCCTGTGCCACTTGGGAATCATAGGTATCATTGATAATAAAATATTTAGTGTATGCTTTTTCTTTCATGTAAAATTAGATACTGTGTAAATAGTTTTATAATGCTATTTTGTCTCAAGAACAGAATGATTTTTGTTGGACTGTATTCAAGTCATTTTCCTAAGAATATAGTAAATCTGCTTCTGAAAGTTTGGTTCCAAGGAAGATATGTTAAAAAAAAAAATGCTGAAAATCCCTCAATTAATTTTTAAGGATATTATTTCTTTCAGCTTTGAGTTCACTGATTTGAAAGCAGTGCGTATTTATCTAGAACAGGTCAAAAGAAACAAAAGCATCTTGGAAACCCTCAAACATCTAAGATCACATTTAAATAGATTATTTCTTTTCAGCTGATTTTTTTCTTTCCTCATTCTTCTAACACTTTCTTGCAATTTATGCCTCAGAGACGAAAGACCATCAACTTGGGATTTCTTCACTGCACACATATTGTTCCAAAATGATAATTGAAAAATGTATGGAAATTATGGAAATGCTTTCTATCCTCTTCATCTGGGGCTGTTTTAACCCACAAGTCAGCATGAATGAAAGCTTCACAGTAGAGATGTAGTTTAATTAAAACACTATATTAATCGTTTACCTCACAGATGCTTTCTGAGTATTGGCTTTAGTTCTTTCTTGAATTGCAACACTTCTTTTTTTATATTTTTTCTTCTTTTTTTTCCTTTTTTTTTTTTTTAAGAAAATAGGAGCAGAGAAACTCAGAGACATTGAGCATAAGAGGTCACCTAACTGACTTCCCTTCCTGTGTCCTTACACAAAGCAGCGATGACTGTAATTAAGCTAAATTAAGCTAAGACAGTTGTATAGCTAATAGCTGTGGAGATCCAGCATTCAAGAGATCACATAGCCTATCCAGAAGACCTTTGTAACATTTCAGCAATTTTAGAGGTGCAAACCTTTTCCTAATATCTAATCTACGTGCTCTTGCTCACAGATTGAGCTATTTTTTGTCCCCTATCACAAAGAAAGCAAGTGATAACCATTCTCTCCAGGACTTCTTTTTCCATGCAGAGAAGTCACTATCAGTTTTCACAAAAATGAGGCAAGAGTGGTGTGGATTCATCTCATGGTAACTGCTTTATAAAACCTGTGGGAAAGGTTAGATATTAGATGATATTAGATATTAGATATTAGATGATATTAGATATTAGATATTAGATATTAGATATTAGATATTAGATGATATTAGATATTCTCTCAGCACCCAGAAAGGTAGACTGAGCAGGACATGTACCTGTTGCTGTAGTATTAAGAAATGGTGATTGTTAGTACATTTTTAACGTGTGTTCTGCTTTTCGTCTTTAAAGTGTTCTAAAGTAGAGCACTAGTTGCCTGCTGCCACTGCTAACAACTGATTGGCTGTGTTTACAATAAGTTATAGGTCATACAGGCTGCTAGTTTTCTGTATAAATAAGGCTTCCAGTAAACAAGTCAGCTGGAACTGATTTCTCTGTAAGCCCCTAAGCAGCATCCTGTGTTGTGAGAATGGATTGTAAGAATGAAGACCATAGGCCCACTGTAGGAGAGGATCTGGTTCGAGACCATCTTAAGAACCCGAACATGCACAGGTCCATGGGACCTGATGAAATCCATCCTCAGGTCCTGAAGGAGCTGGCAAATGAAGTTGCTAAGCCACTGTACATCACATTTAAAAAATCATGACAGGTGAAGTTCCCAATGACTGGAAAAAGGGAAATATAACCCCCATTTTCAAGAAGGGGAAAATGAATGACCCATGGTTTCACTAAGGGGAAATTCTGCCTGACCAATTTGGTGGCCTTCTATGATGGGGCTACAGAACTGATGGACGGGGTAGAGCAGTTGATGTCATCTACCTGGACTTGAGCAAAGCTTTTCACACTGTCCCACACGACATCCTCGTCTCTAAATTGGAGAGACATCAATTTGATAGGTAGACCACTCTGTGGATAAAAAAGTCTCTGGATGGCCACATGCAAAGAGTTGTGAGCGATGCTCCGTGTTCAGCTGGAGACCAGTAAGGAGTGGTGTCCCTCAGGGACTGGTGTTGGGACCAGTCTTGTTCAACATCTTTGTCAGTGACATGGACAGTGGGATTGAGTGCTCCCTCAGCAAGTTTGCCAGTGACACCAAGCTGTGTGGTTCAGTTGATACGCTGGAGGGAAGGAATGCCATCCAGAGGGACCTTGACACACTTGTGAGGTGGGCTGATGTCAACCTCATGAAACTTAACCATGACAAGTGCAAGGTCCTACACCTGGGTTGGGGCAATCCAAGGCACAGCTACAGGTTAGGCAGAGAAGAGATTCAGAGCAGCCCTGTGGAGAAGGACCTGGGGATGTTGGTTGATGAGAAAATGAGCATGAGCCGGCAGTGTGCACTTGCAGCCCAGAAAGCCAACCATATCCTGGGCTGCATCAAAAGGAACGTGACCAGGAGGTCGAAGGAGTGATCCTGCCCCTCTACTCTGCTCTTGTGAGACCTCACCTGGAGTATTGTGTACAGTTCTGGGGTCCTCAACGTAAAAAGGACATGGAACTGTTGGAACAAGTCCAGAGGAGGGCCAGGAGGATGATCAGAGGACTGGAGCACCTCCCATATGAAGACAGGCTGAGAAAGTTGGGGCTGTTCAGCCTGGACAAGAGAAAGCTGCGTGGAGACCTCATAGCAGCCTTCCAGTATCTGAAGGGGGCCTATAGGGATGCTGGGGAGGGACTCTTCATTAGGGACTATAGTGATAGGACAAGGGGTAATGGGTTAAAACTTAAACAGGGGATGTTTAGATTGGATATAAGAAGGAAGTTCTTTCCTGTAAAGGTGGTGAGGCACTGGAATGGGTTGCCCAGGGAAGCTGTGAATGCTCCATCCCTGGCAGTGTTCAAGGCCAGGTTGGACGAAGCCTTGGGTGATGTGATTTAGCGTACAGTGTCCCTGTCCATGGCAGGGGGGTTGGAACTAGATGATCTTAAGGTCCTTTCTACCCCTAAGTATTCTATGATTCTATGATCTGAAGTTATGAATGTTATTATACAAAATTAAATGACATCTAGGATTACAAAGTACATGTCTTTTATTCACATTCTGTAATTTTGCCTCCTTTCAACTATCAGCATTCATGTTGGGAATCAGAAAGGATGAAATACTGTGTTCTGTATCTAACCCTGTTTTTTAAAAGAATTTCTCCTTGGAAAATGAAAATCCCATTCAAAGTTCAGGAAATATATAGAAGTATTTTAGACAGGCGTGGTTATACAGAAGAAGATAAAAAATTAATATTTACATTTAGATGATGGTGTTAGTATGTTTCAGATATAAGAAATAATCCATTTATGCTATCTTTTGTGGTTTCCCATTTCCCATCTCTATCTTTTATCCTAGGATCCTTTTTTCACTGTTTGAATTATAACCTACCATTCAGCACTCTGAGTTTCTGGAGATATGTGCAAATATTGTGTTTTCTAATACAAAAGATAATGTGATGGAATTGCCCCTGCCTGCGTGATTTTCTTCACAGTGGTGTTGCCTTAACACTGTAGAGATTCTTGAGATTCATATACACTTAATTTCAACTTGTCTTCTTCATTAAAATTCTAAGAGAAAAAAGGCCTTATATAGAAAATGACCCCTAGTAAGTCAAAGCAGTGGAAATGTTACCACACTTTCCTTTACCTTCAGGCATCAAAAGGGGTGTGACCAGCAAGTCAAAGGAAGTGATCCTACTCCTCTACTCTGCTCTCGTGAGACCTCACTTGGAGTGTTGTGTACAGTTCTGGTGTCCTCAACGTAAAAAGGACATGGAACTGTTGGAACAAGTCCAGAGGAGGGCCATGAGGATGATCAGAGGATTGGAGCACCTCCCATATGAAGACAGGCTGAGAAAGTTGGGGCTGTTCAGCCTGGAGAAGAGAAGGCTGTGTGGAGACCTCATAGCAGCCTTCCCATATCTGAAGGGGGCCTATAGGGATGCTGGGGAAGGACTCTTCATTAGGGACTGTAGTGATAGGACAAGGGATAACGGGTTAAAACTTAAACAGGGGAAGTTTAGATTGTATATAAGGAGTAAGTTCTTTACTGTAAGGGTGGTGAGGCACTGGAATGGGTTGCCCAAGGAGGTTGTGATGGTGTTCAAGGCTGGTTTGGACAAAGACTTGGGTGACATGGTTTAGTGTGAGGTGTGCCTGTCCATGGCAGGGGCGTTGGAACTAGATGATCTTAAGTTCCTTTCCAACCCTAACTATTCTATTATTCTATGATTCTATTTAGCCACTAGAACTTTTTTATTTCTTAAGACATGTATTTTATGTATAAAATTTGAGTTCTTATTTTTTCCCAAAATACCTTTTAGAAGAAATGAATGAACAGGTTCTCGGAGGAGGATTGCTTCAATAAATGTAATGGGTGATGAGCTGTTGTCAGATACTGCCTCCAAGGAAGCCGTGTATATTCTACATATGAAGGTGAATTGACATAATACTTAGTACAGCATTTTTCAGGAAATTATCCTGTTAAATAGGAAAATTTTACTTGAGCCTGCAAAAGAGGTAAGCCTGACCTTCCAGCTCTGCTTTGAAAGGTCATTTTGATTAGCATAGGCAAAATTGAAAGTAAATGTATTTTCAATGTGTGGTGTCTTTTAGCTTTTAATGGCTGAATGGTCTGATTTTTCTGAAGTGTAAATCATATTCAGGTTCTGCTCAACTCAGTAAGAGCGACAGGCATCACAAATTCCTGACAATCAGGTTATGAGTTTCCTTGTTTATTTCTCTCTTCTACTTTCCCTCTCCCCTCTTTTTTTATCATAATGTAATGGCCCTTTTGACAAAGAAACTTCATTCATAATCTGGTACTGGCTTTCATCTCAAGGTTATATACTGGGAAAATTATTATTTTCCCTTAAGTTAATCAAACCTAAATTGTGTTTCACACAGCCTGCTAAGAAGTCTCTTACAGTGTCAACCACAGCCAATTGGCAATCTAGCTGAAACTATTTAACAGTGAAGAGTTCTGAGTGCTTAAATTCATGATGAATTACCCATAGAGTATCCACACTCGGAGTTAGCTAATAAAATTATGGTGCTCAGCTGCATTCAAATTTTTTAAGGGTATATCACCAAATAATTACCTTTCTCAAGAAATGAAAATTTAATTGTTCTAATATTTAGCCAAATTATTGCTCAGGCATGATGAAGGGATGGAAACTAGTGCATGAGGAGAAAGAGTAGAAGAAATTGCAGCTCTCTTAAATGAGTATTATTTATTACTGTGCAAAACATATTTTAAGCAAAGGAATTTAAAAATTATTTTTTATTATTTTAGACATGAAAGAACACCACAGGTTTGGAACAAATTCTATTCAACCAGAACTTTTCTAAAGCAGAGAAAAGTAATATTTTAACTAGCCTGTCACAAGTAAAGCATTATATGTCATTACTATAGATATAAACTTTTCCACCCAAAAATGACCGAATCAACATTAAGGTTCATACTTGTCCAACATCATACCTGAAATAGTTTTATCAGCATAAAACTGCATGTAGCCATACCAGAGACTTTAAAATGTGAGCTCAAGGACATTTCTTGACATTTTAATGCACCATTCAATTTCTCTGCACAATGCATTTACAACTTGTATTTTTAGCTCTATTCTTTCATCCGCATTTCCCCTTTTATATTAATATCATATTTAAGATGCACTCTGTCAGTATGTGCAAAACATTTTAAAATCGTTAGAAACAAACAAATAAGAAGCCAATGTGTCAGGAAAAAATGGGCATACACAGATATTGCAGGCATGTGATGAGCCTAGAGCAAAAGGGAATCAGTCATGTTTCTGTTTCTTCCAAAGAATAGGAATGAAGGACAGCAGTTGCATTCTCAGCAACCAAGAAAAACATACTGCACTGGGAACTGTGATTATGCATTTTACTTAGATTCACTGACAATGCTTTTAGGAGTATTTTCGTTTTACCGAGACTTTTAAATCTTTTACAGAGAAATTGTTTAAGCCTATCACTGGTGTTGTAATCGGAGACTGTATTAATGCTTTGGGTTGAGGTGATCTGCAGGGGAAGAAGAGAGAGACTCTCTACTGATTTTTCCTGAAGTTTTAACATCAGTTGGAAGAGAGAGGGTTTAGCATGTCTTGCATTTTAGTGCTGACAAGCAGCAGTGAAAAGGAGTAGCTCAGAAGTTGAATGAGATGTTAAACAATTTAAAAGATATTATTTTATGCAATAGAATAACTCTGAATAAACCCAGTAAGTCTGGGTTTTACTTGAATTAAAATGAAATGGCACAGTAGCCTAAAGCTCTATAGTCTGTCAGGGAAATACAGAGTGGTTATGATTTTAGTCTATATAGTTTTTCTTCTAAGGAGAAGAACAAAATCAGCAAAATCAGTATATCTTAATGTTTAGTTACCTTCAGGAAAAACAAAATCATAACATATTGAGTAATGAGTTTTTCAAAAAGTAACATGGTCGTCTAACGTGCAAAATATGTTCAACTGAAAGCCTAAGAAAGCAAAATCACTAAAACCTGACAAATATTTAATGAACTAATGTTAGGGGGTTTGGGTTTTTTTTCCTTTTTTTTTTTTTTTTTGGCTCAGTAATGAGAATAAATTCTTATAATCTTTTATCTGAACCATTTTACAATATCACATTTAAAAATATGAAAATTGTGAAAATGCAAACTTAAAGCCATATTTCTTATTTTGTGTGTTTTTAGAGTCACAATCACAGAATCCCAGAATGACTGAGGTTCACAAGGACATCCACTAGTTATCTAGTTCAACCCTCCTGCCCAAGCAGGGCCGCCCAGAGCCAGTTGCTCCGGACCATGTCCAGATGACTTTTGAATATCTCCAACAACACAGACTCCGTAACCTCCCACAGCAGCCTGTTCCATCTCCTTTCTAGATAATCTTAGTTGCTTATTAGTACTGAATAAAATATTTCAATAGTTTTGGGTTGTTGTGTTTGTTTTTTTTTAAAAAAACAGGATTTTTAAAAAAATATATATTTTTTAAAAAGTATTTTTTATTTTTTTAGGGAATTGTGGGTCCTATCCACAAAATGGAGGTTTATACAGTGAGAATAAGGAAGAATGTAAATATACAACTAAGTGCTGAACTTTTTAAATATTCAACTGAAATTGTTCAAGGCATGCTTTCAACAAGGTAGAGAAATAATTGATTTTGTAAATGACTACTCTTTGAATCAGTCTCTCAGACATTTAAACAGAAAGATGCATTCAACAAACATGAAGGCAAAATCAAAAAAGATATAGTTGGCACACATAATGAAATGAAGAATGTGAGATTTTTTTTGTCATACGGCAATTTTAAAATCAAAACTAGAGGGAAGTTACAAACAAAAGAAGTTATGACTTTAAAATCAGGCTTGAAAGCAAATAAAAGTGGGCAGGAGAGCAGACAAGATACATGGGAAAGAATAAAAACCTGTTTATTTGAAGAGAAATGGAAACATTTGATAAAGTTTTGAATAGGCATTGTTGCAAAAAAATAAGGATGATCTCTTACAAATTTAAGATGACAAGATACAGTTAAAAGGATGGAGGAAAGTGACAAAGCAGAAGTCAAACCAGAGAATACCTACTATCACTTATGGGATAGTCAACCATGAAAATGTAGCATAATGACATATATTCAGTCAGAGACGCTGAAAGTATTTTCTTACAGTTTTCTTGTGTATTACAAGACCAAGGGACTGATAAAGAAGAAAACCAGACTTTTCTAAGCTGGGAATAGGAAATTATTGGCACCTAGTCCAACCCCTGCTAAAGCTGGGTCAGCTACAGCAGGCTGTCCAGGACTGTGCCCAGTCAGCTTTTGAACATGTCCACAGATGGAGATTCTGCAACCTCTCTGGACAACCTGTTCCAGTGCTTTTCCACCCCCACAGTAAAAGAGGGTTTTCTTGTGTTCAAATGGAAGTAACAATGTTGATATTCAAGAATCTGAATTAGGACAAGGGTTCTTGATGGAATCGGACTTAATGTCCAAAGAGAAAAGGACTAACTGAGAGCACTTGTGTTCTTATCCACACAGAGATCCGGCTACAGAGATTCAGACCATGCAGAAAAAGAACACAGCAACAACACTTTTATAGGATGAAGAGAAAGAGAACAATACCGTTTCTGTATACTGTAGTCTTCTTCTAAAAAGACAGTTCAAACATCTACATTTGAATTTCTTTATTAGTTTTGTTTCCCTGTGAAGAATGATCCATTTCCGTCTGTTAAAAAATTAATTCTGTCTCTTATTCCTTTGAAACGTGTGTTACAGAAAAAATGTTACTGGTATTTTAAAGGACTCATAGACTTTAGGAAGTAAGGATAAAAGGGCATTCATTAGGTCAGAATAATTCCATCCTGTAAGATAACGAATAGGAAAGACCAGACAGATGAAAGTGTTTGCAGCATCAGAGAACTCTGCGGTATTTTTCAGAGAATTGATTAGGTAAGTTATGCTTTATGAGGCAGAGGTAAGGAGAGATAATACCAGTCCGTGTGGGATCCTTGCCAATCTCATCAGGGAAAAAATTTCTCCCTACATCGAATCCAGCAATCAGCATAGCTTTGTGAGCAAGATGTATCAGCAAAGTCACCTGAGAGGTTTTCTTATACTATGTAATATCACATTTCCTGTAGTCCAGAAGAATATGAGAAATAACTCAGGAAATTATATTAAGCATACGACAAGAAAAAACCTTCCCTGAGTCCGCTGATAGAATGAGACAGAAATCTTGCTAGAAGTAAATTTGATGTTTTGACAACTCACAGAAGACTTTATCTTATATCTTTGTAATTACATTCAAGAAATGGCTGGAGCTGATAATCATAGAATTGGGTTGGAAGGGACCTCAAAGGTCATGTAGGCACAGGACAAGGAGTAATGTCTTGAAAATGAAAGAGGGTAGATTTAGATTAGATATTAAGAAGAAGTTCTTTACTTTGAGTGTTACGAGGGACTTGAAGGGCTGCCCAGAGAAGTTGTGGCTGCCCCATCCTTGGAAGTGTTTAAGGCCAGGCTGGATGGGGCTTTGAGCAACCTGGTCTAGTGGAAGGTGTCCCTGCTCGTAGCAATGGGATTGGAACCAGGTGATCTTTAAGGTCCCTTCCAACCCAAACCATTCTATGATTCTATGATTCTAAATATCTATGCCCAGAAGAGCCAAAAAAGTAGCTACTTGTTTGGACACAAGAACTGGTATTTAGAAATCTTGATTATGAGACTACTGTAGTTTGCTGTGCACTAACAATTTGACTACTCCAAATTTCTCTACCAGCAGGGGAAAAATAGACATCTGGCTAATACAAATTAGGATGCTTGATGAGTATCTGTTTGCAAGGCACTTTCAGACCCTCTGGTAGAACATCTGATTTGAATGTTTTGTTCTATTGATATATGCATTATAAAAAGTATTTGACAGATTGTGGCAGGTTATGATCTATGGCCTAAAAGTAATCAGATCACAGAATATTTGGCAGGGTCAAGATTTCAAGAAAAATTACTCCTGATGGAGCACTTTAGAGAAGGTATTATGCTCAAGAACAATATAAATGTCAAAACCCTATATGGCCTTAGAGCAGAAGAAAAATATTCCATTGTACTCTCTTCTGCTCCAAACCTGTGCATAGTGCCAGTACTTACTGTTTTCACGGCTCTGGCATTTCTTGGGCTTCTATCACTGTCTCTACATACAAATCCTAGGGTGCAGAGATGGTAACATTTTAGCTGAGGGCTACGGTTCATTGCTGCATAGTTGAAGACTGCCAAATTCAGCCAATTTCAAATACATTGAAGCTACACTCGATATTGAACTTTCAATTTTATGAATGTTCTTTTAAAAAAAGAGTCTTTTTTCAGCTGTATACAAAAAAAAAAAAAAATCCCATACCCATGCAAGTCCCCCAAACAATTAATTGGACTGCAGAGTGAATGACTGGTTCTGTCATTTGTTTAGAAGGATGTCCTAATTGCTTTTGGATTGGAAGGCTAAAGGTCTACAGTAACATATCTGCTAGAGATAAACCATCCTTAAAGAACTGTGCTTTAAATGCCTGAGAGTATTCTGAATTAAAGCTTCAATGGCCATTTTCACATTAATATAATTGCAACATCAGAAGGGGAAAACAGACAGAAATTCCCTAATTAACTTTGTTGAAAAAGCTGAAGAAAATTTATTCGCATCACTGAAGTAAGATATCCTCTTTACTTCAGTGATGCAAATGTGGATCTATGAGCAGCTGGTTACAACTTTCAGATGGCAAATTATGCATAGACATTTAAATGAGTTTTTATGTGGCATGCTGTGATGAAGGGAATGTCTTCCAGCTGGGATGTAGTCAGAATTGCTGGTAAACTTTATCACTATATTATGATGTAAAATTTATCATTGTATCTCACATCAGTAATTTGAGGATATTACTATTTCTTTTTTACTACCCAACTTCCTCAGCTGGGCCCTACGAACTATGATCTTGGTTGCTGAGGATCATAGAGATTCAATGATTCCAATCTCCTTTTTTTTTCTCTGTTATGCTACTTCATCACCTCATGCCTAACATTATTCCTTTAAAAATTAGGCATACTGAGTTTAAGCTCATTGATATTAAACAGATTGGTATTTACTTTTAATCTAGATACTATCTTTTAAATATTTGAGATTTAAGAAACAAAAATTTTAATTCAGGGAGAGTGTAAACATTCATCAAATGTGAATTCGAAGTGTACTGAGGAATTGTTCCATTCTACTCTAACTCTCCCCTTCATTTCTTTTTTCCTCTTTCATTTTTATGACTTATATCCTTTCCTTCACTTTCTGACCACTTGTTGACTCAGCTGCTTATGACATACTTTCAATTTAAATTATAACTTTCACTGACATCAGTAGGAAGTTAACGAGTGAAAAGACTTCATTGAACCTGGAAGAATACAGAACAAGACAGAGGTAAAAAATAACAATAATGAATGCATACGGTTATATAGGTTAGATGAGTGCATAGCATGATCATTCAGAGACAGCGATTCCTTTTTTAAGTAACTGCTATTACCTGTATGTAGTTTCCTGGTGATTTCCATAATGAATGAGTAAGCATATATACCAACCTGGAAAAAATCAGAAGCTAGGAAAAGACACAGACAGAGTGTATACATATATATATATATATATATATATATATACATATACACATATAACATATATATGTTTTTTCTAGTCTTACTCCTACCTAGACTGCTGCTTGTAGTCGATTTGGGAAACAAGATATTTGGTTAATAAGTTTTCATACAAACACTGGCATACTTTATTTTATGGCAGTGATTCACATACTATATTCCATTCTTTACCTGTAGAAATTATTCATATTGACTTACTAGCTTTATGATAAAGGGATATATGCTTCTCTTTCTCTGATATTATTTTTAAGATGTTTTCTGTCTATAACCTGGTTACTGACTGTTTCCATTATTTCAAGTCATGCTTTCCTTATGTTTTCTTCTTTCCCATCTTTAAATATTAATTTTTCTTTTTTTGTTCTTGTCAATTTCAATTCTCAAGGCCTCATGAGTTTTTAAATTTGTAACTGTTTTTCTAACAATCAAATCCTTCCTCAGCACTAGCCACTAGTCACTGTCACTAATTTTAAGTGTTTCCCAGAAAGCATTCATTTTTATGTGTAATGTGCATGACAGAACCATAATTTTCATGTTTTTGTGTATTTCTATGATTTATATGTTCTACTAAGATGGATTTTGCATTTAATTCTGTGACATGTTTAATATCAGCCATGCTATGATTACTGTAAAAATAACTACTTTATTCAGATAAGAAAAATTCAATACATATCATTTCATACCTTTGAGTTTTATTGACTCAGTTTTAAAAAGTTGCCACTAAATAAACAACATACCAGCAGCTGAGGCCTTTGAGTTCACTCAGTAAACTGTATTAAAGACTTTAATTGTCAAGCTGATATCATCAGCCACAGAGAAGAATTAAATATGAATTAATTTGCAGAAGGATTCGTTCTGGTTATACAGACAGCTATCTAAATTTTGGCTTTGATCTGTTTTTGCACTTCAGCATTTTAAAAGAGCAAAATTGTGAATAGTAAAATGAAAGAAAAATTCTCATTTGTGGTAAACACTGGGATACATACACACTTTGATAACTATATAGAAAATACATTACAAATAGCAAAACCTGCTGCAAACCATGGCAGATGAAACATGCCCGTATTCACGAATCTATTAGCTTTCTACTGAGTCAGCATTATGCTAGCATGCAAGCAATTTTCATCTTTCTAATTTTATTCCTTGTAAAGAAAACATGAGTTTTGGGGATGTACCTGATTAAGTATGGTTTCATTTTTCTGATCTGTCTTGGATTTGGGGGGAGTTTTTCTTTTGTCAGTAAATAGGCAACCTGTTGCTCAGTTTTTTCCTACTGGTACAGAACATGCAAACCATGTAGCTTATTTTATGATGTCCCATGACACAAGGGAGTGCTCTGGTGAATGTGAAGACACTTAAAAATCACCAGAGCTCTCTTATTTTCTGTATCTCTTATTAACTGATTGAATAAATCAGGTGAGTTTTAACATAGTATGGGTATTTTGGGTACTTCAATTTGATTGCCTATTTTTAATAAGACCACACTGCTGCAATAATAAAACTTTCCCACTGAAAAGAAAGCTATCTTAGCCATGCACTTGGTTTCCAAAGGTGTTGAAAAACTGCGCTGAAGCATAAGGTCCTTAGTGTAAGTTGATTGATTCAGCTGTCTTTATGAGAAGCATGACTTTATAAGTAAACAGCTGGAATCTCCAGAAGCTGATCTGCACATGTACTGTGTGTGATCTCTGCCTTCAACATGCTCTGTTGGTAAATTAATTTCATCTGGTTTTGTGGCTTAAAAGCATAATAAACCTGAAACCAAAATGGAATACAGGGTCTTGATTCTCCAAAGACTGCCCTGAAAGGATCCAGGTCCTTCCTACCACCTCCACTGCCTTGGGAAAATGGAAACACTGGGCAGATAAAAAGTAATCTCATAACATGATTGCAAAGCCATCAGATAATCTCATCCCCTCTTAGACCTTTTCCCTTCCACCTCTGGCAGTATTTGCTTTTATCCTCAGTTTCTACGACAACTTATAGAGAGGAGCTGGACCTAATTGTGACTAGAAACTTCCTCAATTAATTGAAACAGGATATTGTAATTGGTTTTGAAATCCCAAACGGACCAGCAGTTTCTGGGTGGTTTCATTAGTAAAGCTTTGTACAGCTTTTAGTGGCTGTATTCATGGGGAGCAGTGGTGGCGGAATGGAGAAAGGAGGCTTTTAATGGCCCCACCTGTTTGTGTGTACAAGATTGCATGATTATCCATTTGCAACAGCTGAAATAGAAACAGCTGTCTTAGAACAATTTAGAACTTTATCCCCTACTTAGCTACACAGATAAATAAAAATGCATTTCCAATGCAAATTATGCTTGATATCAACTAAAGGTATTTAACAAGTGAGTTACATTTGTACTAAGGCTTCTAAGGCATTTGTATTCATGCATGTGTTTTATCTTTAAAAATAATCATGTGAGGTTTGGTGCTTACAAAAGCTATGAGACGCATACAATGTGGCAGGCATATCCAGCACAGTTGAATGAAACTACCTAAATGCAGATCAGCAATCAGCCTCCCTTGTTACTGCTTTTCTAAGACTAGATAAGAGGGTGCCTATATTTGATGCCATGGTGCTTTGTAATGTGTCTCTGTCTGAGTATCTTAATACACATTGCAAAAAATATTATTTGGAATGCCTTGAGCTAGCACAGCCTGTCTACAGACCCCAGCAACAGCTGTCTCACGTATTTTAAAAGTACTGTCTCTACTGGTTTCCTCCCAGCATGAAGAGAAAATTGCAAACATTAAAAGCCTACTGGTACACCCAGCCTTTGTGTTTTTCTTTTTTTTCGTACAGTTCAATACATTATCTTTTGAATTTTATTCCCAAAGATTCTAGTGTCAAAACCAACAGTGGGCATTTGGGGAGTAGTTTTTCTCTGAAGATGTAGAATGGATTGAAACTATGACTCCTGTCGTGCCTGAGAATATCACAGGGCTCTTCAAACTGACATGGATAACCCAAATGTTTTAGGGGTAAGAAATCTTCAGCACCTTTCTTTTCTTAAAAACCATGTCCTGCACAGATGCCTCAGCAGCACTTCTGTGACAAATTGGGTGAATTCTCTTACCCCAAGCTATTAAGGAACATCTGCTTCAGTAAAAGACTTTGAGGATTCCCCAATTCTCCATTCTCTCTTTTACTCCCCACAGAATGAGAACACAAAAGAGGATTTATTTGAAGTTCTGCTAGGTCTTTAGTCTTCTTGAAAAGCCAGGCGAATTCTCTTAGGTTCTCTGTTTCAAGATGAAGAAATTATTTTCCCCAGCTGTTTTGACTTTTCTTTCCAGACACTTCTTCACTAGTTTCCATTTAAAGTAGTCAGTCAGGTCTCTACTTTCTATTTTCACCATCTCATTTCCATCATGTTCCATGATTTATTTTTTTTTTTCTCTGTCTGGAGAACTGCAGCATTTTCTTCTTCCATACAGATTCCATGGAATCTAAAAAGGTATGAATTCCTATATTAGCTATTTCCTCAGTAATGATGGTTAGAGTAATCTTCTTGGACACAAGTTCCCACGAAACTTAAAAAGATTAGTTATCTTTGAAACTACGCTCCATTAAATAAGACTGAAATAGATAACAGGTTAAAAAGTTATTAAGGAGAACATGTAGGCATAATAAAGCACACATACAGAAGGTTTGGAATTTTAGCCATCAAGAAACAATATCTTCACAAAAGCGAAGTGTGTAATCTGTTAGAGTGCTAATGCCGAAATAATCTACCTAACAAATAGTAATAATAGTAACCTCTTCATTAAATTAAATGATAATCAAATAACACTTAGAAATTTTCTTGCTTTGAACTATTTGGTTATTTGTGCGACACGTGTCTCATTCCTGACCTTTCAAAATGAGACTAGGGACATTCCTGAATTGGTGCTGCTTTGCAATGCTTAGTCAGACACTCAAGGTCTAATTCTATCTGGGATACTTCATCACACTGCAGGGTGGTAATTTAAAAGCAAACAGAAAAATCTCATCCTTGTTCTGTAAAGCAGCACAAAAATAATATAATCTATGGTTTACCTCAGGCAGATAATATTAAATATTATGCCCCTTAAAAGCATATGGGGTTTAAATCATTGTAATAGTATACACTGTAATGGCTTATGATGCTGTGCGAGAAATGATCAGTGCTGCTCCTACTTGTAACTCAAAGGACAAAGTTCCATGCTGGAGATGTGATATAAGCATTATGAGTACATAATTTTTCACATTCATCTTGGACATTCAGATTAATTCTTAGCCAGAGTGTAATGAGCACAAACCACACAGAAGTGTGAGAAGAGTGATGGAAGGTTTTCTAGTGGGACTTGTTTATTTTCTCTGCTCTTATTTAATCCTCTATCTGTCTGGAGGTTACTTTGCAAGATCCTCATTATGCTAAAACATGTTGTTAAATGCTAATTAAGAAAATATAATAGCTTGAACTTTTAGACTAGTTCAGTAATCGGGAACCTTCAGCTAACATATATGCTTTTTTCATCATCCTAGACAAGCTTGAGATTGCAGATTTCTCCCCATGTAGCAGTTTTCACCCACTTTTCCTTGGAAACTTTTTTTTTGTTTTCTATTTCAGTTGATTATGTGATATTTGAGTGAATTGATACTAATATTTATTAAACTAGTTAGATCCCCCATAATAAAGAGCAGCGACTGGAGGTCTTCATCCACTACAGCATGGCAGCTGGCCCACAGCAGAGCTGTGATTATTGTCACAATACCAAATTCATCTCTTCTGCCCAAGTAAATGAATAAATAACTGGACAAATGAAAGGAGAGACTAAACAATTCAAGATTGTCGTAAAAATGATCTCCTACCTGAGTCAAGAGATCCCCTGACACTAGTTTGGAGAATGAGCTGCATTTACTGCGATCACATACTATTGAAATGCCACAAAAAAACACATGAGAGCTGAACCTAACAGCAGTAAGGGTTACAAAAAAGGGAGGAGATGCAGTGCTGGCCACTTGCCATATGACACAGACTGGCACATTTGTGTCAAATGGTATGAAACTGATGGTCTTTGAAATGGTCAATAAATATCAACATGCTGCGTAAATGCTTTCCAGAGTCCACAGCAGAACTGGCTTAAAGAATCTTTTGAAGTTATTTGTAAGATATAACTAAATGAATACACTTTATCCCACCAAATAGGAAATACAGCCTACTTTCTAAACATATATTAGCAGTATTTATTTACTTCTGAGTCTTTGCTGAATAAATGAGAATAAATCAGAATTATACTGTGAATACTTGATAAATTCATTCCTCAGTGTCATCATAATTGCAGAAGTTTAGATCTCTTGGGGAAAAAAAAATCAGTATTTTACTGTAACAATTTCAGAGCATGTACAAATCATCTGTGCAAATTAATTTTGTCTGACCATGCTCTTGCATTCAAATCCTGACTTAGAGGGGAAATTATGTTTCTGATATTAGTTAGTTCCAAATCTTTCCACTAAAATTTCCATAAAACATCATTACTATTTGAATTCTTTCACTCTAAATGCTTAGGCTTTGAAAACTGAGTCAAATGCTGCATCTCTTTGACAGAGACTATGAACAAGCATCGTAGCTTCTGATCATTATTGATTTGGTCTACATGACCAAAACACTAAAATATCTTTGATCCTTTTATGAACTGCTTGAGTTTACTGTATTTTTACCACACTTCTTCACACTGCTGTAGTTATCTAATGGTAATTTCTGATTCAAAATGTCTTCAACCAACTCCCCATGTTTTTTTCTAATTATCTCAAAAAATACCCAGCTGTACGGTTGGCATCAGTGCACTATGATGCTAGTAACGTTACTTACTACCCCTCTCAGGGGCATCACCATATGTGTGGATGTTTCATATCTTTTCTACCTACTCAGAATTCTTTCCTTCTTTTGCACTCTAGTGGGTGATTGGTGAAATATATAGAAATAAGTAATGTATTCAGAATGTGAGCATGAAACAAATTACTCAAACCTTTAAAGGGAAGTGGGAGAGAGGGACACGGCACAGATCAATGACCTCAGTTACATATGCAGATTCTGTGCTTTGCAGATCTTTAAAGGTCCTAACTTTTAAACACAACTTTTATTCCTTTGGCTTCAGATCATGTTTTCATTCTTGTTAGGAGTCTTATCAGAATTTTCCCAGATGTGGAGGCAGAATTTGCTTCCCTATGGAAGACTGCTCTGCAGATCAGAAGGGAATTTGATCTCTTGGGCTCTGGATGTGGCACCTTGACCTAAAACTTTAATGGAAATAAAAGATTCTCCTGCATATTTTAAAGTGACTCACAAAGATCAGGTCCTTCAGTTTCTTACTTGAAACAAATGAAGTAAAAGGCATTTGCATCATGGATGTTCTATAATTCCTGTTCAAAGTCATGCTGGAGTCACCCTACAGAATACACACAGGTGATACACAATGAATACATTGCTAGTATTGCTAGTACACAATAAAAATGTGGCTAATACTGCTATTCCACCAATAGTTAGTTTCTAACATAATTTCTTGTACTAGAAGTGTACTTTATTCCACCAGGTTATGTCCAGATGTCACTGTAGCCAATTTGGGGGTAAAAAATCAGTAAGGGTAAAACAAGGCTAAAAAACCTCTTGACTCCTGGTGTTCAAATGCATTTGTAAATTCAGCCTCCTTTGTAAGATAATTTGTTTGAAGTTATGTAAAACTTGGCAGGGAGCCAAGCTTGTTCCAATGGCTGATAATTTCTTTCTCTGGTTATTAGATTTCCATGTTTGCAATCATTTCTCATTCTGCTAATGTAATGCCATTTCTTGACAGACCACCTGTCATCGTTTACTTTTGTCTGCTGGGAAAACTGCTAGTCCATATCTCTTCAATGAAGGAGCCATATATCACAAGATTTTAAATCCTGATATACAATCAGAATTGATTATCCTGTAGTTCTTAACCTACAGTACCATAAGAGAAGCAGATTTTTGTAAAGAATAGCTACAGGGTTTGTTTGTTTTTTTTTTCATTTGTTTGGGTTTTTAAATTACTTTTTAGACTTTTCTTAGGAATTTTTTCCAGACAGCTGAACAATACTGCTTTAAATGTGATATACGGAATTTGAGTAGGTATGATAAATCCAAAGACAGGTTAAACCCCTGTTATCTTGCATCTTATCAAGTTATCTTCCAACACTTAACATTCAAGAAGTAAAAATCAACTATACTGACCTGCAAAATCCTAACTTAAGTTCAATTTTTAAATTATTCTATAGTATTGAAGAGGTGCATAGGAATCATCTGTGTTGAATTTCTAGAAACATCTTTCAAAACGAATGTTACACAAATCAAGATACCATATATGTCTTTATGAAGAATATATTTAGTATGGTCATGACTGTAGGAGTATTATTAGATATTAGGAAAAAAAAAATCTAACATGAAGACTGTCACATTAGAATAGGTCATCCAGAGAGGCATTGCAGTCTCCTTGGTTGGAGATGTGCACAATTTACTTAGATAACCTCCATTGCCTAGCATTGAGCTTAGCCCTTTTCTGAACTGATGCTTTTCTGAGCCTGTATTGTTCTATGCCACTCTAGGTTTATAACCAGGATAACCAGAGCATGTCTTAGTGTTCCTTCATATCGTATCTGTCAAATGGCATATCCAGCTGAAACTTGGATTGTCTGGTTTTCAAACAACAAATTCTGCATCCAGCTCAGTTTTTTGGAATATGTCAAGTTTTCTTTTCAAAGTACTCTAGTCAGAGATGCGTATTTCTTGTACCTATAGACTACTTCTAGTATTTGTTGATTTTTCCTTTCAGGTTAAAACTCCATAATAATACTGGATTTACTTTCAAGTCTTTCATCTGAACTCTTAAAGAACTTTATTGTACAGCATGTGTACAGCATCTTTCAATAAATTATCAAGTTAATTTCTGGTTTCTTTTAAATTAGGGGAACTCGGAATAAAGCTTTGGCCCCTTGCTTTTGTTATGTGTGTGTTATGAATGTGTGTTTTAATTTGTTCTTTGTGATTCTTAGAAACAACCTTTTGTGACATGAATAGGCAATGCTCGTGTGGCTTGTAATGATACATAATTTTATTTCTGTCTTTAAGCAATAACTTCATCTTCAATTTAGATCCAGTCTTTAAGAGTATAACTAGATGTTTCTATGGCACTATAATAAAAAGCAATGCTTGTTATAACTATACATTTATTTGCCTAATTTATTTTTTTTCTGCAAACATTCTAGTAAAAATGAATGTTAAGCCAATATTGGAGGTCGTTTGTGCCAAGTAATTTTAATTCAGAAATACAAATACTCACCTTGCAAGCCTGATTCTCGGAATTTATGCTCAACATTTAAGAAAATTCATCAATACCTTGCAATAAACTTATTAACAGCTTCAAGAAATACTATTATGAATAATATGAAGAAGTCTCTTAGTGAATAATTTTGAGTAATCCTTATGAAAAATTGTGATTTCCTAGAATACAGTCATAAAGGGAAAGATATGAAAATAATATAATAGGGAACTTCTTTACTAATAAGTCCCTGGCATGTCACTGAAAAAAAAATTATTATTTTTTTTTTTAAGGTCTATGTCCCTTGAATTTTGAGATCAAGGAAAACAGGGTTCAACTTGGGGCTGAGAGACGACTGTTATTACATCCTCTACTAAATTGGTAAAGGAGTCCTGGATAACTTAAAGAAAATAAAAGGATTCTCTTGAGAGCCAAAACCATCCTGGGATCTGCATCAAGAGCAGTCAACGCAGAGTTGCCAGGTTTCCATGAGTCTCAGGCTTTAGGGGCATTTCAGACCCTTGGGTCATATTTAGTGCCTGAGTATTTCTCTGAGTCTTTCTCTTTGTTGTTTTAAAAAGTGTTACCTTAAGTATCCTACTGTCATTTATACACAGAAACACGAGGAAATTATACCAAAAGAATGTCTCATGTTCCTATTCCAAAATGATAATTTTTTAGAGTTTAGTGTGCACCAGATGCACACTTAACTAATTTGAAAACATATATATACAGCAAGACAGTTCTGCCAGCAAAACAGGAAAGCCTTTACTAACTAGTAAAAAATTTCAAGAGCATTGTCTTACCTTATTAAATCCAAACCAAAAAAAAAACCAAACATGCTCCAAGCTGAAGAGGAAAACAAATTTAGTCATCACATCTATGAACATACCTACTTATCCTCTTGCCTTGCTTTGCCTTCTCTTTCCTCTTCCCCCTTTCCCCTTCCTGTTCCTTTTTTCCTGTCTTAACCAAGGACTTTGTGTTCTTATCCTCTAAGCAGAGAAAATTTTCTACATATCAAACATGCCTACTTTACTTTTTTGCAGCAATGATAAAGCAGAATATTGGGGGGGGGGGGGGGGGGGCTTTTTTGATATTTTCCAGTAATTAAATTTAATTTATCCTATTTTGGTCTCTGTCAGGATCTGACTGGAGAAAATCTCCAGTGCAGGACCCTGTTTCAGTTTGTGATCCCAAGAGTGAAATTAAGACACAAACGAGGCCAAGTACCATAATTTGACAGTTTGTGTATTACAAATTACAAAAAGACAGTTATTTTTAAAAAGGGAAATTATTGTAATAAAGGGGATAGTGATAGGACAGATTGGAAAAAAGGTAGAAAATGAAATAAGGATTTGGGGTGCAGAAAGAGATAGATAGTCACCACCATGGATCCAGCTGTGTCCCGGGGATCTGTGGTCATTGTCATTGGTGGTGGGAGTTCTTCAGGGTTCATAGTCTCTTAGTATCAGAGCAGAGTGTCCCCCAAAAGTCCATCAGCAGCAGGTGTCCTCATGGAGGTGTCCTTCTGGAGTCCCCTTAAAGGTACCCCGTGCAGTGTGTCTCGTGGAGTTGCCCTCATGGCCATGTCTTATGGAGGGTGTCTCTTAGGGTCAGCAGTAGTCATCTGTGGAGAGAGTCCTCACAGAGGTGTCCTTCTGGAGTCATCCCAGTGGCAATGGCTCCCTGGCAATGCGTCTCTTGATGATAACCTTTTCCCCTTTTGTAAAGAGTTGGGGGGAGTGACTCTGTTCTTCATGTCACCTATTACACGTTCCTGGTAGACCAGTTTCCCTGGTCTTGCAGCTGGCTGCACGTGTCTGCACACACATGTGTCTGCAGTAATTCTTGGGATAATACCTCACACCAGTCCTCAAGGTAATGGACAGAAGTGTCTTATCTCAGCTCTTTCCCACTCATTCCCCAGGCAATGAATGGTGGAGTCCCAGTTCAGCTCCTCACACCTCTCTCCCAGGCAATGGATATTGGAGTCTTATCTCAAAGCCTCCCACCCATCTCTGAGACAAAAGATAGGTAGGTTTCCATCTCATCTTCTCAGACCAATCTTAGAGACAATGGACAGTGGAGTTTGATTTCAGATCAGTCTCTCACAGTCTCATAATTCTTTTAATGTATCCTTCTTTACAGGAAGAATTGGATTCTTAAACTTTTTGTTAAACTCTTCTGTTTTAATATCAGTGCAAAATCTCAACATGATAGAGCAACACTTCCTCGAGTATGCTGAGGTACACTGAAGCCAGTCTTGAACATTTTCTATTGCAGAGAACTGTCCCTAATACTTCATTAAGGCAACAATAGTTATTTTAACTGACACTTCAGCATTTTTTTTTGTGATCTTTAAAATTCCTTATGCTTTTCCCAAAATGTAAATCTATCTCCACTGTATTTTGTCTTCATCTGATAAATGCAAATTAGACTTTTTTTTTATTAAGTGACAAAGGCCCTTGGATTCAAGACTGTTAGTTTCTCTTCTATTAGACCTCTCGTGAATGCTTCTTTAGATTCCTATATCCTACTGTGTTTCAAGGGAGAGTGTTTGAAAAAGATGACCATATTCTAATTTTAATGTAGTTTTGGTTTCCATGTCCTGCCTTCCCTGTTTACTTGATGTATATATATACCCAAATTCTTAGACCTGTGATCTGTTATCATCAGTAGAATGAGGTAGAAAAAACAAAAACAAAAACTAGGAACACTTAAAGAAACCTTTTTCTAATACAAAGGTGTAGGAAAGGCAAAAGTGGGAAGGAAATATTAACCCCATAATTACATAAACATTAATATTTATAATACCAATTTGATCCTAATGTCAAAGGTTTTCTAGATGTATAGGTAACTGGGGAGATAAAATCATAAACTGAATGAGTGTATGTGCATCTTTGAATGTACCAGGTAAAACTTACAGTGTGCTTGTCATTCTTTCATCTATATGATATGATTATATTGTCTATAGTATACATCACTGAGACTAATTTGAATAATGAGTAATATCTGTTAAAAGAGCAACAGTAATGCACTTAAAACATTTTCAAGCACTAACTTCATTAATCATGATGTTGTCGGGCATCCTGGAACATGCATTTCTCCTCTTGTTCGTGTTGTTTTGTTTTTATTTCGATTTGTGATTGCTAAATCAAGTAGGCTGCTTGATGTGTTTGTTGTGCCCATCACTGAACCAATGTGAGTCAGCTCATGTTAATACAGGAGAATTTATGTCCCATCAGAAAAACCAGAAGTGCTACCAACTCCAAGTGAAGCTTATCTCCATGGGCCTAATAGGCAGATGTATTCCATGTATTTTCATAAACACAGGATTTCAGGCTTCACAAATACAGAAATGTGTTGTTAAGATGAAAATCCCACTAATTACTGTAGATGCCAACATAAGATTTAAGAGCAGATTCAAGATACTTCATATCTGAGAGCGCAGTTCTTACCATTTAAACATAAGAAACCTTTTAAGAGGGGTGAGGTTTTTTCAATTTGAATTGGAAGACTTCAAGGATCTAGTTAAGCTTATATTTAATTGGATGAAGGTTTTACTTGAGGAGTTATAGCATATTTAAAATGAACTGCAATGTCTTTGTGTTAGGTAGGGATTACAGGACCCAGTTTTATTGTAATTTGCATTTTTTACCTTAAAACCAAACTCAGATGAGGAAGTCTACCAGAGAATAAAATGAGATTATAGAATCATAGAATGGTTTGGGTTGGAAATGGCCTTCAGATCATCCAGTTCCAACCACCCTGCCATGGGCAGGGACTCCTTACCCTGGACCATGTTGGCCAAGGCTCTGTCCAACCTGGCCTTGAACAATGTCAAGGATTATAAGGCGAACTTGTAGGCATTTCATATTAAAACAGCTTGAGTAAGTTGTAGTCTGTCCCAGTTCCAGCTGACTTCAAATCAGGCTCAGCCTATTGCTTCCAATACCCAAGTTTTCTGTTTTCAAGTATTAACCAATAAAAACCAAATCCCACAAAACAAACAAAACACAAATCAGAAAAACACCCCCCCTAACCCCACCCCCTCCCCCCACCCCCCCCAAAAAAAAAAACAAGCCAAAATACAAACCAAAACCAGCATCATTAGGGCTGGGAGTATTCTTTTTATCCTTCACTTACACGACAACACCCTTTTCCTTATATTTCAACATCAGGAGATATCAGCTTACAATGAGGTCCCCATTATGACAGGCACCTCACAAGAAAACTGGGAGACAGTTTCCCTGACTTAAAAAATGTGTACCTTGGGTAACTGAAGATGATAAAATACACAGGAGAAGCAATCTCCTTTGGTATGTGACAGACCTTGCAAGAGGATGCTTTGAGCAGAAATCCTACAAGAAAACAAATTTTGTTCCTGTGTAAACTTCTACTGAGTTCAGCTGTAGGTGTTTAGCAACAAAGGACCTACTGTAAGATCAATATATTACTGTTTTTTCTTGAGTACACAATTTGGCAGTAGTACATTTGCACTTAAGTCTATTACATCTCAGAGTAGTGATTTAAACACAAAACTATTGTTAAGCTCTCCATCACTCTCGTGAAAGCTTAGGTGTATGCAAATTCCTACAAAATACCACAAAAACCTAAATATTTTCCATACAACTTTCTTCTACAATTGAGACTTGAATGAAGGACCTATATTATCTTAAAGCACAAAGCAATGGCAAACATAAGTAAGGCACCAATTACCAGAGACTGGATTTAATATAGATTTTTCTCCTTCTGTCTCTCCTTATTGGCCATTTTCAAGCAGCTTCCTGTTCTGCTTTCTAGCTTTTCAGATAGGTTTTTTAAAGTAAATAAATATCCCCCTGAACTGTACAAGGAAACAGGTGCTGAAATTTTGAGCTGCTCAGTAACTCAGATTCTCAAAAAGGCTTGAGGTCTTTTCTCTGCATATTTTTGCTTGCCTTTATGGAAAAAAGATTATTTTTTTTTTCTGTTCATGGCTTTCAGTAAACTTTTCATTGTAAATTATTTTTCCTTAGTTTCTCCTTGTCTTGGAAATGTAAACCTATCTGTAAACATCCCATGTGCTCAGATGGTCTGATGCAGCAAATATTTGTAGTGATTTAGACACGAATTGTATTAAAAGCAATAGTTGGTGTTAGTCTTCAGCTACTCAATCTTTACATGTCACCTAGAATTCTAAATCCAAGTTCCCACCTAGATTTAAATGCAGATGGAATTCATTTTTGTGAGGTCCATTTCCATTTCTTCTTAAATCTTTGACATCTCTTCTACTAGTTTTAGGAAAGTTATAGTAAATCCATTATCTGGAGTTAGGTCCTAATTGTAAACAGTTTGCCCCACCTTTCATGGTCAATACACTAATTTCAACTATTTGAAGACTGAAGGTAAAACTTAACTGCTTAATTTATGTGCTTAATTTACGTGCTTAATTTACCAGCTTCCAGGTGAGGCTATGACATATATTACTGTTAAATCAATGATAATTGTTAGAGACAGGAGAATTAATGTGCCTAATCTAAAATCATCTTGAACACTCTGGATTTGCATGTTTGTCTTGAACTTCATTATCTTGATATTCTGTATATAAAGCAACTAAGGAAAAATGTCCAGTCAAAATAAAACATAGTTTGACAGATAGTGTAGAGGAATTTCATTGAGAGAACTGCACATAGAAAATGTAGAAGAGGTGATGTCATGTTTTAAAAAAAACAAAAAAAAAAGCTTATGAAAACATTTTGAAGTTCACAGTTGAGAAGACATGACAATAAGTGAAGGATGCATTTAATTGCTATACTAAGTCAGGGCTAAGTTCTGCAGGACATGTTCATTTTATTGGCCTAGTTGAGATCAGCTGTGATTTGACTATGATTTAAGGATTTTAAATAAATCTTCTCTGCTGAGGTAGGTTTCAGTTAAATATGCATCTCAGGAAGTCAATGGATGAATGCATATTTAACATTGTCAAACAGGATTCCAATTTAATATACCGCAGAATAGGATTTGAAAAGGTGCATGCAAAAGTAGTAAGGGATTTGAAGAAAAAGCAGCTATGTGTTTTAAGTCTTAAAGTTTTAAGTTAGGGAGAGTGATACGCGGGTAGACTCCACAACTCATTAAAGTTTTAGGTATGCTTTTATTCAGCGCTGAGGCGTATGGGGGATAGCTCCTCCAAAGGCATGTGCACCTCAACATTGTTTTTCTTCATATTTATCCTCTAAACTATTACATATTCATGAGGTTACACAACACACGTATACATATTCATGACCTATCCTTGCTTCATATTATAATGAGGTAAAAGGCCTGTTTGCGTAGGGTTTCCTGGTGGTCATGGGCAGGGGTCTCAAGATGAAGTAAAGGAGTCTTCCCTGAACTTTTCATCTTTAGTCGTTGCGCATGTTCCCTGGTTATTTAGTCACTGTTCAAACCGCAAATCTGATTTCAGTTGTTTTAGGGGTCCAGAGAACAGGAGTTACTGTTCCTTCCTCCTATCAATAGCCTTGGTCCTCCCACTCTATTCCTGCAAGCACGATAAGTGTTGAGCACGTATTTGTTGAGTAAGCACAAGTAAGCAGTAACATTGTTAAGCAAGCGGCTTAAACCTAACCCCAGCCCCCTGTACATCGGTTAAACCTTTGAATCAAGAGAAATTTACCCAGGTTTTCTAACTTTCTAGTGCAACTGTGTACTTAGTCCTACTTTCAGGAGGTTGCAGATACTAATCTTCTAAAAAGAGACACTTGAAAATATAATATTTACACTTCATGTTAAGTTGACCACAGAAGTCTCTATCCTGAATTCTGCTTGCAAGGTTAGAAGTTTAAGTCTGGGCCTTGAATGTGCAACCACCAATAGAGTTTGTATCTCAAGCCTATATGCTGGGTGACTTTGCCTGAACAGAGCAATGTACTTCTTTCAGCCAAAATAAACGACTTTTGAACAGTGCCTCTAATTCTTTGCTGCTCTACCTGCCTTTACTCCCAGACAACAGGATTCCTTAATTTTATCAGTTGCACTTCAAAAGATATTTAGTTACTATTCAAGTAGCAAAACAAAGGCACCTACTGTCTTCAAGGTTTCAAAATTATTTATTTTCAGAAAGTAGCTGAAAATTGCCTCTTTGGTCATACAAAAGATAATGAAATTTATCAGTTATGAGTGCTAACATGCAGTGTCCCCGCTACAATTATACTATTACTACCAAACAATGTAGAAGCAAAACCACAGAACAAAAATATTAACCCCAGTTACTTCAATAAAAGCCATGGTTTGCTCATCCCTCCCACTCCTGACTGCAGAATCAAAAGCTGTACATTGGGCAAATACCAAGTCTGGAAAAGATTTTTTCTTCTTATTACTGAGTGACTGCAGCACATACAGGGAGTGTGACATAGCTGACATTCTCTCACCCTGAGCAGCTTCCATTCCCCACATCTCACTGGTCCTTGCATAAAGCCATAGCAAAATAAGTTTTTTATAATAAATATATATTTCTGAAAATGAAGAATGCAAAAGGTGATGAATTTAATTCTGCTAAAACAGAATATAGGTAGATGGACCAATTGCACAAAGTGTAAGGTATGTTCAGAGTGGCCACTGCCTTCAGCAACTCTAAGCCTGGAGATCTGTCCTGCCCAGCTGCTGGACCCCAGCCCATGGCATCTGGAGACCTGTGGTCTCCATCCCATGGTGGTGGATGGCCTCCTGCTTCAGATTCAGCCAGTAGTGAAGGTGAGTACATGTCCCAGACACATGCACACATAGATGACTTGAGCATGGCTGTCTCAGATCCCCACTCCAGTGTTTGACATCACAGGCTAGAGGAGCCTATACCCCTGCTCTGATTCCAGTTGCTGCCCCACTATCCAGTCACACCAGTCTCCCCAGCAGCAGGCAGGATAGAAGGTGAGATTACATAGAGAGATAGACAAGAAAGTGTTCAATGTGAAGGTAGCACAGACTGCTAGGTGCAGGGCACAGTCAGCCAAGGGTGTTGACCAGACCCTATTTACATGTGCCCAGCCTTTTTTATATCCCTTTCTGTCTCTTCACCCATTATTCCTACCTGATCCGTTCCCCTTCATATTTCTTCATCAGTTCACAGTTTTGCTGTCCCCCTACCTTGATATTTAAGGCCCTCCACATCTGTATCTTTATCAGTTATAAGGTATGTGCTTGCCTGCAGTTTCTTGATAGACCATCAATTAGTGTGACCACTGAGATTTGTTTCTAGTCATTGTGCCGGCTATGTTTGTCTGCCAGATTTGTGTGTATATTTTATCCATTGCCTTCCCTTTTTTCTTTCCAACCCGTTTTGACAAGTTCCTTGAGCAGATAATTTTACTGAAACCAATATTCTCATATTACATGTGTCCTTATGTAAATTAGCATGACTGACCAGGTTTGATTCTTATTGCTTCCTCACTTACAATTTTTTGGTCAGGTTTCTTCCTTGTTGTTGTTGTTGGTGGTGGTTTTGCTTCTTCCCACTATTTATTATATCCTTTTACACTGAAAAGGTCTTTGACCAGGTACCCTTAATGGAGCAGATGCTCTCTCCTTCTCCACATCTTTCCAGAAACTGCAACACACATCTTACTTTGGAGTGACAGAGTACCTAAATAAAATCAATTAAATAGCAAGGCATCTCCCAGATCAGAGCAGTCCCTTAAAATGCAGTGTAAACTAGAAGTATTACAAAAAAAAATCTCCAAAATTGAAGAAAATTGGCTTTTATTAGCTGAAAATGTAACTAGGATGTCTCCTGGGTATTTGCTTCTTCTATGAGCCATTTCAGTCGCTGCAAATGTCTTTGTTCCTGGCTTTTCAATAACCTCCATTCTTCAATGCACTTCTTTATGAGTTCATTATCTGAGGACTATAATTTAAAAATAACATGGATTGTATGATGCCCTGTTGTAAATGCCATAGGAGCACGTGTTGATGTTCTGCTTTAGCTTTTAGTCTCACAAATCAACCTGTTCTGATTTTTTTCTTCACTGTGAGAAAGATTTTTCTCTTTTTGTCTCCCTCTTTCCCATTTCCTTTTTTCCGGTGCCCATTTTGAATTTCTGAGGGTATGTATAAATAACATATAGCATCTATGCAAACAGTTGGGTTTTTTTTGTATTTGTGAAACATTTCATGAAGGGCGACTATGCTGCTGTTGAGAAAAATGAGGTTCAGAAAATTTTTTAAATCACTTAAAATCATATGTCCGTCCAACTGCAAATCTAGTGATCTTCCACTGAATTTTTTGTCTCACCACTTGTGAACTACAGAAGACAGCTTCCTTTTTCTTCTTCAAAATAATATCAATAATTTTTTGATTTTATACTTACTGGGTCAGATGTCTGATATTTTATTCTGTTGTGCTTTCAATTGCTTGGGGGAAACTTCATCTTTGGCATAAAACCAAAGACGACATACTTAGGTTAGTTATCAAATTGATCATTGCTCATCTTGTTTGCATTTTTCATATTGGTACTTTTTGTTTTGAATGTTTAATACATCTTTTAAATTTGTTTTAATTCCATTTGCCTTTCTGACCTTTGGCTTTCTCATCAATGATTTCTCTTTTACATGTTTTTTTTATTTGATTTTTGTGGGTCTTTTGGTTTTTTTTCCTCACTTCTTTTATCATTTTACCTTGTCTACTAGCTTTTTTTCTCTTTTCTGAATCTTCCCTGTAAAGGATAAATCTTCAGGCCTTGCTAGCACTGTTTGATCTAGTCTCCATATCATTTGCACATTCACTGTTACTTACCTATCCTTCCTAAAGTGTAATTTTAGGTGGGAAAATGAAGTACAGAATATGAATTTTGGCTTGGGAGGTTCAGTTTTGGCATTAAGAATAGTGCCAATTCTTAACAAGAGGGTCAAATGCAAGTTGACCAAGAAGTTATGGATCTTTTATCTTTGGAAGTTTTTGATGCTAAACAAGATAAAACAGGAGTAACCTGTTCTTCTCGGCAATAGTCCTACTTCGAGTGGGAAGGCTGGGTTTGAAGACCTGAAGAGGTCTTTTCCAATCAGATTTTCTATGATTTTATGCAGTCTCAGAATAAGCATGCAAACCACTGAAGGCCAGTGGGTGATGAACCCCGGCTGTGCACAAACCTGCTGCCAGGAATTCTGTGGTAAGTATTTGCAGGAAGCAAAAATCATTCTCCCAATGCAAATGGTGTAATTACTGTAAATATAAAAAAGATAATGATTAATTTCTGAAGTAATCTATGACTATAGCATCCTATATTTAGAACCACAATTGAATGAGGGTAAACTGAAAGAGGAGGACAGTAAGTTGCTATCAGTACAAACATGTGTTAAAAGGAAACACAAAATGTGTTTGAATATTTTTATTTTTTCTTTAAATCTGAGGTGTCATTTTGAAGTTAAGAATAACAACCCCTCCTGTTCCTGAACCCCAGTTCTCTGAAATGTTAGCATGCACATCTAATTTCTGGGTTTTGAATAATTGCTCTGACTTTTCGTGATATTTTTGATATTATCAAGTGGCATATTCTCAGTGCCTGGGTACAGTGGAAAACAAGCTCCATTTACGTGCAGGCTAGAATATCTCCATAGCATCTACATCACATGGGGCTTGCATCTGCAGGAAACTTTCTGGAACAGGACAATGCATGAGGCATAAGAATGATCTTAATATGATAATCCCCCGGGACGACTGTCTCAGAGAGAGTAGGAAAAAAAAAAAAAGAAATGAGGTAGCAAGAGAACAATACTTTTCTCTGGAGAACCCTGACAGCCGATACAGTATAATTTTCAAAGCTGCTTCAAATCAAGTACTATATGAGGTCATAACTCCCAAATACAAGTCAGTATTACTACAATGAATGAGAAATAATAATTCATTTAAATACCAGTAAAGTGTGTCTGTCAGAGTTGCAGATGGCAGTGCCATATTTTATATCAGACAATATCAGATATTGTATAGCGTTTGACAAAATGCAGAAAAAGACTGTTTTGTCAACAAATAATCTTAGTTTATTTCTTCACAGCTTCTTGATATAAAACTTCTGAATTTCTACTGATGAGATGCACAGAAATGTATTCAAGGAGCTGGCAGGAGTGTGCATTAAGCCACTTTCCATCATTTATCAGCAGTCCTGGCTAACTGGGGAGGTCCCAGGTGATCTGAAGTTAGCAAATGTGATGTCCATCTGCAAGAAGGGCTGAAAGGAAGATCCAGGGAACTACAGGCCTGTCTGACCTTGGTGCCTGAGAAGATTATGGAGCAGATCATACTGAATGCCATCACTTGGCACATACAGGACAACCAGGCGATCAGGCCCAGTCAACATGGGTTTATGAAAAGCAAGTCCTGCTTGACTAACTTGATCTTCTTCAATGACAAGTTGATGAGCTTAGTGGATGAGGGGGCATTGTCTACCTAGACCTTAGCAAAGCTTTTGACACTGCTTGCTACAGCATCCTCCTGGAGAAGCTGGCTCCTCATGGCTTGGACAGGTGTACTCCTCACTGGGTAAAAACTTGGTTGAACGGCTGAGCCCAAAGAGTGATGGTGAATGGAGTTAAACCCAGTTGGCAGCTCGTCAAAAATAGTGTTCCCCAGGGCCCAGTACTGGGGCCATTTCTTTTTAATATCTTTATCAATGATCTAGATGAGGGGATCAAGGGCACTCTCAGTAAGTTTGTAGATGACAGCAAGTTGGGTGGGAGTATTTTTCTGCTGGAGGGTAGGAAAGCTGTACAGAGTGATCTGGACATTCTGGATTAATGGGCCAAGGCCAAATGTATGAGGTTCAGTAAGGCAAAGTGCTGGGTCATGCACTTGGGCTACAACAACCATGCAACACTACAGACTTAACAAGGCTTATAGGAAAAAATTCTACACCAAAAGAGTTGTTGAGCACTGGAATAGGCTGCCAGGTGAACTGGTTGAGTCACCATCCTACAAGCGTTTAAGATGTGTAGATATCATGCTTAGGGACATGGTTTAGAAGTGGAATTGGCAGGGTTAGGGTAGCAATTATACTTGATGAACTGAAAGGTCTTTTCCAACCTAAATGATTTTAAGATTCAGTAGACTGCAGCCAGCTCAGTGTCACATTATTAGTCATGGGCTTTAAAAATTAAGTTGGGTGTATAAGAGGACAATTATTTGCTTCACAAAGTCACTTCATCTACGTTTAACATAATATAGCAACTTTGACTTGCTGGACTCCCATATTTTGGGGGACTTAAATAATTGCTTTAGATATAAAGTAGATCAACCCAAAGACACTTTGTTAGGTGGAACAGTAAGACTACTTAAAATGAATAGAAGGAAAGGAATTGTCAGAAGGAAGGTTGAAAATCTCTTTAGTCGTGACTCATCAAAGTCTGTGAAAATCTATAAGTATCCTGTTAGTGTCATTATCCTCAATTTTGACTGGAGTTAAGCATATCATTAAGGGTTTTACTGAATTGGGCTTTTTGAGTTGTTATTATAATATGCACAGACGCACACATTTATTTTTTGTATTTAAGTATATAACTTTCCCTTTGTTTTACTTACACAAAACATATAGTGTTACTGAAAATTCCAAAAAAAAAAGTCTTTGTTTCAATAGGTTTTTATATTGCCTGTCAACCATAATATATTTTCTGTGAAGGCCCAGTTGCAAAAACTTCCATTTTGCCAGTCTGGGGCCATAACGATACTAAACATAAGGTTTTGAAGGAATAGAATGGTCCCAGAGGGCATGATGAAACATTTTCCACACAAAGGAACACATTTGCTTGACCTTTTTTTAGTAGAAACTGTTCAGCCTGGGCAGTAAGCTTTTTAATAGGTGTTATGACACTTTCTAAAGGTGTATTGAATCTTAAGTTAACATTTTGGTTTCATAGATTAAACAAACAAAAAAAAAAGTTTGTATTCTCAGCTCTGGAAGCATAACTACTATCCACTTATACAGTGAAAGGAATCATAAGGAAAGAGATTAGATTTGAAGGTCAGACTACTGTAGATCAGCAATTAGCTGTTTCTGTACTTTTAAAAGAATACATGTGCAGTGCTTCATATGCGCACACTCTCTTCATGTTGATGAAGTTGGTTTAAGGCAAGGCATGATATTGACCATCTTCAATTATTCAGTAATATTTTTGGCAATTTTATGTCACCTTCATAAGAAAGAAAATAACAAATTATCTTCTCAGAGCAATGTTCAAACATGTTTCCATGAGAGATGGCATTTCTTGGCACAGAAGTAATTCTGCTAACTGAACCATAAGCTGGCTCCTAGTATTCATTTATTTGCAGTCAGTGATTGAATAGTTTCAAAATGATTTGAAGAGTATTGCTACCTGTTAAACAGAAAAATGTAAAACTTCCTTTTGTTCTTCCATGTTAGAGAAAATTAGAAACTGATTCATAACTTTTTCATTTGTCTAGTGATCCTTATGGATTATGGAGTACCTGAGGTCTAGGAATGCTGGGGCAATTGTAAAGGACATGAGCCCAAACAGTGAGACAGTGAGCACCATAGACAGGAAAATAAACCCTTTGTGGAAATTCATTTTCAGCATATGCTTTTCCTCCCATATTCCTCATTCATTCCACTGAGGTTGAAAATAATTTGACTGCTTCAGTAGACAATGAAAAGAAGTCAACACCATCTACTGATACTGTTCTGTCCTAGGTCTAGGTCTAGTTCTAGTGAATTTTCTGCGCTGAGGGTTAGAAAAATTGGCTTTGTGCACTATAATAGCAGAACTACACTTGGCTTGCCTGAATTCTTGTAACCCTACTCAATAAAGAATAAGTCCTCAAAAGTTAATTGCTCAGTGATCCTACACAGCTAATTGAAATTTTGTATGTCTTGGAAAACAACTGCTGAAGTTCCACATAACTACTGAGGGCATAGGGAATAATCTTGTATAGTACTTTTTTTGTTGCAGATTTCTCTTAAGCTACCAAAGAAATGCTGGGATCAATCCTCTAACTGATGTTCTATAGCCTGAATTAATTTATATGAGGAAGAGCAAAAATATTTTTTTAAATGTTCATTTTCAACTGAAAAACATCCAGTTAAGAAGAACTTCCTACATCCTTGGTTCAGTGATGTTTGGACTGATTACATTCTCTGTTAGTATTATGTATTGTGGTTTTTGATATGCCTAGATTACTTTTTTTTCTGCCTGTAGCTATTAGTTAGATCCATTTGTCAATACGACTAAATAGACCTCTTTTATCAATTTCACATTTTTAATGCAGCTACTAATACATCTCTTGGTCATCTTTTTCTCAAGCTAAACAGCTTTGAGATCCTTTAGAGAATTACTATTAGGGTTATTTCACAATACTTAAGTCAGTCCACATACCTTTTATGTATACTTCAACTTATCAACACTGTTTGGGAAGTGTGGGCACCAGAACAAATTGCATCACTAGGCAATTCATTTGCATTGCTACCAAGAACAAAGGAATTATGATCTTTCTGATCCAGTATAAGATTTTATTATATTTATGCAGCAGAAGAATACATTGTTTCTTTTGAAATAAGAGTTCATATTCAGCTGATTGCCCATCACCCACGTCTAATCCCTTTCAAGATTTTTCCACTTTTACAATGTTTGTGTTGTCCCCATACATTAGTAATTTTTTTTGTTTTCTTCCAGAACTGATCGAAGTGTTGCATAGGATACAGTCAAGAACTCAACCTTAAAGAACCCAGTAGGATATTCACTCTCTAAGATTTCCATTTGTAGTTGCATATTGAAGTGTATTAATCAAGTTTTAACCTAGCTAATGTCTATACTGTTTATTTGCTTTTGGCTGAGACTCATTTTTAATAACTCATATATGTGAAAAAGGTTTGAAATTATTTTCAGCAATGAACAGTTCTATTAATGTTATATCCTTATAGCTTTATCAGGTTCACAGAAGCCTACTATAAAAATTTGGGATATCTTAAAAAATAACTACTGTTATTGAAAACACTGTTATTAGACTAGTATACATATAAATGAGGAACCAAACTGGTTTGTCAACATCAGTTTTCTAGAGAAGTATGATGAACTGTGGCTGTTTTATTATTAATGCCATTCTGTACTAACAATTTTATTATTGCTTTTGAGTCATTCTGACAGGTGTTTTAATACTTAGCTCATGCCAATTGCTTATCTGAACTCCTAACAAAGAATAGCCAATTAATAGATCTCAGAATTTACCACACTGTTCTCCTATGGAAATTCAACATAAATGACATAAGAATCTCCTATAGATTTTAAAATTTTAGGAAATAAACTATAGAGATTCACTATACTTTAGGCATTTCTGTTCAATACTGTACTGCTTCTTGTTCAAATGGAAAGTACTGTATTTTTAAAGCATTTGTTATACTATAAAAATATTTTATTGTTTTCCCAAAGCCACAATACTTATTAGAAGAAAACACTTCATGGACAATTTCTTTTGGATATTTTTACCATTTATACTGCTTTATCCTGTAAAAGGCGGTCCTATTTTTTAGGATTATGTAAATCTACACACACAAAACCCTGTTATTTTGTAATTGTCTGCCAAGTTATTTCTCCTTTTACTTTTCTTCCCTTATAATTTTTTACAGTTGTAAGTATCTAATCTTTATGACTTACAAGACTATTTTTGTTCTTTCATTTCTTAATTTTCTTTTGTGTTATCATTTTAAATGCATACTTTTTTACCTTCTTTCTAGAGCACACTACTGCTTTATTTTACCTAATATGCAGATATCAGATTTTATCTATTGGATTATTAGACTACACAAATATTCAAATGAACATTCCTTGTTTCCTAGAATTGAAGGCTTTCAACTCAGAAAGATAACTTTGCACCAGCACAATGACACTTTGAAGTATAGTTCAAGTATGTATACATGTGCACTTGGGAGATACTTGATTTTACTTAGGAACATCTTTTAATATTTTTGAGATGGCAATCTATGGAATCAATCACCAAGACAGAGAGAGTTACTTTGGCAGTTTGAAGCATTTTAGCTGCCTAAAAATAGGGGCCCCAATCCTCATGGAATTATGTTAAATGACTGGAGGAACTGACTAAACTATCCCAATTTTGCTTCAGTATTTGGAGCAGAAGCAAAGAAAAAAATCTACATTTTCCACAATTCTGAAAAAGTATTAAGTAATCTATGAAGCAAAAATAAAATTAAGAAAAAAAACAAAACAGTGTTGTGACTAAAATGCTGACTGCCACTGATGTAAGAAGCCAAACATGTAAAGATGACTGGAGATGAGAAAATGCCAGGTATCATGAGTGCTCTCTACAGCTTCCTGAGGAGGGAAAGTGGAGCATGACGTGCTGATCTCTTCCCTGGTATCTAGTGACAAGACACGTGGGGATGGTTCAAAGCAGCACCAAGGGAAGTTCAGACTTGACACAAGGAAGTATTTCTTTACCAAGAGAGTGTTAAAAATACTTTTAACAGGCTTTCTAGAGAGATGGTCAATGACCCAAGCTGGTCAGTGTTTGAGAGGTATTTGAGCAATGCCTTTAATAACAAGCTTTAACTTTTGGTCAGCCCTGAAGTGGTCAGGCAGTTAGGCTAGATGATTGTTATAGGTCTCTTCCAACTAAAATAGTCCGATCTATTCTATTCCATTCTAGTCTATTATTTTGTTTCCAGGCATTTGAGAGAAATGAAATCTAAACATTTTTTTGTTGAAATAATAAATACCTAAGGTGAAAAGTGAGTTTATTTTAAAAATAAGTCAATTCACCAACAGAGCTAGTAATTAGATTTCCATTTGCAACTGCTCAGTGATCAACTTCCACATTATATTTTATTTTCTGTCAGAATAAAGGCCAAGTAGGTCCGTGTGATAGCACTGGTGCTAAGAAAAGTTCAATGGTGCAATGGTAGTATCGTCATTTGTTAGACCTTGTTAGAGACAAAGAAGACTTTCATATATTCAGGAAGCTCTATCCAAAGATCACATACAGGTATGTAAGACTAAGATGTAACTGATGCAGTCAATGATTTGTAGTGGTTTGCTGTTTGCAAAAAATTATTAAAAAGAAGTCAAGTAATTCAGTGAAACTGTTATCTTTTCAGTTGAATCTAAATATCAAAGCTAATGCTGAAACTTTTCGAACATTAAAAAAAATCCCAAATAGTCTACTCCTTTAAATATGGCTTTGAAGAACAAAGCTTGGGAAAGAAGAAAATTAGAGTTTTCCATTGATCTTTCTTACTATTTAGTAAAGTTTCAAAAGAAAAGCTGTGAAGACATGTTCCAGTATTTTGGGGACTGCTATCATAACAAATGTTACTTTGTTTTACTTTTGCTAGCTTTCCTCTTATTTTTCATACATTTTTATGCCTCCAAATAAAATAATTTTACACAATTAAGAAGCTTTTGATACTGAAGCAGTCATATTAACATGAATAAAAACAACTGCTAAGTGTAGGAAGAAAACCTTAGGTTACCCATGAGAATACACAGAAAAAGACTTCAGAGAAATATTTTCAGTTCTTCCATCTATTATATCTGAGAGGGGGGAAAAGCAGTGTAAAACACTTGCCTTTAAAACATGGATGGAGCATCCACAAGAAAAAAAAAAGAATAAAAATATTTTTCCCTTACATACCCATGCCTTTCCTGTTATTGCTTGTGGAAACTGGGCAGATTCAGCAGCCTGAGTACACATCTTTGGAGATAATTGAAGGAGACCCTTTTGCTTCTTTGGCATTTGTTGAGGTCATAGATTTGTGTTCCAGCCTCTAATTTAAAGAAGTATTTTTATTTCAACATGCAAAGGACCTGAAAGCATACTTGATGGTCATTTAGCTGAAGGCAAGTACTAGCTTAAGCCTCATGAAGAGCTAAATGCATGAGTAGTACCTTGGCAGCCCAGGACAGGCAGCAGTTAGGACACTGATGGCATGGCTATCAACGGACAAGAGCACAGGCAAGGAGTTGATTTGGACGGAAGGTGTCAGAGTTCTGATCACATGCAGATGCCTTCACACAGCACTGCCAAGGCTGTTCATAAAGAGGTCGTCTGCAGGAAATAAAAGGGGCATGGCCTCTTCTAAGAAGCGCTAAATAGCTATTGCATGCAAAGACCTGATAGAGTTAGCTGTGCATTTGAAAAGCAGCACTGACAATCTGCATGTCCTCAGCCAAGCCACATAAGAGTGGGCATAGTAGTGGATTTTTTTATCATAGACTTGACAATGCTGAACTAGCTTTCTACAGGTTGACAGGATTTTACCATGGCCATTTGCCTTAATGCAAAAGCTATTTTCTCTGTGACAAGGTTCAGGGCTTGGATGTGAGCAACTGTTTTTTAGATACACATTTCCATCACTATTCACATCTGAAGTCATGACCTGTTGCTGAATCTCTGGAGGGCAGTGCAGTTTCTGGTGTTGATAATGTACATGCAGAATAGCTTTGAGAAAGCAAAAATGAATATTTGTCTCCAGCAGTGTAATTGTGTTCTCATGTTACAATAGGCAGATTGATACAGCTCTGAGCCACCTGTTTAGAGCTGAATTTCCTGTGACAATATCATCATGGTCTTGTCACTGGCAGTGAAAATTTTTCCAGACACTTGCTGAGGCTACCATAAAAGCTTGTGCTCCTACAAGTACTTCAGAGTTCACTAACTTGATTGGCTTTACGTGCTGGCGCAGTGACATCAGTGTAGAAGCTGAAGGCTGTTAGCAGGCACGTAATGTATACAGGGTATCTCAGTGGCCTGTGCTGTGGACATGAAGCTGTTAGATTGGCACATTCTCGCTAGGATGGTGCTCAGGAGCATACTAAGAGCATCAGGGACATAAAACCCAGTTGTAATTTGCAGCCTGAATTCATCCTTCAGTGTCCATAGTTGTCCACTTCGCTCACCTGCATTTACGTTCCTTAATCTAGTGTTATTTTCACATTGCTGAGAATTACTATTTCATATCCATTTTCAATAGTATTCTCCAGGACTATCTTTAGTCAGAACAAGAATTGTGTGACCTGATTGGCTCTGTGCCAATAACAGATATAAACCTATCCCTAACGGACTAAGATGAGACACACTATCCATTTCTAAGTTTCATCATGATTGACTGCAGCCCAAATTAGGCTGAGGCATTCAGCTGTATTTTATGTACACTCTTCAAGGGCAGCCTAAAATACCTTGTACTCTTAATTCTACTGAGTATATGGTTTTAAAAGTTTTTAAATTGAATTCTAAATTTAATTTCTTTAATGGAGCACTATCATTCTGTCACAGAAAGGCAAATATTTTTCAGAATGAGTTTATGTAGGGGGTTAAATATACCTCAGACATTCAATTTTGAAATGACCTTGCTTATGCTGTGTGGGAAGAAACATTTATTATGTGTTTGTTAAACTATGGCTGTGTGCTCAGCATTATAGGAGTCTGGGCCCCTGACTCCAAAGATTAACATAGTTAATGAAAGTCAGTGAAAATTTTACAATGTTTTTAGTATTATATTGATAAATTCTGTATAAAAATTGACTTACTAAAAAGGAGCTTAATTTCACAGAAAAGATACTGAATCTTCCCATATTTGTGTTTCAGTAACCTAAGTATTTTAGAAATAATCTTAGAGCTTGGAAGTAATGTCTGAGTGATACTGAAAGTACTGTGTTTAAACAAATAGCACAAAAAAGCAGTAAACCTCTTTCAAGGGCAGTGTTGAGCTGTTTGAGCATCAGAGGTGAACATGATTAATGCTTTCTGAAATAATTTTACATAATGTATACAACTGAGGACACAAATATCTTTCTTTTTTATCTTTCACTTTTATCAATATAATGGAGTCTTTTTTTTCAAATTTCTGTTTATGACCTACTGGACATATTTTATAGTGCCATTTAGGATCACTGGTATGGTCACTATGCATTTTGCTTTTAATAAGTTTTAAACAGGCATTGCCATTCTGAAGGTTAGCTCTAAGGGTTATAATTTAGAGTTATCAGATTTACTTCATATTACATCATGAAAGGGAAACATGGCCTCAAACCATGACATTTAGATGGAAGCTTCAGAAACTCAAAGTCTGGAGTTTAGCAGTCTGATGTGGGGTTTTAATTCTGCCTGGTTTAGCAAAAAGGTCACTTTAAAAAAATTAAATCTGAATTCACAGTCCTATTTCAAGTTACTGACAACTTTTAGAAGGTTGCTCAGATTCAGGTTTTAGTAAAAAAATGTATCACAGGTTGAAATATGTTCTTACATTCAGTTCTAAAATCATTTTACAGTCTAGGAACGTTTCAGGGGGCTAAATAAAAAAAAGGTTTTAATTGTGGCAAAGCCAAAACTGCAGTTGTTTACGTGGAGTATTTGCTTCCTAAATTGAAAGAGAGGAAAGAGATTGAGTCTGCAAGTGAAAAGCAAGCATCAGCATATATTGCACTGTTTAAAATTCTGTGATTTAAGAGAAGGAAGAAAATAAGACATGAAGTAACGTAAATTAATTACAAGCTATTTCTTAAATTGAATCTTTCCTCTCAGCTTTGTTTGTAGATCCTTACATCTAGTAGAGGAGTTTCCTTGTTCTGTTGTGAGAGTCAGTAAGGATATTCAACAACATTATGATCCATATTTATGACCTCATAAAGACAACCTAACTGCATATTAGTACTGCTTCTGATCATATTTCTTTAAGCTGAGTTTATAGAGGAATTAATCCTGCTGTGTGCATACACTGTAGTCAGATGCCATTGATCAAAAGAGCAAAGAGAATTTCTTGCACTCCTCTTTTAGCTATCTCTTGGTACCCAACTTCTGGCATTTATCATTTCTTCAAACAGCCTTTATTGCTTACCCATCTGACCCGACTGATTTCAAACAGTTAATGATGCCTGTCAGATTCTAGAGGTCTGTATTTCTGAGAAAGAAAATAAATGATTATTTGATGGGACATTGATGAATTAGTTTGTATATGATTTGTCTCCTTTCTGACCAATCCAATCAACAAATTATACTGTATGCTACATGCAAAAATTTATTCTGTAATTGTCTTCCTGTGGTCTCAGTCTCTAGACTATACAGCATCAGATGCTGTAACAATATTCTTCCCATAACGCTGATAAACAAGCCAGCTACTTCATGATGAGGTATCAGTCAATCCCTGGTGCCTATAGTTAAAATTTTCTGTTCCTGGTGCCAGAAGTCAGCTAGTCATCACTGATTTGTTGTTAGCTGTGCTTTCTGATACATCAGTAGCAACAAGCTATAGATGTATACAGACTGAGGCAAAATGGTTGTACTAAAGGACGTTTGCTGCCTCTGGACCTTAAGTCTTCAAGAGAGGTCTTCTAGGCAATACATGAAATATTCAGTTGTACTTGAGATGTCATTTGTCTATGTTCCCTTATATTTTGCTGTTGCTGAGTATATTGCTCTGTATTTTATCTTTATGTGTTTTTCTAATACAATCACTAAATTTTGAGTTAAAAGATTACCTTCTAGCTCTTTCCTTTGACCAGTGATTTGTGGAGATTAGAAACTCACTAATCATTCCCACCCCATGATGATGGGTGTAGCCTATACAATCAGACAGATTACTGGAAATGTATATGAAATGCAACATAAAGCATATTTAGATAGCAATTGAGTGTAAATATTTCATAGCCGAAATCAGATGCCAAGTCTGAATACTTCCATCCAAAAGCCTGATTGCATTTTTCAAATTAATGTCTCTTTAGCAGAACATAAATGATTTAAAAATAAAATCAATTTAATGCAGTCATCCCATATAATTCTTGGTTTACATATCTATGCAAATTACTCTCTTACTAAATCAGATTACTAACTTCAGACACGAGAAAAATGCATATATTTAGAAACTTGGTGTGCTAATATTAGATTTCAAGTTATCTCTTAGGCTAACAAAGAGATAACTTTTCCTTTGTAAAGTGAAATAACAAAACATTTTCTAAGGAGGTCCCACAGAGGACACAGAAAATATCATATCCCAGTCTAATTGTAGTTATCTTAAGCTAGTTTCTTTTTTTCTTTTTATTCTGCACTGAGACAATATTTATACTTATAAACTAACAGGCATTACAAATGCCTTGACCTAATGTGATATAACGGATATATACATATGTTTATACAAACACATATACCTGTACACATATGTGCATGTATATATGTATGTGTGTGTATGAGCGAATGGCTTTAATTGCATCCTTGTGTATCAGAGCAAGCTGAAGTTGTACTGCTATTCTCAACATGATCTCTGCTAAGAAGATACCCAATTTCAGGTAACTCAGTTTAATATACATCTGGTCATATCTGTTTCTGAAGGAGCTAAACTAGTACCTTGTCAGAGGAGCATAACAAATGTAAGTCTATATCATATGTAAACTGAGATGAAAATGTATTTTAATGCTTTAATCTAAAATATAAGCGTTTTGTAGTGACATTGTAATTCTGATAATTTGTGAGGGACAACCGCTCTGCTACAAATTTGCCAAGTAAAAATGTGTAAGAGGGTTAGCATTATATATTCTATAGATAGAGGGAAGAATAAGCATTAATAAAAGCATGAATAATTATATTATCATTGTTGACTACCAACCACTTTTCCACATGACTTGTTACCTAGCCCCTAATGCACAAAGTGGTTTAAACTGCTACATCCTTCCGCAACCCGTTTGTCCTTCTGTCTTTGGCTCCCACCCTTCATACTAATCATCGAATCATAGAACCGTTAGGTTTGGAAAGGACCTTAAGATCATCTAGTTCCAACCTCTCTGCCATGGACAGGGACACCTTACAGTAAACTGGGTTACCCAAAACACCATCCAACATGGCCTTGAACACCACCAGGGATGGAGCATTCACAACTTGCTTGGGCAGCTCATTCCAGTGCCTCACCACCTTAACAGGAAAGAACTTCTTCCTTATATCTAAACTTCCCCTGTTTAAGTTTGAACCCGTTACCCCTTGTCCTGTCACTACAGTCCCTAATGAAGAGTCCCTCCTCAGCATCCCTATAGGCCCCCTTCAGATACCGGAAGGCTGCTATGAGGTCTCTACGCAGCCTTCTCTTCTCCAGGCTGAACAGCCCCAACTTTCTTAGCCTGTCTTCATACGGGAGGTGCTCCAGTCCCCTGATCATCCTCGTGGCCCTCTGGACTTGTTCCAACAGTTCCATGTCCTTTTTATGTTGAGGACACCAGAACTGCACACAACACTCCAAGTGAGGTCTCACAAGAGCAGAGTAGAGGGGCAGGATCACCTCCTTCAACCTGCTGGTCACGCTCCTTTTGATGCAGCCCAGGATATGGTTGGCTTTCTGGGCTGCAAGCACCAGCTCATGTTCATTTTCTCATCAACCAACACCCCCAAGCCCTTCTCCTCAGGGCTGCTCTGAATCTTTTCTCTGCCCAACCTGTAGCGGTGCCTGGGATTGCTCCCACCCAGGTGTAGGACCTTGCACTTGGCATGATTAAACTTCATAAGGGTGGCATCAGCCCACCTCACAAGTGTGTCAAGGTCCCTCTGGATGGCATTCCTTCCCTCCAGGGTATCAACCAAACCACACAGCTTGGTGTCATCGGGAAACTTGCTGCGGGCGCACACAATCCCACTGTCACTGACAAAGATGTTGAACAAGACCGGTCCCAACACCAATCCCTGAGGGATGCCACTCGTTGCTGGTCTCCAGCTGAACACGGAGCATCACTCACAACTCTTTGTGTGCAGCCACCCAGCCAGTTCTTTATCCACAGAGTGTCATACGCTTTACACAAGTCCAGGTAGATGACATCAACTGCTCTACCCCTGTCCATCACTTCCGTAGCCCCATCATAGAAGGCCACCAAATTGGTCAGGCAGGATTTCCTCTTAGTGAAGCCATGCTGGCTGTCCCCAAGCATCTTGTTGATTTCATTGTGCCTTAGCATGCCTTCCAGGAGAATCTGCTCCAAGATTTTGCCAGGCACAGAGGTGAGACTGACTGGTCTGTAATTCCCCGGGTCATCCATTTTCCCCTTCTTGAAAATGGGGGTTATATTTCCCTTTTCCCAGTCATTGGGAACTTCACCTGACTGCCATGATTTTTCAAATATGATGGCCAGTGGCTTGGCAACTTCATTTGCCAGCTGCTTCAGGACCTGCAGATGGATTTCATCAGGACCCATAGACTTGTGCACGTTCAGATTTTTAAGATGGTCTCGAACCAGTTCCTCTCCTACAGTGGGCACAAGGTCTTCATTCTCACAGTCCTTTCATCTGCCTTCCAGGACTTGGGTGGTGTGGTCAGAGCATTTGCCAGTGAAGACTGAGGCAAAGAAGTCATTCAGAACCTCAGCCTTCTCTGAATCCTGTGTAGCCAGTTCTCCTGAGAGCTTCCTGAGGGGGCCTATGTTGTCCTTAGTCTGTTTTTTATTTGCTACATACCTATAGAATTTCTTCCTGTTATCCTTAAGGCCCCTAGTCAAGTTCAATTCTAACTGGGCCTTAGCTTTCCTAACCTGGTCCCTAGCATCCCGCACAACATCCCTGTATTCTCCCAGGCCGCCTGTCCTTGCTTCCACTTACTATAAGCCTCCTTTTTCATTTGAATTTTCCTCAGGAGCTCCTTATCCATCCAAGGAGGTCTCCTGGCCCTCCTGTTTCACTTCCTTCTGGTTGGGATGCAACACTCCTGAGCAGGTGATCCTTGAATATCAACAGTCTTGGGCCCCCCTGCCTTCTAGGGCTATATCCCATGTAACCTTACTAAGCAGGTTCCTGAAGAGGCCAAAGTCTGCTCTTTTGAAGTCCAGGGCAGTGAGCTTGCTGCACGCTCTTCTCACTGTCCTGAGGATCTCAAATTCGAGCATCTCATGATTGCTGTATCCAAGGCTGCCCTGGATCATCACATTTCCAACGAGCCCTTCCCTGTTGGTGAGCACGAGGTCAAGCATGGCACTTCTCCTTGTCGGCTCCTCTATTACTTGCAGAAGGAAGTTGTCTTCCACACAATCGAGGAACCTCCTGGATTGCTTGTGCTGGGCCGTACCGTCCTTCCAACAGATGTCAGGGTGGTTGAAGTCACCCATGCGACCAAGGGCCTGCGAGTGTGAGGCTTTTCCTATCTGTCTGTGGAGTGCTTCATCCGGAGGTTCTCCTTGAGCAGGCGGTCTGTAACAGATCCCCACAGTAATGTCTCCCATAGCTATATTCCCTTTAACCCTGACCCACAAACTCTCTGTGGACTGCTCACCTGTCCCCAGACAGAGTTCCATACTCTCCAGCCTATCCCTAACATAAAGGGCAACTCCCTCTTCCCTCCTGCCAGGCCTGTCTTTTCTAAAGAGCCTGTAACCTTCCATTCCAACACTCCAGTCATAGGAGCCATCCCACCATGTTTCTGTGATGCCTATTATATCATAACCCCATAGACATGCACACATCTCTAATTCCTCGTTTGTTCCCCATGGTACAGGTGTTTGTACAGAGGCATCTGAGCCGAGCTCCAAATGAAGCTGACTCATTGGCTGGAGTGGCTCGAATATCTCTACAATGCTCTGAGCATCTATTATAGGTTCTGGCAACTGACTGGGTGTGTTGGGATGGAATGATGCCCCCCTCCCCCAACACATCTAGTTTAAAGCCTCCTTGACCAGTCTGGGCAGCCTCCTACCAAAACTGCTCTTTCCCTTCTTTATCAGACCAGCTCCACCAGCCCCTGCTAGACCTGGCCTGCTAACTTGGCTCCCATGTTCAAGACACCCAAACCCCTGACTATGGCACCACCCTTTTAACCATTTATTAACCTGGCCAATCCTCCTAGCCTTTTTAGGGTCCTCCCATGTATTCTGGAGAATTGATGAAAAGAATATCTGAGCTCCAGAGCCCCTAACCACCTCTCCCAGGGCTCCGTAGTCCTTCTTTATGTTCCCCAGGCTACTGCTATCTATATCCCTAGCACCCACATGGATCACTAGAAGTGGGTAATAGTCCATGGGACTTACTAGAGCAGGCAGCCTCTTTGCAACATCCCTGATCATTGCCCCCGGTAGGCAACACACCTCCCTTGAGACGGGGTTAGGCCAACAGACAAGTGCTTCTGTCCCTTTCAAAGTAGAGTCCCCTACTACTACGACCCGCCGCTTTTTCCTGGCAGCACCAGTAGAGATCTTCTTTATCAGGGCATCAACCGGTTGTTTCTGGTGCGGGTGCATTTCCTCATTAGCCCCCTGCAGGACAGCAAAGCGGTTCTGCATGGGGACAGGGGATTTAAGAGGAAGCTCCTTGCTTTTAATTATCTTCTTCCTCCTTTTTTTGTTGTTTTTTTTTGTAACTGCTTCCCAGGTTAACAGCCTCCTTCTTTCCTTCATGAGCTAGAGGGGAAGCTCGAGGCCCCTGCACAGTTTAGGCCTGGAGCAAGCATTTCTGCTTCCTCTCAGCTTCCCTGACATCTTTTAGCCTATTAATAGTATCCTGCAGCTCAGCCACCTGCTGCAGGAGGACCTCCACCAGGGAGCACTGAAAGGCTAGTCTGACTTTTTTCTTTTCTCTTTTTGTGGGGTTTTAGCCCACTTAAATTTTTCATACATTAGCTAAATACATGAGCATAGTTTGAAGATACTGATCAGTGTGTGCTATGGAACACTGAAAATTCCAATGGAAACAGGACACAACTAGATCAGACATTTTCTTTTTCCAACTTTTTCCAAGTCTAGTGCAATTCAAAAAAGAACAAAACCTGCATGTATATGACATCAGAGATGTTACATCCATTACTCAAATCTCTTGAGATTCAAAGTATATCTCTGCACAGCTTAAGCCTGACTACAGTGACTGTGGCGCATCTTGCTGGGTAAGAGGGCAGCAATGATAAATTGCTTCTTGCAAAATGAGTCACACTCAGGCAGCAAACACAGCAAGAGTCCAAACAGTGATCAAAAGGCAGCATGGCTCAGTATAATACTGCTTAGCAATTCCAGGCTGTGTTGAGCAGGTTAGAAATGGTAATGCCACGGAGTGTGGCAAAGACTCTCTTTACTCCCCCACCACAGCATAATATGGTTTTGGTGACCTAGTACTGCTTATTCCAATCATGAAATACTTGAATGTTAGATTTTGGCAGTCCTCTAACAAGTCCATTCCCTATTAAAAAATGAAAAAAGGATGCTTTTTTCCTTCCTTTTTTTTTTTTTTTTTTAATCTCCCAGTAGTCAGAATGAAACAGGAAAAATGTGGTTTCACTGGCTACACCTAAATCTAGCTTGACATTATAAAATATGACAGCCTCTCTTCTGGCAGATCTCTGAGGTTATCTACACTAGCCAGCTTGTCTGCTTTACTAAGCAGAGTAGAATAGCCCTAATATTTTTATAAAATAAGCTGAAATTGAAGGAATGCAGTACTTATGTTAGATGTGTTAGTTAAACAGTTAGTATCAATTCATGCTTCTTAGAAAGTACATTTTAAGTCATGCTCTAGTATGGACAGTGATCTGTGAAGTCTGCCGGCTACTTCAAGCAACAGTTTCTCTTATGACATATGTTTGAAGGTTTCTTTTGCTAAAAATTTCTATCACTGCTACCACTGATTTAGTGCTACTTCTGATAACAAGAATAAAGGTGCTCAAATGGCCAAGACTTTAGGAGGTACTCTCATACTTTCAGCACAAAACAAATTAACAAAAGTGTGAATCAGATACACAGTATCTTCCTGTGACTATCACAGCGTGTGATAGGAAGTCATCTATAGCTAATGCCCATTTGCAGAACTATTGTTGCTGTAAGAGTGAATGAATACTACTAACATTTTAAGCATATTCATGTCACTGACAGCTTAACACTGAATTTAAGTATGTACGTCAGCTGGCTAGTTTTCCCTTAATCCCTTCAAAATCAATGGAAAGAGGATCACCTCTTTTAGAGGGGCACCTTAAAGATCTTCTGTGTTAGACCTCTCCTTTGAAATTTTCTCTGGATGAACCTACTTCCCTGAACTGACTAATCAGAGCAGTCAGAAGACTAAAGGGCTGAATTAGGCTCCTGAAGGTAAGTATTTGCCAAGACCATTTTGGGTAGATGAGACCTGAGGACAGACCTGGGCTGTGTGTCACCAGAACTGTCTTCTTAGGCACTTGACAAAAGCAGATGTTGTGGTTTAAGTCCAGCTGGCAACCAAGTACCATGCAGCTGCTTGATCACTCCACCTGACCCTCAGGAGGATGCTGTGGAAAATCAGACAAAAAAAGGTAAAACCCACGGGTTGAGATAAGAACAGTTTAGTAATTGAAATAAAGTAAAATTTTATAATAACAATAATAATAAAAGGAAATGCATAGAAAGGAATAAAACAAACAAAAACCAAAGACAAGTTCTGCAACAGTACAATTGCTCACCACTTGCTGACTGATTCCCAGCCCTTCCCCAAGCACCAATTGGACCCTACTGGCCAGCTCCCCACAGTTTATGTAGTGAGCATGATGTTCCGTGGTATGGAGTATCCCTTTGGATAGTTTGGGTCAGGCGTCCTGGCTGTGCTCCCTCCCTATCCTATAAATACAATCTGGACTCTCACTACAAAAGGAAAAGAGTCATGTTTTCATCAGTTATAGGATTTTTCTGAATGTGAAAAAAACTTTAGTCTATTTCATAAACACATAAAATGCATGGGGAATTTCAAGGAACCATGCAAAGAGCAACCAGTGTCATTTTATAAAATATTTCAATCTTATTAAGTTTATGAAATACATAATTTAAATAATATTTCCCAGTTACTCATAATTGAGCGAGTACCTGCTTTATGTGACTTCAATTAAAGCAACAATCTGAGATAAATTCTAGAAGACAATTAGTTCCTGGCATAGCAAAATCCATTCCAGGTGTGTGTCTCTTCACATGTCTTAATACTGAGTGGTTTATTCATTTTTATACTGCTTTAGTTGCTCATTTCCTATACAATAAACTCTCCCTGGTTTTTCAATATTCTTCTTGATTTTGAAGCTTTCTTTTTTTTCCCCAGTTGGACAACAGATGGCAATGATAGTGTTAAAATACTGAACTTCTTCCTCAAACAACAGCACTAGACATGTAGAAATAAACAGTCCTGACATCACAACAATCTCATTTCCAAGCAAACATTTGACTCTAATGCTCATTTCTTCACAGATTCTTACTGGGTTCATGTCATAGAAACACTGTCTACAGAAGTATATTTGCTTTGACACAAAATTCTTGTAACGTTGTGGAGAACTGAGGCACCTAATATTGAGATGAGAGCTGAGAACAGATCTCCCCCAATAACCTCAGATTCTGCATTTTGCATCTTTCAATTCTTTCTCCCCAAAACCTAATTTTTTTAAAAATTGTTCTCAACCCTGCTGGTCGGCTGTTTTATTAATTATCAGCTTTTCACCAAAATATTCCAGATTTTCTCTGTGAAGGTTTTCCAATAACAGAGTTACAAAGTCTCTTGTACAGCTAGTTTGCTCTCTCCTGATTCTTCTGCTTAGTTTCCTAATTTTGTTAAAGGGGTCTCTCCTAAATTTATGAGTTAGAGGGTCTTGGGTAGTTTAGGCTAGATATAAAGAAGAAATTCTTTACTGTGAGTTGGTGAGGCTCTGGAACAGGGTGCCCAAGAATGTTGTGAATGCTCCATTCCTGGCAGTATTCAAGGCCAGGCTGGACAGAGCCTCGGGTGAGATGATTTAGTGTGAGGTGTCCCTGCCCATGGCAGGGGGATTGGAACTAAATGATCTTAAGGTCCTTTCCAACCCTAACTGTTCTATGATTCTATGATACTATAATCGTAAATGAGGAAAGATAGGTACTGTATCTTCATAAAACTCTTAGTAAGAACCCTGAAATCTCAATGAACTTAAGGAAGATTACCTTTCACAAGACAAATGCATTTTATAAATTTCTCATTTGTATTAGCATTCTCAGAGATTTATTCCTTAAGAATACTTTGCTCCTGAACTGCTTTCAAATTTTATTAAATTGGCTATGAATATTTTACATAAATTTTTGAAATAGCTTTAACTGAGAGATATTCCATGTCAGTGCAATAGTAGTATGATATTATTTATAAATTAGAAACATAAAACCAGCATATTTCTCATGTGCTAATTACTCAAATTTTAATATTAATTATAGTGAAAACAAATGCTAGCAACATGCTAACTGTGTTGATCTTAGGAACTGAAATCCTGTTGTAGGTTACTGACCCTCAAAAAGCGAATCAAAAGGTTATTGTCTTGACATTATTAATAGAAAAGGGTAGCATTCAATGTAATATTCTTGGACTGTGGTTGTGTCAGATTTATGACTGAATTGTTAATTTAATTATTAAAGAGATAAAAGCATTTGGAAAGAAGAAAAAGAAAGTTGCATATCAGCATTTTTTTTTCCTTTCTGACACTTATTCGCATTTCAGAAAATTTTCCAATGAGACCATATTTCTGCAGCCAATAAAAAATTAGTTTTATTATTGATTTCTCATTCCCTAAATGATCCACAGATTTATATTTTATTATAAATTTCTATAAAAGAAGCACATACAACCTGAAATTGCCTGGTGCTTTTAAACAATTTTCCATCCAGAACACACAACTTCCCTTAAACTGTTTAATCACTCTGATCATGTATTCTATACATGGCATTACAACTCTATGCATTTTATGTTGGCATCCTTTAGTAATAAGTGCAGCAATCACTAGCCAATGTTCTGTCAGAACAATTGGGGTGGGTTTTTTGTTTTGGTTTTTTTTTTTGTTTTAATTTTGATGGACATGTATAAAATCTAGTTTTATACTCATGCCAAATGCTCATGTAGAGCATGTCTCCAAGCACCACATTTCTCCCAGCTATCTTATTTTATTTCTGTGGGAGTTTTGTAATATTCAACAGTGAATAAGGAAAAACAAAATTTGAAACATCACTGAATTCTGTCCATTGTCAGCCCTAAATATGTCATGAGCCCTGTAAGAAAAAAATTATAATGAGTGACCACGTTATTAATGATTGCACTTCAACTTAGAATTGTGTATGTATTAAAAACTAATTGTACTTCATCCTGCCTTGTGTTTAACCTTTCAACTTAAATAATTGCTACACTTCAGTATGTTTGTATTTGCGTACATGTGAGAGTACCTCAAGCACGAATAAAAGACCATAAAACTATAATACTGTATGTGATAACCCAATTTACTAATTCTCTTTATGGGATAAAAAATAAATAAAAAACCCCCAGCAAATCTCTAGACTGCAACATATAATGAATTTTTATTATGTGACTAAGTAAATCGATTGACAATCAACAAAAACCAACAATCGATAGGCCTATTTATAGGCCCAATCATAGTTCTATTTATAACTGAAAAGTTACAGTTCTTGTGCTGGATTTGTAGCACGGACTACAAGTTCATAGCAGTATGTGCCTTTTCAGAGGCAGCTACCCACTTCTATAAGTATACACTATATAGATAGTTGCAAATTTTATATACAGTACATACATATGTAGTATGGTGTGTAAAACTATCATTAAAGAAAGTGTCATTGAGTGTATACATGCAAGAATCTGAACCAGGCAAGCTTGTACACCATAACTTTATGATAAGGAATTGCAGGCAAGAGTTCATTTACAAAGATAAGCATAAACATTCATTTACAGTAACAAGAATGTTTAAGTGTACATAAGTAAATATGTACACTCAAACTTCTAGCTGATCACCCTTTGACACTACTCATGAAAAAATCCATAACTAGCTGTCATGAAGTTATTCTGGCAGATATTCAGCCAGTTACTTTGAAAACATTGCCTAGAAACTTATTTTCTCTTCCTTCATAGCTGAAATATAAATAATCGGGATTTTCAAGTCATAGTTTTATTTTAGTCTGCAGGGAAGAGATGTATCTACTTAAATTTTGATTGCACTTTGATTGGGAGACTCTTCTAACTGGTAGCATTTCAAATGATGGGTAGATACTGCCCAGAAGAATGAATGCATCTTCTTCAGTTTGGTACTTCTGTATCTTCTTCAGTCTGGTACTTAAGCTGATCTAGAGAAACATTCAGTAGACACTTGGTTGTCCCAGACATGGGTGTTGCATTCCTAAAAAAAGAGTATTTGTCACTGAAAAGGTTCAAATGTTGTCACCAAAGACTTTTTAAAGGTAATTTTATATTAGATGGCCAGGGAATTGAATTTCAGGCTGTCTCATGTAAATATTGCTTGGAAGAGCAGCAGCCTCCTCTTTCCTCCTGTCCTTATGCAGTGTCATTTTGTTTCTTGCCTGCAGAGCAGCTGAGATTCAGTATACAAGGGGAAGAGACACTAGGTGATGGGTGGAGGTCGAATAGAGTTTTGGATGTCCTCAGTGTAAGACAAGAGCTGGACAGAGCCATCCTGTCCCATCCATCCTTTGTCTGACTGCTTTCATGAAAGTGGCAGCAGCATTTCATGAATGACTCCAGCTGCCTGCACTTTGTACAAGACTGTTCTTGTGTGTTAGTTATGCGTTAACTAACACCTTGCAATTAGATGTGTTTGCCTGTGCTTGTGCGCTGAAGTTGGCTGCCCAGACAAATCTCAGGCTGACAGGCAAATGCCTCATGAGGTTTAAGTGGATCAGGGATAAGGTGACTTCAAATGACTGTGTTTTCAAGGTGGAACTTTTTTTTTTTAGTTATTCTTCAGAATTTTGTCAAATTTTATTTTAAGCATGAAAGAAGGTGCCCTGAATCTCACTTCTCATTTGTCTTAAGGTATGTCCTTGTGCCTTTCCATACGCCTGACTGTTCACTTGGGTTTGTCACCTCAGCTCATGCTTCTGTGTAGTCTGGTTGCAAATAAATCAGGACACAAAATTCCCATCTTCATAATGACATAGAGGGATTTTTTTCCTCAGAAGAACTTAATCTTAAATAAATTTAATGTGACATTTTATTCATAATCATGCCATACCCCTCAGAATTCAATTGAAATTATTTTATTAAATGAATTTTTTTGTATTCTCATAATTCAGGGGCTATATTTTTTTATTCTGAGAAAAGTCCTGGTGGGCTGTGGGATCTATCACAGGCAAACAAATGAGCATCTGATACTGACAGCAAGGCAGAAACTCTGTTTTATCTTCAAACACCATTTCGTTTGCCAAAAGGGAAAAGAAGACCACCTTGTACCTACCCTTTCTCTCTGCTCTCCACGTGCAGACAAAAGGTAAATAAAAAGAGTCCTACAAAAGGCTAAAATGGAAGGTTGCTAATCTTGGTGACAGACTTTTCTGGCTGTTCTGAGCAAGCCCAGGGCATGGGACTGCTCTTGGCTGGTGGCCAGGCCATAGCTCCCAGTGCACTCAGCCACCCGGGTTACAATTATGAGGCTGGCATGTGGGGACAAGACAGTGAAAGGTAAAAAAACAAAGCAAAGCAAAAAGGGACTTGAACAAATTCCCCCTGGCATTAGGAAAGGAGAATAACTACATCATGTTGGATCATGGCTGATGCCTCTTTTTTAGTTTCCCCTAAGGGAAACTGTACCCTTTGGTGCTCCTGTTTGAGCTGGAGCCAAGCATTGCCGATTGCTTGTCACCTATCCAGGCTCCCCTTGGGAAGCAGTCTTGTGGCACTCCTGCTGTTGTTGATCAATGTCTCCACTCACTCCAGCCTCCTTGGTTGCCTTGTTCCAATGGCTGATGCAGCTGCCATGGAAACTGCAGCAAAGCCCTAAATTGCCACACTCTGGCATGGAAATTGTGTTTTGGAGTCCAGCTGTCCCTACTGAGCTGTCTGCTGTCTTTCTTCCTCTGATCCTAACTACCACTGTGTTTTTGATGTATGACAAGGGGAAAGTGGAGTTAATTGCCAGCCAAGAGCAGAAAGGGGGAGTTCACGTGGCCAGCTAATACGTAAAAGCAGTGTTACGTGCTGAACCTTGAATATTATATCTGGGTGAAAAATCTTTATCTGTAGTCTTGCAGTCCTGTGCTGATTGTGAATAAAGTATGGATTTGATTTGGATATCTCATTGCTGGATCTGTGCATGGCTCAACTATGTCTTTCCCTCAAAGGGTGAGACATAAACCAGTGATTTGTGGTTTCAGGAATGGGCTATTTAAGAAATTGAGAACTGCAATGAAGTACTTTAGAGAATATTCTTCAAAATCATCAGGTGAACTGTAAAATCCTGGAAAGTTAATGTAGAAAATTAGAAACTTTGAACCAAATCTGTCATTTATCTTTAGAGAAGGCAAAATCACATGGACTCAGTGTATGGGATTCTCATGTGGAAATCTGATGTCAGATGTCTGTTTCTGCCTATTCAATGCTACTTGCAACCTCCTAGTGGAGGAAGAAAAAGAAAGATGGGCATCAAAGTTTCCCCAGGGTAGAAGTGGGAAAATCCCGAAAGAGATTAAACACATACAGCCAGAATGATCTGTAAAAGTCTCTTCTGCTTTCTTAAAACCTATTTACAGTAAAGTACACATGGTGGCTTGTGCATCATGTAGATTTTTTCATTGCTCATACAGTAAGGAAGAGCTAGGAGAATAACTAAAATGCAATGAGAATCATGCTGTAGAGAAAGATGTCTTCACTGAATACTCTGTAAGGCCTGATAATGTTCCATTGTCATTCTTTGCTGTTCACTGCAAGAACTCCATCTCTCAGGTTTCAGAACACAACAAGTGAGAGGGAACAGAAGAATGAGGAGATAGTTGGAGTCAAGCTGGAAGCCAGAGGTGTCCACTGTTGATCCCATGAAGGACATTTCTGTAACCTTGCTGAGTAAATTCTCTTACACAATATAGTAGTGTAGGTTCCTAGATGGGCTGTGATGCAACAGTAGCAAACTCAAGAGTCATTTGTTACCCATATGTGACTGCGATATTGTAGTCTTCAGGTTTATTAATTTTCCTGTTGGAAACTTGTAAACCTCATACCATTCCTCCCTTAGTACAGGCCAGAAACATGGCTAAAGATGGTAGAGAGAAAAAGTGGATAGTAGTTCTTTGAATCATTTCCATGAACCAATTTGATTCCAGTTCCAGCTGTTGGGTGAGTCCCAGACAGGTTTCTTGCAATACATCTACTTTCCTGGCAGGAATGTGGCTACTGCTTTTGCCGGTCGTTGCTTAGGGCCCTAACTCCAGTCATCTTCTGAGCAGCCAGCAGGCATGCTGCCTCCAAGCTGTGGGCTTTAGGTCTACTGTTAGTAGCTCTTCTTGCTGTCATGCAGAGATTGAAATTTGGGATTTTTTTTCCAGAATTTAAATGGAATCAAATTTCTGTACATTTTGAGCAGTGAGCAGAACTGTCTTTCTCATACCACATCCAGCTGCAATTATGTTCATGCCTATTCTTGTTTCTCTTTTTTTTTTTTTACCATATGTTTTTTTCTTTTTATAGCT